>NC_134875.1:81344981-81984981 GCF_049852395.1 Peromyscus maniculatus bairdii | reverse complement strand
AATGTAAGCCTGATGAATGTAAATGAAAGCTCGAGAGAGGGGGGGGGGAGGGAAAAATCTTGGTGGAAGAATTTAGGCCTTCCCTGTACTCCAAGGAAGATTTGGCAGGGCCACCAAGGTTTCATGAAGCCAAGGTCAGCCAGCAGTCAGAGGAGTTCTGTGTCTCCTAGGAATAGACCGATATTAGTGACTCTGCCATGTAGCAACTGTGACCTCAGCACAAATGCTGGCCTACATTTCAGTGTTGGGGCCAAACCCTTGGGCCAGTTCTGTTGTCTGTAGCTGGCATTCTACAAGGCATATTCTTGTAGGTGCTACAGAGCTCTGCTTTTAGTGTATACTATGTCCTTTCTTTGATCCAGCAATGGTTTTCCGTGGTTCTGCACCCACAGGCCTGACTGGGACCCCAAGTTTTTAGAGGGGAATAATTCAGGGAGAGGGTACAGAAAGCCTTTATCCAAGGCATAAGTTGGTCATGTTGAGCATTGTCTTCTTCCTTTCAGGGTCCTCATCCTAGGACCTCATGCCCATGGTCCTTCTTAGTATCCAGACTCCTTAACTGTCCTTTCCCAAAGACTTAACCACCAAGGCCTGAAAAATATGGGCCTAACCATGGATTGGGGAAGTGGTGTGGGAGTTAGAGAGTGTCAGATACAGCCTTTAACTCTTACGACAATGGCTACTACTGTTGGGACCCGGATGGAGAAAGACCCTAACAGTTTGGAGACATCCTCTTCTCTGTATTTTACCTGCTTTAATCTACACAATTGTAGGGAGAGGTAGTAGACCTATTAGTGTACCTGCTTGTTGGACTGAGAACACTGAGATTCCATGCAAGCCACTTGTCCACAGTGACTCAGCTTTAAGGGACAAAAGAGCAGATTTCACAGTGAACCAGAAATTCAGTGAGGGAAGCGTGGACTTAACCCACGTGAACACTTCCTTATTCAAACCCTCAGAGACTGAGCAGGATTGGAGTTTCTCTGCAAGCTCTTTCACAAGAGGCCATCATCACCTGCTCCCTGACTTGACACGATGTGACTCAGCTCCAGCCCACAAGAGGGGGGGGGGTCCTACTTTAGCCACTCCTTTCGAGGAGATCTCTCAGCTGAGGCTCTGAGAGGAGGCGGGGACAGTTACAAGTGGAAGGCAGGATGGAGGCCTAGAGAACTGCCCAATGAAAGGTTACTGGGAGGGGCATGGTGAGGCAGTCAAACTTTCTCCACAGCAACAACTACCACTGAATATAATAAACTATTTGCCTATAGTACTAGTTCAAAGAGGTTTCATTATTATTCTAGGTTTGATTTTACATTTCAAATGCCCACAGGGTATCAGTCCAGATTCAACAAGTATATTTCTAGATGAAGGGGGTAGAAGAAGGAGTAGGAATCTGGTGAAGAGAGGAGATAGAAATACTACTTAAAATAAAAAAGATACTGGGTCAGTGAGATAGCTTAGTGAATAAAGGAGCTTTCCGTGAAAGTCTCATGACCTCAGTTTGGTCTCCAGGATCCACACATAGGTAGAAGGAGAGAATCGGCTCCATAAATTTGTTTTCTAACATTCATACATGCATCATAGCATGCATGCCCACACACATATCATGAACACACACTAAATAAATAAACAACAATAACATGAAAACATAAAATTACTAGACATAAATTTGGACATGAATGTGAGAGATCAATATACTATTATGATATTGATGAAAGAAATCAAAGACACAGTCTACCAAGTTGATCACAGTCCTCGGGGGAGGACTTGTCCTGGAGGAGGTGGGAATGGAGGGTGGGCTGGGGGTAAGGGGAGGGCGTGGGAGGGGGGAGAATAGGGGAACCCATGGCTGATATGTAGAACTGAATGGTATTGTAAAATAAAAAATATATATCACAAAAAAAAAAGAAATCAAAGACACAAATCAAAAGTATTTTGTGCTCATGGGATAGAAGAATTAATACTGTCAAAATGTTCACGCTACCCAAAGTCATATACAGATTCAACAAAATTGTTTTGAAAATTCCAATAATATTTGTCCCAGAAAATAGGTCACTAAAGATTCTGAATAGCTACAGCGATTTTGAGAAAGAACAAACTTGGAGACATTACACTTTGTGTCTCCAAATCACAATATATTTCTATAGTAACCAAAATAGTAAAATGATATCCTAAAAGCAGAGGTACAGACCGATGGACCAGAGTAGAGAACCTACAAATACATGCACACACATATGGTCAACTACTCTGATAATAGTAATGAGAATACATAATTAGGAAATGAAAAGTCTCTTTGACAAACGCTACTGGGAAAGCTGGAAATGAACCAGCAAGCGAATGCAATTAGGGCTGGAGGGGTAGCTCAGTGGCAGAGTACTCACCCACCATGTATTCAGTCTCAAAAGAAAGAAACAAAAGCAAAGTTGATCATCAGCTTACACCACATACAACATTAACTTGAAATAGATTAAAGCATTAACTATAAGACCTGAAGATTCTAAGAGAAAGCATGGGGGGAAAAGAGCCTTAACATTGGTCTTGGCACTTAGCCGGGCGTTGGTGGCGCACGCCTTTAATCCCAGCACTCGGGAGGCAGAGCCAGGCGGATCTCTGTGAGTTCGAGGCCAGTCTGGGCTACCAAGTGAGCTCCAGGAAAGGCGCAAAGCTACATAAAGAAACTCTGTCTTGAAAAACCAAAAGCAACAACAACAACAACAACAACAAAAACAATGGTCTTGGCAAAAAAGTACAAAAGCAAAGCGAAGCATGTGTGATTATTGTAACTGATCGCATGTAATTCAATAGCAAAATACAAATAATCGAAGTTAAAAACCGGTAAAGGCACTGAAGAGACCTATTTTCAAAGAAGGTGTACAGATAGCCAACAGGTTTAAGAAAAGATGCTCAACATCGTAAACCGAACAGAGAAGATCAATAAAAACCAAATCACAATGAATCTAACATCAGTTAGGATGGTCTTTTAAAAAACGAAGAAACCAAGTCCTGGTGAAGGTGTGGAGAAAAGGGAACCCTCGTACATTGCTGATGGGAATGTAAATGACTGTAATCATCATGAAAATCAGTATGAAGGTTATTTTAAAAACTACAAATGGAATTGTCATACAATCCATCAGTCTTACCTTTGAGTATATATCCAAAGGAATAGAAATCAATATGTGCAAAGAGATATCTACACTCCAACGCTCCCTGCAGCATTATTCATAATAGCCAAGATATGAAATCAGCCTAAGTGTCTGTCAGTAGATAAAAGGATAGAGAATGCATGTATGGTATTTTTACACAATGGAATGTTATTTAACCTTAAAAATGAAGAAAATGTTGCTATTGGCAAGAACATGCATAACCCTGGAGTACATTCTGCTAACTGAAATAAGCCAGACACAAAGAGACAAATTACATGATCTTACATGTCTGTGAAATCTAGAAACGTTGAAGCAAAGAGTAGAATAGTGGTTTGCAGGGACTGAGAGGTAGGAGAAATGGAGAGATGTTGGCCAAAGAGTAAAAACTTGTTATAAGGTGAGTAAGTTCTAGAGACTTAACGTATACACGATGAGTGTAGTTAATAACACTGTAATACATACTTGAAATTTGCTATGAACATAAATCTTAACTGATCTTACCACAAGCAAGAGTAACTATGTGAGGTAATGGATGTGTTAATTATGTTGATTGTGGTAATCATTTCACAATGTATACATACTTTGTGTCATCACATTGTAAAACCCACATATTTACAGTTTTTATTTGTCAATTAACCCTCAATAAAACTGAGGAGAATAAAAGACTTTAAAAAAAGCAAAGTGACTCTAAGCTGCCAGACATTATTAATAACCCCTTCCAGTTTTGTTTTATTGCTTTTAACTTTATTTAATTTTTTTCATACAATATATTTTGATCCTGTTTCCCCTCCCACAACTCCTCCCAGATCCTCCCCACCTCCCTCCCCACCCACCTTTATGTACCCTCTCTCTCAAAAAAAAATCCAGATACAAAAACAGATACCAAAACGAGAAACAGAAAATGCCCACCAAAATGAAAATCAAACAAACATGCAAAAGACCAGTAAGTCAAAAGGTGCCCAAAACAAAACGGAAGAAAAAGTGTAGAGAAGAGAAACCAACCGACCAACCCATGGAGCTCATTTTGTGTTACCTACCTGCCTTATTATTCGAGGGCAAATTTATGTTGTATGTTGAAAAAGACTTTAAATTTTTATTTTTAATTAAAATATTACATCATCTCCCCCTCCATCTTCTCTCTCTAGCCTTTCCCAGGTCCCCCTCCCTTCTCTTCCCACTCTTGAATTCATGAGCTCCTTTTCATTGATTATTGTTACATGTATATGATATATAATCAATAAATATATTACTACAGGTTACTGAGTCTGTTTAGTGTTGTTTGCATGTATATGTTTTTAAGGTTGGCCACTTATTATTGAATAGCCAGTTAGGGGGCTCCTCCCTGGATAAGACTGATTCTCCCTCAGCAGTCATTAGTTGCTTGTAACTCTTCTTCTAGGCATGGGCATTGTGAGGTTTTTTGTTTGTTTGTTTACTGATTATCACTAGTGGTTAGGTTTACTGGTAGAATATATCTTTTTTTCTTTCTTTTCTTCTAAAATTATTTTTTGAACTGTTGGAGATTGAACTTAGGGGTTCACACATACTAGGCAAGTACCCTACCACTTAGCTATATCCCTAGCCTAATAATTCTAAAAAAAGAAAAGCCATTTTCTTTTGTGTGCAAGTGGGAAAAGGCACACATCTCTACTTTCTCATTTCTAGGCAAATCATTATACATTACTATAGCCCGAAGCCAACCTGATAATCAGGTAGAGAGCTGAGTAGACTTGGGAGGTCCAAAGGCTCAAGGTCTCTCTTTTCTCTGCTTTTCACTGATTCCCCACAACAGCCTGGTGCTTAGTAAGCAGTGTCTATGTCTGGGAATGGCAAGTAATTGGAGTGGGGGTCGACTGACAGTTTTAAGTACTCAACACTAGCCCCTTAAAGGGAGCTAGAGAGATATGTCTTGTGAGTGAACCTCTGAGAAAAGCCAGAAATTGGGTCAAATTATTTATGGGCTTCCCACCAGAGGCAGGCAGTCTCTTAAGAAGCCTTTATGATGTTAAAAAGAATAAGAAGGCTGAAAGTAAACTATTTCTTAGATGGAGTGATGGGAAAGCAGTAACAAGAGACCAATGTGACCCTAACACTTAGGTCTTCCACATGCCAGAGTTTGGGGACTTACGGATGTTCTGGATCCAAAGGAGTCATGTCTGTAAAGTGTGGGAGTCTGTCCTTCAAGTTCCCTTAGAGTTGGGCTTGCTTTCCCAGAGCAATGATTCTTAATCTTGACTGTATATTAGAATCACCTAGGGAGCTTTAAAAACTAGAGTCCCTCCTTTGGAGACGATGATTCACTTGGTGAGACAGGGCCAGGATGCCAGTCCTGTTAATGTTCCCTAGGGAATTCTGATGGGCTGCTAAGGATGAGGACTGCTGCTCTGGAGGAGTCCTGCAGGCTCAATCTGATGCCAGCTTAGGTGACAAGTCAAGTGACTGGACGTTTTTTGGAGATAAAGGGGTGGGGAATGCATACTGGCCTCTAAACTAGGTGAAATGGATTTGGGACATTTCTGCCACTGCTCTCCTGTGTGATCCTTGTCAGGTCCCATGCCTCTCTCTGAGTCACCACGCTGCCACCAGTACAATGAAGTATCAGACTCAACGGCCTATGAAGGTTCTTCTTTTTTGTTAAATGTTCTTTTTAAACATTTATTTATTTATTTATTTATTTATTTATTTATTTATTTATTTATTTATTTATTTATTTATTTATTTATTTAATTTTTATGTGCATTGGTGTTTGGCCTGTATGTATGTCTGTGTGAGGGTGTCGGATCCCCTGGAACTGGAGTTATAGACAGTTATGAGCTGCCATGTGGGTGCTGGGAATTGAACCTGGGTCCTCTGGAAGAGCAGCCAGTGTTGTTAACTGCTGAGCCATCTCTCCAGCCCAGTGAAGGGTCTTCTCAACTTCTCAACGTTCTGGCGTGTAGGAGAAGGACCAAATGGATGCCTTTGGCCCTGCTGCACAAGCAAGGCTTGGCCTACAGGGAGGTGCAAATGAATTCCCACCTCCATTGGGAAGAGCTGGTCCAGGGAATTGCCTACCAGACATCAGAATGGAAGGTTCTGAAATAGTCTTCAGGTCCTCCTCAGTTGTGATCCCAGCAGGAAAGGTCAGTGCTCAAGTGCAGGCTCTTTATAATGCTGGTAGCATTGGTAGCACTGCTGGGAGCATTTAGGAGTAGCAGCAGCAGCAGTAGCAGCAGCAGTAGCAGCAGCAGCGGGAGTGATAACGATCTTAATTTGAAATACAGCTCTCCTATCCCATATAAGGACATCTAAAGAGTATCTAGAGCAGCATTTGAAGGAGCTGAAGGCACCTCAGCTCTTCTCTCTTTTCCTTTCTTCCTTTTATCTCTCCGTGGGAAGATGAAGGCTTGTATTCCAATTCGCTGTTTTCCCAAGCTTAGGCCTGGCCAAGAATCTTGGCCCACATGTTAGACTCTAAGGCTGGCTTGCCGCTCAGGTGGGAAGGGAGCAGAGTATCTCCTCTCGCCTCTAATCGACTCTTCACCTCCCTTCTCTGCACTGTCTTCCCCAATCAGTGTTCTCGTGCTCCATGGCAGTTTTGTTACCCGCTCTCCCCTCTTCTGTCATTCCCTGCCCAGTCCTATTTATGAATTACAGGATACAATTCACTTAAAAACAACTTCACCATCCGGTTACCACAATTCACACATGACCAAGTATAGTCACTTACTTAAACTGGAAGCTTCTTGGAAAACACTTGGTGCCCTACAGCCTACCACTGGACTGAGCACACAGTTGGTGTCCAAGAGGCCACCTGGCCCGTCAGATGAAGTTTCCAGGGCTAATAAATCAAGAGTTCAATGCAGTACCCAAACAGTTGTGAAATTTAAAAAAATGTGTGTATGAGTGTTTGTTTGCTTGTGTATCTGTGTACCGTTTCTATGCCTGGTGCTCTTGGATGTTAGAACAGTTTACTGGATCCCCTAGAACTGAAGTTACAGATGGTTGTGAGCCACCATGTGGGTGATGGGAAGGAACTTGGGTTCTCTGCAAGAGCATCAAGTGCTCTTAAATGTTGAATCATCTCTCCTGCCCTAGTCCTGAATCTCTCTCCTTCCTTCCTTCCTTCCTTCCTTCCTTCCTTCCTTCCTTCCTTCCTTCCTTCCTTCCTTCCTTCCTTCCTTCCTTCCTTCCTTCTCTCTCTCTCTCTCTCTCTCTCTCTCTCTCTCTCTCTCTCTCTCTCTCTCTCTCTCCTTCCTTCTTTCTTTCTTTTCAGGCAGGGTATCTCTGACTGTCCTGGAACTCACTATCTAGACCAGGCTGGTCTTATACTCACAGAGATCCCCCTGCCTCTGCTTCCCAAGTACATACTGCCATGCCTGGTCCCTGATCTTGTGGTTTTTGTGAATAGGCTTGCTACTGTAGGCTTTCCTCCTTTTCCCATATAGCACACTCCTGCACATGTCCCAGAACTACTCTTGGCTGCTCCTCACATGGCTCCCATATCCTTGTATTTTCCTCTTCAGGTTCCTTCTCCTCCTGCTTATGACCCTAGAAGGAAAATGCAGGAGGTGGTACACTTTATGTAGTTCACTAACTCACTAGGCACCCTTGACCTGGGATGGCTGGACTGACCTTTATCACAGCCAATTAGATACTTTGCCTTTCTCATTGCTTCCTCATCACCTTCAGCAAACCTTCCCTATTGTCCCCAGCCAGAAGAGTGCACCAGGGGTACTAGAATTTTCCACTCCACATTACAGTCAGTTCTGTAATAAGTAAAAAAAAAAAAAACAACTCACTTGTATGACCTTACATAAGGCACCTAACCCCTAAAGCTCCAACTACTCATCTTTAAAATAAGGATGACAATTCCTTCTCTGGAGCTAGGCCCAATCCAGGCCTGTAATTCCAGCTGCGTGGGAGGCTGGAGCAGGAGGATCATAAATTCAAGGACAGCTTGGGCTACATAGTGAGTTTCAGAGTCTGGGCAAGATCCTGTCTTAAAAAAAAAAAAAAAGAAAAGAAAAGAAGAGAAATTCCCCTCTTTAACCTTCTCACAGATAAAATGGCACAAAACATGTTAAAGTATATAGCATATAAAGCATATAATCATGATGATAGTTAATACTTATCAAATATTTATGTGTGCAAGGCACTTTAAATACTTCATACCTATTGATTCACGGAAACCACCAGCAACCCTATGAAGTAATACTATTATTATCTTGATCTTGATTAGACTGAGTAATTTCCTCCAAGGACATACAATTTACAAAGTTAGAGAACTGCAGATTGTGATTTGAACTCAGATTTTGGAGTGTTTACTTGTATGACTTCATCACATATAACATACACAGTAAGACATTTATATAAATGTGTGTGTGTGTGTGTGTGTGTGTGTGTGTGTGTGTGTGTGTGTGTGTACAGTGTGTGTTCATTATACATGGTACTGGGTTTCATAAAGACATTTCTATACAAGTATACAATGTACTTGGAGCATATAGACCTCCATACACACATCCTCTCACCTCCTTTTTTTTATCCTACCCTTTCCTATTAGTCTTTTTTGCTCCCTTAGACAGTTTCACTTTTATTTTCATGTCATATACACATGATTTTATTTATCTGTATAAAATATAGGATCCATAAATTAAAAAAACATACTATTTGTCTTTATAAGACATATGTAATTAATAATCACTGAATATGATTATCTCCAATTGCTTCAATTTTCCTAGGAATTATATAACTTCATTCTTTATGGATAAAATTTCCATTGTGTATATATACCATATTTTCTTCATCAATTTTTCTGATGTTGGACACCTAGGTTGGTTCTGTAATTTATCTACTGTGAATAATACTGATATTGTTGTGTAAGGGTCTCTGTGGTATGTTGACTTGAATTCTTTGGGTAAATACCCAGGAGTGGTATAGCTGGTTCATATGGTAGATCCATTCTTAGTTTTTTGAGAAACTTCCATAATGATTTTCATGGTGGCTAGACTAATTTACATTCCCATCAACAGTATATAAGGTTACACTTTTTGGCTACAATAATACCAAAATTTATCATTATTTGAGTTGTTTTCTGAATGATTGTCGTTCTGACTGGAGGCATATGTATATTCTTACATAAAATAAAGTCTGATACAATATGAAAGAAATTTAATAGACACTTGCCAGTTCAGAGGATAAATCAAGTCCCAACATTGCTTTCACCCATCTGTACTGATCCCTGTCATTCCATGATTCAAAATTGTGGGCAATCCTTTCTTATTTTGCTAGATTGGGAGTTCACAAGACTACTTCCAACAGGATAAGAAGGAAGATCTACCATTCTCCTGGCCAGTGGAGAGGTGATGCTCTGGGAAAAAGCACGCTGATAGTTCTAGGAGTGTTGAGAACTGGTTGGCTCCATCTCAATGCGTGGCTAGTCTGGAGGATGCCCAGGGGACTTGCCAGCTCTATTCTGGTCATTACACCATGATCTAAGGGGGTCAAGCAAGAACTTGCTGCTAGTCACTTAGCTCCAGTAGTGTTTTGACAGTAGATAGGGACACTGAGCTTTCCCCTTCTTGAAATAAAGGGCCTCCTTTGGCCCCTTTCCCAACCATGGGATCCTCCAAGCCCTTTCCTAACAGCAACACATTTCTTTACTTTGTGACAGCATAACACATTTGAATCCAGGCTCATTCCCTCCTATTTATAACACCAGGAAAGCTTAAGTATGCCAAAGGGATTTGATCTGTGTGGTACATTTACTGTCAACA
The DNA here is from genome assembly GCF_049852395.1 of Peromyscus maniculatus bairdii. NCBI lineage: Eukaryota > Metazoa > Chordata > Mammalia > Rodentia > Cricetidae > Peromyscus > Peromyscus maniculatus. The sequence continues at coordinate 81,975,083 of NC_134875.1, read as the reverse complement.
TCCTTCTATGAGACATTTGTCCCATAACATGTGGGAAGGACCCTTGAGGGGACGAAATTTCAATGCAAATAGGCACATCTGTAGAAACAATTATACTTCATACATTTCCACATGTTTCCTTTACAATCCATTCTTGTGCTACGGGCCCTGAGGATCCAAAGGTTTTCCCTAACTATAACTAACTAACTGTCAACATACCATGTCACTTTATAGGCAGGCATAGCAAGATCTAGCTACTTTTCAGTCATTTGTTCCTTGCTTCAAATCAAACACTGAAAGTAACCCCCGAGGAGTCATTGGAAAAGCACATTGTAGGCCTGAGTAATCTCAGATTCAGAGAAAGAACATCAGAAGCTGAAGTTGGAACATGGAGCCTAGCTGTGTGAGAGAAAGAGGTGTGGGCAATCCACTTCCAAATGATTGATTACACATTTTAGGCTGCATACTTTTTTTTGTCAGATAGATAAATATATTCTGCCTTTCCTTACAAAGCAGCCTCTGTCTCCCCTAGAAACTCAGCACACATCCATGTAGCCATTGCCCAAAGCCCAGCTGCAGCCTGACTCAGAACACTGCAAGAACATACGCAGAACAAATCTTCCTATTTGTTACATATTTGGAATTAGAGGATCATAAATTTTCAGGACTGGAAGTTCTCTTAGCAAGATTTTTTTAAGCCTTCAAAGTTCATGTGCCTTAACCACAGAGCCCACAGAAACTCAATCCAGAGGGACAAAAAAGGAATGGCCAAGTAAGAGAGAATCTATCATCTCTGCTTTTCTACATAGTTCTCTTTTTCATCCTAGGCAGGCTGGCCTGTGTGAGTTAACATTTTTATGGATGAGACTTTAAAAATCAAGATTTATGTGCTTACATTAGGGGAAAAGGATTTTGTTTTGTCATGACCAGGGAATTCTCAGATCTCCAGAAGCCTACCCACTCCAACCACTACTAGAGCCCAGGGAACACTTCTTGAGAAAGAGTTTCCTAGGCTGGCTTCAAACTCACAACCCTCTTGGCTCAATCTCTGCAGTTCTGACATTACAGGTGTGCTCCTGTACACTCAGATCAACATACTTTTTATGGGGCATCAAAATAAAGGGGACAAGATGGGATCCTGGATGTTTTTGTCTTTAAAGTCATGAACATGAAACCCTATCAGCCACCCCACTGGCATGGTTGGAGGCATTGGCTTCTCTGAAATTAGTTTGGTTCCAAATTAAGAGTCATGTCCATTTATCCCATCAGCATGAGCCCAATATTATCTGATAACAAGATGAAGGTTTCTGTTTTTTGTTTTTTCTGGCGATAGGGGTAGAGTGGTATTTGACACAGGAGAACAGATCAGACTCATGAACTACAAAGATGGGAGTTCCCTAAGGGACCATTCAGTTCAGCATGTGGAGACTCAGGCCCAGAGAAGAGACAAAAAGGAAAATATCCTAAGTTGTGGCATGTGTTAGTGGCAGACTCGGGTCTCTTAGATCAGCTAGTACTGTTTCCATTGGCCTTTGGGTCTGTTAAGTCTTCATTCATTCTGTTATTATTCATTTAACAAATATTCACTGAGTATTACTTATGTCCTAGCTAGGCTCAGTGCTAGGCTTGGGGCTTGTAACGGGGAAGTACACACCTTTTCAATAGCAGTGGCTTAGGGAGAGCAAGTTGGTTGGATGGAGGTGATTAGAGGTCTTGTCTTAATGCTTGCTGGCATAGCAAGCGCATGAGTTTTACTTAGATCATGTACTCATTAGTTGTGGTTTGGGGAGATGCTAAAAGTTCCCCTGAGCTGGATTTTGATGACACCATGGATGGAAGAAGGTTAGATCTTCCTGGCAGTCTACTGTGGCCTGTTGTAAGGCACAGATCATCTCTTTATCCCTGAGGGCTGAGGGGCGAGGCTGGGAGGAGTGGGTTAGGAGGAAGGGGGATGGCTGTGGGCAGGAGAAGGGTTAGGCAAAGAAGAAATCCTTAGCGCAAAACAGCTGCCAAGCTAAAGAGTTCCCCACAACAGGATGAATCAAGACCTTTCCAGTCAGAGAAACCACAGGCTTCTGGCACTGAGCCGGTGCCAGCAGGTGACCTAGTTAGAGGGGTGTGTGGCTGAAGAAGTCAATGTTCTCAAAAACCCAATGGATGCTGCAGAGCAGAGCAAGAGAGAACCACGGAGGAGGTCAGGAGAAGAAGAGCTACCAATGTCCCTGGAAACACACGTGTGCTAAGAAAAGCAGCTGTTAGTTGTGTTTGAAGTACTCAGAGTGCGGTGGAGCCAGCCTGGGCTGAGATATGGCCACTAAAGCCAACACGATGGGGCAAGACCATAGCTAATTGCTTTGGAGGTTATATTTCTAGCCTTTGGAGGGCAAGAAGGACTTTCTCTAAGAGTGGATTCATAATGAGATGAATAGAGAACCATGAGTGTAGGGAACGGGCATCACTCATTGGGTGCCCACCCCTGATCTGACAACGTGAGTACCTGAATTCCCATCACTTGGTCAGACCCAAAAGGCTCCCAGTCTAACCTGCTTGCCGTGTAGGTGGGAAACTGAAGCACAGAGGAGTAAGGGCTTAGTCTATAATCACATAGCAAAGTGAACGTGACGCTGACTATCAGTCAGCTTTGGCCACAGTGTCCTCTTTTGTTTGACACCACGCTCATCTCAATGTACACAAACGAAAATTACCAAGTCCATCATGTCTTGCTTCACACTAGCCATCTTTCCATTCTACTTCCTCCCTCGTCCCTAAAGAAAGCAGGCCAAGGATCTGGGATTAAGTATAATATTGGAGAGTGATAAGCACAGCTAACAAGGACATGAAGAAACAACTCCCAGGGGTTGTCTCAATACCGGCTAATTGACGTTTGAGGCATTTTTCAAACATGTCATTATCCTTGTACTTAAGGAGGCTGCCGGCGATAAAATAGTGGGAACGAGGCCAAACTTCCCCGAGATAAACAAACAGACACTCAGTGTCAGCCTGAGCTTTGGGTAACCTGCTGCCACTAGACATTCCAGATTTCTCAGCGCAAGAGCAGTCTGAGTGGTCACCCAGCTCGGACTGGCAGATCTCTACCAGTTCACACACTTGAAACCTTGCAGTCTGCTTTGCTTTGAAAAAAAGGGCTACCATATCTCTCCTGCCCAAACCCTTTGTCTCTGGAAAAACGGAGGCAAATGGTCAGGTATATCCATCTGCCCAGCAAGAGTCTGGCTCCAGGGATCAAACTCAAGGACTTGGAGTCCAAAGATATGATCTGATGTAGTTTCACCATTACCACACTCAGTTATGAAAGCATGGGGAGGCAAGTAATTGATCAGGGAAGATGAGGAAATGCAATATGAGTATTCTATGCACAGAGGGGCCGATGGGAATCCAAGCACATGCGCCCTGCTCTTATTTTCCTGTCTAGCCACTTTGTTACAGGTCACTGTCTCCCTGAGCCTCAGTTTCCTCAACTAGGAAACAATCAATACACTCAACTAGAAAAATGGATCCATATTATCAGTGGAGTGTGTGTGTGTGTGTGTGTGTGTGTGTGTGTGTGTGTGTGTGTTGTATTTGGGATTGAACCCGAAATTTTGCACATGCTAAGCAAGTACCATGCTTTGAGTCACATCCTCAGCAAGTTTTGCACTTTAAAATATTTGATACAGGGTCTAAGTTGTTCAGGCAAGCTTTCTGCCTCAGCCTCCCAGATAGCTGGGGTTACAGACCTGTGGCACCAGGTCCAGCGAGAAATGAAATTAATTAAATTATTGAGTTGAAGGCTGTACTTCAGCAATTCTGATTTAGTGGGTTCATCTTTCACCACAGAGAAATTATATATATTTTTTATTTTTTTTTCGAGACAGGGTTTCCCTGTGTAGTTTTGGAGCCTGTCCTGGATCTTGCTCTGTAGACCAGGCTGGCTTCAAACTCACAGAGATCCGCCTGGTTCTGCCTCCCGAGTGCTGGGATTAAAGGCATGTGCCACGGCCGTCCAGTGAAACTATATTTTTTAATACAGTTCCTAGGTGATTCTACTGGTCAGCTGAGGTTGCCAGTGGGGACTTTCTAGCCCCTACCTTCTATGAATCTGAGGCAAGTTTGGAATACGTACTTAGCCATGGTAATCTATGTCACCATCCCCCTTTTTCTCTTTCTTTCTTTTCTTTTGCATCAGGGTCTGTCCTGGAACTTACTCTGTAGATCAGGCTGGCCTTGAATTCACAGGGATCTGCCTGCCTCTGCCTTCTGAGTGCTGGGATTAAAGGTATGCACCACTACTCCTGGCTCCAACTTTTTTTTTTAGATGTAACTACCTCCATAGGACTCATGTCTGCGTATTTCATACAAGAAGCTAGCCGGCCTCTCTAAAAACTCACCAAGACTGAAAAGGAACATGTGGTCAGGCCCAAAGGACACAACGAAGGTCTCTTGCATACTGGATAACCGTTTATTGAAATAGGCAATAGCAGCCTCATGTAGGAAGGGAAGGACAAAAGCTTATTGAGGGGTGGCACAGGGAGAGGCAGTCAGGGACATGTTAGGGCAGGACCGGGTGCGGAGGAATGCATTCTTTGTTGCAAACAGTTAGGTAACTCTGTCATCCTGTCATCCTCATCCTCACCTGGGCCTTAGGCCAAAATCTGCACTTCCGGCAGTGAGAAAATCGACTGAGTTCTTCTTCTGGGCATGACTGGAAGCAGGAGGCTGAGCCCAGAGGCTGAGGGAGAACTGGATCAGTCTTAATGTCTTAGAATTCCAAGTTCAAAAGTTCTTTCCTCAAACATAATATATATGTGTGTGTTTATGTACATATACATATATACATGCATATATATATATATATGCTATAAGATGACTTCATCAAGTGGGGTTTCTGTGTATGAAGTAAGCAAGCTTCAGTCATCATTCCCTAGACACTTATGTGGCAGAATCCACTAGAACTCAGGACGCTATCTGCCTGTCCTACTCAGAATGTTATTGGGCTTGCGAGAGAGGAACTTGTCTTGCTTGCTTGCTTTTTTCCTGAAGAGAACTGATTTAGGTGGGATCTGGAAACCGGAGGTGGGGAGGCCAAGCTGCCAACGGAAGGACAGGACAGATGTGTGGGAACTCTGTCCTGTCCAGCTGCACCTGGAAAACAGAGGAGGTAGACAGTGCTTTGGGAATTGCAGACTTGGTCAGAGGATGACTGAGAGTGCGGCTCTTCCCTGGAGCTCAGAAACCTGATTGTCCCCAAGGGAAAGAGAGGAAGAAAGAATGCTTGGCCTCCACAAGTCCAATAAGAATTCATAGACAGGGCAAGAGAATAGGACTGTCATTTGCCAGGTGTCCAGGAGCAAAGTAAAGCTTGGGGCTTCCTGTGGGATTTCTTAGGGATATGGCCAGTAGTCAAAGCAAAAGCCCAAAACTCTGACCTTGGTTGCTAAGAACAATGATTTGGAAAACAAATCCAAACATATCATACCTTTAAAGCAGCCTTGCAAATAAGGCCTGAGAAGACAGCGTGGATCTGGCTTTGATTAATATGCCTGGAATGAAAGACAGGGACCACTAGGGATACCCTTTTTTCAAGCAACATTCCACATTGTCCCATCTTTGCCCCTCACTTCATTTCAATGCACACTTACCAAGTACTTACGATTTATAGTGCATTGTGCTAGGTGCTAGACTCCTCCCAATTCTCCTTTACGAAGCCTTGTGTCAACTGTTAGTTCTTCTTGCTATCACGATGGTCTTACTTGATTTAAGTATGATGTTTGCTCTCTTTGTTCAAACAGGTGCATAATTTAATTCTGTATCTCACCTTGACCCTTTTTCATCACAACACCCAGCAAAATATGCTGTATTTAGCAAAATGAAATGAATCCTCTTGAAGAAACTCAAAGCAAATAAAGGAGACAGAAAGGTTAACACACACTTGGGTAATAACTCAGTTGATAAAGTGAGGACCTAGTAAGTGTGAATCCCCAGAACCTACATGAAAAATCAAGTGCGGTGGTGCACACTTGTAATCCCAGCAGTGAGAAGGTGAAGCCAGAGAGATCCCTGGAGTTCTCATGCCAGCTGGCCTAGCCAAAGCAGTGAGCCCCAGTTCCCAGTGACAGACCCTGTGCCCAAGAACAAAGTGGATGGACAGCTCCTGAGGAATGACACCTTAGGTTGGCCTCTAGCCCTCACATGTATGTATATACACATGTACCTGCACACAAATCAGTGCGTGCACACACACATATACACACACTCACATGAAGAAATGCAGTGCATAGTCAGTATCTTTTTGGTCGAATGCTTAGCTTTCATTAGACTTCCTGCCTAGTTTTATTCCTGGAGACTGATGGCTATCTGAAAAGCAAATCCAGATTCTTCACCTCTCATAGGCATTCAGATAGGCATTCACACAAACACACACAACTTAGAACTCACCATTTATTATCTATGTCACTTCTCTGAGGTCAGTTTCCTCACCCACAATAATGGGTTTATAATAACATCCTAAGAGACAAGCCCCATTTTCTAAATATGTCTGTCCTACCGATTTGCATGGCCCCACTCTTGCAGGTGAAACAAAAAAGCCTCTCTGTACATAAAAGTCTGGCAAAATTTGCTTCTGGGAAAGGAAAAAGAATCTTGTGACTCTGTCATAGAGATTGCAGAAGCAGATGGTGGTTACCTAGTCCACAGAGCAAACAGGGCCAGGGGACAGGACATTAGCTAGGCTGGGCAAATTTGAATTTTTGTGTGTAGAGAAGGGCAGGCAGGGAGCAGAACATATTCACAACAGCAGCTCCCCCTGAGAGAGGAGTACGTCAGGGCTCACCAAATATTTCTAAGCCATTCTCTCACCTGATACTCAGAACACGTAACACAAATCGAAATGTTTTGGCACGCATTTTATCTTCATCGGAGCTCTTTCACACTTTTCAACACAGGCTGGTGTTTTGGGTCTGGGACAGGCCTCAATGAGTAAAGGCACTTTCTGCCAAGCCTGGTGACCTGTGTTTGATCTCCAGGACCCACATGGTGGAAGAAAAAGACCCTGAACGTTGTCCTCTAACCTCCACACATGTGCCCACTCCCCACACACAAAACAAACAAACAAACATGAAAACCACTGATTTTTACCAATGAGGGAACTGATGTTATGGGTAGTAAAGTACCCAGGGAAGAGGGGTAAAACATGCAGAACAGTGACAGAACTCATGTGTTCTGCATGTTTATGTGGATGTGCATGCACATGTGTACACATGCATGTTGGAAGCCTGAGGTCGATCCAGATGTTTTCTATTGCACTCCACTTATTTGAGCCAGGGACTCTTGCCGGACCTGGAACTCACCAATTCTGGCTAGTCTAGCTAGTCAGCTTGTCCCAGGGAATCTCCTGGGACATGAAGAAGTAAGGAAGCTGAGTTAGAGCCCCAGAACAATTCAGACTAAGCTGATTAGGAGACGCTCACCAGTCTGCTAGTGTAGAGGCATGACACACGGGCAGACCCAACAGGGCAGAGAAGAATGACAGGAGAACACGGTCAGGTGACTCAAGGCTGCTGGAGTTAATAGGGAAGGACCATAGAGCTGGCTGACCTCTACAATGCCAGAGCTGCAAAAGGCTTTATGAGTTATTTGAAAGCTGGGGGCCGTGGCTAAGTGGTAGAGTATGTGCCCAGCATGCTCACACTCCCAGGTTTTAATACCCTGTACTGGAGAGAGAGGGAGAGAGAGGGAGAGAGAGGAGGGGAGGGAGGGAGGGAGGGAGGGAGGGAGGGAGAGAGAGAGAGAGAGAGAGAGAGAGAGAGAGAGAGAGAGAGAGAGAGAGAGAGAGAGAGAGAACACGACCTAGAGGCATATACTGGTATCCACAGAGGAGCAGGAAGAGGCGACTCTAGGCTTGAGAGTCAACAGGACTGTATTTGAATCCTGGCTTTACTGTAAGTGCTAACACTGGACCTTGGATAAATGACCTAATATTTCTGCTCCTCAGCACCCTTATGTGGAAAATATTGGAGTGAGAAGCATCCCCCCACAGAGTTATTTTGAGGATTAAGTGAGATAATCCATGGAAAAAATTTTAGCATAATGCCTGGCATGCAGTAGGCTATCAATAATTTCTTTTAGTCAAGAAAGTTGCAGCCATTTTACTTTGGCCAAATTATTGGTAATTATTTCTTGGAGTGTCTTTACAAGGTTATTGTAAGGCCTCAATGATATAATTCATATATGTAAACATCTAGCTTGGTGTTAGGTACACAGTAAATGCCCAGTGGATACTGGCTGACTGTAAACTGGAGTACTTATATGATATAAAACTTGAACAGTTTCCCCAGACCTTTGCTACGGTACCCCATAGTCTTGCTTCATCCTTTGTGCAGCAGACTGACAACTCAAGCAGGCTCAGTTTGTTCAGATGAGAACTGATCCACAGTTGGTTGTTTTGGCTTCATTATTATGGGGCTCTCCTCACTTGCATGGCCACTTCCTCAGCTACAGATCAAACAATCCAGGGCTAATGAGGCAGCTGCCTACCCGTCTCCTGGGGCACACATTCTTAGCCCCAGTCTCTAACTCCATTGGAACATCTGTAGCATTTCTCTTGCCTTGGAGTCCAGGGGGAGAGTACAGGAGTAAGGTCAGGGTCTAGGGGAGAGAGGCTGGCCTGTCTCCTATGCCAGCCTGGGATATATCTAGCCTGAATCCTGTGAAGACTTTCAGTGGATCTCTCCTGGAGACCAAGGTTTGTTTCTAAGGCAAATGACAACTGCTGAGGGATGAGAAGGATGACATCAAATGATATTCAAAGCTTCCATTGCTTAACAGTGGCCTTCAGAGAAACAGGGCCAAGGGAACCAGCCATCAGTTAAATATTCCCCTGGCACCCAAGCCTAGCCTTTTCAGGCGCTTCGAAGTGACTTAAGAAGCTTCTTTTTGCACTTGCCAAGTACCCATTGTTTGCAAAAACCTTTAAGGAATAGCTAGGCTTTCACTTCAATGCATATGGATTGGCATCTGACACCTAATCAGGATTACTGTGACTGTTGCTAGTCAACCCTTTACCACTGCCAAGCAAGTGGTGGAAGTGTATAAATCTTAGTTCCCAAGCTTTGGTTTCCTCACGTGTAAAATGAGGCAGTGGACTATGTGGCTGGTATCTTGGAACTGAGTTTGCAATTCAGTGAAGGACTTACATCAGCCTTACATGTGTACATGTGCACACACACTCATCCGCTCTTCCTATATCCATATGCACACACACACACACACACACACACACACACACACACACACACACACACGCACCCATAGTTACACCTAGTTAGATATGCTCACATTCTCACTCACACTCATGCAAACAAGTTTAGCCTGGACATATAATGAACAAAACCACACAGAGACACACACAGAGACATGCACACAAACACACACATTTCTCAAGGCACCTTGTGAGGAGCTCTTATGGTGTTCTCTTTCTCAGAAAACTGTAACAAACACATCCTAATTCTAGAATGAACGCACATTTTGGGCTGCCTGTGACAATCCTATTTTATTTCTATCATTCCATAAAAATATGAACAGTGTTCTCTTCCATCCCCAAGAGCACCCCAGTTTTGATAATAAGTGATATGGTAACCCTACCTATACCCCTATAACTATAGCCCCAGGCTGGCTCCTTTCATGAAAGACTACCTTATTCTCTAATCAAGCTTACCTCTTCAATTCCACACTAGAGATTCGCTTTAGTGTTTCAAGCAAGCAGATAAGCAAAACAATTTGTGAGTCTACAGCCCACAGATTGAGGAAAGGATGGGATACTCTATCATTTGACTTGAAAGGTATCCAACCACCGAAATTTTAGTTGGCCTTAAAGTGGGTACTAGGCTTCTCCCTTTTGGGATGATCGTTACTAATTCTCCAGTAATGTGCTTTCTGCTCCTAATCCTCAATGCTCTTACTTCCCCTTCCTTTCCCCCTTTCTCTTAAAGCTTCATGGTCTGATGATATGCTTCAGGCTCTCTCTGAAGCAAATCTGCTCTATGGTACCATGTCCCCATACCTTATTCTCGGAGATCTTGGGAATAAGAAGTGACCAAAGAGGGTCACAGGAGGGATGATGGGCAAGAGAGAAAAAGGAGGGGGGGTGAGATTCAATTTCCTTTTGGTTCTGTGACTAATTTTCACTAGGATTATTGCCTAAAATTTCTTTTAGCTTCAGGGCCTTTGGGCCAGTGACTATTCCTGTGGCTGGATTAACTGTGTTTTGAAAAAACTCTGAAAATGTTGTCAGCTATTTGCAAACATGGCTATAAATACATTGTGCGGGAAGGAGTTGCAGTGCTATTCCCAGAGCAGCTGGGCAGGACCCATGCTCTCCAGCCGTGTGGATACCACACACTGCAGTCTGAATTTTAGCAGCAGCTGTGCTAACATGCAAACAAGATGGAGGCCAGGAAGTAGCCCCAGCAAGGGCAAAGGAGACACTATCAGGATGAAGTGGGGGGAGTTTAGAAAGAGGGTCTTTGGGGGGCTCCTAGAAGACTAGTCTAGAGAGAAGTGGAATGCTGTGATCTTCTCATTTCATAGCTATGAGACTGCACATATGTGCACACTTTTTTTGGGGGGGGGACTATGCACTTTTGACTATGGTCAATGTATTGAGGTCCAGCTTAAAATCAGATATGTATGTATATGTTTACACATAGATGGGGCTGCTTATACATGTGTCCATTGTGGGTCATGTCTCAGTCCACCTATACCTGCATGGGCACATATGTGAACCTGCAGATTAACTTCCTAATAGGACCATGACCATAATTCATGTAGAAGGTTCGAAGAACTTTGCAAAGGGCTATCACACTTGTTCTATCATGTGAACTTTATCACACAGCTGAGAGGTAGGGAGTATAACTTCTATTGCTCTCTTTTTCTATAGAGAAGGAAAGTGAAGCTCAGACTTGGCCAGGATTGTGGATCTGGTAAACAGGAAAGCCAGGGCTCCAACACTGTCTACCCGATGTCAAATCTTGGGCCACACAGAATGTAGAGAAGTGAGACAAAGGAGAGTTAAACTCTGGGATCTTCACTGCAAGCTCCCATGCCAAGGCATCTTTTATTTCAATGCTCAGACTAAGTCCATGAAATAGAAGAGGGCCTAAAGGCCAGGGCTAGCCTCTGTTGAGCCACGGACTGGAATCTAGCCTTGAGGTCTCTATTCTTGTCTGGGGTATCAGCCAAGTCTATGCAAGGGACATAGGTGAGCCACAACATTCTTCAACAGTGCTCATTGGTGACACCCTGGAAGCCATGGGTGCTTTCTTCAGGTTAGAGGCTGGAACAATAGATTTGTTTCCTCCTTATTCTCTCCTGTTGCTGTGTATGTATCTATCTTTCCCTTTCTACAAGGCGTAGGCTCACAACAACTGGTCCGACCGGTTCCACTTGAGCCTTCCATGTTTGAGACATTTTATGAAAAGGGCAGATAGCACAGGCCTGAATGTGAGTGGTGCCATCACCAGGCAAGGCAGCAATTGAAGGTCTCTGCTCCTCTTTACCTATGATACCATGTCTGTTTAGTTAGCAGGACTATGGAAATTCTAGTTTTAGTTTGAGCTATTCTTCCCATACGCAAAATGTAGGTCAAAGCAAAAACCAAAACAAATCAAACAACAACAAAAAGCCCCCAAAGCCAAACCATTTTGGTTCTTGAAGCATGCAGCTCTCTTATTATTCACCACTTGGGTGGTTAGAACCTGACGATTCACAGAGCAACATAGAGGCTGATAATGACATCAAGCTTTCTAAGATCACTGTCCTGAATAGTCACTGGGACAGTCAGAGCTGTGAGAGGCCTGGGCTACCAGTCATCTGGAGGCAGAGGATCCTTACCATTCTTCTCTGTCATCCCAACTCTACACCAGGATCTTAACTGGATAATATTTAGAGCTTCCGGCCAGGTTTTTATTGAGACTTCCAGATATATGTTCTCCCCTACTCCCAGAAGATAATCATCCTCCCAAGTACTATATGGGAAGTCCCAACCAGCAAAGAATTCATGAGGCTTGGCAGGATAAGCCCGTGGGAACAGGCTACAGAGCACCCTGCTGTGGATGGAACTGCCTGGGTGGAGAACTGTTATGTGTAGCTGTGTAGGCCACTCACAATCATTGATTCTTTCCAGAACTTGGAGAGGAGTGTCTAGGTAGCATAACTGGTGTGGGATGACGCAACATGTGAACTGAGCATAACCTTAGGTATCAATGGGTTGGCCATATCCAAATAAGAGAAGTTTACATTTACCAATTGCACTTCCAGCATTTAGCAGTCCAAATAAGAAAAGTATAGGTCTACTCTGCCCTCCCCCAGCATTTAACAGTCTAAAAATGGATCTTAGGGACTCTGAAGGTCCTAATCTAGTCCTGGGCTCGGGCAACATGAGAACAGCCCAGGTAGTACCTTAACAATGCATCCAATTCCAAGTTCTTGATTATAATTGGGCTAACCTGGGACACATTTGCTCTTTCAGACCCCACTATGTAGATTCACAAATCATAGATTATTAGATGACAAGAACAGCAAACATGTATGTAGATCCTGCAATATGTCAGATGCTGTTCTAAGCCAGTTTATAAATGTGTGTCACAACCATATGCAGTGAATGATTTTGTTATTGTCCTAAACAAACAGGGAAATAGCAGTACAGAGACGTTAAATACCGTGTGCAATTACAAACAGCTAGTGAATAGTGAAGCCAGGGCTTATCCAAACAGTTTGGCCGCACATCAATGTTGATTCAAGCTGGCTCTATGAAAGGGCACCCCCCCACACACAAAACATAAACTTCTTTTAAATAATAAGACCATTCTGATATCTGGAAAGCAATGGTTTTTGTTTGTTTGTTTGTTTGTTAGATTTATTGATTTTGTTTTATGTGTGTGAGTGTTTTGCCTGCACATATGTCTCTGCACTATGACTGCCCTTAGGGGACAGAAGAGGGCACTGCCCTGGAACTGGAGTTACAGATGGTTATGAGCTACCATGTGGGTGCTGGGAACTGAATTTGGGTCCTCTGCAAGAGTAACAAGTGCTCTCATCCACTGAGTCATTTCTCTAGTCCCTGGAAAGTGGTCTTAGAGCAGAGGTTATTCAGGAAAGATTTCCTACAATGCTAACTCAGTATGTCATAATTGGTTCTAGCAATTGCCATTTGTACATTGAGGTATTTTCTCACTTGCACGAGTATACACACGTGCATACACACGTACAGTCTCCTCTCATCTCTCTCTAAAAATTATAACATTTATTTATTTATTTGTGTGTGTGTGTGTGTGCGCGCACACGCGCGTGCTCATGTTTGCCCTACTGCCATGGTATGTGTAGAAATCAAAGTATAACTCACAGGAAACCAGTTCTTTCCTTCCACTATGCAGGTCCTGAAGGTGGAACTGAAGATTTCTGGGCTTGGTGGCAAGTGTCCTTCCATGCTAAACCATCTCGCCATCCCTCTTTACCTCACTTGATGGAATTCTTCAAAGATATAGGGTTGAGACTATGGGATAGTTGCTATCTCTGAAAGCTGTCTTTACTCAAATCTGTGAGACTATGTTTTCATTTTCATCAAAGTTCTCTTGTTCACCACTTCACCATGCCCCATCATCATCATGCCCAAAGTCTCCTTGTGAAACTGTTCATAGGTCCAAATTTCTCATTTCATAAGGACAGAAATTTGAAGTCTGGAAAGGAAAAGCAGCTTAGCAAGGTCACAAAGCATTCACCAACAGAACTCCTCTCCCCTCCCCTCCCCTCCCCTCCTCTCCCCTCCCCTCCCCTCCCCTCCCCTCCCCTCCCCTCCCCTCCTCTCCCCTTCCTTCTCCTCTCCCCTCCCCTCCCCTATCCTCTCCCTTCTCCTCTCCTCTCCCCTCCCCTCTCCTCTCCCCTCCCCTCCCCTCCCCTCCCCTCTCCTCTCCTCTCCTCTCCCCTCTCCTTTTTCCTCCCTTTCCCCTCTCTCCTCACGGATGACAGTATTTTTCTGGATGCCAGCCACAAAGTCTTAGTTATGCCTGAATCTTTCCTTCCATAACTCTTGTTTCTATGTCCTTAATGGCATGCATGACTCCTGTTTGCTTATTTTTCCATGCTTTATATATTGCTTCTTACCCATACACTTAAAAAAGATTTATTTGTTTGTTTATATTTTTAATTTATTTTATTTATATGAGTTTTGTCTGCATGTATGTCTGTGCACCATATGCATGCCTGGTGTCTGAGGAAGTGGTGAGCCTCCATGTGGGTGCTGGGAATCGAACTGGGATCCTTCAAAAGAACAAATGCTCTTAACCACTGAGTCAATTCTCTAGTCCCTTACCCATACACTTAAACTTCATACTGCTACCAAGTTTAGCAAAATTTCTGTTGCAGCTTTCAGAAAAATCCTGCATTTCTACTCCCATGGAACATGGAATTAGAAGACCTGGGTTAGAATTACTGTCTACTTCCAGCTCTTCATACTGAAAGCATGATTGTAGGTCATTCATTTGCCTTTGGTCTGCTGTCTATTTTTTGCCCCTATAAAAGGGGACCAGGAATTCTACACAGCTCTTCCATACAGTGAACTTTCCTCTAATAGATACAAATCATATTAATTTTTCATTTACCAGATCCCATACATGTAGCACTTGATGTGACCAAAGACACTGGTACATGACAAGCTTAAATGTTTTCATTTAACTGTCTGTTCCAAGGATTTAAAAAACTGAGATGTTAACTACAATGTGCCCAGTAAGAGATGACTGTTGCAACTCAACAAGCTCCTTTCTCTTGGGACTCACAGGATCTGGAGACCATTTGGGACCTAGGCTGAGAGTCTGAGAGCTTCTGCTACTGTGCTCTTCTTGGCCCCAGAATGCTTAGGGAAAATGTCTGGGCTGCTGACAGACAGGAAAGCAGGTGGTGTGGTCCAGGCTGCTGTGCCACAGGCCATTTTCAGACATCTCATTTTGTGGCCCGATGCCCAGACATCCCCCCGCCCTGTGCCCTTCTCTCCAAATGTCCTCAGTAGTTTTCTTCTCCTACCCTTACACCCTACCCCACCCTACCTGCCGGGTAGGGCCTAATGGGGAACAGTGACTCACTGGACTCTCAGAGGGGAAAAACAAACAAACAAACAAACAAACAAACAAAACCCCCAAAAAACGCACATAAACAAAACAAAACAAACAAACCCAGAATCTGAGACACAACCAAATTGTCTAATTTTGTGCTCTGGTTTTTAGTTTAGTTTTGTTTGAGACAAAGTAGTGCTATGCAGCCCCATCTGGCTTTGAACTGACCCCCCTTGGTTTCCAAGTGCTAGGACTATAGGCCTGCAGTACCATGACTGGCCATAAATTGTCTAATTCTCCACTCCTGTACTGTTACCTTTGCCCAATCCCCACGTAGCTAAACCCTATGTCAAGTTCCAACCCTACCAGCAAGTTTCCCCTCATTCCACATTCTTCTCTCTTTGCCCACATCACCACAAGAAAATGATAACAACATTCAGTTCAATACCCACATAGTTTTCCCACTTAGCAATAACCATAGTTATTTTGAATGTTATATCTTCTCAAAGAAGTTGTAAACTTCTTAAGGAACACTTCTCTGGCTCATCTGGAGGTCAGCCTAGCACACAGTAAAGACCTATTCACTTGAATTAAGCACATATTCGTGCAATTGAAGGAGAACGATGGGGAGGCCTTGTGAGCCAGGAAAGAAGCCTCACTTACTGGATACTTAGTAGGTACCAAGCTGTATATTAGATGCTGAACATATTGTCTCATTTAACCTCTGCATCAGTGATGATGTCATTTTATGTATTAGAAAACTGATAAATTATCTAAGAAGTTGGAAACTTTGTTCAAGAACCATACGGCAAGGCCTCTGTAGCTAGTGCTGCTTGATTCTAAAGACCATAGTTAAAAATTGGAGAGAGTTGAATGTCCATCAGTAAGACTTTGGTTAAATAAATTATGATATACCCATTGAATAGAATAGGATATGGCTGCAGCAAAGAATAAAGACTTGTTTTATGGACTTAATGGTACACCTTGAAGCTTGAAGGCAGGTTAGAAGATACTGTGGATTATGATCCATCATTTGCACTTCAAAAGTAGGCTACATGTTCAAATGCTATTAGAGATACAGAATATTTCTGGAAGGATACCCTAGAAAGCACTGGTAGCCTTGGGGAGAGAAACAGGGTAGTGGGGAGACAGGATGGAGAGAGACTTTCCACCCCTGTACCTTTTGAATTGTACCTCCATCTAGTTCCGCAAAGTAGCATTTGAGGATCAACTTTGGAAAAGTTGAGGCTAAGTAAGGAAGCATAATGCCAGTGATTGGATTGGGACATGTGGAGCATGTCAACGACTCACTCCTTTCACTCACTCCTCACCCTCTATACAAGCCAACCTCCACCACAAATGGGTTGGTTAAGGACACATCTTTCCATACCTAACTCGATTATAGACTTGTAAGATGGGATCTCTCTTTCTCACACTCTCTCTGTCTCTCCATACTTTCCCCCATCTCTTGGTTGGGGACAGATTGGGGACAGATCTTTGTTACGCTAGGCAAATGCTCTGCAATTGACCTATAACTTTAAGCCTTCAGTTAAGACATTTGAATAACTGAAAATCAAAATGTTGACTTGTGGTGTGTATTTAAAATTCCTGTCTTAAAAAGGGTGTGTGGATTACATTTTGTTACAATCAATGAAAGAAAATGGTGGCACATGCTTATAATCCGAGCATTTGAAGTCTGAGGTGGGAGGATCACCATGAGTTAGAGGACAACCTGGGCTACAGAGTAAAGCCCTGTCTTAAAACAAAGTAACAATAAAACAAAAGTCATCTGCTTAGACCACTAACCGGCCTTAATGTAGGCTTCCTAAGTGGCCACTGAAGTGCAAGCTCAAAACTACTACTGTAGTCCTTCTTTGTGATGGCCACAATCCTGTGGCCTCTGTTCTCTTGGGGCTATCCTGTTTAAAACATAAGGAAGTTGGCCCACTCCAAAGCTGATTACAAAGGAGCAAGACTCCTTCTAAACTTAATGTCCCCTGACCCCGGCCTTCTGACCCTAAATATCCCTTTCCTTCTTCCTTACTACCTGCAAGAGAACAAGGCTCTGTGAGAGACCCTCGGGAGGAAGCGACACCCTAACTCCACCCATCATCTGCCCCCCATTCCTAGCAATTCCGACTGAAAAACGCAGGGTCGTGTTTGAGAACTCCTGCCAACGGTTGTAAATATTTCCACATGCCTTGTTTCCTTGGATGTATATGGCCTGGGATCTGCCCCCACCTCTCCTTGGGCTCCTAGAGATGAGGAGCAAAGGAAACACAACCAGTCCAGTCCTTAGCTTTAGAACATCAGATCAAATTGCAAAAGCCTCTGGAGGGAAGATGGGGAAGAGATGGAGTGGGGAATGAGAGGGGGCAGGAGGAGATATTTAGAGAAACATTTAGACAAAAGCATAACGACTCCGTTTCTAGGGCCTAGACAAGGATCATCATAACAACAATGACCACAATTTACAAAGACCTTTTACAAACACACAGTCACATCCCACCCTGACAGAACTATCAAATTAAATACCACTTTCTGAGGACAGCTTTGAGGACTTTGTACGTGGAACTGCTGAACCCTAGAAAGGCTATGTGATTAGTTCAAGACTAAAGAAAAAAAGAAGTGATAGTTTCTCTGACACTTTTTTGACTCAAGAATTATAATTCTTTGCACATAGACTCTGGGTAGAGTGAGGTGAGTGGTGAGAAGATGATGCCCTGTATCACAAGGTTGTCCATCCTTTGTTTACTAAGCCCCATCTTCCTTAGTCAGAGCAGATGCCCAGAAGCTGCAGGAATGAGGGAACTCCACAGTAGTGTCCTGGGGTAGCTGCCCCACAGCTCCACTAAGTGTTAAGTCAGGGTCAAAAAGCAGGGGTTCTGGACTTAGACTGTTGAGATACAAATCCTGTTTGTTTGTTTGTTTTTTTTTTTTTTGCCACATGAACTTGAACATGATACAAAATGGAGGAAGTAGTGCTACTTACATGATTAAAATGTTGAGAATTAAAATGAATTGGTACATTAAAGTGTTCAGGGTGGTACTTTACACAGAACTAACTGCCATTAAATCAATGTTGCTTATTATCACTGCTCTGCTCCTACCATTATTAGGGTGCTCCACAGAAGTATGGAGCTAAAAGACAAAGAAATCCCATTGTGGAATGCAGCAGAGGCAGCCACCCTAAGTTAGATGCTTCATATCGCCCCCCCCCGCCCCCGCCGCCCCAGTAGCAGAGAGGGCTGGCAGGGAGTCATCCCCAGTCTTCTACCCAGTTCTTTCATACCTGTATGAAGGACATGGACCATCAACAGAAGAATTCTTTTGTCTGTGAGTTCAGTAGTTTGAAGAAGTGGCTGAACCCATGACCTCCATCTCATAGACACCATGTTCGAAGGAACTCTGTTAGTTGGCCCAGAGAGATATTATCCGCCCAGCTGTACACATACACGCACAGGTATGAACATATGGGTGCATGTACATACCATTACAGCTGAGGCAAAATGGTAGGTGGGTAGATCCACAGGATAAGGTAGGCAACAGCCTATATGGGGAATGCTTATTTAGCAACATCTCCTTTCCAAACTGTTTCTGTCCAGCCTCGACCAAACAGGTAAGCAAAGAACTCAGGAATTACCCTCTCCTCTTTCTGCCCTCCCTAAAGTGCTTTTGTTCTTTCTATTCTTGAGGGTTCGGGTATCTGTTTTCTTCCTTCTCTGATCTCTCTACTGCCAACCATCCATCCTTTGCTGGCAAAAAGAGAGACATACTATGAACCAGAACTCTGAAGCTAAACCCGACCTGGAGTTCTGGAGTCCTAGGAGATGGAGAACGATGATGTTGAGGATTTAAAGCAAAAGTGGAAAGATTTCTTGAATTTTACTCAGACTCAACTATATTATCTCCTGGGCTGGGTGCCTAGGGCTGTGAAGAGAGAAGGTATGGAAATGACCCAAGGGGTTTCATAGCAGCTATTCTACCACAAAACTCTAGAGGTGATGGTTTCTGTACCCTTGAGTGCTCTGTAGAATGTCACCCTTCACTCAGAGTGGAAATCAAAGAGGGGAGAAGGAAAAGAAATAGGGGTCTCCGTAGGATATTTATTGGTGGTCTTGGGACCCCCAAATGGCGTTGAGCTTGTGTAACACCCTAAACTCCAACTGCTCTTCTAACTGGGCAGTGGAGAACAAGAGAAGAGACAGAACAATCTGGGGAGGGAGGAAGACGACCTAGCCAGTAAGTGTGGTAAAAGTACATGATGAAAAGTGAGGGGAGCCGAGCCACTGTGGGTGGGACAGCCAAGCTCACATCTTCCTCCCTTATCAACCCCAGAAACACGAAAAGTGGAGAACAGAGCAAGACAAGACTGCTAAGATGAAGAGGCTCCATGCTTTCAAGGCAATTCAAATGGGCTAAGTTCTCCACCCACAAGTAGATGTTAAGTGATTTCAAGTAAGCAGCTAATGCACCCACCTTCAGAGTAGATGGCTACACGTCCCTTAGGTCTTTTCTCACCCCTGAAGCCAGAGATGTCTGGAATGGCCAAAACTCCCTTCTCTGCAACATGTGGACACTGGGTAGCATGCAGAATAAGGGGAAATGCAAATTCCAAGTGGAACTTGGAATAAATGTTTCCTCACAACTGGGGAGTAGTAAATGGGTCTGGGCCAAGAAATATAGGCCAGGCTGTTCATGTGCCCCACCCTCTTTACCTAGCATCTTTTCTAGGCTGGATACTTGGTATCTCTGTCACAATTAGTGAAAGATGAGGAAAGGCTTGTTTCAGATGGAACATTCACAATGCATGGCTGAAGGTATTGTGAGCACACACATTCATGTTTTAAGAACAAGGCCTTGCTGCACATGTGGTTGTGCATGCTTGTAATCTGAGTATTCAGGAGATAGAGACAGGAGGATCACTACAAGTTGGAGGGCAGCCTGACAAACAAAAACCAAGCAATTCTTTCCTTTTAACGCACAACAAAACAAAGCAAACCCCAAATATGTTGACGGGAGGAGCAGGGCACCCTTCTCAGAAACTGGTCTTCTCAAAAGGTGGAGGTAGCATCCTTTACATACTTCTACAAATGTTAGCAGTCTGGCGACTTGCTTATTCTTCACAGAAATTTTGCCAAATGACAAGAAAATAAAAATCCTGTGAAAAAGGAAGAGCACTCTATGGCTGCTGCCTCATTAGGCACACTCTCAGCCAAACCCAGAGCAAAGCCAAAGTTGACCAGGGATGACATGCATACATCACAACCTTCTCCAAGATCACAAGCAGCAGCCACTCTCTACTCCAGGATCCTCAAGCCAGTTACAAAGATGCCCAATGTTTGAAGCCCCCCTAATGGAAAGCTCTGTATCGCACTCAGAAATCTTGTTTACCACTTCCAGCCTGAAGTAACAGCAAGGTCACACTGACCATGCACTTCTGAGAAATGAGAACAAGCTGTAGGAAATTCAATTTTAAGAGAGGGATCTGGGGCTGGAGAGTTGGCTCAGTGCTTAAGAGCACTTCTTGTTGTTGCAAAGGACCCAGGTTCTATTTCCAGCACCCACATAGAGGCTGAATACCTCCTTGGGCACCAGGGCATCAGGCACATATGTGATGCACAGACATACATGCAGGCAAAACACTCATACACATAAAATAATAAAAATAAATCTATTGTTTTTAATAAAAAGAGGGGTCCAAGCTGAGGCCCGAGGGAGTGTTTTCAATTCAATGCTTTTGAGGAACAGAGTAAAGTACTTGGAAAGAGCATCATAGAGACCTACCCTGCTAACAGCAGGCCAAATTGAGAGAGTTCTTTTGGAAACTCAATTCTCTGCTGAGAAGGACATTGTGGGAAAAATATGTGTATGCTCAGAGTAGCTCTTGCATACTGAACAAAAAAGGAATGAGTCTTTTTACCGGTTCCCAAATAGCCCAACAGTTTTTAAAAACAGATAAAATAGGAGAATGATGTCTATGTGGTTTTCTTTGCTTTCCTGCTTAACTGCCCCTTCAGGAAGCTTAACAAATTTTTGTTTGCCTGAATGTGTCAAAACTGATGCTAGGTGAATAGTAAAAGAATAAACTATCCCACAGTTCTAGAGGGATATAAGGTTGGGGTTAGAAAGTTCACAGAGTTAACCTTTCTCATATTATAGACAACCAAGTTACAGAGCAGGTTGGGCACACAAGTTGTGCAACTCCTAGTTATTGCCTCACTGCTAGCATTAAGACCATCAGCTTTGAGGGGGTTCAGATTTGGCCCAAGCTCTTGCTCTTTTTAGATTTAGAATGAGTTTCATTTCCCAACACCACTAGAAGGAGGAGTTGTGGAGAAGGAGATGTCATTTAGAATGATCACTTGGGGCCACTGGACAGTAACCCTAGGCACCAGACTCACCCCGCGATCAGCTCCACCAAGCATTTTCTTGTTTAGCTTTCCAGTGCCCCAGCCTCTCATCCTCATTCTTTACAGCATGAATCAAGGTCACAGATTGGGACCCACTTTGGTTGGAGAGGAGGAAGAGGAATGATTTGAAAGATGCCTAATCAATGGCCTATGGCCTGAAGCACCATGGTCATCACTGAGCTAACATGATCTTGCTCTGCTGGACAGTAGGCAAAAGCCTTCAGCCAAAACCAGGGAGATTGACAGATTTACTCAAAAGATACCTTAATCTCAAGGTTACCAATGAATCAGGAAACCCAGTGAGACAGTGAGGCAAGAAGTTCAAAACCCTACAATGAAGAGAACGACAGCTCTGCTTCTGCTCTGCCTCTGCCCCCACTCATTCGGGACATTTGGAATCACTGTCCTAGCTGATGCATTTTCAGGGCAGGAGAAATCCCTAGTTTCCATAGTAGACTAGTCTTTCTCATGCCTAGAAAGTTCTATCTCCACCAGGGTGGCCCATCAACCCAAACCTTCTTGTACCAGTAGTGAACCTTCTTTACCATTGCCCAGTTTCTTTAGTAGTGAGAGCCCTAGTCCTGCCTTCCTCAGAAATTCCCAAGGACTGTGCTTATAAACTCCCAGGTAAAAGTGCTTCTCATTACGTATGACTCGGTGGTAGACTGGAAGTCAAGGTTGAAAGATCAAGGGCTACTCTGAAGCACTTTAACATAGACTTTAGTTTGGATGCAATGTTAGCACCTCTGGCTAATTCTGTCTTATCTGTTGAGCTTAAACCCCAAACTTGCCTCTACCTAGGATTTCAAGGGTGAGCTGGGGGTAGCCACCAATGCTCTCTTTTTCTTCTTTCCCATCATAATACTCAGCTGATGTCTCAGGAAGCCATGCTTGCTCTATATATCCCACAAAACTATCTGGCTGCCTCCTGTCCTGTCTGGTGCATTTTCTGGGCCAGAGAAATGCCTAGCTTCCATTATTTCTACAAAAGCCTATGCTCCTTTTCTCTCTTGATCTTTTCCCTTTTTACCCCCTAAACCAGACCTTGGTTATTTGTTTCCGCTCCCAGGAACCTTTTGCCTGCCAGTCCTCTGTAGGTCCTAGGGAGAATTGGCTTCCCTTAAATGAACTGAAGAAAGGAAACAAAATATAGAGCTGGCGGCACACCAGAACCTCAAACCCACAGAATCCACCAAGACTGTTTATTACCTGCTCTAGGACAGCTTGGATTCCACTTTCCTTCTACCTGTTCCTTGGCCTGTGCCAGAGAGCCCCTGTTTGGAATTGTCTCTCAGACATCAAAATTGCCTTTTTCTGGAACTTTCGGCACCGCAGAACTTTGGACCCGTTAAGCCATTCAGCACAGCTTCACGGTATGTCAGTGCCAGTCCTAACCAAGACCAGTTTGGGTTGCAGAGTACCTCCAAATAGGAAATCACCACATTCCTAGAACTGGACAATGCACCAACTTCCTTAAGTGCTCCCCCAGACTGGTTACTGGGCAGATACTTGCTGATGAAGACAGTTGTAAAACACTAAGCTTTCTCCATCTGTTGGGTACCCCGGGCCTGTGGCATAGGCGGCCAGGGAATTTTGAACAGAGCGAGGAGAGCGTATGCAGGCAAAGACATTTGGAATCTCAAGAGTTTAATAGGGGCTCGGGCTAGGCCTGCTGGTATGTGCCTATAATCCTAGCCTTGGGAATTTGAGACAGGAGGACTCCCACCAGTGGGAGGCTACTTATAGGCTACCCAGCAAATTCTAGGCCACCCAGGGCTGCATGGCAAGGCTCTGTCCCAAAAGACAAATCAATTAACAGCTTCAGAGAGCTGAGGGTCTCAAGAAAGGTACTGTTGAGGATGGGATGTTTCTGCAAAATACAGAATGTAATAGGGTGTTACTGACTTCCAAAATAAAACCCAAGGCATTCCTGAGAGGCTCAATATCAAAAATAACTTCAGTGAAATCACGATATACTACAGCAAGGACCCACGCCAAAGTCTTCTCAGACCCCTGGGACGTATCAAATTCCTTTCTGTCTCTTCCTGACCTATACTTTCTATAGTTTAAGCCAATAACCCAGCTCCTCAGAGGACCCAGTCTGTGTTAGCATACACACTAGCCACACCTCTGGGAAGACCACAGCACCACCGCCCCCTCCAGCTGCACTGTGAGGTATTGACCGGAAAGTCCCTGCCAGCCCTCCCCCTGAGTCTCCTATGATCACCTACTTTGAAGTCTGTTCCCCAGCAGAGAACCTCTTCCTGGTAAAATAGTGGGTTTTCCAAGTTTCATTGCATGCGCCTAAGGCCCCAGATCTAGGCCTGTTCACATCACATAAATGCCGGGCCTAACTTGAGCTCAGCCTCCACTGCTTCCCTTTAAGCCTGAACTTTGCCACTCACCCTGAAAGCCACTACCCTGCCTTCAACCACAAGGCAGCTCTCAGCAGGTGCCCACTCCCCCAGTAACCTAGGCAACAGCCTGAGGGCCTAGCTTGGCAGCTGTCCCATGAGCCCCTGATCTGCACCAACGCAGGAAAAAAGTGGTCCCAGGGACTGTAGACGCTGTCTTCCACCCAGGACTTGTCCCACGGAGTTCAGGGAGCCCTCCACTCCGGTATCGAATGATCTAGGTTGTTGTGAGACTGCCATTTACAGCCGCTGGGTACACTCGAGATTTCCTCAAGTGGGGCCTGTACACTGCGGCCGTGCCAGTGGATCACAAGGTCTGAGGCACAGGAGTCCCAAAGCCCCTTCGGCCAGACAGTCCGGTAAAGCTCCAAACAACACACGTCCTCGGCTGAAGGCTGTGGGAGGGGCAGGTCTCAAAGTAACCCACAAGTGGTCATCCCAGAATTCAAGGTTCTATTTCACTTGATAATCCCAAAGTCCCCTCTTTTGGAGGTTGGCAAGAGAGGACCCTCGCAGCTCCAGAACACTGTGTGTGTGTGTGTGTGTGTGTGTGTGTGTGTGTGTGTGTGTGTGTTTTCACTTTTTCCAAGTAGGGAACTTGAGGAGGTGGTATGCACACTTCCAGCTGTCCTGACAGCCCAAAGAGAGGGAGAGATTTTCATGAAAGGGTATGGCAAGTCCCCAGCCAGCTCCAGAAACCTCTCGTCAGAACTGAGGGGCTTCATTTGCAGAGCGAATGAGTCTGTTTCCCCAGGTCGCTGGAGGGTCTCCATGCTAGGACACATGTGGGACACATAGGGTCCCACAGCCACGTGCCTGTAAGGCGAGGGTTATGTCTCTAACACTGCCCAACCTTAGGGATAACCAAGTCATTTACAAGCCAAACTTGGAGTGGCAGGGCCAACATTCTAACTTCGGACGGAAGGAGGCCCCCATCGGATACCAGAGGTGCAGGGCGCCCGAGACTGTGCAGCTGAGGCGCGGAGTGAGCCGCGGGACCCACTCTTTTTGCCGCCTCCCTGCCTCCTTTGGGGCTCGGCTTCCAGTGCACAGGGCTTCCAGTGCACAGCGAGCCGCTTGCTCCCCAGGATCAGCAGGCGACCGACCCCGCACTGCCTGGCTGGGCCGTAGCCACAGCAGGCAGAGACGCGCGCACACGCCCCCCCTCCCCACCCCGCACTCCTCCCTTTCTCTCTTACAGACACACACGCCTACCATGTGTTTGACTCTGAGAGAAGAGTCATCAGGATTCCTGAAGTGGTTTTTGACAGAAAACCGCTCTGATCCCCGGAAGAAACAGGGGCTGCTGCGGAGACCCGTTGTTCCGTGTTTCTCTTGGAGCCTTTCAGCCTTCCTACTCTTTCCTGTCTTCACGACATCGCTCCCCTCCCCTGCCCCTAGAGCCTGCAAATATTTTCCCCAGCACACATGGGCAAAGTACTTTAAACAATCTAAAAGGTGAGTCTGGATTTGTCTCAGGGCAAAAAGTTCATTGCTTTGCCTGTAACCAATGAATGCCCCAGTTCTCACCCTTGGGACTGTTTGAGCCTAGGTCTCCACTGCCCAGGCTGCCCAGAACCCTGCAACCCATGCCCTAGCAGGACATGGGTAAGGAGTGAGAAAGGCACTTTGAAAGAACACCTTAGACCAAGAGGTATGGGGGTGACGGTGGGAGCAGACATCCTTGCCCACAATACCAGGTGGGGCACGTGGGTCCCACTCACCTGCTTGGAACTCCACCTGGCGATTTTTCTCTTTTTCCTCCTCTAGTAGCATGGAGTAGAGGATCCCAACAGAGTTATGGATGCCGAAGATGGAGCCGTTGCACCAGGTGGCTGCAAACACCACTATCCAGCCGAAGCCACCTTCGGGAGGCTGGAAGCCACGCGCGGTGCCTCGGGTCTCCACTGTGGGCGTGGGCTCGGGTTCTTGCACTGGCTCAGCCTCAAACCCCAGCTCTGGCAGGGGTGCAGGGTCGGGTAGGGGCTGAGGCTCAGGCTCAGGCTGAGGCTCGGGCGGGGGCACTGGCACCGGCTCGGGCTCCGGCTCGGGCTCCGGCTCGGGCTCCGGCTCGGGCACCGGACTACACACTGGCTCCTGATATTCCTGGTTTGCCTCCTGACAGGGCCCCTCAGCTTCCTCGCTCGCCGGGCTTGGCAGCGCCATCGCGGCCAGGGGACTGACTGTGGCTTGCTGGAGCCGGAGGAGCTGTTGTCTGGCGGGTACTTGTTTCTGCTGCTACTGCTGCTGCTGCCGCTCCGAGCACTGCCACCGCCGCTGCCTCCTCCTCCTCCTCCTCCCAGCGCCCAAGCTGGCCAGCCCGTCCCGCGACAGACGGTCCCTCGAGCCCTCTCCTTCTCCTCCCCCGTCCAACCCCCCTCCTCCTCTCCCCACGTCATCTCTCTCTCCTCCCCCTCCTCCTCCCTCCCACCTCTTCCTCAACAGGCAGCCGCTACAACCTCGCTCTTCTCCCCAGCCCTTCCTCCTCCTCTTACTCGCCTACCTAGTCTTGGCGCTGCTGTCACCCCCAAACTCCCCTTCCAAATTACTGAATCCTGTTCTTGTTCAGATGCCTAGAAGAAGAGTTAAATTAGCAAAAAGAGCCGAAACTATCCTGTTACCCTACCCTCTTCTCCCCGCAAGTCCCAGAACCCACACTGGTCAACCCCCCAGCCTACAAGGAAGACCCTGCTTGTTCCTCGAGTTCACTTCCTCCTTGCTTATAAGCAACCTGCAACTACGCTGGTCCTGGGAACCCCAAGACAAGAGCTAGTCCGTGACAGACCCCACCCTGTCCTCGGGAGTCCTTGTGTTCCCACTTGGACTCGAGACGGGTGACCTAGAGGGTACAGCCTGGGCTTCGGACAGAGGGTGGACATAATCTTCTCAAGCCTGGAACTCAGACCCCCCCCCCACTGACCTGCGAGCCCCTCAGAGTCTCCCCCTACCCCCGCGCTTCCCGGCAAATCCCTGGCGGGACTGAGGGGAGGAGGCGGCCCCGCAGTGAGGCCCGCCCCTCCGGGCAGTCAATCAGGGCTTTGTTTGCGCCAACCTGGAGCCCTGAGGAGCCACAGAGGGCCGGGTCTAGGCTCAGCCAGGGCAGACTCTGGGCCAGGGACCCGGCCATGAAAGAAGGGAGGTACAGTGGCACCAGAGGGGGCTGGGCGCAGGCCCCCTGCAGGACACAGAGCTCAGTTTAGGTTCCTTTAGACTCTCTGTTTCAGACTCATGAGCAAGAAATGGGGTCCACATCGAGCTGCTAGTTTGGTCAAGGGCTTTCCGGCTCTTGACATCCTGGTCAAGCTGGTCCCTTGGGCCTGGACCTCTGCTTTTCGAGTGCTTTGTGCTTTGAAGAGCCCCCAATGCAAACGGCTATCTTCCCACCACCCACCTCCCTCTTCCACCCACACTTGAGGCACAAAGCTTGGAGTCCCACTGAATGTTCAAGACTCAGACCTTAGCCCTACCTCAGAAAGGAAGGGTTTGTTCTCAAGGGAGTGCCTGGGTCCTGAAAAGGAGAAAGGGGGACACTGTCTTGCTGGTGAGCAGTGGTGCCCAGCTCAATTCTCACTCATCTGGTGATTCCAAGCAACTCTGCCTTCCCTAAGGGTCTGCATTTGAACTTGCAAGAGGTGAACGCTGATCCCCTTTTACCTCGCATTTGATTAACCTTTCTGTTAGGCTAAAAACTGCCTGACAGGTGGAAATGCAGCTCAGGGCTCCTGGGCTTCATCTGATGCCAATGAACACAGTCTCTAAGCACCCGAGAACGGGCACAGTTGGGTGGCAGGATAGGGATGTCCTGTGGCTCGTGGTTCCATGAAAAGAATCAGGCAAATTCACAGATTACAGGGTCATGCCAGTCCGCAGAATAGGCATTATGCAAATGAGTAAAGCAGGTCCCCTATTGATGGGTAGCAAATATTATCATCTGCTTCTTGTGGCCTCCAAACTGAAGCAAAACTAGGGTCAGTCATTTATTGCCCTAAGGTCATGGGGCAAGGCAAATACAAGTTAGAATTTATAGCAAGTCTTCACTCAGAAAAGCCAGGGGTTCTCCATGGTTCTACACAGGGATCTAGAACTTGTTGTTGGCTATGACTTAGCCAAGCTATAGCAGGGTTCTGGGGGAAGGCTATGTACAACATAGGCCCTGAATATTGAGTGGGATTTTTAACAAGTGGCAAGGAGGTGGTTTCCTGCTTCAGAGATGCCCTGACCTCATAGTACAGAGACACAGTAAGACTCTACTCATAGAAAGGGGAAAGTGAAGGTTAATCAGGCCAAAAAATTAATATGGATGATGCTTCTCCCAGGGAACACTTGCATTTTAATAAAACTTCACAATGCTTCAGCCATGAGCAATGAGAAATCATAGACATCCTGAGTACTGTGTCTTAAGGTTTGCTTTACAGCCAGGGATGGCTTACCACTCAGAATATCCAGACTTGGTATCCACTTAGAAAGAACCTGACTGAGACCCTGAAAAGAGTTATTTCTAATCCCAGAACTGAGTAAAACCTAGAGTTCTGCACCTCATCTTGATTCCCGGTGTCTAAATTCTATTTCCTTTTTAGTTTTAATGGGTTGTTTAGATCACTAGAATGGGATGTAGTGGGTGGAGGAGGTGGTGGCACTCACTGAGAATATCCTGTAAGCCTAGAACCATGCTAGGCCGTTTACATACATGATCTCATATAATATTCACAGCAATGAGGAAACAGGACCCAAGAGGTTAAGTCAGTTAAGTTTACAAAGCCAGTAAGAGGTAGAACAGGTATCTTTGCCCATTTGTGTGAATTTCAAAGTATGTGCCCCACCCAGGAGACAGGGTTATGTAACCCATCATTCTAGCAATACATGAGGTGCAGAGCAGTCCTCCCCTCTTTAGAAGGTACAGGTATTTTTTAATGGCCAGAACAATGATATGTGGAGACCTGGTTTCTAATAATGATGGTTATTCTATTCCAGCTTGTGCAATCTTAAGCAATTTGTTTCTTTATCCTCAATATAAAGTTCTATCCACTTCACAGAATCAGTAAATGTCATGCAGAGAGCTATAGACTTTACTTGGGATATGTAAGTGCTATGATTTCAATAAGTGTCCTCTAAGAGCCAGTGTGCTAAAGGCCTTGTTGCCAGCTTTTGGCAGGCAGTATTGGGAGGTAGTGGAACCTTAATGGATGATGCCTCATGATAGAAAGTTAAGTCACCCTTGAGGTGGACATTGGGACTGTGGCTCCTCCCTGTCTTTCTGCTTTCTGGCTGCTATGAAGTAAGCATCTTTTTTGCCATGTTCTTACTCCAGGTTCTACTATAATGACACAAACCCAAGTCAGTGGGATCACATGACTATGACCTAAAATCTCTGAAACTCTGGCCTGAAACAACCCTTCCTTCCTTAAGAGTTTATGATCCTTGAATATTTCATCGTAGATAATAGAAAGCTAACCCAAGAAGGCCAAGGAAGATTTTTGAGTCAAACAGTAACATCATAGCTGCAGTTGGAAGAGAAAACTGTGGTGATAGGGTAGAAAGTGGCTTGGATTGATTAGAGGCATAGAAAACAGGCATCGAAAGTGTGTGGCTTTCCCTATAAATCTCTAAATCAGACTTGGTCAACAATCATCAGGAGTAACAGATCTTTAAAGACTATTTACTATTTGTAGAAGCACCAGCTTTGCCCAGACTCACAAGTAAGTAGCCAACAGCCCCTGTAGCTCTTTATTTGACTTGTCTAACTATGGGCCATGGAGAAGCCTAAGTGAAGGTTTTCAGTGTTATTCCAAGTGAGACAACATGTTTCCCTTCTGTTCTTAACAGACTCAAGCCCACAGTGGAATCATTCCAAATAGTTACGCCTTTCATTCCTTTAAGAGAGGGAAAAACAGAGTGGTGTTTTCCTAACTCAGAGCTACATTAGAATCACTTAGAGGGTTTTGTAAAATATTGATTTCTGGGTCCCCTGCAGTCAATAACTTCTGAACATAATATCTAGAAGTGGTGCTTACAAACATATGGTTTTTATCAAGGCTTCTAGTAATACTGATGCACTGACAAGTACAGAAACCACAGAACTAAAACAATGGTTCCTCAAAATTTGGATCTTAAAGACTAGTGAAGTTTCTCTCTAATGTCTAAGGCCCCCAACATAATGCCAACTTTAAAAAATATTCATTTTTAAATTTGGATTTTTCATACAGTATATTCTGAACAGTTTCCCCTCCTCCAACTCCTCTCAGATTCCCCAACTCCCTCCCACTTTCTCATTAGATAACAAGTTTGAAAATAATAAAAAAGCAAACAAATAAGAAATATGCTTAGTGTCAACTTTCAAAGCCATATGGAAATACATATTATCACTAGCATGGCATTAATGAAATAGTATTTTAACATCAGAATATAGAAATGTACAAAGAACATAGTCTTTGATGAGGAAAGTCTTAAAAGAAGTCAGCTGGCAACATCTCTTTCTCATGTTCCATAGGTACAGAATGTCAGACTGTCATGGGCATGCAGGTGAATGTTTAGGATTCCCTGGACTAAATGGCCCCTGAGAGACCATTCTGTTGCTTAAGCTTTCTACTTTAGGTCAAAGACACCCCCTTGCCTTAAGTTTTTCTTATTCTCCAACAGAGTTTTCTGGCTAAAATGGAACTCAGTGGGCCATTCATATCATCCCTGTGTCCTGTGTCCAAGTCATCTTACTAAGTACTTGAGAATGGATGGTACATTGGGCATATTCTCAAGAAGGCAAGTGCATAGTCTTTCCCTCCTTCACTCTTCCTTATTCATCTTTGTGAAGATAACTTAAGAGTTCTAAGAGTTCTGATGACGCTGCACTACCTTGGCTCTAATAGCCGAGTAGGATCAATTGTGAAAAGGAGCCTGGGTTCTTTAGTAGTGTCAGTAACAGCAACAATAAAACATCCAAAGGCAGAGAAGACTTTGATTTCATTGTCCATAATCAAGAAGGGTATTGATGGGAACCCATATTACTGGGAAATGAATTTGAGTGTTGACACCTTCTGATGGCTAAAGTGGAAGCATGGAAAAGAAGAGATACTGGGCATAGTTTGGTTTCAGTCTGAGCCAGAAGGCAATTCATAATAATAGGTGCATTAAAAACGAATCAATTGACCATATGCATGGAGCCTGCTTCCTGAATGCCAAGGAGAAGCAGTTTGCTCAATAGTGAGTCTATTATTAGAGCAGCTATGGAGGGGAAAAGATGATAGAAGCAGCAGGAGCATTACGAAAAGAAAAAGATGGGAAATACTTAACCCCATCAGGACTAGCAAGAGCAAAGCCTGAAGGGAAAGAGTGAAATAGATTGGTTTCTTGATCATATTCGTGGGAGGAATAAAATTATGGGCTTCTTTAACCTTTTGTTAATTGATGCTTTTCATTCATTCAAGAAATATTAGTCAGTTCCATTTAAACCCCATATATATGTATATTTCAGGAAGCTTCTGCAGTAGTAGGTTTCCATTTGGTGTTTCCAAGTCTTTAGTGCTAGTTATCTGTTACCATATTCCCTCCTCTACCTTCTCCTTCCACCCCTACCCCCATCTAGCTCTTCCAGTTCTGTTACTTCCCTTTCCCCCTTCATTGTGCCTTCATTCTACCCCCTTTCACTGAACATCCCTGTGGCTTCTTTCTGGTTTCCTGCCCTCTATAGGTACCTCAATTTAAATACATATCTAGAGATTCAAAACTAGCATCCACATATGAGAGAGAACATGTGGTGTTTACCTTTCTGGGTCTGGGTTACCCCACTTAGCATTATTTCTACCTCCATCAATTTTCATGTGAATTTCATAATTCCATTTTTATTTAGAGTGGAATAATATTCCATTGTGTATATAAAGCACATTTTCATTAGCCATTCATCCGTTGATGGACACCTAAATTGTTTACACTTCCTGGCTGTTGTAAACAGAGCAGCAATGAACATGGATGAATAAGTATCTCTGTAGCAGAATATAGAGTTCTTTGGCTTTAGATCAAAGAGTGATATAGCTGGGTCATATGGCAGTTTTATTTATAGCTTTTTGAGAAATTTCTACACTGACTTTCACAATGGGCTGCATCAGTTGGCACTACCACCAATTATGAATGCCTCCTCCAGACACTATAAGCTAGTAAATAAAAATCCCAGTACCAAGTACAGGTTACCTCTTTTTGAGTTGTTGATCAATGGAGCCCTATAGATACCCACAAATATTACAGGATATTGCCATTACTCTTGTTTATCCTCCATAACTTGATGACAAGACCCTATTGCTGAAGACACCACGTACCTGAGTCATAAGACATAGAAAAGTCAAGCTGGTACTGATTGAGAAACCTCCTGACTAGTTAGTTTTCATAGTAGCAGAAGATGCTATGCAGGCTACTGGAGAAAAGTCAACACAGCCTTATGCAGCTATGAACCCCGTGATCTTCAATAATGGCTGGCCTTGCATACCTATTGATGCAATAATGGCATGAATGTTATGGGAATAACCATCCACATTCTGATTGGATTTAAGGCCTGATTCACAAGATGGAACACATATCTGGGACTCTTAATTGAGCCCCCAAACTCATGACTGGCTAGGTTCTAGGCCCTAAAGGAGAACCTAGTAAGATTCTATTACTAAGTCAACTCTGCTGCACAGACATCTTAATAAACTGTCCCCTAAATTCTTATTTTTATACTAATAGATTAGTGTATCTCTCAACCTTTATCAGAGAAAATTCTTTTTTCAGTAGATGGTGACTCATATTATACAGTGACCCACAACTGCATAATATGCAGACAGTAAGAGGCTATAAAATGCTTGGCTCTAAATGAGATATCTACATCATCTCCCAACCCATTGGTTAAGGGATCATCATGAAAGAGAGAATGGACAGAGTGTCAGACTCAGAGGAAGCAGATATCAGTAGTAAAACAGTGTTTGCCAGACATGACAGTATAGTTGCACATATGAACTCACAGTAACTGGGACTGCATGCACAAGATTGGCACAAGATCAAGCCAGCCAAAATATCAACATGGATGGCGGAAAGACTCATGAAGCTGCACCCCAATCAGAAGAGCTACTGGAAAATGATTGTTCCTGGTAGAGGGAGAATTAGTTTTCTTCAGAGATGTGGGAACATCTATTGGAGTTTCATTCTGTAGCCCAGGCTGGCCTGGAACTTGCTGTGTAGCCCAGGCTGGCTTTGAACTCATGGTGCTTCTGCCTTAGGCTCCCAAGTGTTGAGATTATAGCCACTTAACCCCACACCTAGCTCCAAGCTCCTTATTATATAAGTAAGAAAACTGAAGCCTGAAGAGAGTCAAAGACTTACTTAAGTGATATCTGAATTACCCCATTTCCGTTCTAATTACTGCAAATAGGTATAGAAAGTAACATGATGTAACTCACAAACCTCTGAGCTAGTGCCATTGTTTTACAACGATAATGAACAATAGCAAACCTTGTGAAGCAAGTTCAGGGTCAGAGTCAGGAGGAAAGGAAGGCTCCTCAGTGTCTGCTAGCACTTCTTTCAGCTGAGGCTTTGGGAGCATTGTATTTGATAGGTTTTTATTTTGTTTTGGTCAATTTAGGAAATGTTTCCCCTTATAATATCCCCTTACCTGTTTCTCTTAAATTTGGCCCTTTAGGGATTAAGCATTCTCAGTCTAGATGAAAAGTGACTCACACACATCTAGAAAGTGAATTCTTCCAGCACTAACTAGTGAAAATACCACTTGCTAAAAAGGTTCAGGAGGGCAACAAGGGAGATCTAGGAGTAGTTAATGTTGGGTGAGGCTCAGGATAGCAGAGACAGGTCTGCGGTAGAGTTTGTTTCCTGCGTTCTCAGATAGTGCCTCTATCACCTTGAGAATGAGTTTCCAGACTCCAAGATAGCCACAGTCCCAGGACCATAAGAACCTCAAAGTCCCCCGCCCAAGGAAGATCCTACATACCACAAGATAGACAAATAAAAGAGTGTTGGGCTTTGGGCCAGAATCAGGTATCAGCAGCCAAGTTGGAAGAGAGTGACCAGTATGCTCTGGCACAGGGGCCAAGTTTCAAGTGCAACTTGCTGACCCTGCAGATAAGGGAAGCTAGTTAAAAGGACCGTGAAAAAAATCATTCAAATGGAGCAGGGGCAAGGGTCCAAGGGGCAGAGGTAAGGGAGTCGGTTAGAGCGGAAGGACATAGAAGAGGTGGTTTATTTTTCTCCTTCAGTACATATTTACAGAGTTGCCACTGTGCCCGATGAAATGCACTTTTCCTGGCGCCTCTTTCTGGATGGAGGAGGAGTCAAAGGGAGTATTTTGTTGAAACTTCCTGCGATGTTAATCCACTTGCCCAAGGTCATACTGTGAATGGGACCCAGTTTGGTTCTTTGTCTCTTAGTTCTTAGCTAAGGACATGCCTCTATACCATCCTACCTCCTATTACTTTGAATCTCTAGTCAATCAGGGATATTGGCCCGTATTTTTCTTTCTTTCTCTCTTTCTCTCTTTCTTTCTCTCTTTCTTTCTCTCTTTCTTTCTTTCTTTCTTTCTTTCTTTCTTTCTTTCTTTCTTTCTTTCTTTCTTTCTTTCTTTCTTTCTTTCTTTCTTTCTTTCTTTGTTGTTGTTTATCTACCTGGTTTTGCTATTAGAGTGATTCTGGCTTCATAGAAGGAGTTTGGGAGTGCTCCTTCCGTTTTGTTTGTTTGTATAATTTAAGAAGAATTGGCTGGAGATCTTCTTTGAAAGCCATGTAGAATTCTACTGTGAATCTCTCAAGAGTTTGGGCTCTTTTTAGTTGGAAGGCTTTTTATTGTTTCAGTCTCTTCATTTGTTATGGATCTGTTTAAGTTGTTGATCTTTTCTTGGTTTAAATTTTGTAGTTTGGGTGAGTTTAAAAATTCATTGATTGTAATGGTTCCCTGTTAATTTGGGTCCTCTCTTTTTTCTGCTGGTTAGTTGAAGCAAGGCTCTATCAATTTTGTTTATCTTCTCAAAGAACCAACTCTTTGATTCATTGATTCTTTGTACTGTTTCTATTTCATTAATTTCTGCTCTGGTTCTTATTATTTCTTGCCATCTACTGTGTTTGGGGTTTGCTTGTTCTTGTTGTTCCAAAAGTTTCCTTTCATCATTAGGCCTTCTATGGGGGTTCTTTCTGATTTTTAAATGTAAGCACTTAAAACTTTATATTTTCCCCATAGGACTGTTTTGAATGTGTTTTTGTTTTCCTGTGTTGTACTTCATTTTCATTTAGTTTCAGTAATTTTTAATTTATTTCTAGATGTAATGAGTTGTTCAATCTTCATGTGTTTGTGTATTTACTAGATATTTATTTGCTGTTGACTTTAAGTTATTGCATTATGGTCAGATAGGATATACAGAGTTATTTCAATCTGTCTGAATTTGTAAAGATTTGTTTTGTGCTCCATGACATGTTTTATTTTAGAGAAGCTTCTTCCATGAGCTGCTGGGTAAATTTTTTTTGATGTTTGGGTGGAATATTTTGTATGTATCTGTTAAGTCCACTTGATGTATGATATCATCTGATGTATGACATCATTCTGATGTCTTTCTGCTTCTTTTTTGTCCATATACTCTGTCTATTGGAGAAAATTGGGCATTGAAATCCCCTTAATAGGTGGATGTTACTTTTTACCTTTAATTCTAGTAAGTTCACTTTTTGTGAAACTGGATTCACCAGAGTTTCATGCATATATGTTTAGAATTGGAATTTATTCTTACTTAATTGCTCCCTTGATTAGAGTGGGGTATCCTTCTTTATCTCATCTGGTTAGTTTTAATTTGAAGTCCACTTTGTCAGATATTAGGACAGCAGTGCCTGCTTGCTTCCTAGTCCCATTTGTTTAGAACATTTTGTCCATCCTTTCACTCGAAGGCAGTGCCTATCTTTAAAGCTGAGATGAGTTTCTTGTAGATGACAGTAGATGGTTTTGTTTCTTTATCCATTAAGCCAGTTTGTGTCTCAATCTATGGGTATAGGAATAAGTCATCAGGAGTCATTTTAATACTATATACATTTGGTAGAATAACAATATTAGGTTCTCCCCTAGGGCCTATGACATGTCTATCCACAGGTTATTGGCCCCATTAACAGTACCAAGTATGGATTCCACCTGTTCCACCATGTTCATTGCTGATTTTCTAATATTAGTTAGAAAATATAAACAGTCTATATGTCCATCAAATGATTAATGGACAATGAAAATGTTGTACAATTACACAACAAAATTCTATTCAGCAATTAAGAAAAATAAAATTATGAAATTCACAGGTAACTGGATGAAACTGGAAACTATCATCATGAGTGAAGCAATCTAGTTCCAGAAAACAAATAACACATATATCTTCTCTTATGTGGATATTAGCTTTCAATATGCAGATATGTGTATTTCATTTGGAATATCCATAGATATTAGGTAACTGGTAAGGGGTTGTGGGGGATGAAGGGATCTTTTAAGGGATAGGCCATAGAATACAGTGATAAAAATGGAAAAAGTAGATTAATGAAATAAGAATAATTATTTGGGGTGGGGAAATGGAAGGGTAGTTAGAAGAGGAAATATAGGGAGGATTAGCTAACATTAAAGGTCTATTGAATATGCCATATGGAGAACTACTTGTAGAATCTTCTTAAAATATAAACACATGCATATATAAAAATAGTTGTAATGGAGTTACTCTATAATGAGGGGGGCAATATTCTAGCAAATAAAAATGTACCAGGAATAGATTACTTCTTTTTGAGTTGTTGGCCAATGGGGCACCGTAGTTCTCTCAAGCATTAGAAGTTATTGCCAATGCTTTTGGTTACCCTCCAGAACTTGATGGTAAGAGTCTATTGTTGAAGACCTCACATACTTGAGTCTTACAACATGGATAAATCAAGCTGGCATTCACCTGGAAGCTTTGCACTTACTGTCTAGTTTTTACAGTGCTGGAGGTGCTCTGCATACCTCAGCATGAGAAAAGGAATCATTATTCTCACTGAGCTGTGACCTCTGTGATCTACAATTAACAACTGGCCTGGCAAGATATTCCCACTGGTGCAATAGCAGAATGAATGTTCCGGCAATGCCAGCCACTTTCTGATTCATTTTGAGTTTTAAAACCCTATCTCTGCCATGTAACTCAAGTTGGCCTCAAACTCAACTACATAAATGCTGAAGCTACAGGCATTTGCCATCTTGTGTGGCTTTTTTTGTCATTTTTGTCAAAATTTATTACGACAATTATTTATTATTTATTTATTCTTTATTTGCTCTGTTTTGCTTTAAACTTTTCAGTTTTTCTAAAGCATAATAGACACACAAACATCTTTCTCTGCATTGGGACAATAGGAAAGATGCCCTGAGGGTGAGACCGCAGCCATGGAAGGTTTCAACTTATAACAATGAAAATTCATTGGAAAGAAGAAAGTCTAAACCAAGAAAACAACTGAAAGAGTTCTCTGCTAAAAACTAACTGCCTTGAGAAGTACTCCCCAGAATCAGCACACAGAGAACACTGAAGCTGTAGTCCAAGGGGCCCATGGTACATCTTGAGTTGGCAGTAGGAACTTGACAGCATTGTCCATGTGGTACTGGCTTTGCAGGCCTGAAAGATCCAAGAGCCAGGAGATCATGGAGGCCTGAGTCAAGGTCTTAATGACACTGAAGCCGGGCATCCTGTAGCCTCCTTGCATGGAGGCTCTGAAAACGTATTGCATGAAGTTCGGAAAATGAAGTCTAAGTTTCATAAGACTCTAAAATGTTGAAAATACCAGAACTGTGGAATGTCCGCTGAGGAAAGCTGTAACCATGGGGTGAAGTTGACCCAAGAGAGAGGCTACATAGGCTGTAGGTGACAAAGCTGGGGGGATAGTGCTACTGAAAGCCATTAGAGCCCAGAGATTTCATCGTGATTCCCAAATGGCAGACACAGAGCAGCAGAAGTTGTTATTTGCCCTGCTAGTTTTTTGATCATACAGTAGTATGGTCTTTCTTTGCCACCCTTCCATTTCCTTTTTTTGCAAGGGTAATATTAATTCAGTACCATTGTATATTGGAAACACGTAACGCTTTTATTTCACAGGGGCTCACAGTCAGAAGATTGCCCCAAGTCTTAAAAGAGACATCGGACTGTTAAAGACTATGGGAGGTGGACTAAACGCATTTTGCATTATAAAGTGAAAATGAGATTTCATGGGTCAAAGGTGCAATTCTACAATTTAAAGTCATATACTTGCATGTCAAGTTGACACGGGTGGAGTTGGGATAGTTAATTTTCATTGTCAGCGTGACTGGATAGATCACCATGGGAACACCTCTGGGTCTGTCTATGCACGTGTTTCTAGAAAGGTTTACTTGAAGAGGGGTAAGTCACCCTGATGTCAGAGGCATCACCCCACAGTTTGGAGTCCCAGACTGAATAAGAGGAGAACGTGAATCAAGCAGCACTATTCATCTCTTTCCGCTTCCTTACTGAAGATACGATATGACTAGCTTCCTCACACCCCCGCCACATGGCTTCCCCGATGTTCCAGACTACACCTCCAAACTATGAGTGGGCAATAAACCCTTCTTCTTGAGTTGCTTCTGTCAGGTCTAATCACAGCCACAAGAAAAGAAACTAATACATGTAGCCAATGACATTGTCTTTCTATTTCATTTCCCTGATTAAAAGATTAATTACTTTTTCTAAGATTTACCAAACACTTCATTACCCTTTCAGAATTATTGTTTCTTACTTGTGACCATTCTGATAGATGATTCATCACCCTTTTTACGTCATAAAAATATCATATCTCTTCAAGGTCTCGCTCAAACGTTACCTCAGAAGTGAAGCTTTCTTCCCAGCCTAAGCCATAGAAATGCTTCTCCAGAGCTCTCATTGCACTTTGCACAGTTACTTGTACTCTCATGTACTGGGCATCAGTACATTTCACTTATTATTGGGTTAGACTATTTGTTACAGCAACTCCAGCTTTATGTCATAGGGGCTATATCTTTGTACTAAATCTCCTTTACTAGGTTAGAAACCTTTGGAGCACTGAATCCCCACATTGTTTAATTTTGTATACCTCTTTAATTCACTATCCTCACACTTACAGAGTGACAGCATGTAGGGAGTAGACACTCAATAAACATTTGTTGAATTAAATGCCCGTTGTTGAGTATATCCACAAATTATTTTTTATCTCCACAGAGGCTCCACAAATGATCTTGTGTAACTAATACTAAAACAGATTTTTAGGTGGGAAAGATGAAATCAGTCAGTACAGGCATAGAGACTTGAGGCTCAGAGCTAAACTTCAGATTCAGTTTCGTAGTCTGGAAAGACAGGAATAACTTCGCATAGGTCCTTGTCATGATTTTAGAACGTCAGCTCTATTTGGGCAGAGATTTACACCCCTAGTATCTAGAAGAGTGCCTACTACATGGTAAATAATAATTGTTTGTCAAATTAATTAGAAGATTACTAATGTGGCCTAACCCTTTGATTTATCCTTTCCCAGCATTTAAAACAAGATGTTAGTATCACTCCTCCTCTTTCTCCTCCTCCTCTTTCTCCTCCTCCTCTTCCTCCTCCTCCTCTTCCTCTTTCTTCTTCCTCTCCTTTGCCTTTGTCTTCTCTTCCTTCTCTTTCTCTTCTTTCTCTTCCTCCTCTTCCTCTTCTTCTTTCTTTTCTTTGTATTAGTTCTTTTAGAATTTCATACAATATGTTTTGATCATATTCACTCCCCTTCCCCAACTCTTCCTGGATTCAAACCCTTCCCTTCCTAATCAACTTTGTGTCCTCCCCCATCCTTTCCCCACCAAAGCCAGTTTGCAATGCCCAAATATTCTTGAATGTGTGGTCTTCTTTTAAGTGATGTGCTTTCAGGACACCAGTACCCAATGAGGGGCAAAACTCATTTTTCACATGTACATTATGAGTGGCTCTTGACAAAATAGCTTCATGGTAGGTATCTCCTTTTATTTCTACATCAGTTTTCTAAGATTATTAGGCCAGGAATTATCATCTCATTCTTCAGAGGGGCAATTGAGTCCCAAAAAAGTAAAATTATTTTCCCCAAGTTGTTCAACTAGTAAGTGGAGGAGCCAAGTTTTTGTAAATGTCTTGTACTTTCATTCATAAATTAGTTTAACATGCAAATTACTAAGCATGAGGGAAAACAGTATGACATTGTCTTTCTATTTAATTAATTATTTAATCCATCCTTCTTTAATTAATTAATTAATAATTTATTTTAATCCTGGCCACAATCTTCTCTCCCTCCTCTCCTCCCAGTCTCCCCTCCCCAGCCCCCACTCTGTTCCCATCCCTCAATCCACTCCTCCTCCATTTCTGTTCAGCAAAGGGCAGGCTCCCATGGATATCAGCAAAGCATGGCATATCAAGTTGCAGTAAGACTAAGCACCTCCCTGTGTATTAAGGCTGGGCAAGGCAACCTAGTACATACAAGGAGTAGGATCCCAAAGAATCCTGTAAAAGAGTTGGAGACAGTCCCTGTTCCACTGTTAGGAGTCCCACAAGAGGACCAAGCTACACAATTGTAACATATATGCAGAGTGCCTAGGTCAGTCTCATGCACACAGTCTCCATCCTTTATGCTAGAGAAACAAATTATTTTGAAAACTACTTAAATATGCCTCCTTCCTTCAGAGAAATGAAGGTACTACATATACATGTTTTTAATTTGTTTTTAATCTTCTTTTCCACACATATTTGTATTGATTTGGGGATTTCACATAATGCATTCTGACCACACTCACTTCCCAGTCGTCCCATGTCTACCTCCACCCTTGTAACCTCCCCTCAAAAAGAGAAGAAGAAATTATATAAAGTTCAATTTGTATTGCCCTTATACTCACTGAAACATGATCAAACTCCCAGTGGCCATCCTCTTAAAGAAAACTGAGTCCTTTCTGACTCCCAGCCCCACCAGAAGCCATCAACTGTGAAGAGCTACACTTCAGGATCCCTATTACATTTTTGTTGTTGTTGTTGTTGTTGTTTTTCTGAGACAGGGTTTCTCTGTATAGACCCAGCTGTCCTGGAACTCACTCTGTAGACCAGGCTGGCCTCGAACTCATAGAGATCCACCTGCCTCTGTCACCCAAGTTCTGGGATTAAAGGTGTGCACCACCACTGCCCAGCTCCCAATCACAATTTTTAAGAGTTCTTTTCAATGGCTTCCTGTGTAGATTGCTTCTTTTTTGGGGGTTGGGGGATGTTGGCACAGAAGTCTTCTGTATCTCTCATTCTCAACTGTGAGCCTATAGTCATCACTACAACTGCAGAAGAAGCTTCTTTTCCCTTTACAGTCAGTTGCAGCACAGATCATGGACATCCACATGGCCTCCGGCGGCAGTATGGTACAAACCATGGACATTAGCATGGACCATGACTGTAGCATGGATCACAGACACCATCAAGTCCCTTGGTGGTAGGTAGCACAGATCATGAACATCAACAAACCAGCAACATGGCCTCCTGTGGGAGCATAGATCATGGACATCTACTTGGCTTTAGCATGGACCATGGGAGAAGTCAAGTCGTAAACCTTCATTTTCTTGCTTCCTTCTAGAACTTTTTCCACTGTAAATAAATTTGTTGCATTGATGAGGTCAAGGTGTACTTGAGAACCCTGAGAATGGAGATGGAGTTTTAATAAACAAGGGAGAAGATTAAAAACAAGTGGAACTATGTGGAGAGTTGAAGGTGTGTCTGGTTCTATGACTTGTTGGGCTTTTCCCATGTTCATTGACTCAGGAGTTTCAGTTTGGGCAGATGGAGGGCAAACCTTATACCTAAGTCAGTAAAGTTGCCTTAGGGTAAACACTTTCCTGACTGGAGAAGTCCAATCCAAGGAGTACTTGGAAAAGAAGCAATATTTTAGAGCATCTTTCTATTCTAAGCTTTACTTTCAAAGGCTTGTAGATTTTTGTTTGTTTGGTGGTTGCATTCAGGAATGGTAATAAAAAGGGCTTCCAGGGCCTTACTAACAGCAACAAACCAGCAACATGATCCCCACGGCCAAAATTTCCGAGTAAGCATCACAAGTGAGAAGGAAATGCAAGCAGGTCACCAACTTCTCGCCTAACTAGAAAAAGTCAAATGGAATGACAATTAGTGGTTATAAGACCTATATACAACACTTCCTTTTCAAAATATTTCCAGAATAAATTCAGCAGAGAGGAGGTTGGAAGGAATTACAGCCCACAATCCAATACTGTTGGGATTAAGTCTCTTCTGATCAAATCAATCCTTCCTTGATTCTTTTCTTTCTTTCTTCCTTCCTTATTTTTTTTGAGACAGGGTCTCATGTAGCCCAGCTTTCCCTTACCTCCCAAGTGCTGGGATTACAGTCTATTGGCACATACCACCATTCCTGGTTTATAATGTGCTGGTGATTGAGACGAGAGCTTCATGCTCACTAGGAAAGTGAGCAAAATCCTCAACCTTTCTCCTTTGTATAGTAGGTTCAGTGTTTGCATATGAGAGGAAGGATTGAGAAAAAGAATATACATTAGTTACAATCAGAATTGCCAGTGATTTTTTTGTCTTTTTTTTTTGAGACAGGATTTCACTGTGTATCCCTGGCTGTCCTAGAGCTCACTCTGTAGATCAGGCTGGCCTTGACCTCAGAGATCTGCCTGCCTCCTGAGTACTGGGATTAAAGGTATGTACCACCACCACCCAGCTTATCAATGATTATTTTTTTAAGCAGAGTCCTTGGCCATCACCATGGCCTCTGACTGGTGGTAAATTGCCAACCCTAGACTTTGAAGAGTATATAACATCATACACCATGATTGGGAGAAGAGAAAAATGAATCTGATGAATTTTGATGAACTTGTATAGAGCAGGGCTTGTGCATATTATCCTCTACATTCCCACCCCAAACAAGCTTTCTTCTGTGTTCTAGAAGCACTACAATCAACTATCTATTGACCTATTTGTCTCACTGGACATGAGTTCCTTTCTGTGTCTCTGAGCACATGACAAGCATCTCTAAGTTCATGTTGAGTGTGTGAGCAAATGGGTTTGGACTTTGAAAGACTGAGCATCACAAATATTTTGGCCCAAAGAGACATGGGAAATCATTCCACCCAATAGGCCCTGGTCTTCCTGAGCTACAGCTTCAGTGTCAATCCCAGCTCAGTAAAAAGTTCCATTCTCCCACCTCCCACTCCCTTTTTCTTTCCTTCCTATAGGAGATTCTGGAAAGAACTAAAGGCCTCAGAGTCAGTTAACATGGGTTTATGTCCCAGTGCTGCTACTGTTGAGTGGCCTTGGGTGAGTCTTTTACTTCTTTTGGTTTTCTTAATATCTTTACTTTACAGTAGAATGCATAAGTAGGAATACTTCCAAGTTATTTGCTTCTATGGAGTATAATTTCTTTAATAAAAGTGCATGAGACAA
This sequence comes from Peromyscus maniculatus bairdii, assembly GCF_049852395.1. NCBI lineage: Eukaryota > Metazoa > Chordata > Mammalia > Rodentia > Cricetidae > Peromyscus > Peromyscus maniculatus. Next base: position 81,931,750 of record NC_134875.1, on the reverse strand, counting down.
TTTTAGGCATTGCATAAGCAAATCTTCAATTTTAATAGCTGCAGATCCATTTTAATATTAATTAGAAAAATAAACCTGGGGCATTAAATCCATGGTGTTGTGGAACAAAGTATACTGTAAATATGTATTACCCTTATTGATTAATAAAGAGCTGACTGGCCTATAGCTAGGCAGGAAGAGATTGACCTGGAGAGCCAGACTAGGAGGACACTGGGAAGAAGAAGGGTGGAGTCAGCAGAGACATAGAGAAAGCAGGAGATGAACATGCCTTGCTTTTTTCAAAAAAGATACCGCCATGTGGTAGAGCGTAGATAAGAAATATGGGCTAATCTAAGTTATGAAAGCTAGCAAAAAAAAGCCTAAGCTATTAGCCAATCATTTATAATTAATAATAAGTCTCTGTGTGTTTATTTGAGAATTGGCTAGTGGGACAGACAAGTATGCCTACAAATGACACTCCAACAGGGGCCTAGGCCACATATATTCACATGACACTTAAAAAACTTTAAGAAAATATTCCAAACATAGAAAAACAGAGCCAAATACAGTTTCTTAGTCTCACAATCTCTCACTTGGGCTGTGATACAGACAGACATCTCCTGGCTGCTGCCTCCAGGCTGAGCTGCCGGAGAGAGATCTTCCAGAACACCATGAACTGAGCCTCATGGCAGGTTTAAGTTCTGCTTATGCAGACAGAAAGGATTACTGATACATAGTAAAGATAGATTCAGATGGGGAAAAAATCTCTAAACAGGTTACAGTGTGTTTAAAAATATGCATAAGCTTGGGAGAGGAAAGAAAAAGGGTATAGGTAGTCATAGAAAAATAGTTTAAAAATAATAAAATAAAGTCCTTAAGAAGATATAAAGTAATAAAAATATAATAAGCTATGTAAAGATGGGCAATACACAGAGAGTCTGGATCCTGTATGTTATTGTGTTGTTTTTGAATTTTTTGACTACAGATGAATGAGCAATAGCTTCGAAGAGACATTGGATTATGAGAGCTGCTGGATTAAACCAACCTATATATTTAAAAAATATCTTGACTTTAAAATGGAAATTAAGAGGTGTGTTGCTTTGGGGAATAAGTTATGCTTTTATTTCTACAGAATATGGGAGGCTATGGATCCATTCCAGGTAGATATGGATCAGATTTGATCGAGGAAGACCCCCTGAAAATCCCTGCTACAGACATAAAGAAAGAAACCTAGAAGAACTACAAAACATGAAACATATATTTTACCTGCTCAAACACAAAACAAAAATCATCTTTGACTAACTTGTGTACAGTACATAGTCTATACTTGTATTATTACAGATATGCATGTTAATCTTTAAAAGTCTATGTATTTTCAGAGCAAGGGGACCAGGCACCAATAAAAATGGATGGCCCAGGTGAGATTAAAGGCATGCACCACTCCCTGGCTTTTTTTTTTTTTTTTTTTTTAAGAATTTAAGAATTCTGCTGTGAATCCATCTGGACCTGCAAATTTTTTTTTGGGGGGGGAGGGAGGGGTGGTTAGAGGCTAAACAGAGAAATAAGGGAACTAACAGACATTATGAATCAAATGGACCTAACAGACATCTATGGAATATTTCACTCAAACACAAAAGAGGTTCTTCTCAGCACCTCATGGAGCCTTCTCTAAAATTGACCACATCCTTGGTCACAAAGCAAATCTCAACAGATACAAAAAAAAATTGGAATAACCCCCTGTATCTTGTCAGGGCATCATACTTTAAAGTTAGAGTTCAACAGCAACACAAACTACAAACGTTATAGGAATCCTGTCACTGGTCATCTAACCAATTGAAAGGAGTGTTTCGATCCAAGAGGCAGAGTTTTCACTGGGAGTGGACATGACCCAAAGGTAAAGTGTGTTCAAGGGATGTGCAGGCCTTTTTGGAACAAGGAAGTGGCAACAGTGGAGCAGCTGGTGACTCAGTTCATATTCCCCATCCCTTATTGTGATATTTGTGCATGGATTTTACTGATAATATATGGTAAAGTATTCGTTTGACTTCCTTTATCATCTGGTGTCCAGCATTGAGACCTTGCCTGAGCATACCCAGCTGGGCACAGCTGCTCTGAGGTCTAATGGAGGCTGCTGTGTTGCTTAATTTCAGCTCAGTCAGTAGAGCATGAGACTCTTAATCTCAGGATTGTGGGTTTGTGCCCCACATTGGGTGCTATTTGTAATGAGAACCTCAATGGTCTATATATATCAATTTATTAAGAGGTTCTATAGGGAAAACAGACTCACTGATACACGATAAGGTAAATTCAGTTGCAGAGTCACTGGAAAGCTGGGAACCGATCACATGCTGCTTTACATTGCCTGATCTGGTCTTCACCACCCAAGAGAGTGAGACCTCCTTTCTCCTCCCTTTTAAGCAGTAATGTGGGCAGATAAGAAGCACCACCTCTATCAGGCCAGATAGTCCAAGGTCATGGGTGGAGTGAATTCCCACTACACTGCTGCCTTCCAAGGTGAGATCATCCCTGCTTTGCTGCCTTCCTGCCTTCCAGAGCGTTGACTCTCAGTCTACTGCTGTCCTCCCAGATTGGTTCTGCTTGTCATGCACCATTTTGTTTATTAAGAAATTTTCTACTCACTCTACATACCACCCACAGATCCCACCTCCTCCCTCCTCCCACCTCACAGCCCTCCCTCCCAAGCCACCCCACATCCCCACATCCTCCAAATCAAGGTATCCTATGGGGAGTCAGCAGAGCCTGGCACACCAAGCCAAGGCAGGTCCAAGCTCCTCCCCGCCACACCAAGGCTGAGCAAGGTGCCGCACCGGCAGGCACTGGGCTCCCAAAAGCTTGCCCATGCACCAGGGATAGATCCCAATCCCCCTTTCCAGGTGTCCCCCAAACAGTTTGGGCTAAACAACTGTCTCCAGTATCCAGAGGGCCCAGTCCAGTCCCATGGGGGTTCCACAGCCATTAGTCTACAGCTCATGGGTCTCCACCAGTGTTGCTGGTCATCTCCGCACATCTTCCCATCATGATCTCAACATCCCCACCCACAGAATTCCTCTTCTCCCATCGACTGGATTCCCGGAGCTTAGCCTGGGGCCCAGCTGTGGATCCCTGTATCCACCTCCATCAGTCACTGGATAAAGGTTCTATGATCACAGTTAGGGTGTTCACTAGACTGGTCACCAGAGTAGACCAGTCCAGGCACCTCCTCAATCACTGTCAGCAGTCCAAGGTGGGGTCATCCCTGTGGATTCCTGAGAGCTTCCCCGGCACCCTGCCTCTTCCCACTCACATGATGTCTTCATCTATCATGGTATCTCCTTCCCTGCTTCCCACTCTGTCCTGCTCCAGCTAGACCTTCCCATTTTCCTATGTTCTCATCCCCCATTCCTTGCCCTCTGCCACCCCGCTAACCTCAGCCTGCTCATGCAGATCCCATCCACTTCTACTTCGCTGGCCTATCCATGTGTCCCTCCCAGGGTCCCTCCCTGTCAGCTAGCCTCTCCAGAGCCCTGGGTTACAGTCTGGCCATTGCTTTTCCTACATCTAGTATCCACTTTTGAGTGAGTATATACCATGTTTGTCTTTTTGAGTCTGGGTTACCTCACTCAGGATGATATTTTCTAGTTCCATCCATTTGTCTGAAAATTTCACGATGTCATTGTTTTTTACTGCTGAGTAGTACTCCGTTGTGTATATGTACCACATTTTCTTTATCCATTCTTCAGTTGAGGGGCATCTAGGTTGTTTGCAGGTTCTTGCTATTATGAATAATGCTGATATGAGCATAGTTGAGCATGTGTCCTTGTGGTAAGATTGAGCATTCCTTGGGTATATGCCCAAGCATGGTATAGCTGGATCTTGAGGAAGATTGATTCCCAATTTTCTGAGAAACCGCCATGCTTATTCACTTGGAAACTTTTAAGTGGTAAACTAGGCTATTAAACAAATAAATAGATAAATAAATAAATAAAACAGAAAGTAAAAGAATAAGGGGAAAGGACAATCTTAAAACCATTCCCAAGTCAATGATTAGGAATATCACAATGCAGGGAATTAGGACCCAGCTCACTGCTACTATGGATGGGATACTAGAAAAACTGAGGAGATAAACAACTTAACTGGGATTGACACAATTTCAGTCATAATTGGTATCAGTTTGGCAATTCATATTTTATCTTTAAAAAGTAGTTTGATAACTGTGCCAAATATGAGAGATTGACTGAAAAGATACAGGCCTTAGAAAAGTCTACTATTGATGGTATGCAAGCCCTACAAATAGTCACTAAGGAGAATAACATAGTTTTGCCTGACAAGATGAAGGCTTTAGAAATATTTACTGATGAAGAGAACAAGAAGGTGACTGATAATATGCAAACCTTAGAAAAATTTACTATTCAAAAGTTACAAGCCTCAGAATATGTATTCATATTATACAAGATAATATGCAAGCCTTACAAATTGTTACTAAGGAGAATTGTACAATCTTGACTGACAAGACAAAAGCTTTAGAAATATTTATGATGAAGAGATTAAAAAGGTGACTAATAATATACAAGCCTTAGAAAAGTTTACTGTTTAAAATATACAAGTCTTAGAAAAGGCCACTATTGATAAATTACAAGCCTTAGAAAAATTTATTAAGACAGATAATAAAAGTGTTCAGACACAGACAGAATAATTCAGAGGAGAACCAACCTCACTGTTACCTTATGGAGTTAGAAGTGGCCCAAGGTTAATATAAAGCCAACCTTGATTTATCCAGTTACCATTCAATAAAGACAACCAGATAATAGACATTCCAAATGCTATACAGAAGTTAAATGTCATCCTATAGAAATGTTAGATTTAAAGAGATTTAAGGAATCAATAGTGTCCTATGATATGCGTTCAGCTTATATGAGGCAGATATTGAATACATGGTCTACTTGAAACAAAATTACTCCAAAAGACTGGAAAGATTTAGTTACAGACATATTGTAATATGGTCCTCAGAGTGGAACAGTTGGTTGAAAGAAGCTAAGGCCCTTGAACAGCAAAGTATGGCTAGAGGTTATAAGATTTCCCAAGATAAAATCCTTGGTGAGAGCCATTATGCTTATGTGGATACTCAAGCTACATTTGATGATCACACCTTGTTCCTATGCTGTACAGCAGCCTTAAATGCTTGAAACAAGATTCAAGGATCAGGAAAGGGGACTGAGCCATTTACTAAAGTTATACAAGACCCAAAAGAAGCCTTCACTGAATTTTTGCGAAGATTGAATTCAGGTGTAATTCAATCAGATCCAGAAGTTAGATGAATATTAGTTGAATCTTTGGCTTTTGAAAATGCTAATTAAAAGAATACATGACCCCCCTCCCTTTCCTTATAAGTGGTCATGTACAATGGCAGGAAGCACTGCCTCCTTTGGGCCCTATAGCCCAAGGTCATGGGCAGAGCAAATACCACTACATTAATTCACAATGCAGAAGGGTAACTGGGCATTTAAAGATAAGATCAGCACCCATAGAGGAACAGATCCAACACACAGTCAATATTTAGTCTCATAACCATGATGATGCCTTGATAGGAGGGGTAATTTCCAAAGGTTTAAGGAAAAGTCAAAATGTTTTAATTGTGGTAAACCAGGTCATCTAAAAAGAAATTGTAGGCAGGGCATTTCTTGAAACAATGTTTCTTCTAGAGATAATTTAAACAGAAGGTTCCAACCTTTGGGACTATGCAGAAGATGTGGCTAAAGCTGACATTGGACCAATGAATGCAGATCAACAAGGGATAGGCAAGGCAACCCTTTACCATTGGGAAATGCTTTGGGGCCCCCATGTCATATTTGGTTCAGTCATTCTCTGTCACTGTGGGGAAAACTCCTCCCCAGAGTAGTTAAAAAAACCTAATGGCTATTGTAAAAAACCATACTGCTTTAGATGATAGAACAGCTTTAGAAGACAAAACAAAAATTTCAGGTTTCTCCTGAAATTTTGACAAACTCCTATAAATGCTCAAAGACCAAAGCTAAAAATATGAATAAATGATATTGTAATTGAAGGTTTTACAGACACAGGGGCAGATGTAACCATAGTTGCACCAGAATCTTGGCATCCAAATTGGCCTCTTCAGGAGATAAATATTCAGTTTATACGGATTGGAACATTATCTCAAGTGAAACAGAGCATGAGATGGGTTGAATGTATAAGGCCAAAGCAACAGAGAGGAAAATTAAAGCCATATGTGGCTAATATGGCAATGAATTTATGGGGACATGATTTGTTACAGCAATGGAATACTCAGATTAGCATTCGTCCAATCTCAGAAACAAACCATAAACTAACATATCTTTCTGGGAAAAATATTAAAAGGTATTATAAAGAAAAGTCACTGACCATTCACGTTGTACAAAAACAGGGTACAACAGCTCTTGATCTTTCCAAGTTACCAACAGCCCTACCTTTAAAATGATTAACTGACAAACCTGTCTGGATGAAACAATGGCCTTTGACATCAGAAAAATTATAGACCTTAGAATAGCTGGTACAGGAGCAGCTAAATGCTCAACATATTAAAAAATTGACAAGTCCTTGGAATTCTCCTGTATTTGGTATTAAAAAAGAAGTCTGAAAAATGGAGAATGTTGACAGATTTGAGAGCCATAAATAAAATAACTCAGCTGATTGGTTCTCTACAGCCTGGAATTACCCTGCCTTCTCTATTACCTGAAGGATGGCCTATTATAGTTATTGATTTAAAAGATTATTTCTTCACTACACCTTTACAAGAAAAGGATAGAGAAAAAAATTGCCTTCACAGTGCCTACTTATAATTCTCAGTCTGTTAAGAGATATCAATGGAAGAAGGTTCTCCAAAAAAGGATGTTAAACAGCCCCACCCTGTGCCAATATTTTGTACAACAGCTCTTGGAAATGATTCATATACAGTTTCCTCAATCTATAATTTACCATTATATGGATGATAGCTTACTAGCTGATTCAAATGTAGATACTTTAGAGAAAATGTTTAAAGAATAAAGAAAATTATGCCTTGCTGGGGATAACAAATTGCTCCTGAAAAAATACTGCTGTGGATATTGCTCTATATATAAATAAAACACTGATGGCCAGTGACCAGGCAGGAAGTAGGTTGCCAGGCAGGAAGTAGGTGGGACAAGGAGAGAGGAAAATTCTGGGAAGCAGAAGGCTGAAGAGAGACTGCAGCTACCACCAAGAGAAGCAGCATATGAAGACGCCAGTAAGCCACCAGCAACGTGGCAAGGTATAGATTTATAAAAATGGGTTAATTTAAGATAAAAGAACAGTTAGCAAGAAGCCTACCACGGCCATACAGTTTATAAGTGATATAAGCATCTGAGTGATTATTTTATAAGTGGATTGTGGGACTGCGGGGCTTGGGGAACCTGGAGAGAAGCCCTCCAGCAACAAAATACAAAGAGGAGGTTCTATTAATTACCTAGAATATAAATAGATTTACAAAAATTCAGCCCCAAAAGGTACAAATCAGGAGACATTAATCATGAACACTTAATGATTTTTCAAAAATTGCTGGGAGACATTAACTGGCTATGGCCCACAATTGGATTAACAACTTAAGAACTGAATAATTTCTTTTAAACCTTACAAGGTGACAAGGATGTAAATAGTCCAAGAAGAGTATCAGCTGAAGCTGAGAGAGAATTGGCTTTGGTAGAAAAGAAATTGCAGGATGCACTTGTGGATGACTGCGTTCTGGTCATTTTACCTTCTATGCATTCTCCTACAGGGATTTTAATGCAGAGAGAAGATAATATCTTAGAATGGATATTTTTAACACACAAACAGAGTAAAAAATTAAAGACCTATGTAGAAAAGGTTTCTGAGCTGACTCTTAAAGGAAAATTAAGACTTTGTCAATTGGCAGGAATGGATCCAGCAGAAATTATAGTACCTTTTACTAAATGCTGAAATTTCTTCTTTATGGGCAGAAAATGAACATTGGCAAAGAGCTTGCAGTAATTTTTTTGGGAGGGGTTAACAATAAATATCCCAAAAGCAAGAGACTTCAATTCATAAAAAGAATCAATTGGGTCCTTCCTCACATTATATGGGGAACACCAATATCTGTAGCCCCTACATTCTATGCTGATGCAAGTAAATCAGGAAAGGCAAGTTATAAATTAGGAAATTTAAGCGAAGTGGCTCAAAGCCCTTATGACTCTGTTCAAAAGTCAGAATTATATAATATTTTCATGTCATTATTAGATTTTTCAGAACCTCTTAATATAGTTACTGACTCCCAATATGCAGAAAGAGGTGGTTTTTTTTTTTGTTTTTTGGTTTTTTTTTTTTTTTTTTTTTGGTTTTTCGAGACAGGGTTTCTCTGTGTAGCTTTGCGCCTTTCCTGGAACTCACTTGGTAGTCCAGGCTGGCCTCGAACTCACAGAGATCCGCCTGCCTCTGCCTCCCAAGTGCTGGGATTAAAGGCGTGCGCCACCACCGCCTGGCTGAGTTATTTTATATATTGAAACTGCTGAACTTATTACTGGTGATTCAGAATTAACTTCACTATTTATACAATTACAGGAAATAGGAATAGAAATCATCCCATATATGACAGATATCAGATCCCATATGGGTCTGCCAGGCCCTCTGGCACAAGGTAATGATGAAATTGATCAGTTATTAGTAGGAAATGTTCTGGAGGCCTCAGAATTTAATTAGAAACACCATATTAATAACAAGGATTTGAAAAAGGAATTTTCTATCATTTGGCAACAAGACAAGACAATTATAAGGAAATGTCCTAATTGTTCTTTGTATAACCAAACTCCACTATCTTCAGGGATTAACCCAAAGGGTACTCAAAGAAATGAAATTTGGCAAATGGATGTGTTCCATTTTTCAGAGTTTGGAAAATTAAAATCTATACCCTACCCTAGATACATATTCAGGATTTTAGTGGGCAACTGCTTTGAGTTCTGAAAAGGCTGGTTTTGTAATTATGCATCTATTAGAAGTCATGGCCATCATGGGAATACCTGTACAAATTAAGACTGACAATGCTCCAGCATACATCTCTAGTAAAATGAAACAGTTTTTTCATATTACAGCATAAAGCATATTACAGATAATACCACACAACCATACAGGACAATCAGTTATAGAAAGATCTAATTGCACTTTAAAAGAAATACTTAATAAACAGAAAGGGGTAATAATAACCCCTAGAGACAGATTGCATAATGCTTTACTGACTTCAAATTTTCTAAATGCTAATGAAAATGGAACAACAGCTGCAGAGAGACATTCGATAATAGAAAGAACTACTGAATTAAATCAGCCAGTATACTTTAAAGATGTGTTGACTTCAGAATGGAAACCAGGATATGTGTTACAATGAGGAAAAGGTTTTGCTTTTGTTTCCACAGGAGAAGAAAAGCTATGGATGCCATCAAAATTCATATAGATTTGATTCAAACAGGAGAGACCTCTTGATAAGGAATGATGATAGTTCATCAACTGATGTAGTGATTCAATCTAACAAAAGGGAAAACTCACCAAATTAGGGTCAGGGAATAGTCTTGAACTAATTGGTAGAGGAGACAACTTCCTAAACAGAATGTCAATTGCGCAGGCACTAAACTGGCAATTAATAAATGGAACCTCATGAAACTGAAAAGCTTCTGTAAGGCAAAGGACACTGTCAATAAGACAAAATGGTAGCCTACAGAATGGGAAAAGATCTTCAGCAACCTCCATCTGACAAAGGGCTAATCTCCAAAATATATAAAGAACTCAAGAAACTAGACATCAAAATTCCAAATAATCCAATTAAAAATGGGGTACTGATCTAAACAAAGAATTCTTAACAGAAGAATCTCAAATGTCCAAGATACACTTAAAGAATTGTTCAACATCCTTAGCCATCAGGGAAATAAAAATCAAAATGACTCTGGGATGCCGTCTTACATTTGACAGAATGGCTAAGATTAAAAAAAACTGATGACAGTTTATGTTTGAGAGAATGTAGAGCAAGTGGAACTTGTACAACCACTTTGGAAATGAATATGGTAGTTTCTCAGAAAATTGGGAATCAATCTCCCTCAAGTCCCAGATGTACCAATCTTGGGCATATGCCCAAAGGATGCTCAATAATACCACAAGGACACTTGCTCAACTATGTTTATAGCAGCATAATTCATAATATCCAGAACCTTAAAACAACCTAGATGCCCCTCAACCGAAGAATGGATAAAGAAAATGGGTACATTTACATAGTGGAGTATTAATCACCTATAAATAACAATGATACCATGAAATTTGCAGGCAAATGGATGGATATAGAAAAAAAAAATCATCCTGAGTGATGTAACCCAAACCCAGAAAGACAAACATGGTATGTACTCACTCATAAGTGGATATTAGCTGTAAAGTAAAGGATAACCATGCTACAATCCACAGCCCCAGAGAGGCTAGATAACAAGGAAGGCCCAAAGAGAGATGCATGGATTTCTCTGGGAAGGGAAAATAGACTAGATCTCTTGGGTAAACTAGGGGTAGGGGTGGGGGTCGAGGATGGGAACATGAAGGATCTGGTTGGGAGGATTGGGGGCAAAATGGAGAGGGAGAGCAATGAAAGAGATGTCTTGATAGGGGGTCATTTAGGGGTTAGGGAGAAACCTGGTACCAGGGAAACTCCCAGGAATCCACAAGGATGACTCCAGCTAAGACTCTTATCAGTAGTGGAAATGGTGTCTGAACTGGCCATCCCCTGTGATTAGATTGGTGACTACCCTAATTGTCATCAGAAAACTTTCATCCAGTACATGATGGAAACAAATACAGAGATCCACAGTCAAGCACTGCGCCGAGTTCCAGAAATCCTGTTGAAGAGATAGAGGAAGGATTGTTCCAGCCAGGTGGCCCAAGGTCATCACAAGGGAACCTACAGAAAATAACCTGGGCTCATAGAAGCTCACAGACTCTGGACTAACAGCTGTGGAGCCTGCATGGGACTGATCTAGGCCCTCTGCATATGTGTGACAGTTGTGTAGCTTGGTCTATTTGTGGTACTCCTAGCAGTGGGATCAGGGCCTGTCCCCAATGCTTGAGTTGCCTTTTGGGAACCTTTTCCTCATACTGGGTCACCTTGCCCAGCCTTAAAACAAAGGGAGGACCTTAGTCTAATCTCAATTTCATATGCCATACATTGTTGATTTCCCATAGAAGGCTTGCCCCTTTTTGAACAGAAACAGAGGAGTGGATGGAGGGAGGCAGAGGGTACCGGGGGAGGGAGTGGGAGGAGAGGAGGGAGGGTAACTGTTGTTGGAATATAAAATAAATGAAAATTTTAATTAATAAAAGATAATTCAAGAATCCATCTGGACCTGCCATTTCAGGGGGGCGGGGTGACGAGGGCTAGTCAGAGGCTTTTTATTATTCTTTTAATCTCCTTACTTGTGCATCTGTTTAAGTTGTTGATCTGTATGGATTTACTTTTAGTGACTCAGATGAATCTGAAATTCATCCATTTCTTTTAGGCTTTCTAACTTAATAAAGTACAGTTGGTTAAAATATTCCCTTATATTAGTCTGGATTTCTTCTCTGTCTATTGTAATGGTTCTCTGTTCATTTCTTTTTGTTGTTGTTGTTGTTGTTGTTTTTATTTTTTGAGGCAGGATTACTCTGTATAGTCCTGGGTGTCCTGGAACTCACTCTGTAGACCAGGCTAAGAGATCTGCATGCCTCTGCCTCCTTAGCCACTAGGCCTGACTTTGCTGTTCATTTCTAATTCTGTTAATTTGAATCATCTCTTTAGTTCATTATAGTTAGTTGGGACAAGGGTCTTATCTTGTTTATCTTCTCAAAGAACCAGCTCTTAGATCTGTTGATTCTTTGTACTATTTTCTTCATTTCAGTTTCAGTAGTTTCTGCTCTGATTTTTCTTTCTGGTCTTCTAGTAGATTTGGTTCATTTTATTTTTCTTATTTTTCCAAATTCTTGAGTTGCATTACCACGTCAATTATTTGGGTGCTTTCTGGTTTTTAACCTAGGCACCCAGAGCTATAAATTTCCTTCATAGGACTGTCTTTAATGTGCCCTATGGTGATATTTTATTTGTACTGAAATGTGATTTTAATTTTATGTTAATAAATAAAGTTGCCCTGGGGTCAGAGCTATTAGAGCCATAGCAAGAGTGTGGTGGTTAGAAGAGCTAGGTAGATTTCTGTGTGTTCAGGGATACAGCCAGTATTGGAGACATACGCCTTTAAGACCTGGAGGGTAGTACTTACAGGCAGTGACGAGGCAGTCATGTGGTTGGGTTTACAACCAATGAGAAGGCAGAACAGAAAGACTATTTAAAGACAGACAAACAGGAAGAAGCTCTCTCTCGGGGAAGCTAGGAGCACTGCAGGAGGTAAGATTTTATCTCTGAGCTCTGACCTCTCGGCTTTCTCTTTTACATTGGCTCTGTGTTTCTTATTTTAATAAGACGATTAGTTACATCTACAGTGCCCTACATGTTTTGTTGTATTGTGTTTTCATTTTCATTTAGTTACAGAGATTTTAAAATTTCTTTCTTGGTTTCTTCTTTGATTCATTGATCATCCAGTGGTGTATTGTTTAACCTCTATGAGAGATTCATTTGCTGTTTATTTTAAGCATTACTGCAGTGGTGTTAGAAAGAGAATGGCCTCTATAGGGTTATATATTTGAATACTTAGTCCTCAGGGACTGAAACTGTTTGAGAAGGATTAGCAAGATTAGGAGGTATGGCCTTGTTGGAGTAGGTATGCCCTTGTTGGAGGAGGTGTGTCACTGGGGGTGAGCTTTGATGTTTCAAAAGCCCACACCAAGCTCAGTGTCTATATCATTCAGGATGTAAAGCTATCAGCTACTGCTCCAACTTCAGCTCCATGCCTATCGGCTCCCTGCCATGAAGATCATAGACTGACTGTCTAAAACTGCAAGCAAGCCCTCAATTAAATGCTTTGCTTTATGAGTTGCCTTGATCATGGTGTCTCCTTACAGCAATAGAACAATAACTAAGATAACTGCATTCTAATCAGATAGAATGCATAGGGTTATTTCCATTTTTTGTTGGGATTTGTTTTGTATCTCAGTATGTGGTCTATTTTTATAGAAGCATCCATGGGTTGCTGAGTAGAATGTATGTTTCTTGAGGTTTAGGTGGAATTTTCTGTAGATATTTATTAGGTTAATTTGATTTATGATGTCACTTACCTTCATTGTTTGTTTTTGTTTATTTTTTATCTAAATGACTTTTATTGGAGAAAGTAGGAGAAATCACCCACTGTTACTTAGTTGTGATTAATATGTGCCTTTAAGCTCAGTAGTATGCTTTATATGAAATGGGGTACACCAGAGTTTAGTACATATATGTTTAGAATTGTAATGTCTTCTTTGTTAATTATTCCTTTGATCAGAATGAAGTTTTCTTCTTTATCCCTTCTGATTAATTTTAGTTTGAAGTCAGTCAGATATTAGAAAAGCAGCACCTGCGTGTTTCCTGATTCCATTTGCTCGGAATCCATTTTTCTAGCTTTTTCACTCTACAGTGGTGCCTATCCTTGAAAGTTAGATAAGTTTCTTCTAAACAACAAAAAGATGTTTCTTAATCCATTCAACTAATTTGCACCTTTAAAGGTATTTATTGTATTATTTTTATTTTATGTATATGAGTATTTTGCCTGCATTTATATCTCTGTACCACAGGTATGTCTGGTACTCTCAGGGACCCAAAAAGGGTGTTGGTTCCCCTAAAATCAGAGTTACAAACAATTCTGAACAGCCATGTGGATGCTAAGCACTGAATCTGGGTCCTCTGGAGAAGCAGCCAGAGCTCTTAACCACTTACCCAGTTCTCTAGCCTCCATTGTATTTATTTTTGTGTATATTTGTGTGCCTCAGTATATGCGTGTATGCAGGAGTTCAAATAGGTCAGAGAGGGCATTGGACATCCTTGAACTGGTGTTACATGCAGCTGTGAACCACCATGTGGATGCTTGAAACCTAACCTGGATGAGTTCTCCAGAATCTCACTTGGCCACACTATAACCACGTTCGTCAACATAGCTCAGGTCATGCAGCTTGCACAGTAACCAAGCCTGGTGAATTCGTCAGAACTGTACTAGCCCTGGCCATCCCCATATTCCCAAACCTACCTGGGTCCGTGCACTGGCCCAGCATGATGAGTTACCCAGAACCTCACCTACCTATGCCATCTCCACACTCCCAGGCCTAGCAGAGGTCATACAGCCTATGCACAAATCTAGCCTTGTGAGTTCTCAGATCTTTGTTCACATGTACCATTATCACACTCCCAGACCTTGCTGGGGTCATGCTGCTTATCAGATAAGTGACCCAGATCTCTGCCCACCCCCTATAACATCACACTTCCAGATTCTTCTCAAGCCACTCAGCTTGCACACTAATCCAAACTGGGTGAATGACATGGATCCATGTCAGCCTGTGCTGCCTTCATATTCTAGGGCTAGCTCAGTACAGCTTGGGCACCAGCCCATGCTGTCCATCCTGGAGTCATATTAACACCCTTTTTTTGCTTCCCACTGACTTGGAATCACCCCCAACCTACCAATAACAAACAAACAAACAAACAAAAAAAACACCGAGTAAATGAAGGACTGACCTGCCAACTCTTCAAGACTAATCTAAAATCAACTAAGCTAATGCAACAGTGAAAGCAGAGTCAAACTTTACACTCAATAGAATTGGGGTAGACTCTCATATAAAACACAGAACCAATGAAAGAAGACCACATGGCCAGGTCATAGCACAAAACCTAGCAACATGAAAGACCAAGTCAATATGTCTTCCCCTAAGCCCACAAGTCCTGCATAAATATCCTCCAATGAGAATTACCTAGATGAACCCAAGGACACAGAATTTAAAAGAACAATCATAAACTTCATCAAAGAATTCAAGCCATATAAAGAAGATCTCTATGAACTTGAAGAAGGTAGGAATAAACTACTGAGTGAATAAATTGTTTAATTGGGCTTATGGTTTCAGAGTCCATGATGGCAGCATAGCAGCAGGAACAGCTGAGAGCTCACATCTGGATCTACAAGCAGAAGGGCACATGCACATGGAGAGAGAGGGGGGAGAGAGAGAGAGGGAGGGAGGGAGAGAGAGAGAGAGAGAGAGAGAGAGAGAGAGAGAGAGAGAGAGAGAGAGAGATTAAGAGGAAACTGGGAATGGCATGAGTCTTTTGAAACCTCAAGGCTGACCACCAGGGACAGATCTCCTCCATTAAGGTCATAGCTTCTAATCCTTCTTAAATACTCCTACCAACTGAGAACCAAGCATTCAAACATTTGATCCTATGAGGGCCTTTCTCATTCAAACTACCACACTTAAAAAAAAAACTCAAAGTAAAACAAATGAAAAACTCAATAACCCAATTAAAAAAGTTATGGGAAATCCTTATAATTAAAATGGATCAAGCAGAAAGCAGAATATCAGGACTTGAAGATAAAGCAGAGGACTTGAATTATTCAATCAAAGATTATGAAAAAATGTAAAACATATGAAAGGAATTTGTAGGAAGTTTGAGACAGCATAAAAGTTCAAATCCACAAATTATAGGCATAGAAGAAGAATCCCAGGTCAATGGCACAGACCATACTTTCAATAGGATCATAGAAGAAAAATTCTCCAAATTAAGTACAGATATCCCTGTGCTGGATAGTTTTATGTCAACTTGACACAAACTAAAATCTTCTGAGAGGAAGGAACCTCAACTAAGAAGATGCCTCCATAAGATCAGGCTGTAGGCAAACCTGTAGAGTATTTTCTTATTTAGGGATTGATGGTGAAGGACCTAGCCCATTATGGGTGGTGTCATCCCTGGGCTGGTAGTCCTGTGTGCTATAAGAAAGCAGGATGAGCAAGCCATGGGAAGCAAGTTAGTAAGCAGCACCTCTTTATGGTCTCTGCATCAGCTCCTGCCTCCAAGTTTCTGAACTGTTTGAGTTCCTATCCTGACTTCCTTTGATGTGAAAATATAGGCCAAATAAACCCTTCCCTTCCCAGTTGCTTTTTGTCATGGTGTTTCATTACAGCAATAGAAATCACAACTAAGACAATAGCCATGATATGATACAAGGCGGATACAAGAAGGATACAGGACACCAAGATACAGGACCTGAAATGAAAGTTCCCATCGTGTACTATATTTAAAATACTGAATATACAGAATAAGGATAGAGTAACAAAAGCTGCAAAAGAAAAATCATAAGTCATACACAAAGGAAAACTCATCCAAATAGCAGCTGACTTCTCCATGGGAACTTAAAGCTAGAAAAACATGGAACATGCACTCCAACTTCTAAAGGAGCACAGATGCCAACCCAGACAACTGTATCCCACAAAACTACCTGCCATAGTTGAAGGAGAAAGAAAAACTTTCCACTATACAAATAGTCTAAAAGAATTCATGTCCATCAAACCAGCCCTACAGAGAGTACTACAACCAATACTTCAGACTGAAGAGAGGAAAAAGCGTGAAGAGGCAGCAGAAGGAAAACACATGAAACTATTTTTTTTCCTAAAACACAAATTGTGTTTTAAGTACAAGAGCAGAAAAACAAAAAAGATAGCAACCAGCACCCTCCTTTCAAAAATAACCTTACATATTAATGGTCTTAACTTTTTAATCAAAAGACACAGGTTGGGGCTGGAGAGCGAGCTCAACAGTCAAGAGTACTTAACGGTTCTTGGACACAATATGGGCTGCCTGGAAGTGTGGACATGGCTCAGCTAGACGAGGTTCTGGGGAAATCACCAGACTGGACTGGTGCATGACCTAGGGTTGTACTTTTAATATGAAGAAAACAATCTGTGGCTTAAATACCCCTTCCCATATAACATTAAAAAAAAAACTCAAAAATTCCCCCAGATAATTTCCAAGGTCCCCTAGGGGTGATAGTTAACCTTCTATATCAAAACTAGTAGATCTCGTTGGCTGTGGTGGTTATATCTGTAACCCTAGCACTCAGAAGACTGTGAAAAGAGGATCATTAGCTTAAATCTAATCTAGGCTACAAAGCGATAGTATGGCCCTGACCCTCCTCTTCCCCTAGAAAACAAATCCTGAAGCTATTGGGTATTTCATTGGCCCGAGAGGCAACTCCATGATTCTGTTTAAGTCAGTCAATTTGAAAAACTGCCCCCTTTTCTGTAAAGCTCCAAGACAACATTACACAGAGGAATTAAGAAACTTCCACTCAAAATTAGTCTTAGAGATGTGTCTGGGGTAATAGTCTCCAGAGTCCAGCTGCCACCTGGTGGTCATGGGCATTAGTGGGCTTGGATAGAATGTTCTTTTTGTCATGGGTTGGCATCCATGCAGGGTGTCCAGTTTCCAAGCATGCTGTTTCTCAACAAGGCTCAGAGAGCATGGATTGGGAGAAGGTTGAGGCATGAGGGGAAAATAAGTAGATGAACCTAAGAACAGGTTTTTGTTTTTGTTTTTGTTTTTGCCATTGTTGTGGTTGTTTTTTATTGAAAATAGATTCTACTCTTCATATAACACATCTTGACAACAATTTCCCCTCCCTCCACTCCTTCCAGCTCCCTCAACCTCCCTTCTCCCCCAGACCAACTCCCCCTGTTTCCCTTCAGAAAAGAGCAGGCCTCTAAGAGACAACTAAACACAACAAAACAAGATACAGTAAGACAAGCCAAAAGCCCTCATATTGAGGGCAGACAAGACAATCCAGGTAGGACAAAGGAAGTCCCAAGAGCAGACAAAAGAGTCATAGACAGCTCCGCTCTCACTCCCATTAACACTCTAAGCTAACAGCCATAACATATACACAGAGGACCTGGTGCCAACCCATGCAAACCTGCTGCTTGCCACTTCAGTCTCTGTGAGCCCATATGAGCCCTGCTTAATGGATTCAGTGGGCCACATTCGCCTGGTGTCCTCCATCCCCTCTGACTCCTACAATCTTTCCTCTTCCTCTTTCATAGGGTTCCCTGATCTCCGAGGGAAGGGACCTGGTAGAGACCTCCCATTTAGTCATATCTCTCTCTCTCTCTCTCTCTCTCTCTCTCTCTCTCTCTCTCTCTCCATAATGTTGTGGTTGTGGGCCTCTGCATCTGTTCCCATCTGCTGCTGGAGGAAGCCTTTCTGATGGTGACCCTAGGTAGTGTCAGGCACGGACTCCTTCTTATGGAGTGGGCCTCAAGTTAAACCAGGTATTGGTTGGCCACTCCCACAAGTTCTTATCACCATTGGCCCAGCACATCTTGCAGGAAGGACAGATTGTAGGCAGAGGGTTTTGTGGCCAGGTTGGTGTCCAGGTTTCTCTTTCCATCACCTGCAGAGTACCTTCCTGGGCCAAAGACACTAAAACATAGGGGTGAAGGCTTCACACAGGCAACAGTTGGACCTATCTACATTGAAAGATCTGTGTGGTGTTGTTCTCGGCAATGGAGCCCTACTGTCAGCTTTCAGAGAACAACCCTCCGTCCTGGCATCAGCCTGGGTTGATTAGGGATCTCCATGTGATCTCCTCAACCAACAACTCAACTAAATGCAACCCAGTCCAACCACTGGAACCCTTGCCTGGCTACAAGAGATGGACAGTTTAGACTTTGCATCTAGGGTCACCCTCATAGATTCCAAGAAGTTTCCATTGCACTAGGTTTCATACTGCACCCCAAGTGTCCCCCTGTTCCAACTGTCTCTCCTTACACTCTCTCCCTCTATCTGACCCTCTTGTTCCCATCCCCACCTGCCCCCAGTCCATTCACAAAATCTATTCTGTTTCACCTTCCCAGGGAGATCCACGTGTCTCCCTAAAGCCCTCTTTACCTAACCTCTCTGGGTCTGTGGATTGTAGCATGGTTATCATTTACTTAACAGTTAATATACACTTATAAGTGAGTACATACCATGTTTGTCTTTCTGGGTCTGGGTTACCTCACTCAGGATGATCTTTTCTAGTTCCATACATTTGCCTCCAAATTTCATGATGTCATTGTTTTTTACTGCTGAGTAGTACTCCATTGTGTATATGTACCACATTTTCTTTATCCATTCTTCAGTTGAGGGGCATCTAGGTTGTTTCCAGGTTCTGGCTATTATGAATAAAGCTGCTATGAACATAGGTGAGCAAGTGCTCTTGTGATATGATGGAGCATCCTTTGGGTATATGCCCAAGAGTGGTATAGCTGGGTCTTGAAGTAGATTGATTCCCAATTTTCTGAGAAACTGCCATATTGATTTCCAAAGTCACTGTACAAGTTTGCACTTCCACCAGCAATGGAGAAATGTTCCCGTTGCTCCACATCCTTGCCAGCATGAGCAAGTGTTTTTGATCTTAGCCATTCTGACAGGTGTAAGATGGATTCTCAGAGTAGTTTTGATTTGCATCACCCTGAAGGCTAAAGATGTTGAATATTTTTTAGGTGTTTCTCAGCCATTTGAAAGTCCTCTATTGAGAATTCTCTGTTTAACTCTGTGCCTCATATTTAATGGAATTATTTGTGGTTTTTTCCATAACGAGTTCTTTATGTATTTTGGATATTACACCTCTGTTGGATGCAGAGTTGGTAAAAACAAACAAACAAACAAACCTTTTCCCATTCTGTAGGCTGCTGATATATCTGGCTGACAGTGTTCTTTGCCTTAACAGAAGCTTTTCAGTTTCATGAGGTCATATTTATTAATTTTTGATATTAGTGTTCACCCGATTGGTATTCTCTTTAGGAAGTTGTTTCCTGTGCCAATGCGTTAAAGGCTATTCCCCACTTTCTCTTCTATCATGTTCAGTGGATCTGGATTTATGTTGAGGTCTTTGATCCACTTGGACTTGAGTTTTGTGCAGTGTGATAGATATGGATCTATTTGCAGTCTTCTATATGCAGACATCCAGTTTGACCAGCATCATTTGTTGAAGATGCTTTTTTTCCAGTGCATATTTCTGGCTTCTTCAATTAAAAAAATCAGTTGTCCATATGTGTGTGGACTTATATCTGGGTCTTCAGTTCAGTTCCATTTATTAGTGTGCCTGTTTTTATGCCACTAGTATGCTGTTTTTATTACTATATCTCTCTAGTACAAACTGAAATCAGGGGTGATAATACCTTCAGCAGTGCTTTCATTTTTCAGGATTGTTTTAGCTATCCTGTTTTTTTTTCCATACAAAGTTGAGTAATGTTCTTTCGAGGTCTGTGAAGAATTGTGTTGGAATTTTGATGAGGATTGTGTAGAATCTGTAGATTGCTTTTGGTAAAATGGCCTTTTTTTTTTTTAACTATGTTAATACTATGGATCCATGAGCATAGGAAATCTTCCCATCTTCTGATATCTTCCCCAGTTTCTTTCTTCAAAGACTTGAAGTTTTTATCACACAAGTGCTGTGGGATGTTCTGAATGGCAAATGTGTTGCACTGATTGGTTAGTAAATAAAACACTGATTGGCCAGTAGTCAGGCAGGAGGAAGTATAGGCGGGACAAGGAGGAGAAGAATGCTGGGAAGTAGAAGGCTGAGTCAGAGACACTGCCAGCTGCCACCATGACAAGCCGCGTGTGAAGATGCCGGTAAGCCACGAGCCATGTGGCAAGGTATAGATTTATGGAAATGGATTAATTTAAGCTATAAGAACAGTTAACAAGAAGCCTGGCATGGCCATACAGTTTGTAAGCAATATAAGTCTCTGTGTTTACTTGGTTGGGTCTGAGCAGCTGTGGGACTGGCGGGTGACAAAGATTTGTCCTGACTGTGGGCAAGGCAGGAAAACTCTAGCTACACACAAGTCTTTAACTTGCTTGTTTAGAGTTACCCCAAAATATTGTGTATTATTTGTGACTATTGTTTCCCTTGTTTCTTTCTCAGTCTGCTCATCATTTGTACATAGAAGGGATGCTGATTTTTTGAGTTAATCTTGCTTCAGCCACTTCACTGAAAGTGTTTGTCAACTGTAGGAGTTTCATGGTGGCATTTTTAGGATCACTTATGTATACTATCATATCATCTGCAAAAACAAAACAAAACAAAACAAAACTTTGACTTCTTCCACTTTGTATCCCCTTCATCGTTGTATCTTCTTGATCTCCTTCAGCTGTCTTATTGCTCTAGCTAAAACTTCAAGTACTATATTGAATAAATATGGAGAGAGTAAACAACTTTGTCTTGTTACTGATTTTAGTGGAATTGCTTTGAGTTTGTCTCTAATTTGATATTGGTTATAGGCTTGTTGCAAATTGCCTTTATTATGTCTAAGTATGTCCCTTATATCCCTAATCTCTTCAGGACTTTTTTTTATCATAAAGTGGTATTGGTTTTTTTTTCCAAAGGGTTTTAAGTCATCTAATGAGATGATCATGTTTTTTTTTTCTTTCAGTTTATTTATATGGTGGATTACATTTACTGATTTTCATATGTTGAACCATCCCTGCATCTCTGGGATGAGACCTACTTGATCATGGTGGATATTTTTATGTGTTCTTGGATTCAGTTTGTGAATATTTTTAAAAAAAAATTTATGTGCATTGGTGCTGTGCCACGGGTGTTGGGTCCCTTGGAACTGGAGTTACAGACAGTTATGAGCTGCCATGTGAGTTCTGGGAATTGAACCTTGGTCGTCTGGAAGAGCAGTCAGTACTCTTAACCACAAAGCCATTTCTCCAGCCAGAGTTTGTGAGTATTTTATTGAGGATTTTTGCATATATGTTCATAAGGGAAACTGGTTCGAGTCCTCTTTCACTGATGTGTCTTTATATGGTTTGGGTATCAGGGTAATTGTGGCCTCCTAAAATGAAATTGGCAATGTTCCTTCTGCTTCAATTTTGTGTACTAATTTGAGGAGTGTTGGTATTAGTTCTTTGAAAGTCTGGTAAAATTCTGTGCTGAAACTGGCGCTGGGCTATTTTTGGAGTGTGTGTGGGGGGGACTTAATGATTGCTTGTATTTCCTTAGGGGTTCTAGGTCTACTTAAATTGCTTGTCTGATCTTGATTTTACTTCGGCAAGTTACTGAAAAATTGTACATTTCTTTTTTTCATTTTCTTTCTTTTTTTTTCTTTTTTTGGTTTTTCAAGACAGGGTTTCTCTGTGTAGCTTTGGAGCCTGTCCTGAAACTCACTCTGTAGCCCAGGCTGGCCTCGAACTCACAGAGATCTGCCTAACTCTGCCTCCAGAGTGTTGGGATTAAAGGCATGCACCACCACCACCGGGGGTACATTTCTTTTAGATTTTCCAATTTAGTGGAGTACAGGCTTTTAAATTATGTCCTTATGATTCTCTGGATTTCCTTGGTGTCTTTTTTTTTGTCCTCCTTTTCATTTCTGATTTTGTTAATTTGGATAGTCTCTCTCAGCCTTTAGGTTAATTTGGACAAGAGTTTGTCTATCTTGTTGATTTTCTCAAAGAACCAACTCTTTGTTTCTTTGTATTGTCTTTGTTTCTATCTTATTGATTTCAGCCCTGAGTTTGATTATTTCCTGCCTATTCTCCTATTGGTATGTTTAGATATTGGTATGTTGTTCTAGAGCTTTCAAGTGTGCTGTTAAGTTGCTAATATGAGATCTCTCCAAATTGTTCATGAAGGCACTTAGTGCTGTGAACTTTCCTCTTAGCACCACTTTCATTGTGTCCTGTAACTTTGGGTATGTTTTGCATTCATTTTCATTCAATTCTAGGAAGTCTTTAATTTTTTTATTTCTGCCTTGTGCCAGTAGTCATTCAGTAGAGAGTTGTCCATTTTTCATGAATTTGTAGGCTTTCTGTTGTTTCTGTTTCTGTTGTTGTTGTTGTTGAAATACCTCCTTAAGCCATGGTGGTCTGATAGGCTGCAGGGAATTATTTCAGTTTTCTTGTGGCTGTTGAGACTTATTTTGTGTCTGAGTATGTGGTCAATTTTGGAGAATGTTCTGTGAGGTTCTGAGAAGGTATATTCTTTTGTGTTTGGGTGAAATGTTCTGTAGATACCTGTAAGTTCCATTGGATTTATAATGTCATTAGCTACAACATTTCTCTGTTTAGTTTTCATATGGATGACCTGTTCTTTGGTGAGAGTGAAAGACCCCCGAAGGTAGTCTTCCCTCTGGAGAGACCCTCGCCCAGAGATCACACCGAGACCACAAGTCAGATGCAAACAGCAAGAGGCTTTATTCAGAAACACGGGTACCCGGGGCGACACAGTCACTCCAGAGGCTCAGGAGACTGGCGCCCCGACGGGCTGGAGTGGAGGGTTTTTATAGGGTCGGGCAGCAGAAGGGCGGGTACAGAAGCGAGAAGCATGGTTTACAGGGTTCTGATTGGACGATTCATATGAGGCCAGGTTCAAACTCAGGACAGCTCGTGGTTTTTCCCCGAGCTCGACACGCCTGCTGACTTGGCTCTTATCTAGGGTACAAGTTGTTTTTCTGACCTTTTAGTTCCCTGTTCTGGGGCCAGGTGGCCGACCGCAGATACCCTGTTTGTTCCTGTGCCCATGTCCCCTAACTGAACTTTCCCCGTACTTTTCAGGCCTTGCTCAAAATGGCGTTTAGGCTAAGCAAGTATGCTGGGGTTTTTCATTCCCCCATTTTCTTATCTCAGGGAATGGAATCCTCCATTCATGGGGAAGAATAGGGATGTGGCTCCATTTCCACCTGGTTGAGTCGTTGGTATTGTTGGGTCAATACCAAGGTCTGAACAGTAGAAACGCGTTCCCTGATAAATTGGACAAGTCTGTTTAGGATACAGGGCCCGAGCGTCAGAAGGAGCAATAAAATCAGAAGGGGTCCCATAAGGGTGGAGATGAGGGTGGTGAGCCAGGGGGACCTTCCGAACCATCCTTCAAACCATCCCTGCTGTTCTTCAAAGAGTTTTTGTCTTTGTTCTAATCTCTTTCTTAATTTAGCCATGCTATCTCTCACCACCCCAGTATGATCCGCATAGAAGCAACATTCTTCTTTAAGGGCGGCACATAACCCCCCCTCCTGCAGGAAGAGGAGGTCTAATCCCCTCCGGTTCTGCAGAACTACCTCAGACAGGGAGGTGAGTGACTTTTCCAAGGCACTCACGGATTCCTCCAGTGCCTGGATATCGGTATGCATGGCAACCTGGAGTTGTCTGAACTGGTTGGTTTCCATGAGGGCAGTGGTACCTGTGCCTATTCCGGCGGTGACTCCTCCCATAGTTAATCCACCTAGTATCAGGGCCAGGGTTAGCGAGACTGGCTCTCTTTTTATACGGGGGACCCCTGTTTCATATCGGGCATAGATATCTCCAGGTGCATGGTAGACTATCTTGGGGTACAGTTCTATGAGCACACAATAATCGGCCGTGTTGGCTAGTATTGAGGGGGAGAGGCATGGTGTAAGTCCAGTGCTACAGGCCCAGTAAGTCCCGTTGGGAGCCACGAGATAGTGGGGTCCTGGAACAAGTGCCTGGGTGCGATTACACAGGTGTTGGTGGGTGTAGGGTACTGTCCCCAGACATAGTCCTTGTCCTGACACCTCGGAGATTGTGAGCTTATGCTGAGGTGTCGAGGCACATCCTGACGGGGGTGAAGAAGAATTGGTGAAGCTTCTGACTACGGCCACCCCCTCATAATAGGGAGGTGTGGAGACTAGGCATAACCAACACTCCTGAGTCCGATTTGGGTTGGTAACATTGAGGGCTGAGTAAGCGCCCTCTATAAGATTCAATAGCCGGTCTGCTGTACCGGGCCTGGGTGGCTGGAGGGTGACTGGGGTTACAGTAACATTCGGAGCCGTGCTTGGGCGAATGGCCGAATTGGGTCGGGGGGTAGCCCTCGGGGGTGCCGGAGCGGGTAAAGAGGGGCGCTTTTGGTCAGAGAGAACCTGGTTGGGACCTATAGAGGTGGAGGGCTCCGTGATTTTAAGCTTAATCGTAAACACGACTCCCTGGTCCCGTCCCGTCATGTAAAGTCTAAGTCCCCATGTTTTACCTTTAATCCAGTCTTGTGTTATCTCCCTTCCCTTCTGAGTAAAAGATATATTCAGGGGGTTGCAGGTGAAATTTACACAGGGCCCCCCCCCCTTCCAGTAAGTGTTATCTCTTCCTGGCGTGACAGTTCCCCAACAACGTCCTTGGGTAAGGGGACGCCATGAGTGGCTTTCTCCTTGGGTAGTCCTTTTTACCCTAATGAGGTCCCAAGTGGATGAAGGCTTCCAATAGGTATTACCAGTTGTTTCACATCCCCATGCTTTACAGAAGTAACTTTCATAACCCCCACATTGTCTAATCATCTTTCTGTCCCTACCATCCCGGGGGCAGACGTAGAAGGATAGTTGTGACAGGGCTGCTCTGGTTTCAGGGTGACCACATCCGTATCTCCCGTCACTACATTTGCAAGTTCCCTTACCATCCTGACAGACGTCTGGTGCTCTGGGGTTCATGGGGTCAGTGGTAGGGATGTCCCAGTCCTCTGACCCTGCTACTAGTTGGCAGAGATCTGGATGCAAGTTAGGCCACCATGTAAAGGGGGTGTGAAGGGCGGTCGTTTGCCAGACCGTCTCCCCAGTTTGTGAGATAACCTGCCAAGTGAGCCTCTTAACTAGGTGCGGGCTCTCTGCTGCCCTAGTCCCCTGGGGGTAGGCAGAGATTAAGAGGAGGGGGAGGAAGAGGAGCCGCGGGCCAACCTTATTTTTAGGGGGTTTCGTGTGCGGCGCACTGTCCATGTTGACTTTCTGGATCCTGCTGGGTCGGGTTCCCTGGCAGCCTTCACATGAGAGGCGTGGATCCATGCAGCAATCCCGTCGACCTTGAGTGCAGTGGGGGTGGTCAGCAAGACAGTGTAGGGCCCCTTCCACCGTGGTTCTAGATTCTTGGTCTGATGTCGTCGGACCCAAACGGAGTCCCCGATCTGGAAGGGGTGGGGCACCACCGGCTTGTCTAGCTGCTCCTGATAAGCCTTGGCCAGGGGCTTCCAGATCTCCCTCTGCACCAGTTGGAGGGCTTGAAGATGTGCCTCTAAAGTAGGGGTGGTGGCAAAAGATGAAATATCAGGATGGAGAAAGTTTACAACAGGAGGTGGGGCCCCATACATGATCTCAAAAGGGGTTAGGCCGTGTGGGCCAGGAGTATTTTGGGCTCGGTAGAGAGCCAAGGGAAGTAGGAGCACCCAATCTCTAGTGCCAGTTGCAAGCGTTAATTTGGTTAAAGTCTCCTTGATTGTTCTATTAGCTCGTTCTACCTGTCCTGAGCTCTGGGGGCGGTATGCACAATGGAGTTTCCAATCAACCCCCAATAGTTTGGCCACCTTCTGACTTACCTGAGAGACGAAGGCAGGCCCGTTATCCGACCCCAATATTTGAGGCATCCCATACCTGGGGAAGATTTCTTCCAACAGTTTCTTTGTTACCACGTTAGCCGTCTCATTCTTGGTTGGAAATGCCTCGATCCATCCGGAAAAAGTATCCACGAAGACCAGGAGGTACCGGTACCCGTAGAGTCCGGGTTTTACTTCTGTAAAGTCTATTTCCCAATGAACACCAGGACGATGGCCTCTTTGGCGGGCCCCCTTGTTTAGATGAACCTTTCCTGCGTTGACTTGAGCACAGGCTGGGCAGGTAGAAGTTACCTGCTGGAGTACCTGATCCTGGTTCAGCAGCACTGCCCAGGTGTTTTCTCTGTCCAATAGGGTCTTCATCTTGTTTTTGCTCAAATGGGTCAATGCATGGAGGAATCTCAGCATATATCGGGTATGGGAGGTTGGCATGACCATCCGGTCCCCTAGTATATATGCCTGTCTTCTTTGTTCCCAGTCCGCCCCCATTTTCTTTGCTAGCTCATGGTCTTCTGGGCTATAGGGCACGGGGTCTCTCTCAGGCTGTGGTTCTTGTATAGCCATCAACTGGCTGTTTCCTGCTGGCTGGGAAGCCACTGTTCGGGCAGTCAGATCTGCCAGCCGATTCCCTCTGGCTACCGCAGAGTCATCCTTTTGATGCCCTGGGCAGTGGACAATACTGAGTTGGAGCGGGAGGAACAGGGCCTTTAGGAGGTCTAGGATCTCTTTTTTTGTTTTTGATTTCCTTACCCGCGGACGTCAGCAGGCCTCTCCGTCTGTAGATTTCCCCGTGGACATGCGCAGTGGCGAAGGCATATCTGCTGTCAGTATAAACTGTGAGCTTCTTACCTTCTGCCATCCGGAGAGCTTGGGTGAGCGCAATCAGTTCTGCGCGCTGGGCCGATGTCCCGGGCGGGAGTGACGATGCCCATACCACTTCCGATTCGGTGGTTATAGCTGCCCCGGCTCTGCGTTCCCCCTCCTCCAGGAAACTGCTCCCATCTGTGTACCAGACAGCGTCTGGATCCTTAAGCAGCTGATCTGTCAGATCAGGGCGGGTGCCATGTGCTTCGGCTAGAATCTGGAGGCAGTCATGCTTCTCGGAGGGGCTAGGCAGTGGCAGCAAGGTAGCAGGGTTAAGGGAAACTGTCGGCCCAAAATTTACCCGGTCTGAGTCCAGTAGTAAGGCCTGATCGTAAGTCATTCTGGCGTTAGAAAGCCATCTGTCCGGTGGTTGTCAGACCAAGGCCTCCACTGCATGGGAGGCCAGCACAGTCAACGGCTGTCCCAGAGTCAGCTTCCCGGCATCCTTGAGTAATACGGCAATGGCTGCCACCATGCGGAGGCATGGTGGCCATCCTGTAACCACCGGGTCCAATTTCTTGGACAAGTACGCTACAGGTCTCCTCCAAGGTCCCAGTCTTTGCACCAGTACCCCTTTGGCAAAACCTGAGTTCTCATCCACAAACAACTCAAAGGGCTTGGTTAGATCTGGCAGACCCAGAGCCGGGGCCTCGAGTAAGGCCTTCTTGATCTGTTGGAACGCTTTCTGATGCTTCTCCTCCCATTGGAACATGGCCCCTGGTTTAGTGAGGGGGTACAATGGGGCTGCCAGTTCGGCAAAGCCAGGAATCCAAAGGCGGCAGTACCCAGCCGTACCCAGGAACTCTCGAACTTGGGGGGGTTCCGAGGAGGGGGGATGGAGATTATCGTCTCCTTCCTTGCTCCTGTTAACCATCTTTGCCCCCCCGCTCAGGGTGTAGCCCAGGTAGGTAACCTTGTCTCGGCATACTTGAGCCTTTTTGGCTGAGGCTCTATAGCCCTTTTGTCCAAGTCTGGCCAGTAAGGCTCGAGTGCCCTCCAGGCACTCGGTTCGACTCCTGGCCGCCAGGAGTAGATCATCCACGTACTGGAGCAGAGTCAGGGTTGGGTGTTTGACCCAGAATCCGGCCAGATCTGCATGTAGGGCCTCATCAAAGAGGGTTGGGCTATTTTTGAAGCCCTGAGGGAGCCGGGTCCAGGTTAATTGTCCCGAGAGCCCTTTTTCTGGGTCCCTCCATTCAAAAGCGAATAGCATTTGACTTTGAGGGTGCAGTCTTAAACAAAAGAAGGCATCCTTCAGGTCTAGCACAGTGTACCAGACGTGGGTCGGTGGGAGGGTGCTCAGAAGGTTATAGGGGTTGGGCACCGTGGGGTGTATGTCCTCCACCCGCTTATTGACCTCTCTCAAGTCCTGGACCGGCCTGTAGTCCCCTGTCCCCGGTTTCTTAACAGGCAAGAGAGGGGTGTTCCAAGGGGACTGGCAGGGCTTTAGCACCCCTTGGTCCAGGAGCCTTCGAATATGGGGCTTGATCCCCTCATGAGCTTCCCGTGACATTGGGTATTGTCTGATTGAAACGGGAGTCACGGAGGCCTTTAGTGAGATCACCAGCGGTGGCTGATCGTGTGCCAGCCCCAAGCCCCCAGTCTCTGCCCATGCCTGAGGAAACTCTCTCAGCCAGTTCTGTAGCTCCTCAGGTGATTTCTCCGGGGGTTCTGGCTCAAACAAACGGTATTCTTCCTCTAACCTGAGGGCAAGGATTTGTAGAGGGTCTCCTTTAGGACCCGTGACCCTCGGTCCCTTCTCATCAAAATAGATTTGTGCCTTCAATTTGGTTAATAGGTCCCGTCCTAACAGCGGATGGGGGCATTCAGGTATATGCAGAAAGGAGTGAGTTACTTGCCCTGATGCCAGTTGGACTTTTCTCTCGGCAGTCCAATAATACCTCTTGTTTCCTGTTGCCCCCTGCACCAGTGCAGAATGCCGGCTAAGAGGCACTCCGGCATGGGTTAGGACTGAATGTTCGGCACCAGTATCAACCAGGAAGGTCATGGGCTGCCCCCCGATCTTGAGGGTTATCCTAGGCTCAGGGGGGGGGGCTCCTGGCCTCGACTCCCCTAGTCCTCCAGACTAAGGAGGTCCACGGTCTTGGGCTTGGGCCGGCGGGGTCCTTGTGGCTTCTTGGGGCACTCTCGGGCCCAGTGTCCCTTCTCCTTGCAGTAAGCACATTGATCTTTATCAAGGGGTGGCCTCCTTCGCTCTCCCGACCTATCTCCCTCTCTCCGCTGTCCCTGAGACACAACGGCGGCCAAAACCCTTTTCATCTCCCTATGCTGTTTCTTGTCCCTTTCCTCTTGTTTCTGCCATCTCCTTTCCTCACGCTCCTCAGGAGTTTCTCTCTTATTGAACACTTTCTCTGCTTCCTTCAATAAGTCTGGCAAACCTAGCGCCTGTAAACCTTCCAACCGCTGCAATTTGGTTCTGATATCTGAGCTAGACTGATAGATAAATGATAGGATGACACCTGGTGCTTGCCCTGGGTCTTCGGGATCATACGGAGTGTACATCCTATAAGCCTCCTTCAGCCTCTCTAAAAATGCAGCAGGTGTTTCTTCCTTTCCCTGTATCACATTCCTTACCTGAGCCAAATTGGTAGGCCTTCTGGCGGCCGCTCGGAGACCCGCTAAGAGCAACTGGCGATAGAGACGTAGATGCTCCCTACCTTCAGGTGTATTGAAGTCCCAGTCTGGGCGGGTCAAGGGAAAAGCTGCATTGATGATATTTGGGAGTTGGGTTGGCCTCCCGTCATCGCCCGGAACCTGCTTCCGGGCCTCCAGGAAAACTCTCTGCTTCTCCTCTACTGTTAAGAGGGTCTGCAGGAGCTGCTGACAGTCGTCCCAAGTCGGCCTGTGAGTCACTAGGATGGACTCAATTAGGCCGGTCAAGGCAACAGGATCCCTGGAGAAAGGGGGATTATGTTGTTTCCAATTATAGAGGTCTGAGGCTGAAAAGGGACAGTACTGCAACTGATGATTCGGCCCCTCTCTGAGCGGGAAGGCCCTGGACTCATTAGGGGGGTCATCCCGGCGGCCGCGGAGGCTGCCGGCAATGGGGGACGGGGCGGTGTCCTCTTCTTCAGCCCCGTGGGTCCTGCGAGTCGAGGTGACTTCCGGATCTGCCACGGGCATGGCCGGAGGCGCCGCCACCGGGGCGGCGGCTGGGGCCGCTTCGGCCGGCTCTCCAGGTGGTCCGGCTTGATATGGTGGTGGGTCCTCCGTCAGGAGATCTATAAGGGGGGTCTGGGGGTCTGGGGGAAGGACTGGAGGCTTAGGAGTCTCCTTGTGAGGGAGCACGGGGTAAAGGGAGGAGTCCGGGTTGGGGGGCGCAGAAGGCCCAGAGACTGGAGGGGGCTGTGGAAGGAAAGGCTTAACCCATGGAAATGGGTTCTCGATCAGTGATCTCCAGATGGCGATATACGGGACCTGGTCGGGATGCCCATAAGGGCTAGGGGCAAAAACCTTGCCCTCCACCTGTGAAATAAGAGAGAGGTTAAAAGATCCCTCTCGCGGCCAGCCGACATTCATCATGACCCATTCGGCCTCGCAGAGGGTGATCCATTTGTTCTTCCTGATAATGACACCTTCATTGTTTCCTCGGGCCTTAACATCGGACCAGTGGTCCGTGGTTAGGCTCAGTGGGGTGGCGACAGCCTGTCCCATGGTGGTCTCTAAATAAAGAAGGGTTAGACACACAACGAGAAACAAACAGACAAGACAGACCACAGAATTTCGCGCTGTGCGGCTCTGGCGTAAAACCGAAAACAAAAACTCAGATGGGGACGCGGAGTGTTTGAATTCTCCGTCCCCTGCCAGTACCACGTATCCTTCTGATACGGGGGTGGCCCCGAAAAACCGTGCCCCAGAGGGGATTTCAGATACCTGTGGGCGAAGTCCGAGCTCGTCAGCTCCTTCAGCTCCCACCGACTCAGACCTGACTTAGGACGCCCGACGAAAATGAAAGACAAGTAAACAGACTGAGACAATACAGACAGACAGTGGCCGGCCAACTTACCTCCTGACAGTGGGTCGGTGGTCCCGAGGCGGGGGTCTCCGATCCCGGACGAGCCCCCAAATGAAAGACCCCCGAAGGTAGTCTTCCCTCTGGAGAGACCCTCGCCCAGAGATCACACCGAGACCACAAGTCAGATGCAAACAGCAAGAGGCTTTATTCAGAAACACGGGTACCCGGGGCGACACAGTCACTCCAGAGGCTCAGGAGACTGGCGCCCCGACGGGCTGGAGTGGAGGGTTTTTATAGGGTCGGGTAGCAGAAGGGCGGGTACAGAAGCGAGAAGCATGGTTTACAGGGTTCTGATTGGACGATTCATATGAGGCCAGGTTCAAACTCAGGATAGCTCGTGGTTTTTCCCCGAGCTCGACACGCCTGCTGACTTGGCTCTTATCTAGGGTACAAGTTGTTTTTCTGACCTTTTAGTTCCCTGTTCTGGGGCCAGGTGGCCGACCGCAGATACCCTGTTTGTTCCTGTGCCCATGTCCCCTAACTGAACTTTCCCCGTACTTTTCAGGCCTTGCTCAAAATGGCGTTTAGGCTAAGCAAGTGTGCTGGGGTCTTTCAAGAGTAAGGTATTGGAGTCTCCCACTCTCAGTGTGTGAGGGTCAATACATGATTAAAGCTGTAGTAGCTTTCTTTCTTTCTTTCTTTCTTTCTTTCTTTCTTTCTTTCTTTCTTTCTTTCTTTCTTTCTTTCTTTCTTTCTTTCTTTCTTCCTTCCTTCCTTTCTCCCTTCCTCTCTCTCTCTCTCTCTCTCTCTCTCTCTCTCTCTCTCTCTCTCTCTTTCTTTCTTTCATACAAAAGTGGGTGTCCTTGTGTTTGGGGCATAGATGTCAATAATTGAAATGTCATCTTGGTGGATTTTTTCTTTGATGAGTATGTAGTATCCTTCCCCATCTTGTTGGACTAATTTTGGTTTGAAGTCTATTTTGTTAGATATTAGGATAGGCACACCAGCTTGTTTCTTAGGTCCATTTGCTTGGAATACCCTTTTAAACCCTTTATCCTGAGGAAATGTCTATCCTTGATGTCAAGGTATGTTTCTTGAATGCAATAGAGGGTGGATCTTGTTTTCACATCCATTATGTTAGTCTTGTCTTTTTATTGGGGAATTGAGCCCATAGATACTGAGAGATACAATGACCAATGATTGTTAATTCTTGTTATAGTGGTGGTGGTGGTGGTGGTGGTGGTGGTGGTGGTGGTGTGTGTGTGTTTCCCTTTTTTTTTAGTGTTGCTGGGGTGAGATTATTTCCTGTGTTTTCATGGGTGTAGTTAACCTGCTTGGATTAGAGTTTTCCTTCTAGCACATTCTGTAGGGCTTGATATTTATAGGTATTAAGTTTGACTTTATCATGGAATATCTTATTTTCTCTACCTATGGTTATTGAAAGTTTTGCTGGTTATAGTAATGTGGGCTGGCATCTTTGGTCTCTTACAGTCTGCAGCAATCTGTCCAGGTCCTCTTGGCTTTTAGAGTCTCCATTTAGAAGTCAGATGCTATTCTAATAGGTCTGCCTATTTTACTTGTTTTTTTCCCCTTGCAGCTTTTAATATTCTTTCTTTGTTCTGTATATTTAGTGCTTGATTATTATGTGGCAAGAGGACTTTGTTTTCCGGTTCAGTTTATTTGGTGTTCTGTATGCTTCTCGTACTATTATAGGTATTTCCTTCTTTAGGTTAGGAAAATTTCCTTCTATGATTTTGTTGAAAGTATTTTCTGGGCTTTAAGCTGGAAATCTTCTCCTTTCTCTATTCTTACTATTTTTAGGTTTGGTCTTTTCATAGCGTCCCGGATTTCCTGGATGCTTGTGGCAGGAATTTTTTAGATTTGACGTTTTCTTTGACTGATGTACCCATTTCTTCTATGCCTGAGATTCTCTCTTCCTCCTCTTGTATTCTGTTGGTGAAGCTTGGTTTGAATTTCTAAAGTTTTCATTTCCAGAATTCCCCCTGTGGTTTCTTTCTTGCTTCTATTTCTACTTTCAGGTCTTAAACAGTCTTATTCATTTCCTTTAACTGTTTATTTTCTTTTGGCTTTCTTAAAGGGATTTATTTATTTCCTGCAACTGTTTGTTTGGCTTTCTTTAAGGAATTTATTCATTTCCTCTTTAATGACCTCTATCATCTTCATATACTTGGCTTTAAGGTCTTTTTCTTGCACTTCAGCTATGTTGGAATATTCAGGGCCTGCTGTGGTAGGATAGCTGGGCTCTGGTGGAGACATATTGCCCTGGCTGTTATTGTGTTCTTAGACTGGCATCTAGGCATCTGGGTTGGGGATGATAATAGGTCTAGGTGCTGACTTCTGGGCTTGTCTTTGTTGGGTGGGTGTTTTGTTCCTTGGTTTCTGTTTCCTCTCTGGATTTTCAGAGACTGTTGGCTGTGTGTCACCTGTTTTACTGGCCTACTCAGGTGGTGTGTTTAAGGGAAATGGTTACTGGTGTTAGAGGCTGGGAGAAGGGGAGGCCAGGGGGACAAGGATCCTTCTACATAGTCCTTGCTGTCATGGAACTCATTATGTAGACCGGGTTGACCTTGAACTCATAGAGACCTGCCTGCCTCTACCTCCAAAGTTCTGGGATAAAAGGCATGAGCCACTATGTCTTGCCTAAGAACAGTTTTATTTAAAAAAATTTTTATTCATTTTACATACCAACCACAAATCCCCCTCTCATCCCTCCTCCCGCTGCCCCCCTAGGCCTCCCCGCTCTGACCCATCCCCATGCCCTACTCCAAAAGGGTAAGGGTTCCCATGGGGGTCAACAAAGCCTGGTACATTCATCTGAGCCAGGACCAAGGCCCTCCCCTCTGCATCAAGAGTGAGCAAGGCGTCCCACCATAGTTGATGGGCTCCAGAAAGCCAGCTCCTGCACCAGGGATAGATCCTGATCCCACTGCCAGGGGCCCCTCAAACAGACCCAGCGACACAACTGTCTCCCATATGCAGAGGGTCTAGTCCGGTCCCATGCAGAGTCCACAGTCTTAAGCTAAGAACAGTTTTTAACCTGGTCTCTACACTAATATATTTTCTTTATTCGAAAGCAGAATGAAAGAAAGGGGTTCAATAAACCTGGGCCTCACCCAAAATTCAGACAAGTATTTTTTTTTTCTGTTTTGATTTGCAAGTCCTCTTTAGACGAGACTTTTGGGGACCGAGGACGTAATTCAAAGATCGAGCTCTTGGCTAGCATGTGCAAGTCTCTGGCCTACATTGTCTCTGACAAAAAGAAAGGGGAGGGGACTAATGGTTGTCCATGAAGTTCATCTTCCCATCCCAAATTGTATTCTTAGACACAGCATTCTAAATAACGAACTGAGAGGAGCCTGGAAAGGTTTTATCACCTCCTCTCACAACTTCCATCCATTCTCACATATCCACGGTGTTAAGTTGGTATTTTTTCAAATTTATATAATGTGTTTGCAAATGCAGTTTGAAAAGGAGTTCCCTAGTTCTTTTCAACCAGTCTCGTTATAAATTCTGAAGCCACCTCAGGCTTCAGGCTTCACAGAATTGTTTGGGTGAGTATATTGTTTTTAAAATTAGGATACATTAGTCCCTGAAAATAATGAAGTAGATCTGCATTTCCTCCCAAAAGCAGCTAGAAAAATGGTTGGAATCAGCATTTGAAGAACTACGGACTGTGCTAAGAAGCTTGCAACGAAGGAAAGATGATGGAGAAAACAGACGTTGCTTTCTGCTAAGCCAGTGCTGTGCTGTTTCAATCGCCTGTTCATCACGCCATGGTGCCCTAAATCAGCACCGGCGTAAGTTGCTTGTGCTTGAGTAATTCAGACCTTGCTGTCAAAAAATTGTGGTATGGGCCTCAACCTGCCTGCAGGCTCCCTCCAGAGCTGGCACAAAGGCTTTCTTTTGTTTTGTGTGACTCAGATATTTATAGGCCTTGAGGGAGGCTGTTCTTAACAGTGTTTAAAGGCTGCTGCAGCCTTGAGCACAATGCTAGAAAGGACAGCGATGAAGATAAAGAAATAGACAGACATGGATGCCTGTGAAAGAGGTTAGGACCGGAGATACGTTTAGAAATGATTGTGAAAATTTCTTATGGAATCTGGGAAGCAGTACAGTTCCACGCACTCATAGTGTAGGACACATTCTTAGAAGGGTCTAAGACCATCCAAAGCTTTTACTTCTGGTTAGCTTGTAGACTCCGCATATGTAGGATGTAAAAGCTAAGGTAGAGTTATGAATCAATTACCATGACACCAAGTTCGTATGTGAAGATTAGAAAAGATGCCCTCCTACCTCTTGCTTTTCTTCTTCTTTGACTAAAAATCCAAATCCATGTTTGAATAATACCATACTACTTTGTGACGTGTTAAGCACCTCATTAAAATGATTTCTGATTGATTCCTTCCTTGTGATCTTTTCGTCACTGCCATTGTTATAGAAGTAGCATACATTCTCAGTGAGAAACTACTTCACATGCTTGGAGATAAAGGAAAAGCTCTTTACTTAAGCTCCTGGCCAACCAGGGATAAGGCCCAAATAAGAGCCAATTCCCAACACAAGATTTCAAAAGCTTAGCTATACGTTAGGCTTCTGCATTTTATATATGCTGTCATCCTTTAATCTTTTTTAGGTCCCAGCTCCAGGTTACATTTCAAACAATTTAAAGAGACAGGAGACCACCAATCTGGCTACTTAGGCAGATAGATTTACATGGCAAAGAAATTAGAGATGGCCAGAATTCTTTTTAAGTACACCAGTATTGTTCTTTTTCAAATAGTTGTTGCCAAGGTTCATTCTACCCACCTGGCAGAATTAAATTGTTCTTGATAAGAGCACAGGGGACTTACAGGCAGACCAGAACTTAAAGGATGAGTGTGATCCTATGCTGCCACCCCGAACTGCCCATTAGAGTTATGTCCTTGGGATTGGGAGTCAGGGCCCAACAGCTGGTTGCAAGTTAGGGCTGTCTCCTTTGTCAGGGGAATGGAACCTAATGGCTGTTCAATCCTGGTGAATAAACATTTACTGTTGTCTTAGTTGGGGTTTCTATTGCTGTGAAGAGACACCGTAACCACTGCAACTCTTATAAGGAAAAAATTTAACTGGGGTGCTTCGCTTATGGTTTCAGAGGTTTAATCCATTATCATCAAGACGGGGAGTATGACAGCATGCAGGCAGACATGGTGCTGGCTACATCTTGATCAGAAGGCAACAGAAAGTGGACTGAGACACTGAGAGTAGCTTGAGCAAAAGAGACTTCAAATCTCACCCCTACAGTGACACACTTCCTCCTACAAGGCCACACCTTCTTCAACAAAGCCACACCTTCTAATAGTGCCACTCCCTTTGGGGGCCATTTTCGTTCAAAGCACCACAACATCCTAGCCTCGATTTCCCTTTTCTCTACCAGGGCTCCTTAACAGACTCCTTATCTTTGGGGTGTTTTGGAGGCAGTACTCCTTTAGCTAAATTCTACTTGTGTGACTTAATGTCTCCTAAGCAAATCTATTAGTAAGTTCTTTATAACACCAATTCTATCACTTTGAGTTTCTTCTATATCATTGTCATTCATCTTTCTTATGCAAAAGATATGAGCACTGACATCTTTGTATTATCTTAAACACTTTTTATATGACATTCATTTAGAAAAAGAAAAGCCTTTTCTTTTACTCTATTCATTCCCTTTCTAATGCTATTCCTTTTAAAAAAAATAGATCCAGGCTTCTAACTCATATTATTCTCTTTCTCAATCAGATCTATTTGAAACAAAATAACCCAAAGCTTTGTTTGTCAGAAATTTTTTTTATTTCTCTTTTTTCACTTTTGAAGGATGATTTCACTACATACAGAATTTGAGGTTCTGAATTTTTTCTTACAGTTACACTAAATATTTAACTCCACTCTTGTTTGTATAGTTTTGAAGAAAAGTCTGATGCAGTTATCATCTTTGCTTTTCTGTAGGTATAGACTCAGGTTTTTCTTTTTATCTATGCATACTATGTTTATTTATTTATTCTTTGACAATTTCATACACACTAACATACATATTTATCTTGATCCTGACCCTAACCCTCCCACCTACCCTCAGCAGACCTCAACATATCCCCCTCTCACCTTCACTTCTTCTTTATTTTTTGAAACCCATGGAGTCCAATTACTGATGCCTGATGAGATGTTGACGGGTCTTGTTGGCTGGAGCATGTGCAGGTCTTGTGTGGGTATCCACAGCTGCAGTGAGTTAATGAGGACAATGGCCATGTCATGTCTAGAAGGCAGGAGTTCACGTCTTTCCTCCCCATTTGCATGGTATTTCCTGAGCTTTGCATGGGGGTTTGATAGAGCTGTCCCCTTTAAAGCTGGGCACGCAACAGTTACTTGTTCTCAGCACTCTGACTAGTCAGGAGTGGCTGCATTAACTGCTGTGAATTGCAGAAAGAAGTGTCTCTGGCTAAGGTTGAGAATGGCACTAGCCTATGGGTGTATAGGGATAGGTGTTTGGGGGACATTTATCTGAATTGGTATCTCTGAGCTTCCTGGGTCTATGGTTTGATGGTGCACATTTAGGGGAGTTTTCCAGTCGTTAATCTTTCTCTCGTCATTTCCTTTTGCTTCTTCTAGGGTTCTCATTATGAATATGTATGTATGTAGTTATCCCACAGTTCATGGATAATCCATTCTATGATTTTTTCATTAAATTTCTCTTCCCTTTTTAGCTTGGGAAACCTCTGGTGATACATCTTCAGGCTTACTAACTCTTCTCATTTATGTACACACTACCAGTGAGCACATTGAACACATTATTCACTTTTATTACAGCATTTTTCTAGCTTTTAAAAATTTCCATCTTTTTGCTTGAATTAGACTTCTTTTTGGCACGACTACTTTTCTATTAGAGTCCTTAGTACATCTTTGCACATCACTGATAGCTACCCCCTAGAGAAACCATTAAAATGGAGAGGGGGAAGGAAGGATATGCTAAGAAAGGAGTACAAACAGAATCATGAAATATTGACTGAAGCCTGTCAGAATGGCTTATCTGGTAACAGCACTTACCCGCTTAAGGATGGTCACAGGAATCCATGGTGGAAGGAGGTAACTGACTCCTGAACAAAAGTTTTCCTCTTACTTCCACATGTGTACTGTGGCATGTGCATGTGCAGAGAGAGTGGGGAGGGGGAGAAGATGGTGAATTGAATCAAGTCAGAAATATAGTGAAAGAAAAACCAGAAGAACAAGGATAAGAAATAGAAAAGAGAACAAATGCCATAGATGCCAATCTAACTATATCAGTAGTCACAGCGGTGTTCTGAAAGCATCCATTTTATGTTGAGGTCTTTGATCCATTTGGAGTTGAGTTTTGTGCAGGGATCTATTTATTTGCCTTCTTCTACAGGAAGTCATCTAGTTTGACCAGCACCATTTGTTGAAGATTCCATCTTTTTTCCAGCGTGTATTTCTGGGCTCTTTATCAAAAACCAGGTGTTCATATGTGTGTGGATTTATGAGTGGGTCTTCAATTTGAGATCTGGATAGTGGTACCTTCAGTAGTTCTTTTATTATTCATTATTGTTTTATGTATTGTCTCTCTGTCTGTCTGTCTCTTTCTCTCTGTATGTATTTCTATATGAAGCTGAAAATTGTTCTTCAATTTCTGTGAATAATTGTGTTGGAATTTTTATGGGAATTGCCTTGAAGTCGTATGTTACTTTTAGTAGGATGGCCAGTTTCATATTATTTATTCTACTAATCCATGAGCATCAGTGGCCATTTCATCTTCTGGTATCTTATCCCATTTATTTCTTCTTCAATATCTTAAAATTTTTATTATGCAAGTTTTTTGCTTTCTTGGTTAGAGTTATCCCAAGATTGTTTTTAGGCTTTTGTGAAGAGTATTGTTTCCCTGATTTCTTTTGTCATTTGTATATAGAAAGGCTACTGACTGTGTGTGTGTGTGTGTGTGTGTGTGTGTGTGTGTGTGTGTGTGTGCTAATTTTGCATCCAGTGACTTTGCTGAAAGTATTTATCAGTTGTGGAAGTTTCTGGGGACTTTAGGGTATCTTATGTATAAAGTAATTTTGATTGCAAATAAGAATTCTTTCATGTCTTTCTTATTTCTATACCCTTGATCTCTTTTGATTGCCTTATTGTTCTAGGACTTCAAGTACTATATTGAATAGGTATCAGAGAGTGGACAGTCTGATTTTAGTGGAAGTACTTTGAATTTCTCTCCATTTAGAATGATGTTGGCTTTCTGAACAATACCCCAATAGCATGGAGATTAAGATAACAATTAATAAATGGGACTTCATGAAACTAAAAAGCTTCTGTATAGCAAAGGACACCATCATTTGAGAAAAGAGGTAACTTCCAGAATGAGGAAAAAAAACTTATCAATTATACACCTGACAGAGGGCTAGTACATAGAATTTAAAAAGAAATGAAAAATATACTGCGTGAAATTCTCAAAGAATATTTTTTAAAAGAAAAATAGAAGTGCTAACTTTCAGCATCTCAATATGTGACTGTATTTGAAAACAGTATTTACAAGGTAATTAAGTTCAGATGACATCATTGGGGAGGGAACTCATCTAAATTGACAAGTGCTCTTCAAGGAAGAGGATATTTTAGGACACAGATACAGTAAAGGAAGATCACAAAAAGACATAGGGGGGAAAGGCCTGGCAACATGCTACAGAAAGACAGGCACTGAAACTACTAAACCTCAGTACTATTAAAAAAAACCCACACACTAGGCAGCAGCCATTAAAGTATATAAAAACATAAAGTTCCTTGGTAAAGTCAAATACGTGGACAAATATATCAACACCTATGTTTTCTGCGTTAGAGGTGATGGGACCTGGGAGAGTGGAGCCGATAAATGGGTGGACTAAAGTCTCATGCAATAGCCAACTTTATTCAGAGCATCAGACAGTTTGTACTCTGAGGGTTAAGAGTGGTCATGTGAGTAAAGTGTATAATCCCAAAGGTAAGCCACATGCGGCAAAAACATGTTTTCCATTGATGCATATAAACAAATAACAATAGCCAGATGTAATAAATAATCTGAAGTAAACTCAGTCCTGTCTGCTACACACAGGAGGGGCAGGAAAGCACATTCCAAGAACAATTCCATCTTTTGAAGAAACTGAGGCCACAAGACTCTTGTCTTAGTTTCTTGGAGTTTTCTCACAAGCACTCAAAAATCTCTTCACACAACTACATTTTTGGACCATGTTCTGACATATCTATGATTATAATTTTGGTGCATAGAATTTAAATGTCAAGATGCAAATTTATGCTGATGGGTTTACAATACATAAAAATGTAATCCTTGATATCAAACTGAAAAAAATGGGAGAAGCTGATTAATATTAAATGTTAAATATTATCAACTTAAAACAGAATGATATAGCTTTAAAATGTGTTATGTAATATTAATGGTAACCACAAAGAAAATACCCATAGGAACACATAAAAGGGAACAAAGGCCATAACTTATAAAGAAAATTCAGTGAATCACAAAGGAAAGAAAGGATGACAGCCAGGCTGCCTATGATGAGCAAGTATGTGGTGGAGAGCTGGGAGAGACAGAGAAGCGCAGTGGTTCCAGGCTGATATGAGTGGCCTGAGCTGCCATCTGAGCCCATGGTTACGTGCAGGTCCAAGCTGTCACCAAAGGCATTGTCTGGAGCTGAGGTTGTGTTGCAGCCGGAGTCTGTGTTGATATCCATGGCCCATGATACCACCTAAGACCATTCGGATGTCGGTGGTTTGTGCTGCAGCCTGAATCCATATTGATGTCCATGGACAATACTGCCACCAGCAGCCATATTCATGAGAGTGGCCTGCGCTGCCGCCTGAGGCCATGGATGTCCAGGTTTGTGCTGCTGCCAAGCTCCATGTCTGTGAACACAGTTCTACTGTGGCTGGGGTCTGTGTTGATGTCTGTGGCCCATGTTACTACAGAAGGCCATGCTGATGTCCAAGGGCCATGCTACTGCCAGGGGACCATCATTCAGGTTGCCTTCAAAAGCCCTGTCTTGCTCCTTTTCATAATAGATCTTCATAAGACTGGCCACTAATAACTTCAAGACACTGTCAGTATAAGTCTATTTTTGAAATCTCTTTTGCCAGTGCTGTTACTCTAAAACTCTTCACTTTAGCCTCAGGCAGACTTTTTGGACAAGGGGGAAAAAGCAACCAAAATATCACAAGAATGGTCTCAAGGCTACACACTAATATTCTTCGCCTATGAAACTTCTTGAGCTAGACCCCCACAGTTCAAATTGCCCTCAACACCACTCTCTTCCATGTTCCTACTATGATAGCCCATTAAGCCCCACTTAAAGTGTCCAACTGCTTTTATAATCCAAAGTCCCAAGGTCCGCATTCTTCCAAACAAAAGCATGGTCAGGCCTATTACAGCAATACTCCAGTCCCTGGTTCCAACGTCTGTGTTACTTGATGTTCTATTGCTGTGAAGAGACACCATGACTGTGGCAACTCTTAGAAAAGGAAGCGTTTAATTGGGGCTGGCTTACAGTTCACAGGTTTAGTCCATTATTGTCATGGTGGAAAGCATGGCAGTACACAGGCAGACGTGATGCTGGAGAGTTCTACATCTGTATCTTCAGGCAACAGGAAGAGAGAGACACTGGGTCTGCCTTGAACTTCTGAAATCTCAAAGCCCATCCCCCAGTGACACAGTTCCTCCACAAGGCCACATCTACTCCAACAAGGCCACACCTCCTAATGGTGCCACCCCCTGGTGACCAAGCACTCAAATCTATGAGCCTATGAGGACTGTCCTATTCAAACCACCACACCAGCTGAAGGTTCTTTGGATTTTTTTTGCCTGTTCTCTTCCTCTAATATGGGCAAAACTGTCTCAACTGTTTTCATTATATTATTATAATAGGATCTATAGTCTC
This sequence comes from Peromyscus maniculatus bairdii, assembly GCF_049852395.1. Taxonomy (NCBI): domain Eukaryota; kingdom Metazoa; phylum Chordata; class Mammalia; order Rodentia; family Cricetidae; genus Peromyscus; species Peromyscus maniculatus. The sequence goes on along the minus strand of NC_134875.1, from coordinate 81,889,682 downwards.
ACTGTTTGTATGTCACAGATGCTATTTCACTCACATAGCATACGTCAAGGATGTCTGCTATCATCACAGGGCTGTCTTATGTTCTGGATCCTTGACATCTGTTAAGCTTCATCATGCCTCCTAGACCCTTCTCTGAGGTGCTCTGCAGCCTCTTCTACATTGCCCCTTTGCCAGCATAGAAGCAGTGAGAGTGGTCTGCACCCCCTAAAACCATGGGAGCAGTTACCTTTGAGAGGTGGAAATGAAGGACTAAGAGTTAGACAGATTCCCTGAGAGGCAGGCAGGTAGAGGGAGCAACCATAACCAGGCAATAAATATAGTGAATTTCCAAGATGGCTGGCTTCTTCCTCATTCCCCTGACCCAAAACAAAGGCCCGGCAGCTTAAAACAAAGGCATTGTAGGTTTTTTATACCAACCATAGAGCCACCTAGTAATGGAATGGCTTCACAAGTTCAAGGTCAGATCAGGACATATTTATATAAGTGGTGCTCCAATCAACTATCCTGTCTTTCTTCATTTTGAGCAATCCTAAATTAGGGGAGGAAGACCTAAGACTTAAAGAAAATCCAGCGCTCAAGGAGAGGCTGGGCTTTGGATTTCCAGGTGTCTCCTCTGTTTTGTGGAAGGTCTTTATATGCCTGCCATATGTGTGTTTCCTCAACTCCAATAAAGGCTTTTATTTACCAGTAACGAACAAATAAAAAAAAAAGACACCCTTGGAGACAAGGGAACAGTCTTTCACAAACTTAGGGGCAAGACCTACGAGGTAAGATTCCACTTAACAGATCCTACTCTTTTGTGAAGAAATGGCTGTGGGTCTATGGGATTATGTATAAGAATCCATAAACCAAAAGCAAAAATAGGAATACATTGAGATCCTTTGGCCGGGTAGCTATAGCTTAATTTTCTATTTTTTTTTTCAAATATACTCTCCCTCATTCTGGAAACTATGGGTATATCTCCTAAACATAGTCTAAAAATTGACAAAGCTGTTGAGTTTTTACCTTGTTTTATGCCTCCTTAAAAATCTCCTTCAAGTACATATACAACTGCCTATCTCTAGGTTTTGCTTATCCCATGTTTTATACCTTATACATGGAAAGGCACTTCCTTTTACCTTTATTTTCATGCTCCTTATGGGAGCATTCCTTTGTCTGACCAATGGGAGTTTCCTGTAGTCAGGGTCCCTGTTCTGGTGCCACTTGCTGAGACTTTCAATGGCTGGGATTGTCCTTGCTGGGGCAACAGGGAATGAAGAAATAACATATACATGTACAGAAAATCCGGGATCATGTGGACCATGTGCTTCAATGGAAACCACCAGCAGCCCAGAAACTCACTGTGTTTATTATAGAGCTGAATAAGGAGGCATGTTTATTACGTGCAGCTGAATATGGAGGTGAGCTAGTTAATCTTGGTAAGGGAGAAGCCTCAGGTTGCAGTCATACATGAGAAGAAGCTGTGGTGGATACTTTCTACACATTAGTAACATCTGTACTTGGACCAAGAGAGGGCCTCGACATTCTCCTGAGCCTGAACTGAGGAACACTTTGCCAGTCCCACGACTCTGAAGCATAGTGGTGAGGGCCTGTGATCCCAGAACCCAGGAGGTGGAGGTAGGAGAATCAGAAGTTGAAAGATATCCTTGACCAAAAATAACTAGGTACAAAAAAAAACTACTATTACAGAAACTTCTACATACAGTTTAAATGGAGTTGCCCATACCTATATGGAGGGATAATGCCTCTCAAAGAGGTCATCAAACAAAACCAAACAAAAAGCTCAGGACCAGGTTGGTTACTTCCCTTTGAGTTTGTCACTGGGATCCCATAGGCCCCAGAAAATAATACTGGCCATTACTATTGCTCTTGACTACCGTTGAACTTAATGGTCAGACCCTATCGATGACGATGCCATATACTTGAGTCACAAAGCACAGGGAAATCAACCTGATACTGACCTGGAGGCTTCATCCTACCATTCATCTTTCATAGTCCTGTGTGGTGATATATTGTTGTACCCTAATAAAATTTGCCTCAAGATCAGAGAATGGAACAAGCCACTAGATTAAACATAGAAGCCAGGCAGTGATGGCACACACCTTTAATCCTAGCACTCGGGACACAGAGATCCAGGTGGATCCCTGTGAGCTCAAAGTCACCCTAAGACTACATGAGATTGACTCAGTCTAGGAGAGAAACAGACAGACACTGGTGACACACACCTTTAATCCCAGTACTTGGGAAGAACACACGCCTTTAATGGCTGTATGGAGAAAGGTATATAAGGCGTGAGGAGATGTGAACTAAAGGCTTTTCGGCTGAGGAAGCTCATTTGGCTAGAGGCCTATCGGCTGAGGCCTTTTCAGGCTGAGGAGTCGTAGAGGTAAGACATGGCAGTGGCTTGTTCCTTTGTCTCTCTGATCTTTCAGCATTTACCCCAATATCTGGTTCTGGGTTTTTTATTAAAAGACCTTTAGAAATTCGTGCTACAGTCCTGGAAGGTGCTCTGCTTACTACTTAGGAAGAAAAGCAATCAACAGTCTATCAAGTATAGTAACGACTGCCTAGCAAGATACATCCATTGATGCAATAGTGGCATGAATGATTTGGGAGTATCTAGCCACTTTCTGGTTAGATTTAAGATCTACCCAAATGATAGAACTCATTCCTGGCACTGTTTCCTGGACCAAGGGGGTCACAGGCCCTAGGGGAGAACCTACTAACTACTATTCTGCTAAATGGACATGGTATGAAACTGCCCTTAAATACTTATTTTTATACCTATAGACTAGTGCAGCTTTCAACCCCTATCAGAAAAGCTTCTTTTTTTGCAGTAGATGGCAATTAATACAAAGACTCGGAACAGTGTTTTCTGTACCTAGAGCTGTTACACACATGAACTCACAGAGGCTGTGACTGCAAACAAAACCTGCACAAAGTCAAGCAGACAAAACCCCAGCACGGACGGGGAGAAGGGTCCAGGTCCCACCTCTAGCTGAGGAGCTAATGCCAATGACTGCTGGGGAAGCAAGAATGAGTTTTCTTCAGGGAGGCAGCCCCCGAGAAGCTACCCATCGTACCAGGCTTTGTTTTAGGCCACCAATCAGCTCCCAAATCATGACGTGGAGACTGATTAGTTTTGAATGCTTGGCCTTAGTTTAGCTCATTTCTTGCTAGCTCTTATAACTTAACCTGTTTCTCTTCATCTACATTTTGTCTCAGGGCTTGCTTTCTTTCCTTCCTTCCTTCCTTCCTTCCTTCCTTCCTTCCTTCCTTCCTTCCTTCCTTCCTTCTTTCCTTCTTTCCCTCTTTCCCTCTTTCCCTCTTTCTCTCTCTCTCTCTTTCTTTCTTTCTTTCTTTCTTTCTTTCTTTCTTTCTTTCTTTCTTTCTTTCTTTCTTTCTTTCTTTCTTTCTTTCTGTATGTCCTACTTTTACTGCTTCTCGTGTCTGGCTGGCTGGTGGCTGCCTGGCTTCACTTCTGGCCCCGAGCATGTTCCTTTCTTTCTCCCTCATTCTCTTCTCCTTCTCTCTCTTCTAATTCTCTCTGCCCACCAGCCCCACCTATCCCTCTTCTGCCTATCTATTGGCTGTTCAGCTTTTTATTAGACCAATCAGGTGCCTTAGGCAGGCAGGGTGAAACAGCAACACATCTGTACATAATAAACAAATGCAGCATAAACAAATATAACACATATTTACATTGTTAACAAAGGCAGCAGAAACAAATGTAACACACCTTCACATAGTTAAAGTAATATTCCACAGCATAAATGAATGTAACCCATCTTTACATAGTTAAAATAATACTCTACAACAACCCATGTTCCAGTAGATGGTCCTATACCCATGTACGTACTGGCAGCACTAAGTGGACTAGATGGATTTAAAAAGAGCATATGAAGTTGGGAGGGGAAATTGGAGGAAGTTTGGGAGGAGTTGGAGAGAAGGGAGTATTAGGTGTATCTAAGCCAAAATACATTATATGCATATGTATAAAATTCTCAAATAATAAATACCCGCCTAACCATTTGTAAAGGAAGAAACCTTGCACCTGTATAGGTCCATAATTCACAATACTTTATTATATAGTTGTTGTATATATTAAATCTACATATAATACAAACTGCATATGATGCATTTGACAGTGACCAATTTTTAAGTAATTATATATGTATCACAATGGGGAAGATTATAGAGAAAGACATTAAGAAGATAAACAAAATGGTTGTTTTAATGTGTTTTGTGACTTTTTGAGGACCTGAGTTTCCATGTGCTATTGTTTCTCTCCACCTGATAAACTTTGCTTAGCCTTTTCTGTAATGCAGGTTTGCTCTTGGCAAAATTTCAGTGTTAACAATGGCATTTTTGAACAGCACAGCCTGATTTGTTTCCAGTTATCGAATTTGGATTTACCTCGCTACTTCCTCATAATTAAATTCAAGTTTAAAAATTTTGGAAACATTTTACATAAATGTTTCTTCATTTCTCTCAGTGAATGTAGTGAATATGCATCGAGAAGTTTGTGATACCAATTTGAAGTGATATTGGTGATATTAAATTTTCATCATGTTCAATTTCAATTTTTAAAGAACATGACTTGCCAATTTTTTGTGTTCTCACCATGCCCAGTGTCTCATAGTTGGCTAAGATTTTTATTTGGAGGATCTGCCGGACTTCTTCAGGTACAGGAGTTTATGCCTTGTGGTTTAAATCCTGCCTGTACTTCACACTGAAGCTGACATTTCATTTTGTTCAGAATCCCTTCTCTGACCACTCAGGATGAAAACTGTTCTTCCCTTCTTGTTGACTCTAAGTAACCGACGGTTTCCCATCTGTTACATTTATTAAACTAGTCTTGTGATGTTCTGTGTACCACCTGGCACTTTTTGGCTGGCTGGCTGCTGCTGCTAGAACAAATACTGCATCTCTCTCCTTTAGTCAACAGCCATATGTCCAAGAGCTTCTGTTTCTTCATTAGATGGAGAGAGGAGGATTTATTGGAGACAGGGTTAAAAGGAGGAAGAAGATCTCTGAAGACAATAGGAAGGTAATAGGATGGTGTTGTCTCCCCTCCTCCATCTTACCAACTGGCTCTGGATTCATTAAAGAGTGAGAGATTTAGAGGGAAATGCTATAGGGATTATTCAACAAGGATTCTGTGAGGCCATGAGCACAAGAGTTCTTGCAAGATGAAACATTATTTGGAGACAAAAGAAAGTCTCTCTTTCATTGTTTGAATTGTACCACCCAGCCCTCAACCTTACATCCACCAAACACACACAGACACACACACAGACACACACACACACAGACACACACACACACACACCAGATGGGATTGATAGCATAAAAGGCACCATTTTGGCATGGGCAGTGACAGTCTCATGAAAGGCTATTGTGGCAAGTGAGACAGCTCCAAATAGCTTTGCACTGTATGGTTTTTAGACTCATGGATTTCAATATAGGAGAAAGAAGAGGAAGCAGACATCATATCTATAGTGGAAAATTATTTGTGAGCATAGAGATGATTTCTTTTAATACTTTAGAGGATATTTGATGCGAGAGACTAGAGTCTTTCTAGGATTTGGCAAAAAGCTACTGAGCCATGATGTTTGGAATACATTGCATGTAGATGAGTGTTCATACCACAGGTTAGGGTGGGCTCCTTGGAGAATGAACTTTGCTTATACAGAAAGGCTTCTCTCCTGCTGTATAGCTTATCACAGACACTCTCTCTCTCTCTCTCTCTCTCTCTCTCTCTCTCTCTCTCTCTCTCTCTCTCTTCACACACACACACACACACACACACACACACACACACACACACACAGCAGGCACCAATAACTCTGCCCCTTCAGGGTTTCATGGTGACATTCTTGTTAGGATGAAATAAGTTTTCTTCTTCTCTGTGACTGTCACAACATTATGTTTCTAATACAGAATAATTGGATGGAACCAGAGAACCCTTTGTTTGTTATCAGCCAGGTCTAAGGGTTATAGTCAGACAAGCAAAGATAATTTTATTACAAGAACTAGAAAAAAGAGTAAACATTTTGTCTCTTCTATAGACCATCTAAGCCTGATTTAATTAGTCTCTTGACTACAGGAACAAAAAGAATTTCAGGTAAGCTAAAAATGATGTCTCTCCTATGCAAGATGTGATGGTGCTCCCAGCCAATTTGGAGGCTGAGGAAAGTGAGTCTTGCCTTGGCAACAAAGCAATTGAGTTCAAGGCTAGAATGGGAAATTTAGCAAGACCCTAAAACAGAATAAAAATGTTTAAAGGCTGGGCGATAGAGCTCCGTGGCAGAATGGTTGCCTAGAATGTGTGAGTCCTGAGTTCTATCTCCAGTACAGGAAAAATCCGCAAGAATGTCTTTCCTGAAAGAAGGAAGAAAGGAAAGCTTCCAACAGTCTAGTGTTGCCTGAGCTCAGCCCCATAGCTTAATGTGATCCATCTGTTTTAGAGTAAAATGAATTCCAGCCTTTGCACCTTCTTTCTTCCAACTTCTATGGATCTATTAATTCATCACTATGGAGGAAAGTGTTGAGAATCTCAAGGCATGTTAACAATTAGGCTAAGCCATAAAAGTTGTTAATTGAAGCCTGGCATGGTAGCACACACTTAGCACCAGGGAAGCTAAGAGCTGATGATCACCAGTAGCTTGAGGATAGCCTGGGCTAGAGTAAAACCCTGTCTCAAAAGTAAAAGAAAGAAAATAAGTGGGTGGTGGGGGAAGAAAACATTAATTAAACAAGGCAGTGTTTAATGATAATAATAAACAATTATTTATAATGGGAGCTAGAATAAAAACACGAATAAGCTATCATTTATTAAACACTTCTTCTGTTTGGGGTGCTTTCCTAAGCTTTCCTTTAGTCTCTGCCACAAGCCTTTCAAACAGTCGAGAAGTTTTCACAGTTTCACAAAAGAATAAACTGTGACACAGAAAAGCTAACACACAAAATTACATGGTGCAAAGTAAAATTTCAGCCAGCAAGCATAGCTTCGATGCCCAAAATCTTAATTACTTCTACAAAATAAAAGCTAATCTGAATTCAACAGCCCACTGTGTCTGCTCAAACCACCTGTTCACAGTTTGGGAGGAAAAATACCAAGAAACAGTATATAGAAAGAGAATTTTGAGCCAAAGCATCCAAGTGATCATCTAGTCTGATTGCCAGAACACCATGGTTACCGTGTTGCTATGATGAAATGCCCTTTATTTTTGCACTTCATCCATCAGCACAGTAATTTCCTGATGGTGCTGTATCTAGCAGGCTTTTTAGCAACAATCAGGACCCATACTCAGAAAAAGGATTTAGTAAAATCTGTGTGAATAACTTATTGTTAAATTTTGTTTGCTACGATGATTACATTATGGCTCTCTACATTTTTAAGTCTTTGTCTTGAGATACATACTAAAAGATCTATGGATGATGGGGTCCTCCAGGCCCTGGCTGGCGGGAAGACAGCCACCAGGGGCGCATCCAGCACCTTGCAGTGCCAGGCATGTGGGCCTTATTTCAATAAGGAAATATGTGGTGGAGAAATGGAAGAGATAAATGGAATGGTTCAGGCACTATGGAAAGATGCAGAAAGGAAGAAATAAAGATGGTGAGGAGTGGGCAGAATTGGAGGCCTGCTTGCCACCCGGATCCATGGTGATAGCAGTGAAGAGTAGACTGAGGGGCAAGTCTGGCTGGGCTGCGCCAAGGGCCATATCAGGGTCCCAGGTCCCACAGCAGCCAGGATCTGTGTTGATGTCCACGGATCCTGTTGCTGTCAAGTGCTATGCTGATTCCAGTGGGATGGTCCACCCCCTGGGTGCGTGTTTGGGTCCACAATCTATACTGCCACTGTCACAGTACCAATCAGGGTGGCCTTTGGAGCCACCTGAGACCACAGTGACAAGCAGGCCTAGGCTGCTGCTGAGAACCATGTCTGGGTCCATGGTCCTACCACAGCCGAGGTCTGTGTTGATGCCCATGTCCCATGATGCCACCAAAGGCCACATGAATCCTGGGGTATGGGCTGTAGCCTGTGCCCTTGTTGATTTTCAGGAGCCATACTGCTACCAGAGCCATCCTGATCCAAGTTGCTGGGGCTACCACTTGGAGCTAGGATGTTGACCAGGCTGAGCTGCTGCCTGAAGTCATGTCTGGGTCCATGGCCCAGCTGCAGCTGGGGTCTGTGTTGAAGACTGTGGCCCAGGTTGCCATTGGGCCAACACAGAGGCCTGGGATCTGGGCCAGAGCCTGTGTCTTGATTGGAGTCTGAGGGCCACACCACAGTAGGGGACATACAGATATGGGTGGACTGCACTGCCATCTGGGGCCATGGTGTCATCTGGGTCCAGGTTGCTGCTGAGGGCCATGTCTGGGTCCATGGCTCTTTAGCAGCCAGAGCCCGGATTGATGTATGTGGCTCCTGTTGTCACTGAGTGCCACAAGGATGCTCAGGGTCAAGTCAGCCACCTGAGTCCAGGTTGGTGTCCGAGGGCCAGGATGCATCCAGATCTGAGTGGCCTCCACTGCATCTCAATGTCATGGTGACATCCTGAGGGCCATGTCAGGGTTCTTACTCTGTGGCCTTACTGCAGCCAGGGTCTGATGCACCTGAGATTGAGGGCCATGTTGGTGTCTCAGGGCCATACTGTTGCTGGGGCAGTGGTGGCATCCAGATACAGCCACTGTTGAGGACCATGTCAGGGTCCATGGTTCTACTGTGGCTGGGGTCTGTGCTGAAGTCCAGGTCCTGCATTGCCACCAAAGGTCACATTGAGGCCCAAGATTAGGGTCGTAACCATTCCCATCTGAGTGGCCAGTCCCACTACCCAGAGCCAGGATGTCTACCAGGCCCAAGTTGCTGCGAAGGACCATGTCTGGGTCCGTAGTCTAGTTACAGCTGGTGTATGTGTGGATGTCTGTGGCCTTTGTCAACTTCAGTAGGCCTTAGGAACCATGCTGAGCTGGCCACGCCCTTTGCTGGCCCTAGGAAAGCTGGCCTTGCCTCTCAATGGACACTAACTACAGCAAGAGAGATGGCCCCTGCATACTGGAGAGATGGCCCCTACCCCTCAACACAGGCCAAGGTGAATTGATCCTAAGAGCATGCATGTAGGGGAGCTGACTCCTCTACATCACCTGATGTGGGCAGCCCCAATGGCCCAGACTGACCAGCTTGGCTACCATCCATGCCTACAGCCAGGCCTTGGGTTGACCCACCCTAGCATCTACCCCATCTAGGATCTGCTGGAGCTAGTGAAGGAACTGGTCCTGAGGAACAATACCAGCAAGATCTCTAAGACTCGTGGCAGCCACAGGATATCCCAGAAGAGTTCCAGTGAGGAGCCAGTGATGATGGTGTGCCAGAAGCCAGAGGCCTTGAACCAGATCAGTGACTCACAGCAATAAACACTTGCCAGTAAAACTGATAGGACAAAGAGGTACACTAAATGGCACACCGAAGCCTCCAGTGCCACCAGGACAAATGAAGAGGTGATAGAGAAGCAGGAAAGAAGGAGAAGGAAAGAGATTTTTCTCTTGAAGCGGTTTGTGTTTTGTTTTGTTTTGTTTGGGGTTTTTGTTTTGGTTTTGGTTTTGCGTTTGTTTGCTTGCTTGCATTCTTTGATTTGTTTCCTTATGGGGGGCGTGGCAGGGATGAGGAGAGGATATGGAGGGACCAGAAGGTGAACAGAATTGAGGTGCATGATGTGAAAACCCCAAAGACTCAATAAAGAAGTTTTTTAAAAAAAAGGTGTGTGGGTGAAGGAACATGATTTTTCACTTTACACAGCCAAACAAGAGAAACAGGAAGCAGAATAAGAATAGTAACATAATGGGTGCTGGATAATTAGTAGCCTTTACACTGGTCTCTGTGTGTAAAATGTTGGGTTTTGTTTTTGTTTTATTTTTGTGAGACAAGGTCTCAAACAACCCAGGTCTGTAGTATTGAATTTGCTATGTAGCCAAGTCTGGCCTTGAACTACTGATCCTATTACCTCCACCTCCTAAGTCCACACCAGGCTAAAAATATTTTAAAATATGTCCAAGAAAATGAAGAGAATCACACACACATTCCACGGATTCCTCTAAGCGAAGTTAAAAATCTCAGGCAAGCCAGCTTGTTGGTACACACCTATAATGTGGGGGTCTCTGCAAAGACCAGGGCTGGCAGAGGAATGATCTGAGTTAGGCAAAAAGGAAATCCAATTAGGTCCATATAACATCTCCCCTAGGATGCTAAGGAACAATGCTCAAGACAAAGGGATAGGGAGGAAGAGTCTGGGATAAACATAATGGACTAGAGGATTTGGGTGTTGCCTGGCCCTACACATATCACAGGTCACCAGGCTATTAACTATATATCCATTCCCAGCTTTCTGGGTAGTAAACAGGTATACATTTCCTCCATGTATACAGGAGACAACCCTGTGTGTTTAACATTCCTGGCTTTCCTAGTACTTATCTGTTTGCAGAATGACTTCGTGCCCTCTGCAGTATAATACTAGAACTCAAGAGACTGAAGAAAGAAGGCCATAAAGTTAATGCCAGCCTTAAGTATACAGTTAGTTCCAGGACAGCCTGAGCTACATGGTGAAACTTGGACTTATAAAACAACAACAAAAAAGTCTTGAGGTTGTCAAGATGTCTCAGTGGCCCTTACCATGAATGCCTGATGTCAGGATTTCAATCTCTGAAACCCACGGCCATAGGAAAGAACCAATTCCCCAAAGTTGCTCTGTCTTCCACATGTGTACACATCGCACACACAATAATAACAGTAGAAATAATAATAATAAATTTAAAAAGCTTTAGATATATAATAAATGTAAGAAGCCTCTGAAAGATAAAGAAAAGATCACAAACAGAGACTAAAATTAGAGCCTAAGGATAAGCACAGTGATAACTTCTTCAGTTTGCCCTTTTGCCTTGTACATCCTAGACTTGGGGCTGAAAAAGCCAACAGTAAAAATGGGAGGGTAGACAAAAAACAACAAAGGCTAGAGGGTAACCTGTTGGTAAGCACCACGGCCTAGCATACTTGAAGACTTGAGTTCCAACCCCAACACTATAAGAAGCAGCAAAGGTCCAGAAAAAGCTTACTCACTCTACCAAAGACAATAAAGGAGAAACTGAGAAAGAGGGGAAACTTTTATTAAATTACTGCTTTATTCCAGCCAAACAGCCCCACAAACTATCTATAATCCTGCATCATTTCTGCCAGCAAAGGATAAATAAGAAGCCCAGAAGTTGATTCCATCCAGATTGTAAGGAGGCATCCACAGCATCTTCAGTGGATGATGTCAAAAAAGGAAGACGAGGAGTCAGGATGTTATGGAGTTCAAGAACACAAAGGAAAGACTACAGACTCAATTCAATTATAATTAAAGGAAATATTGATTACTACTATCAGAACAACAATCTCCGAGTCAAACTTGAGCCTGCCATGTGAAGTGGAGTGAAGGAAGGTTTTTCTGAATATGAAAACCACAAGAAGACCTTGAGTATCTGCATAAGAAAGCCAAGAACTGCTCTGATCTGACAAGATTAGGTAGTCAAGGTGACCTCAAAATTGTCTTTGACTGCCTGCATAAGCAAATTACAAAAGCCAAAAAGCAGTTAGTCATATAACAAGTAGATGGTCATGGATGTTCATTTTCTGGGTTGGAGGTCACTGAGTCAGGGTTACTAGGAATTTATTGTCACAGACAAATGGCTAGTGGGTACTAAGATGGATGCCTAGCATAAAATGTAGTTTCTTTAGTCATCATATTTTACACTGGCTCTAGATCATATGGATCAAATAATCAACTCACATTTATGTAGGAAAAAGGTTAATATCTTATTATAGCACTAAGTACTTACATCAAAAATTTTGAGAGATTGCAAATAAGTAAATCAGTGATGCACCTTAAGGCCTGGGGGAAAAAAACAAGAACAAACATGTAGATGTAACCGTCTTATTAAATAAGAAACACAGAGCCAATGCAAAGATGAAAGCCCAAGAAGTCAGAGCTATAGCTAAAGCTAAAAACCTTACCCTTCACTGCTGCTGCTATCTTCCTCAGCAAGAGACCTACTTCCTGTCTCTTTGTCTTTTTTATAGACTTTCTATTCTGCCTTCTCATTGGTTGTAAACCCAACCACATGACCTCCTCGTCACTGCCTGTCTGTACAGACCTCCAGGTCTTCTATGGTTGGTATTGAGATTAAAGGCATGTGTCTCCATGCTGGCTGTATCCTTGAACACACAGAGATCTGCCTAGCTCTACCTACCAAGAGCTGGGATTAAAGGTGTGAGCCACCACTGCCCAGTTTCTGCTATGGCTTGCTATTAGCTCTGACCCCTAGGCAACTTTATTTATTAACATACAAATAAAATCATATTTCAGCACAATTAAAATATCACCATAAACCAAATCCCTGAAAATTTTTGTGGGAAGAAATAGAAAAAACAATAAAAAAATTAATGAAATAACAATGAAACCCACAAAGAATTGATAAAAAGAATTGGTTCTTTGAGAAAATAAACAAAACTGACAACCCTTAGTCAAATTAAGCAAAATAGGGAGAGAGAAGAGTGAAGTTTATAAAACTAGAGTTGAAAAAGTTACATTAAAACAATTCCAGAAATCAGGAGAACATGCCTTAGAAGCCTAAACTCTGCTAAAGTGGAAAATGTAGGAGAAATGGATGGATTTGTAGTTGTATATGCCATGCCAAAACTAAACCAAGATGAAATAATTAATTATTGGACTATGAGATTGAAACAGTAATTTATGTAGGTGGAGTTTTTCATCGGGACCACAGACTCCCCAATAAACATACAAAGACTTAATTATAAATGATTGGCCAATAGCTTAGGTTTGTTACTAACTAGCTCTTACAACTTGGATTAATCCACATTTCTCACCTATGCCCTACCAAATGGTGGTACCTTTTTTCAGCACAGCATATTCATCTTGCTTCTTTCCATGTCTCCTGGTGACTCTGCTCTCTTTCTTCCCCATGCCCTCTTTTTGTCCACAAGTCCTGCCTAACCTTTTCTTGCCTAGATATTGGCTAGTCAGCTATTTATTAACCAATGAGAGTAATACATATTCATAGTTGAAAGGATGATAAACAGAAAGGATGATAAATGGCGCTGGTGTATTCATCGGACAGAGGATTGGTGTCTAGACTATACAAAGAACTAATGAACATAAACATTAAGAAAACAAACAAGCAAATAAAAATAGACTATGGAATTGAACAGAAAGCTCTTAAAAGAAGAAATACAAATGGCCGATAAACACTGTAAAAGTTCTTAACATTCTTAGCCATCAGAGAAATGTAAATTAAAATTAATTTAAATTTCTATCTCATGTCAGTCAGAATGTCCATCAATCAAGAACATAAATGACAACCAACTGTCACAAAATGCACAGCTTCGTGGATTGACCTAACTTAGGAGCAGGGGAATGAAGATATGACAGACACATATGCAGACAAGCTAGGATCAGGTGGGCAGTGCTCTCTGATGGAGACACACCACCATCAGCCTAGAAATTTAATTCATTGATTTTGTACAGCACAAAGGAAGGGAAGGTGGGTTAACCTCAGTAAGAGGTCTCTATAGAGGAGCAGTCTTAGGCTGTATTCAGACAAGAGGAGAAAACTGCCATTACTATTTCTTGTACATAGTGGCTTTATCTAACAGTCAACTATTTGTTGACATCCATACTACAACCAAGGGAAGGCTTTCCTGTTCCTCTGAGCTGACCCAGGGAAGACTTTCCATTTCCATGGGTATGAGGCTTTGGGGTGCCATGCTCATCTCAATAACACCCATTCACTCAGGATTTCACCTGCTTCCCACAGCAAATGTGGTGTGAATGTGAAAAAAGGAACTCCTATACACTATGGATGGGAGTGTAAACTAGTGAAACAATTTTGGAAATCATTCTGAACGTTTCTCAAAGAACTAGAAAAAACTGCCATATGACTCAGCTATAGGATTCCTGGGCATATACACAACTAAGTTTACTTCCTACTACAGAAATACATTATATCCATGTTCATTGTTGCTCTCTTTAGAAGAGATAGAAAATGGAATCAACTGTCAAAAGAAAAAAAAAAAAGATGTCCATCAACAAGAAACAAAAAAAGGAAAAGAAAAATGTGGTACCAATACACAACGAAGTATTCCTCCACAGTGAAGAAAATTTAAACCAAGAAATTTGCAATAAAATGAATGGAACTAGAAAATACACTGAGTGAGGCAGCTCAGATCCAGACAGACAAACACCACATGTTCTCTCTTATATGTGGAGCCTAGCTTCAAATCTTACGGTCTTCATGTTTAACTTGGATCATAAGTGAAAGCCAGAAAACTTGAAGGGAGGTTTTTGGGGGGACACATACTTTAAGTGAGAGGAGATAGCAGATTATCAGTAAGACGAAAGTGGAGATGTTGAATACTGGGGTGGAGAGGCTCATGCATGTTGATTGTTGGATATGGGGATATCAGGAGTTGAGAGGTAGGGCTAACACAAGGGACAGGGTATGAAAATCCACATAGAAGCCTGTTTTAGTCCATATGAGAAAGTTACAAACCAGCACACATATAAGGCCAAATAAGAGTCCTTATTTAAACTGGAGACCAGTCTCCTGCCTCAAAGAACTGTCTACTGAAGCTGGTCAGGGAAAGGTTTCTAAAGCAAAACAAACAAACAAACAAACAAAGAATAAAACACAAGTACACCATACTCGAGCAAGTAGGGAGCCAAAAGTTTCAAATCATTTGATGAAAACAATTTGTTTTATGTTGCAAAACAATAGAGCTCCCCAAACTGCAGGTACCTGAATGAGAATGTTCTGCTCAGAAAGATGTTCTTAGCTAGGGTTTGGCTGGAGGGTGTTGGGGAACAGTGAGGAAAAGCACTAGAGGGAGTGAGTTGAAACTTGGAAAAGATGGAGTTACTTTGGGGGTTTCACTATAAGGCAGTCCATGTCAACTCAGTATCTTGCTTGACCAGAGCTAGAACCCACCATTTCTTTGATGAATCCAAGCAACTTTTGAAAATTTATTTCTTTTATTTTTTGAGATTATAATATAATTTTTTTCACATCCCTCTTCTCTTTTCTTCCTTCAAGTCCTCTGATATATCCCTCTTTGCTCCCCTCTAAAAATTATTAATGAAAAAAATTTAAAAAAACATTCAATCTCATTTCCAAGTAAATGAATGTAAGCTAAATCAACATTAAATATTAGTGTCTTAGTGGTAAAGATAAAAGGGTTGACAGTTTTGAATACAGATGAGATAAGCAGTAGCTCTCACATAAGTCTGATTTGATAAATGGAAATATTGATACATGGGAGTAGATTAAAATCACAAACGTCTATTTATTCTAAAGGAGTAATTGAGACTATGAAAAGAGGTTGCATACCTACAATCTCAGTACTTAGAAGGTGGAGACAAAACGAACACAAGTTCCAGGCCAGCTTGGGATACATGGCAAAACCCTATTGGAAAAAAAGACACGCATACGACAATCACTGGTTAGAATATATTCATAACAACCATAACTGAGAGCACTTAGAATGCATACACAGTGATTCCAAGGCTATATGAATGAAGTAGATGGGCAACCTAACAAAAATGAGTAAAAGAATTGAAAATACAACTCAAAGTAAATTATATCTAAATTGCCAATAAAAACACAGATTCTTGATTTTATTTTTTTCCTTTTTTTATTAAGAAATTTTTATTCATTTTGCATACCAACCACAGATCCCCCTTTCATCCCTCCTCCCACTCCCCTCTAGCCTTCCTCCCCTAGCCTTCCTTCCCCAGCCTATCCCCCATCCCGTCCTCCAAAAACGTCAGGCATACCATGGGGGATTTTTTAATTATTAGGGAACTATGAATTAAAACCAAAAGGAGATGCCAATGTACCTCCATCAGAATTATTTTTTTTCAAACCTACCAAGTACTGTCAAGGACCTTGAATAAGTGGAAAACTCTCCCATTTCCCCTAAGACTATAGTCTGGTACAACTAGTTTGGAAAACTGGTAATAGCTACCAAAAGCTGCAAATAAAATCATGCTATGAAACACATAAATTCTTAGGTGTCTAGCATTGAGAACTGTGTAATTAGGTATAAGAATGTTCATGGTAGCTTTATTCATAGTATATACAAATGTAGGAATCAACCTAAATCTGGTTACTGGTTATAGAAATGGCTTGACACTGAGAAAGAATATCATTGAGGTAGATATTCATGATTTGTTCATTTCACTGTGTGTATAATATACTTCACCAAATTTTCACTTAATAAAGCAAATGCAAAACATACAACAATGTATCTCTCTGGAAGCACACCCACATTCATACCAAATGTTATCAGAGGTTGTTGCTGGAATTAAGATTTGGGAAATATTTACTTAGTTCTTCTTCATTGATATGCTCTTGGTTTCTACAGTGAATCAATTTCTCTGCATTCCTTAAGCCTTGTATAGATTTATATGATGTCTTATATACACGTTTTTATTGATGGGATTTTAGCATGTACATCCTTTCTGGCTTGGAATTCTGTAGCCCAGGCTGGACTCAATTCAACTGCAACAACTGCCGAAGTATTGGAAGTACAGATGTGTGCCATAGGCATAGATAATAAAAGGTGGGGTATAGCTATAGTTTTCCTGGTCCTGCCTGGCCCATGGTCAAAAAAAAAAATCTCTCTCACCCGCCAGTCCCACGGCAGCTCATATCCAACCAAGTAAACACAGAGAGACTTATATTGCTTACAAACTGTATGGCTGCAGCAGGCTTCTTGTTATCTAGTTCTTATATCTTAAATTAACCCATTTCTATTAGTCTATAAGTTGCCACGTGGCTCATGGCTTATTGGTACCTTACATCTTGCTTCCCAAGGCGGCTGGCAGCCTCTCTGTGACCCATCCTTCCACTTCCCAGAATTCTCCTCTCTCTTCCCCCCCCCCATACTTCCTGCCTGGCTATTGGCCAATCAGCACTTTATTTATTAACCAATCAGAACAACACATTCACAGCATAGAGAACATCCCACAGCAGTGGGGCTTAATTTTTTTTTTCAAAAAAAAAAAAAAGAGGAGACAGAAGTATCCATACATTTTCACATATTTTTATGCACATTTAACACTATTTTATAAACTGTATCACTTTTAGGATTAGAGGAAACAATAAAGACCTTTCTCATTCCAAAAGGGAAAAGAATCACAGAGCTTCCGTTAATCGCCACCTGACTACATTAAGGCTTGTCCCATTAGGGTTAAGAGGATCTGAATGCTCTCTGCAGTGTTTACCTCCTATGCCAGGACTCCTTCCATAGGGTCGTTCCTTAGAGTCCACTCTGCACTTTGCTTCTATTATTTTGCGGTGATCAGTCTGGACTCAGCTTTGCGTTTTTTCACCTTTGCACTCTCTAATCAACACAGTTCCCACCTCTGGATGTTTTATAGATTCAGGTGTGCTACCCCACCCTATATACAGTTCCAGATACACCACTTAAAAAAAGCAGACTTTTATACATCAGCCCTCTAATGAGCCTATTTCCAAGAAAACTTCTCGTGGTCTCTGGACCACAGTGACGTGCCCAAATGGCCTGTTGCATACCGATCTTGGCCCCCAAATTAGGTCCTCTCCAGGACAGAACAGGGACCACCATGCCCCCACCTGGGCCGAGACGCCCCACGCCCTCCGGCTCTGTTCTCTGCCTCAGGCCTCTCGGGTTGATTGCCCTGGGTAACTACTCTCTCCTCAGCATTGGTTTCCTGCTGAGCCCCAGCGGGATAAAATTTAGCCCATTGCTGCATTCTACAAGTGTTGGAGCCACAAAGAGTGCGGGAGGGGGGGGGGAGGGGGGTGCGGGGTCGATTGGGAAGCTGGCCGCCAGGCGCCCTCCCCGCTGCCCACCCGCAGCACCTGTCGCGTGTGCCCTGCGGCCGCAGCCTCCCCCCTGCCCAACTGCTGCCCCAGATCAGAGACTGTAGACCCGCGGGGCGACCCTCCCCTCCTTTCCTTTGTCATCACACCCACCCCGCGTGTCCCTGCAGTGGCCGGGCGCACAGACCCGGGGCTGCACGTTGCTGAGTGACATCGCCCCTGAGCTCCGCACCCTGGGACCTCCTGGGGGTGCAGGCGGCGCTGGGGACGCCGCCAGGTCTGCGTCCTGGTCACCTGCCACGTGGGGGACCGGGACAGGTACTCTGGCTGCTTGGCGGGCCTGTATCCTTTCTCCAATGCGGGAGGGATGACAACCCTCGTGGGGAGCAGCATCTGCTCCCGCTCCTCCTGCGGAAGAGAGACCTGGGAGCAGCCTCGCACCCGGCCAACTGTGCCCCAGCCCCATGGACACACTGCAGCTGCCACTGGTCCCGGCTCAGCTACTTCGAGATGCCGCACCTCCTCTACCCTGCCCACCACAGCCCCTGCCACTGCCACCAGTGGCTGTGATGACCACGGTGTCAAACACCCTATGTCTCTAATCCTTGATTTGATCCTAGTTAGGTCTGCGGAAACGCCCTTCAAAGGGGCCCTCTCCTCCCTCCATGCAAAAGCATGGTGTCCAAGGTCCCAGTGGTGACTTATGGACACTATCAGCAAAGGGCCTGGCATTAAGGGGTCCCTGGGTGCTGAAAGACCTCCTGGATAGAGCCTAAGGACAGCCATCCTCTTCAGTGCTCCCCTCTCCCTTCCAATTCAGGCAGCCCCACCTACCTTCCCCACCCAGGTCAGCCCAGGGACCTGCTTCCGCCTAAGACTGGAAGACCTGACCTTCAGCTTCCCCACTGCAGCCTCCTCAATTGTCCTATCGGGGCCTACATAGATCTCAGTGATGCAGCATAACTTCCCACGCACTAGACTCTGGGTTCAAGCCTCCAGCACAACAACAACAACAACAAAACAATGCGCACCCCCCAAAACTTTAGGGGGAGGCTACCTGGCTGGCCAGAGCTTGCCAGCAGCTCAGATGGGATGCCTGACCACGCAGCTCCATAGATCTCGCCCACAGAAAGGAGCAGGAGCAGCAGCCTCAGGTCCTGCCAACAGTCCAGCAAGCCTGACAGAGGACAGCTGCCACACAGGTCCCAGATCAGATCCTCCTATACACCTAGAGGTCACACACTCTCTTCCCCCAGGGGAGAAGCAGCCCTGCTGGCCAAGCCTTGCAGGCACTTCTGTCTTAAGGCCAGCTGCTTGCTCATTTGACACCCCTCAACCACGAGTTCCCACAAAAGCTTCCACTCTATGCGGGCATAGAGATTCCCTTTCATGCAAAGGAGGGCTCCTTGCTTTTGAGGTGGCAATTCACAGCTCACGAATGCTCCAGTATCTTGCTGGAGCTTCCCACCTGCCCTAGGGAGGCGGCTGCCCCCAGGCCCAATTTACAGGTGGGAAAATGGAGGTCCAGGGGAGTGGTGGATGCCAGGTCCTTAAGCCCTTCCCCTAGGCCCTTCTACCTCTCCTCAGAGAGTAGAAGTAAACCTCCTACCCCTAAATTCCCAGAAAGCCTGCTTGCTGTTCCTGGAGTCAGCATCTGCTTCTCCCCTGCCTGCTCTGTGCCCTAGAGAAAGGTCTAGACTGGTGTGGCATCCCAGCACCACCACGGAGGCTAATTTCCAGGGCCTTGACTAGATTGTCAAAGCATCCTTTGCCCTAGTTATTTGAGGTGGGCTGCATCTTGGTGCGGCCTCTGGGGGCTAAGTTCATGGGAAAGAATTGATGGAGAGGGTTTCCTGTCTTCTGGACTTGTAGCACTATGCTCCAGAGACAGTGAGACAGCATAGTAATTATTATCCACAGAAGGGTAAGGAGACCCCAGGTAGCAGTAGGGAACAGAAAGGGAATACCATTCCAATGCCATCCTCCTTAGCCTGGTGTGATGCAGACTCTGTAGTCCTAGCAGCACTTGAGAAATGGAGGCAGAAGGAGCTAGCGTTCAAGGCCAGTGGAGGCAACATAGCCAGGAAACTGTCTCAAAACAACCTGGCCCTAAATATCACCAAGCTGGATTTGTCCTACAAATGCCTCTCAATTCCTGGGATATCACTGCTTCCTCATCTCCCCTGACTCCAGCTTACTGATTTCTTCTGTCTTTAGAGGACTTGACGCCATCTAGCAACACCTCACCAACAAGTTTCTCATTAGTTTATAAATCCCCAGATTCCAATAATCCTAAACTAAGGTGGTTTTTTTGTTTTTGTTTTTGTTTTTTTGATAAATAGTTCAAGCTGCCAAGCAGTCCTTCCAAGGTTAGAACTCATCTTTCTACCTGGGGTCTGGGGAGAAGGGAGAGCCATGTGCCAGGGAAAGTCAAGTTCCATGCAAAGCTCCCTTCACTTCAGCTGGCTCTCCTCTGTATCCCCCCACATTGGACTCAAACTCCTCTGAGGTCTGCCAAGTACTGGGGTTGCAGACTTGTATCATGATCGGCCCAGTTCTGTGGTCCTGTAAATAGTTGTAACTTATGAACTTTAGAAGCACCCAAACATTATGTTGACAAAGGAGGAAAGGTTCAAACAAGATTACCTGAATTACCTTTTTTCAAATCAAATTTAGTTCTTTGCAGAGCTTGACCAAAACAGTTTGGGTCTGACCTACTCCAAGAGTTGAAGTGGTGTGGGACTTTCAGGTTCAGTAATTTTAGAATTGCTCTCTGTAAATCAAAATTACTTCAAGACTCACTGGAATTCCTGAAGTCAGGGGATTGCAGAGTTCTGGGCCTGTTTCCCTTCCCTTCAAGCATGATAATTGTTTTAGCATTGAAATAAAAGGAATTTTCCTGCTTAAAAAAACTTTTTGAGGCAAGGTCTCATGTAGCCAAGGCTGGCCTTGAACTCACTATGAAGGTTATAATTCAAACTTATAATTTAAAATTCAATGTGGTTTCTTTGGGTAATCATCTCAGAAACTTGAGGTGTTTCCTGAACAATAATTTAATGCCCTTTCATTAAATAATCATGTTCATTTTAATACATCTACCAAGACCTTTCTTGAGTTGGTGATCTCATACAAGACAAAATTTGCTTAGGAACCTCTGTAACCATTATAATATTTGTGTAAATAAGAGTATAAATTTAAACTATTTGTTTGGATAACAGAAATATATAAAAAAAATTAGAATATTAGAAAGAAAGTGTATGGGAAGAAAAAGCATATTTTCAAAGAGTTAGCTTTTATCAATGGATTAGTGTCCTCACCAAAAGGCTGAAGAACCCAGGTATGGTGGTACACATATATAATCCAGGTACTCATGAGGTTGAGGCAGGAAGATCACAAGTTCAAGTCCAGCCTGAGTTACATAGTGAAGTCCTATCTCTTAAAAAGAAGAGAGCCGCCAAGCAGTGGTGGCACACGCCTTTAATCCCAGCACTTGGGAGGCAGAGGCAGGTGGATCTCTGTGAGTTCGAGGCCAACCTGGTCTACAAAGTGAGTTCCAGGAAAGGCGCCAAACTACACAGAGAAACCCTGTTGTAGATGTAACCAACTGTCTTATTAAATAAGAAACACAGAACCAATGCAAAGAAGAAAGCCGAGAGATCAGAGCTAAGAGCCTTACCTGTCTGCTGCAGCTAGCCTCTTCAGCCAAGAGACCTACTTCCTGTGTTTTTGTCTTTATATAGACTTTCTGTTTTGCCTTCTCATTGGTTGTAAACCCAACCACATGACTGCCTCATCACTGCCTGTCTGTACAGACCTCCAGGTCTTCTATAGTTGGTATTGAGATTAAAGGCGTGTGTCTCCAATGCCAGCTGTATCCTTGAACACACAGAGATCTACCTAGCTCTGCCTACCAAGTGCTGGGATTAGAGGCGTGCACCACCACTACCCAACTTTTGCTATGGCTCTAATAGCTCTGACCCCCAGGCAACTTTATTTATTAACATACAAATCACATTTTACTACAAATAAAATATCACTATATTTCCCCTTTTCTATTTTAATAAAAAGGAAAAAGGTTATAACTAACATAAGAAAAATTATATACAAAAGTACAATAACTATATACAATATATACAAATAATAAATACCTAAACAATGTCTAGTCCATTTGTATTTGACAAATTCAGAGAAAATAATTCCATTATCTATCCTATTTTGGTAAGTCCAAAATGTATCTAATTCACTTTCTATCCTAATTAATCTTCAACTATAACTAACTAATCTTCAACTCCCTCAGAGATCCAAGAAGGAAAATAATATTACCTAATAAAAAATAAAAACAGGAAGTGCATGCAAGCAACTTCCAAAAAAATTGTGAGTTGACAGAAACAGCCAGCTGCCTGGACAGTCACTTGAGGTTTCTCCACAGTGTTGCGGCATCATCTTCAGCCTATAGGCTTAGTGTAGCTGACAGACTCATTTGTGAAGTAGGATGTACACAAGGTCAATAGTTCGACCTCACATTGGGTGAGAGCAGTCCATGTACCAGAAACACCTGAATTCCACTAGTGTCCTGTCATGACTCAGGATATTCAATTCTGGAAATTTTTGATATTTTTTTAAATTCAGCTGTCCATACTTCTTGGCTGTGTATATGTGGCTTCATCTCAGCATTCCGTTCTTCTCCACATCCCTCTATTAAATGCCAGTCTACTATTGAGAGGTGTGAGCTTAGTTACTCTTCAAGAATAACTGTTTCAGGTGTTGTTCCACTGCACATCAGAAGCTATCAGCCCACTGCCTGTTCAGCTGCCTTCGAAGAAAAGGGCACTGTAACTTTTCCGGATTGTGAAGGCCACTTCAGGGATGGTGCCATTTTGTCCTGGCCTCAGAAGATGCTTTTTGATAAAGTCATAACCACACTTGTCTTGGCAAGAATCAATAGTCCTTTGTTTCGTGTCCTGTCTGTCCTGTTTGTCAGCAGTTGATTCGAGGATACTTTGTTGTCCAGTGGCTAACTTTTGCCACAATGAAAGCTAACTCCATATGCAGTTTCTTCAATGCCCATATTTTCTCTGAAGTAGATTGGTACTGCCAGGAGCTGACATGTCTCATAGTCATAACAAAAAAGAAAAAATTTTCTAAGTTATTAAAACATTTTAAATGCCATATTCTGTAGATCTCTGAAGGGTTTGAAGATGACCTGTCTATCTAAAATACATCTGCTCAATTTTTAAAACATATCTAATATGACTACAAGTTCTATTATAATGTCTAACTACTAACTTTCATTTCTTTATATCCTAATAGTTGGTAATAATAACATTCAAGTATCAGAAAATTGCATTACATTGTTAAATGAACAGTATAAGTACAATTAGAAATATACATATAGCATTTTCTAACAATATCAATTTCAATATATATAATTTGTATACAATATAAAACAATCCAATCCAATGTAAAGTATGCTTACATCATAAATTAGGAATTGCTGGGGGCAGGGTGCACACCTTTAATCCCAGCATTCAGAAGGGAGAGGCAGGTGGGTCTCTGTGAGTTTGGAGACAGTCTGATCTACAGAGCAAGTTCCAGGAGAGCCAGGACTGTTACACAGAAAAACCCTGTCTCCATAAAGAGAGAGAGAAATAGAGAGAGAGAGAGAGAGAGAGAGAGAGAGAGAGAGAGAGAGAGAGAGAGAGAGAGAGAGAACATTGTAAATAATTAATGAAATTTAAAGTTAGTTCTTTTTGTTTGTTTGATTGTTTTTCAAGACAGGATTTTTCTGTGTAGCCCTGGCTGTCCTGGAACTCACTCTATAGACCAAGCTGGTCTTGAACTCAGAGATCCACCTGCTTCTATCTTCCAAGTACTGGAATTAAAGGCATGGGCCACCATGCCTAGCTGTTAGTCGTTTTTTTAAGAAATAAAAATGAAAATGACAACTTCCTAGTAAGACTGAATAAAATCACAGAAAACTCAACTTAACAATATCTGGAATGAAAAAGTGATATTGAAGATCCTGCAGTTGATAATGGAATAACACAAGAACCATAAGGACAGCATATTATAAAAATCTATATTCCAGTAAACTGGAGAGTAAAAAAGAAATGGGCGAATTTCTAGATATATGTGAACTACCAAACCAAATACTCCTCAAATTATTTTGTAAAATAGAAAAGAAAGGAACACTTCCAAATTCATTTTATAAAGCCAGTATTACCATGATATCAAAACCAGACAAAGATCCAATAAAAAGAAAATTATAGGCTAATCTCTCTGATGAATATAGATGCGATATTTCTCAGCAAAATACTAGCAAACCAAATTCAAGAACATATCAAAAAGGTCATCCACCATGATTAGGTCTGCTTCATCCTAGAGATGCAGGAATGCTTCAGCATGTATGAATCAATAAATCAACTCAGGGTCAGAAACCATGTGATCATCTCACTAGATAAAGGCCTTTGACAAAAATCCAACATCTCCTCATGATAAAAGTCGGAGTATTTAAGGATGTGAGAGACATACTTCAGCACAATAAAGGTAATTTGCAAGTCCACAACCAACACTAAGCTAAACAGATAGAAACTCAAAGTATTCCCACTAAAGTCAGGAACATGACAAGTTTGTCCACTCTCTTTGAACTTATTAAATATAGAAATTGGCATGTTAGCTAGAGCAATAAGACAACTGAAGGAGATAAAGGGGATACAAATAGGAAAGGAAGAAGTTAAAGTATCTTTATTTGCAGATGATATGATAGTATACATAATAGACTCTTCAGACACCACCAAAATTTTTTGAAAGTTGATGAATACATTCAGCAAAGTAGGATCTTTCCTGTATATACATAGCAAATTACATATTGAGAAAGAAGTAAGCAAAAACAGACACAGAGGCCTAGATCTGTACCCTTGAGCCATGAACAAACCTGCATTATTCTTGTTTAAGAGCCACCTCTACCAGTAACTTATCCCCTCCCATTCAACCCCCTTCATGTCTCCACCTCCACACCCACAGGCCTAGTTCCAGAAACAGGTTCTCTGTGGTGATATATTGTGTACCCCAATAAAACTTGCCTCGGGGATCAAAAAACAAAACCAGAAACTATATTAAACATAGAGTCAGACAATGATAGCACATGCCTTTAATCACAGCACTAAGAAGGAAGGAAGATGGCATGGCACAGAAAGGTATATAAGGCTTGAGTAAACAGAAAGTTTCTCTCTTGAGGCTGAGGATTTCATAGAGGTAAGAATGTGGCTGGCTTGTTCTGTTTCTCTGATCTTTCTATATCTACATCTAGCTCCAGGATTTTTTTTTATTAATAAGACAGTTTAGCAATTCATGTTACATCTGGCAACCCAACATTTGTGGCATGAATTCATGAAAAAGCCGATTGGCTGTTGCCTTGTGGGCCCCTGGCTCAGACCTGAGCTGCGTGTGGCCAGAGTCTCCACTCCACATGGGCTCTTAGGCTTCTTCTCTCCTGGTAAGTTGTGGGCTCTCCCTGGATCCCCATCTTGGGCTGCTACCACACTAGGTAACTGCCTTGAAACCCACTCAGGCTTCTACTGTTCTACAGAGAAGCAGTCAGCTTCACTTCTGAATTTTCACTGTCAGCATATTTGGTGAGTCAATTAAAATATCTTAAAGGGAGAAATTAGTTAAAAGAGAATTTTTTCCCAACATTAAAAAATGGGAAACATTCTTACAATGGAGGGAATTTGGTCTCTGTTTGATAATACAATTGACCATCTGAAAATGGAACAATTAAATGAGAGGATAATTAATGTTGATGGGATAGATGTAATGTTAATTATAAATATTTTTGTTTTATCATTAAAAAAGTTGGTTAATATGAGTGCCAAGATAAAAGTTTTAGAAAAACCTGTTAAAACAGATCATAGAGAAATTCAGACCCAGACAAAGGAATTTAAAGGTGAACCAATCTAAGTATTGCTTTATACGGTTGCAGAGAAACAGCCTAAGGCTTTCAAACAGTCAACCTTAATCTATCCAGTAACCATACAGGAACTGCCAAATACTCAAGGATATGTATAAGCTGACTGGACTCCTGTGAAAATGTTAGAATTGAGGAGATTCAAAGAAGCTATAGTCTCATATGGTATGCATTCTCTGTAAAGCAGATGTTAAACTCATGGTCAACTTGGAATAAAATTATCCCTCAAGAATGTAAAGATTTGGTTACAGCTATCCTAGAAGCTGGTCAACAGTTACAATGGAGGACCTAGTGGAAAGATAAGGCTAAGACAATTGAATGATGATGTAGGGCTAGAGGTGTGGAAATTTCCCAAGATCAACTTCTTGGAGAAGGTGATTATGCTGACATACAAAGACAATCTTTATATGATGACCACACCCTAATTTAATGACAAATGGCAGCCTTGAATGCTTGGAAGAGAACTGAAGAAGTAGAAAAGAAAATTAAGTCATTTACAAAAGTTGTACATGGCCCAAAGGAAACCTTCACTGATTTCTTAGAAAGGCTATCTTCAGCAGTAAATAGAATGATACCAAATTTAGAATCTAGACAGATAACAATTGAATCTCTGGCTTTTGAAAATGTTAATGCACAATGCAAAAGGGTAATTAGGCCATTAAAGGCAAGATCAGCACCCTTGGAGGAATGAATGCAAGATACAATTAATATCAAATCTCATGACCATGATGATGTTTAGGTAGGAGAGGTGATTTCCAGAGGTTTGAAGAAAAATAGTTATGTCAGATGTTTCAATTGTGGTAAACAAGGTCACCTCAAAAGGGATTGTAAACAGGGATTCCTAGAAACAATGTTTTTTTCAAGGAATAACCCCAACAGAATGCCCCTCCCTTAGAAGATATGGTAAAGGCAAACATTGTACTAACAAATGTCAATCTACAAGGGACAGACAAGATAATCCTTTGCCTTTGCCATCAGGAAACTCCTTAAGGGGCCTCTCACAGAAGCCCATGGCAAATTCCATCAGTCCTTTCCTGTCATCATGGAAGAAACCCCTTCATAGAGCAATTAAAGACTCTAATGCTTATTGTAAAAAAAAAAAAAACACTGCTTGGGATGATAGAACAACTGTAGAAGAGAGAATAGAAAAATCAGGAGAAACTATAAATCAAAATTGATAAAGATTAGATTTAGAAACTCCCCAAAGTTAGAGCTGGGTTTTGGTTTTGCCTTTTCAGGAAAATAAAAATAACATCTTGAAGAATTTAAAGACCTTTGGATAAATAAGCATCCAAAGAAGAAGGGAGAAATCCCTGGAAAAAAATTACCAAGAAAAGGAATAATCTGACCCAATGTGATCTTTGAAGTCTTCAAAAAGATGATGGGGCCCGACAATGATGATTCCATCATCACAATGACAATACCACTAAGCTGACAAACACCATCCAAAGATCAACTTTGGACTACAAACTGCTCAGGACAATTTGGAGATGGCTAGCTGAGATGACCCAGCCTCACAGACTACTCGAGCAAAGACTTGAGACAAGCCCTGCACTTTACCATTATGCAGAGACTGGACAACAAATGATACAGCTACCTCTCCCAGGACTTGACAATTAACACAAAATTTTCTTTTCAGGATCCCCTAAAGATGCCATCACCCCCAATAAGCAGGAAGTAATTTTAAGAACACAACACTCGCATTCCCAAGAGATGGGGTGGGTGGTTTTTTGGTCGTTCAATGGGTTATGGGTAATTGTCTTTGTTTAGGGTGTTTGATTAAAAAGGAGACTAGATTCGGGGTTCTTTTTTTTTATTTATAAACTGAATGGCCATGGCAGGCTTCTTGCTAACTGTTTTTTACCTTAAATTAACCCATTTCTATAAATCTATACCTTGCCACGTGGCTGGTGGCTTACCGGTGTCTTTACATGCTGCTTGTCCTGGCAGTGGCTGCAGTGTCTCTCCTTCCTTCTTCCTGTTTCCCCAATTCTCCTCTCTCCTTGTCCCACCTATACTTCCTGTCTGGTCACTGGCCATCAGTGTTTTATTTATATAGAGCGATATCCACAGCACTTCCCCTTTTCTTCTTTTTTTTTTAAAAAGGAAGGTTTTAACTTTAACATGGTAAAATTACATATAACAAAACAATTATCAAGCAAGAATTATAGTTACAATATTAAAGAAGATGTCCTATCTATTTTATATTTGTGAGTTTAAGGTTTTATATCTAACTTATCTTTTATCATAACTGAGGAAATTACAACTATCTAGTCTTTAACCACATCAAAGACCTGAGAAGGAACATGATGGTACCTGAGAAATGGTAGATGGATGCAAGCAACTTTCGGGAATCTTGTAAGAGTAGACCAAGACAGCTGGCAGCCTGGACAGTCACCTAATGTTTCTCAGCATTGGTGGTGCATTCAAATTGGCTCCAGGCCTAGAGTATCTGACAGACTATTTTCAGAAGCAGGAATTCTTGGCAGAGTACAGTGGTCACTTTCCTTGTGTCCTGCTTGTCCAGGAAGGACAGCATTGCATTCGTACTGTCAGCCGTCAAGGCAAGGGCAATTCTTTGCCCAGTAGGCCATTTTGTGCCAAGAAGACAAACTTTCAAATGGAAATGTCTTAGAAGCCCAACATTCTCTCGGGATCAAATTGGTGCAGCCAAGAGCAATTGTGTCTCATGTCAACAGATTTCTAAGTTATATAAATGCCATATTCTCTAGGTCTATGAAGTGTTTGAAGATTATCTATCTATCTGAAATATATCCATGTATACCTAGAAGACTTAACTAACATGGCTATAAATATGATTATCATAGATGACTAATTATTATTCTATTTTTTAATTATCCATTACAATTTTAAATGAGTTATATAAACATAATACCTCAAACAAGAATAGAAATATATATACAAGACAACAAAATTAACTTTAAGTCTGTATCAATAAACTAAAATCTATACCAATGTAAAACATTTTAAACAAGTTGCTGTTCTTTAAAAGTAGGTTCATTAATCTACCCTTTTTTATCATCTCTATATCCTATATATCTATATCATATCCCCTTTTCTTTTTTAGAAAGAGATCGCATTTATAATCAACCTGTTTTAAATAAAAATATTGGTTTTTCTCTGTCCCACATCAGAGGGCTCTTCTGATTTGGGACACAAGAATCTCTTAACCATTTTTTTAAGCAATATGTCTGGGTTTAGATGGGGAGTGAGCCAATTCCACATCTAAAGCCAGCTTGGTAGATTTGGGAATTTGGGTGTAGCATCTCTTACTACTTCCTGCTGGAGGGGAAGGCGCTGTATCTTATGGGGATGCAAAGAAAATTTTAGGCCTATGGAGTAGTCCTTGAGGCTGTATTGTGGGAGCCAGTTGCCTTGAAACCATTCTGGATGTTGGATCATCTGGGCCATGGTGTCATCGGAGATCTTTCAGGGGGTCTTGGCTGGTCAAACCTGATATATCTTAATCTGGAACAAATCCATAGCCTCTGGCTTTCTGTGGAAACAAAAGCAGAACCTCTTTTCCAAAGTAACATATCCTTATATCTAAATCTTGAAGTCAAGGTACCTTTAAAATTTACATTTTGGCATAACTGAACAGCTTTTACAATCAAATGTTTTTCTTTAGTTACAAATATCAAAGGCAACATAAACCAGATTTTCTGTGTGATAGCCATCTTTATGTGGCTTATTACCTTCACTGGTTTTTTAAACACTTTATTTTTAGATACTATTTGTTTATATAACAGTATATATATTTTTTCTTTTAAGCCTACGTACATTTTTACATGCATTATAAACTATTTCGTCTGAATCAGTCTTATTGTGAACCTATTGCTTTAAATTGTAGCCTTATAAGCCTGAAATGGCGCTGTGGCTGCTGGCTCCTCCCCCTTCAGCTTTTCAACATGGCGGTGGTACATTTTCTCCAGCTCTGGGAGTCATCAAGTCTCAGAAATAATAGGTCTAAGCTTTTATCAAAGCAGCGTGTAGCCCAGAAACATCTTTTTTTTTAAATACTAGTAAAGACTAAATCTACCACACAGCTTAATGTGCCGCTGGCAGACGCCTCATTCCCGCCATACTGCCGGTCAAACGCACACACCAGGAACCCGCCAGTGTTCAAACCCGCGTTTTTCGGTGTCTAGCTGCCCATATGAGACAAGAAGCAGGAACCTGGTTTTGGCTCTGTTTAGAATTGGTTATTAAATATTCTCAGGTTTAAGGTGGAAACTTGAGCCATTGGGTGCCATTTGTAGCTGGAGGGCTTCTCTCCAGGTTCCCCAAGCCCCACAGTCCCACAATCCACGTATAAAATAATCACTCAGATGCTTATATTACTTATAAACTGTATGGCCGTGGTAGGCTTCTTGCTAACTGTTCTTATATCTTAAATTAACCCATTTCTATAAATCTATACCTTGCCACGTGGCTGGTGGCGTCTTTACATGCTGCTTGTCCTGGCGGTGGCTGCAGTGTCTAGATTCAGGGTTCTTATTTTGAAAAAAGAAAAGAAACAGAAAAAAGAAGCTATAGATAAGAGGTACATTATTGAATCTACTCTGAAAAAAAAAGATATAAAAATAATAGGATAAAAGGGTAGATTATTGAATCTACTCTGAAAAGAAAAAGGGGGAGGATATAGATATAAGATAAAAAGGTAGATTATTGAATCTACTTTTAAAAGGCAACGGCTAGTTTTAAATATTTTACATTGGATTGGATTTTTATATATTGTATACAAATTATGTATATTGATGCAAATTTGAGATTGATTTTGTTAAAAAATACTATACATATATTTCTAATCTTGTTCAAGTTATTGTACCTATACAGTTCATTTACAATGTAATGCAAATTGCTAGTCCCTGAAAGTTATTACTACCAATTAATTAGGATATAAAGAAATGAAAGTTAGTAGTTAGTCATTACAATCAAACTTGTAGTTATGTTAGGTATGTTTTCAAGATCAAGCAGAGATATACAGGTCATCTTCAGACACTTCAGAGATGTACAGAATATGGCATTTAAGATGTTTTAATAACATAAAATTCTTTTTTTATGACAATGAGACATATCTGCTCTTGGCAGCACCAATTTACTTCAGAGAAGATTATGAGCATTGAAGAAACACCATATGGAGTTTTTCTTTATGTTTTCTTTCTGCCAAAAGCTAGCCATGTGGGGAAAGAAACTGCCCTTGCCTCAATTGCTGACAGCATATTGTCCAAGCTGGACCAGCAGGACACAAAGAAAGCAACTGCCAAACTTAGCCAAGACAAGGTAGGACAGTCTTTCAAAATTCCTTGCTTCATAAAAACAGTCTGTCAAATATTCCAGGCCTGTAAGCTGAAGAGGAATACCCCAATGTTATAGAGGAACCTTGGGTGACTGTCCAGACAACCAACTGTTTCTGTCATTTCCATAGTTTTGAAAGTTGCTTACACTGCACTTTCTGTTTATTAAGGTAATATTATGTCCTTCTGGGGTCTTTAATGGAGTTGAAGACTAGATAGTTATAGTTTTCCTTAGTTATGATAAAAGGTAAATTAGGTACAAAACTTTGGACTCAGAAAGATAGAATAAATAATATTTTCTCTAAATTTGTTAAATACAAATGGACTGATATTGTAACTATAATTCTTACTTAATAACTGTTTTGTTACATATAGTTTTACTATGTTAAGGTTAAAAACTTTCTTTTAATTAGACAAAAAAGGGGGAAATGCTATGGAATAATCCTTCTGTACACTGTGAATATATATTAATCCCATTGGTTAATAAAAAAACTGACTGACTGGTAACCAGGCAGGAAGTATAGGTGGGACAGCCAAACTGATAATGCTGGGAGGAATAAAGGTGGAGTCAATGGAGCCACCAGCAGACATAGAGGGAGCAAGATATGCTGGAGGACAAGTAAAGCCACAAGTCATGTGACAATACATAGACTAATAGAAATGAGTTAATTTAAGTTGTAAAAGCTAGTTAGTAATAAGCCTGAGCTATTGGCTGATCATGTATAATTTATATTAAGTCTCTTGTGGTTATTTGGGAGTGACTGCTAGGACACAGAAAACCTATACCTACAAGGGAGCCTCAATTGAAAACTGTCCTCTACAAGTTCAGCCTGTGGACAAGCCTGTGATGCATTTTTAAAATTAATGTGGGAGGACCCAGATCACTCTGTGCAGTGCTACCCCTGTAGTGGAGTACTGGGTGCTATAAGAAGGCAGGTTGGACATGCCAGTAAATCAAATTTCTCTATGGCTTCTGCATCAGTTTTTGTCTCTAGGTTTCTGCTTTGGGTTTTTGCTCTGACTTCCTTTGGTGAGAGACTGTGATGTGGAATTATAAGTGAAATAAACCCTTTCCTCCTCAAGTTGTTTTTGATCATAGTGTTTTGTCACAGTAACAGAAACCCTAATTAAGATAGAAATTGGTACCATATTGTGGGCTATTTCTATAACATATCTGACCATATTTTGAGGAGGATTGTAGAAAGAGCTGATCTAGCAAATTAGTAGAGAATTCTGAAAGAACTAAAAATAAATCTTCTATATGACACAGCTATACTATTGCTTAGCATATGCCCAAAGGACTCAACATCCTGCCATGTCCTGGATACTGAAACTCTGGTTAGGGGTGTCATGGGGATGAAGAAAGGGCAGACACAGGCACACATACAGTGAAACTGTGATGAGGTGGGCTTCTCTAACAGCTACCACTGCAACCTGGAACTTCAGCGTGTTTATTAGGTACAGCACATGGGGAGGGGTTCTCATAGGAGACCTCTGTAGGCAAGATCACAGGCTATAACAACCAGAAAGAGGATGCTACAGTAGCTAGTCTTTGCACAAACTGATCAGTTGTATTCATAAACACTCAGACTCTCAAGGAAAGTTTTGTTCTTACAGTCTGATGTCACACATTGCAGCAAAGTACCCCCAGGTAGTTTGGGTAAAGACCCACCCTCAACATCTAAGAAAAAAAGGAGAGATGTAGAGAACAGAGGAAGCCCTGAGTGAATGAAGTCATGAGTGAATGGTATTTTGACACAGACACAGCCTGTTGAGGATGCCAATACCAACTGCTTATCATGCTCTTATCCAGAAAAACAATTCTGCCAGGTGAGCAAGATGACCCTGGGTAACAACTATCCAAAAAAGGACCACCCTGGTGTACTTACTTAAAATAATTCTGGCAATATGTAGTGTCTCTGCTGCATAATTCTATCTGCCTAAGCATCCAGACTTGCAGTCTCCTGTCTCTGTTTAAATTGTTTGAAGTGTAATGTGGGGCCAGGACCAAAACGATATCTAAAGATGACAGCATATGTAAAATACATAAGCTTAAGGGGCATATAAGCTAATAAAATCTTCTGTTGGGGCAAGCTCTTCCTTGGACATTAGCCAAGAACTGGCAAAGTGCTATAAACGAGTTCTTCCTTCATCTCTATGTGTAGCAGGATTTCTCACTAGCAAGGCATATTGTTTCTATAATGCAAGCACCCAGGAGGTAGACCCCAGTCAATTCCCAATTACATGAGCTCTCATTTTAAGGGCCTATTGTCACATATATGTGCTGGTAATCGATGTGACGTATTAAGTCTTATCTAATTGACAGGCAGAATAGTTGAATGAAGCTTACTGGGACTCCAGGTGGTTAGATGATTAACTCCCAAAATGGAGGGACTCATTAATATAAACAGATATAGAAGAATGTTACCAAGCCACTGGATTAAAAAGTGGTAACCTGGGGACATAAACTGAGTATTTCTCATGGCTGGTGTGGTTGTTTCAAAGGAAATGGCCCCCAAAGGGAGTGACACTATTAGGATGTGGCCTTGTTAGAGAAAGTGTGTCACTGTGACTGTGGGGGCAGGCTTTGAGGTCTCTTTTGCTCAAGTTTCTCTCAGTGTGAAGGACAGTTGACTTCCTGTTGCCTGCAAGATGTAGCATGCTCAGCTCCAGCACCATGTCTGCCTGCCTGCAGCCATGATCCCTGTCATGATAATGGACTGAACCTCTGAAACTGTAAGTAAGCCACCACAATTAAGTGTTTTCTTTATAAGAGTTGCTGTGTTCATGGTGTCTCTTTATAGCAATAAAAACCCAAATTAGACAACTAGATATGATGGTCAGACATCACATAAATACATTCACTGGATTATTTTCTAATCTTAGGCCTCTTTATACCTGAAGTCACACTCTTCACTGGACCCAAAGTTGCTGTTCTGCATCTTTCCATAGCATCTTGAGTTTTAATCCCATCCCTTGGTGACCAGTGTTGTTCTCTGGCAGTGAGATCATCTTCTGTAAGATTTAAAATTTTAATGTAACTAAGGCCTTGTTTAGAGAATTAGTAGGGGTAGAGAATTCTTCAACTTTCCTAATTATTTTTGAGACATCTTTCTATAATAGCTTTGTTATAGTTAAAGAAAACTTCATTTTGTGCTAGGCACCCATCCTAAAATCCTAAAAGATAGATGCCTGATAACTCTGACTCCTTGTCCCCCTCCCCAAAACTGCTATGAGATGATTGATTGCTTGCTCTGGCTTTTGTAAACCCACTTGTCACTGTATAGACAGAAAAGGAGAGAGCTCCTTCATTGCTGTATACAGGGAGAGACAGCTCCTTACAGCGAGGGGAGTAAAAGCAGATTCTCACTCAGCTACACATTCCATACAAATGAGGTTATTGTGGTATCTACCTTTAAAAGCCCTTCTTCTAGGTCAATGGTTCTCAACCCTTCCACAGGGGTAGCCTAAGACCATTGGAAAAGACAGATATTTACATTAAAATTCATAACAGTAGCAAAATTACAGTTACGAAGTAGCAACGAAAGTAATTTTTTGATTGAGGGGGGGTCACCAGAGATAGGTTTATTACCTGTCTTCTGAAAGGCCTCTGTAAGGCTGCCCTGAAACCAGTAGACCATGAAAAAACTTAAAATGGTAATTCAGGATAAGGACGAAAATCCGTCTCACTTCTTAGAGCGGCTTCAGTTCACTAGCTTAGACCCAGAGGGCCCTGAGGGCAGGCAGCTCCTAATGACCCACTTTGACTCACAGAGCTTCCCCGACATTAGGGATAAACTTAAACGTTTGGAGAACGGCCCTCTGACTCCACAGGTAGATGTGCTGGCGATAGCATTTAAGGTGTACCATGGGAGAGATGAAAAAACCCATAAAAGGAGCTGCCAGATGCTGGCAAGCACCGTCCCTGAAAGCCATCTGGCTCCCTGAAAGCCGTCTGGCCCCTGTTTCAAGTGCGGGAAAGAAGGCCATTGGGCCCGGGCTTGCACCACCGCCCCAAGAAGGGCACAGACAAGGCCTTGTCCAAAATGTTGCCAAAAGGGTCACTGGTCAGCTGACTGTCCTAATGTCCCAAGCAACATAGGAACACCAGACGAAGACCACCCTCCGGCTGACTTTCTAGGCTTGGCCTACAGTGATGATTGACGATGCCCAGTTCCTGCCCTGACCACTCCCATCTCACACCGGGAACCAAGGGTTGTGATAAAAGTAAATGGGCGCCCCATCTCGTTCCTTTTGGACACTGGAGCTACCTACTCTGTCCTGAGAGAGTTTTGGGGGCCTACCTCTCCTTCTCGTCTCCTTATTGTCGGGGTTGGGGGACAGCCTTACCTACCTCATCAGACACCACTACACAATTGCATTTTCAGAGGCATCCCTCTCACACACACATTCTTAGTGGTGCCAAGCTGCCCTGTACCTCTAATGGGAAGGTACCTTCTAGCTAAGGTAGGAGTTTCCATTTCTTTTACTCCACACATTCGCCTCATCCCAGATGCGCCAGCAGCTCCCCTCCTCCTTCTCCTAGCCACTCACTCTGCTGACTCTAACAATTCTTTTCCCTTGCCAGCCTCTCAGGTAGACCCAAAAGTCTGGGACACTCAGAACCCTTCTATCACTAGGCATCATCAGCCTGTTACTATCTAGTTACAGGACCCTACCAAATATATCACCCAAGCTCAGTACTCTCTCTCACTCCAGAGCCTAAGAGGAATTAAGCCTATCATTTCTGACCTTCTCAGGAAAAAGCTGCTCCACCTAACCTCTTCACCTTTAACACCCCCATACTTGCAGCTAAAAAGTCTAATGAATCCTACCACCTGGTTCAAGACCTCCGGCTCATTAACTCAGCAGTGTTCCCTCTCCATCTTGTAGTGCCTAACCCCTATACTCGCCTGTCCACTATCCCTTCGGGAACCTCTCACTTCTCAGTTCTAGATCTCAAAGACGCCTTCTTTTCTATTCCTCTCAGTCCTCAGTCTCAAAATACCTTTGCTTTCACCTGGACTGACCCTGACACTCATCAGTCCACACAGCTGACCTGGACTGTTCTGCCACAGGGATTCAGAGACAGTTCACACCTATTTGATCAGGCTCTGGCCTCTGACCTGCTGTCTCTGTCTCTCCCTGGCTCTAAACCAATACAGTATGTAGATGACATTTTACTCTGTAGCCCGTCCTTACAGGTTAGCCAAACTAACACCTCTGCTCTCCTAAATTTCTTATCCAGTCGAGGTTACAGGGTATCTCCTTCTAAAGTTCAGCTGTCCACTCCCCAGGTCACCTATTTGGGTCTATCCATTACTCCAACCCATAAGGCTATTACTGTAGACAGAAAGCATCTAATCCAGTCTCTTACAGTCCCTTCTACTAAACAGGAGATTCTGTCTTTCCTAGGAATAGCTGGCTTCCTACGGTCTTGGGTTCCATCTTTTTCTCTCCTTGCTCACCCCTTATATGAGGCAGCTCAGGGCTCCCCACACGAGCCCCTCCTCCATCCTGTCACTAAACCTTTCCAAAAGCTCCAACAGGCTCTTCTTCAGGCTCCAGTGCTTCATCTCCCAGACTTAACCCATCCCTTCTCCCTCTATGTAGCCGAGAAGGAGGGATTTGCCCTGGGGACCCTAGGGCATCAGCTGGGACCCTCCTTTGCACCTGTAGCCTATCTGTCAAAGAAGCCAGACCTTACCAGTCAGGGCTGGGCACCTTGCATCCGTGCCTTAGCAGCTGCAGAGCTCCTTATTCAGGAATCAAAGAAGCTAAGCTTTGGGTCACCCATTATTGTGTTTTCTCATCATAATCTGTCCCATCTCTTAGCTTATAAAGGCTTACAAACTTTACCTCCTTCCCAGGTTCTTTCTCTCCAGGTGGCATTACAAGAGGATGCCACATTTACTTTCCCAACTTGTCCACCTCTTAGTATTTCAAACCTCCTCCCTCAACCTAATGTTGACTATTCTCCTTCTCATTCCTGCACTGAAACCTTAGAGGAACTGTTACCTCACCCTTCACACATACAGAAGGGCACATTGCCTCAGGTTACTTATACCTGGTACACAGATGGCAGCTCCTTCTTTCATGAAGGGACCCATAAAGCGGGCTATGTCAGATACTGAGATAATAGAGGCACAGGCATTACCCACACACACCACTAACCAACAGGCTGAGCTGATAGCTCTCACCTGTGCCTTCCAATGACATAGGGACAATCTCTGAATGTTTACACAGACTCCAAATATGCTTTTCATATCCTCCTGTCCCACACTGCTATTTGGAGGGAGCATGGCCTTCTCACAGCAAAAGGGGGATTCATATCTAACTCAGGCCAAATAATGGCCATGCTGGAGGCTTCCCACCTCTCCAGGGCTATAGGAATTGTCCACTGCTGGTCTCATTAGACCGATAGCTTTATCATCTCTAGGGGAAACAACCAGGCTGACCAGGCAGCCAGGACAGCAGCCCTCCAGGGCCAAGTCTCACCTCACCCACCACAGGGAATCCATACAGTACAACTTACACCCTCACAGGGAACTCAAGATACCAGACAAATTCTTTCCTATCTACACCAGCTCTTTCATCCTAATAATCTTGCTGTGTCTCAATTCCTAAAAGTTCACCTGCAGCCCACCTCTGAGGACTTACAGTTCTTAAGAACTATTACTGTCTCTTGTAAATATGCCAAAAAACAGATCCCAATACCAAGTACAGAAGTCAGCCTTTTCCCACCCACCAGGCTAGAGGTTCCCTTCCAGGGACTGACTGGCAGCTCAATTTTACCCATATGCCCACAGTCAGGAAAGTTAAATATCTCCTTGTGATGGTGGACTCATTTTCAAATTGGGTGGAGGCATACCCGGTTTCTAATAAGCGGGCTCAGACAGTTGCAGACCTCCTTCTCTGAGAAATTATTCCTCGGTTTGGGGTTCCTGCTTCTCTTCAGTCTGATAATGGCCCGGAGTTCACCTCTCAGATTTCTCAGACACTAGCTAAGGCTCTTAACTTTCCTTGGCATTTTCATTCCCATATCGTCCTCAATCCTCAGGAAAGGTGGAGCATACCAACCGGTCTTTAAAAACTATTCTTACTAAGATGCCACAGGAACTTCAACTTGACTGGGTAAGATTATTGCCTCTAGCTCTTCTCAAGCTCAGGGCTCTTCCTAAAAAGCCTCTTTCAATTTCTCCGTTTGAACTAATGTATGGAAGACCAGTTCTAACACCAGGTCTTTTAGCCAACCCTCCAACTGTTCCAGATAGCCTGTTAACTCCCCTTTTATGTCACCTAAGGTCTATCCTATGGAGCTACGCAGACTGTTCATTACCTCAGCCATGTGACAATAATTGTCCACCTCCAATCCACATCGGGGGTCAGGTTCTTCTCTTTCCTCCAGGCCAGTGCCCCTCACCCTTTTCCCCTAAGTGGCAGGGACCCTTCAAAGTAATTCTTGTGACTCCTACAGCTGCTAAATTCGAGGGCTTTCCTCACTGGTTCCACCTGTCTCATCTAAAACCTTTTACCTCACCTCCATCCCAGAAAAATCTCTCTTCATATACAATAAAACAAACAGGGCCTTGTACTCTCAAGCTCCAGAGGACATCAGGAACCACTGCCTTGTCACCAATTCCTGAGGAATGAGGAATCACCCTTCCTTTCCTAACTAGGGCCACACAGAGCCAGAGGCAAAAAGGACCATCAAAAATATCCATGCGGTAAGGAAA
Source organism: Peromyscus maniculatus bairdii (assembly GCF_049852395.1). NCBI lineage: Eukaryota > Metazoa > Chordata > Mammalia > Rodentia > Cricetidae > Peromyscus > Peromyscus maniculatus. Next base: position 81,850,746 of record NC_134875.1, on the reverse strand, counting down.
AATGTAACACAACAGTCCATCATTGTTCAATACTCAGCAACTGATCACCTGCATTTCCTAAATGCTAAACTAATAAAGGAAACAGGTGCCTTAAATAAACTACCTCTAATAAGGCTTGTCTCAGGTAAAAATTAAGCAGAGTACTAAGGACAGATCTACCTCAGATAAATGTCACATGTCTCCACCTGGGCAGGCCAGATCTACCTCAGATAAATGTCAACTCCAAAAATAAAATAATAATGATTCTTTTTTCTCTAAGCTTTTTGTATGTCAACAGTATCTTGTCAAACAGAAGGTTCCCAGCCACAGCACGGATGGACAGCTGCAGAACAAGGGGACGGCAGAACTTCATTCCAGTCCCCCCCCACCATCATCCCAGCACTTCACAAGCTACCCTCCCCATTTCCCCCAAGAGCCAACCGACGCCCACTCCTCAGCCGGAAGTAGTCTTTGAGAGAAATGACGCCCCATACTCACTCAACTGCCATTTTTTCTTTAAAAAAAGAAAGTCAGGGATGATAGATTCACAACATGTCCCCATGGTTGCGCATACCCAGCGGACCTAGACACTTCCGCCTAGCCAGTTCTGGGTCAAAATAGCCAGTTCCGAGTCAAAATGTCTCATGTGACCAGGACCCCGTGGCTTTGCATGGTTGTGTAAAGCACACAGTGCAACCATGTGATCTACATGTATGTGTGGAATAGCCACATGAGCCTGTGTGCACAGGCGCGGCCCAGCCTTTATGAGACGGCATCATATTCCCAGCTTCCCTCTTTATGCACGTGTCTTTCCCACAGGCCTGTCATATCTCTCTCTCTCTGTTATCTTAATAAATTCTTGTTAGTGAATTCTGTCGTGTTTCGAGACATTTCCTCGCAGGGTAGGAATGCCGCCAAATAACTAACAACCACAACCTGAGGAACTGTATTAAAAGGTCACCACATCAAGAAGGTTGAGAAGCACTGCTCTAGCTTCTTCTGTGAAATACTCCTTCAATTTAGCTTTAAGGCTGTTGGTCTGCTAGCAGTAGTTAATAAATTTATTTAATTATAATTTGAATAGAATCTGTGGTCTTTACCCAGTAGATTCAAACTCTGCAACATTTTTGGAGGTCCCACCAAGAGCCATTGCTGAACTAGCCTGACTCCATCTTAAGTTTAGAAGCCATCTTGTTCCAAGGTCAAAATAAGTTCATTTCTATTGACTGTAAAACTCAAGTTTGACCAGGCCCTAACCTATTCCTGGAATTTGCCATGTTCCACACCCTATGGGATTTGACTCATAACCTGACTATACCCTGAACTCTACCATGATAAAATAATATTTCCTGCCAAGGAATCTTGAGTTGTTCTGCCTAGATGTTCTGTCAAATAATCTTATCTGCTCTCTGCTTCTGTAAATCATTTGCCAACTCCTTATGTTAACCACATTCCTCTGGAAATCCCTGATCTGTACCTTTTTCCTATAAAAAGAGCCTTAAAAAGTTAAGCCAACACTGTTCTGTCAATCCCCACTTTAGAGGGGCAGTCCTGTGTACAGTAGCAATAAAGCTTGCTTAACTGGCTTTAATTTGGGTAATGGTCTTTACTCTTGTTTGATGGGATTAACATCTGGAGGCCCCAATGAGATAAGTCCCCCAACCCCAGCTTGGGGACCCTTTCCTCTGGACCTCTGGGACTGAAGCACTGTTTCCCTTGGGGTAAGCACCTTGAAGAAGTTCCAAGGCACAGCGCTGTGCTTTCAGAACTATGGACTACCAAGACAGCCAAGACAAAAAGAAATCGGCAAGCACCTGCCTGAGGAGGTCTCCATTAGTAAGTTATAGTAAGGCATCTCCTTCTATGACATCTGATACATGTTCTGGTGGGATCTCATTTGAGGGCAATGAGGTGCCTGATAAGGCACACAAATTCCTATCCAGGGTACTAGGAAGATGTTGCACTGCCTGCCTGGTTTTTAGCACCTGGTTCTTGGTCCCCTGTGTCTTGTCCTGTGTTTTGTTTGTCTCTTCTGTTTCCTTGTAAATCTTCTGTGGTCTGAACTTGGGGCAACCGAACAGATGAACAGAATGGATAATAAGATTAGTAATCCTGACACTCCTCTAAACTGTGCTGTAAAGAATGTTGACAAACTTTATTCTCCTAGAATAAGCAGGATTGTGATTACCTTATCACTAAGGATCATCCCATATCCTTCTGTGAGCTGCAATGGCCTACATTTTAGGTCAAATGGCCCCCAGAGGGCACTTTCGACACTGAGGTAGCATGGGCAGTAGCCAACACTACCCTTGGTAATTCTGGCCACCCAGACCAGTTTGGGCATATCTACCTTGGGCAAAAGCAACCTCCCATCTTGCCCCATGGATGAAAGTTTGTATGCTCTGGAATGGACAGGGTGGCCATGCTCTGGTTGTGGCAAAGAAGAACCCCCAGGAACCCTCATCTGGGAACCAGAAGCCCTCCAAAAGTCCTGTCTTCCAGGACTCTCAAGAGGATCCCCTCCTTACCCCATACACTCTTCTTTATTCTCCACTGCCCCCACCTCTTCAGAGCCCATCATCTCCACCTCCCTCCCCAGCCTCTCCCACCATCACCACACTCAACTACTTCTGCCCTGGCTTCCCCAGTAGAGTCCTCATCTTTCCTCCTCCTCATACCCATCAGGGCCATCCTTATGGACAACCAGACTCAGTTTCTTCCCCTGCCTGACCTGTGGCTTCCACTTCCATTTCTATCCCTGAAGCAGAAGCAACCTTAGCCCCATCCTTCCTCTCTACCACATCCCTGAAGGTCAATACATATATGCTCTGTTCTCTATAACAAATCTCTACAACTGGAAAAATTACAATCTCCTTTCAGAACAGACACCAGTGCTTTAATTTCCCTGACTGATTCTGTTTTCTTTAACCAACTCTCCAATTGGGAAGCCTGCCAGGAGATTCTCCATACTCTCTTCACTACAGAAGAAAGAGAGCGAATCTTAGCAGAAGCAGAGAAGGTGATGCGTGTGTTAAAGACTCTTGATAATGACCAGAGAAGAGTGGCAGTTGACCAAGTTCTACCCCAAAGGAGACAAAGCTGGAATTGTGGGACAGAAGAGGGTAAGAAGATCCTCTCAAGAGGATCCACTTGGTGAGTACTATCAGGCTCTACTGGAGGGTCTTAAGTACGCAGATCTCAAACCTACTAATTTGTCTAAAGTAGCTGACATGAAACAAAGCTCAGATGAATTGCCTCCAGCATTTCTTGAAGATAGGCATACTGTCTATATACTGCTAACTATCTTCCAGGGACTGGTGTCAGAGACAAATGACTAGTAGGTACCAAACTGGATGCCAAACATAAGAGGGAGCTTCTTTAGCCATAACATTCCCCACTGGCTCTAGATCGTATGAATCAAATCACTGATTCACATTTATGTAAGGGTAAAGGTTTCATATTTTAATTAAGGAATTCAATAAGATCCCAGCCCCCATCTTGAGCAACCCTTTTTTTGTAACCCTATGATTTTATCAAGTATTTGTAATACTGAAGGAGCCTAGGGGCCAGCATGAACTTTGGTGGGCTAATAAGCACCATAGACAGCCATTTGTTTCTTTTGACAGTGATAGGGAAGTGGCTCTTTTGGTAGAGAGGAACTGGTTCTCTTTGAACCTAACATTTCAGCCTTGTGTTAATGATTAGGGGTGACATAGTCTCTTTTGAAACTGCTTCTCAGCTGAAATAGGACAGTTTTGTCAGGCCCAGGAGGGTTGGAGTGCTGGTCAAAGGCCTGGAGGGGGCAGGGTACATCTTGTTTGCTGTCTAGGTTTTGTTGAACCATCTGAGGATAGTGCAAGTACCTTTGGAGAAGTCTGTAATGCTGGTCCAAAGTTGGGGCCCAAGCTGGTAGAAAATTTTGTCAGAATCATCTGGTTTACATTAGCTTCAAGTCCAGGGCTTTTGAAGGTCCTTTTGAAGGGTCTGAGGCTTGTGTGTTTGGAGCAGTTTGTAGTCTTTAGTTGATTGGAAATCTGCTGGGACAAATACATAGACTAGGAATAGAAGTTAAAGTTTGGAAACTGAAAGGAAAAATCTTACATTTGGAACTTTTAGGCCTATTATTGTGGTGGTTGGGGGAAAGGAAGGAATCCAAACACCAGGGGAGAGAAAGAGATCCCATCCTCAAGGATGGGTAGGTGGGAAAACTTAGGCTGTACTTATGTGGAGTACATTTGACCTCTGAGAGGTGGATCCAAGTCTTATGACCTCCTTGGTTCCCTGAAGCTTACATGAATTTTTAGTTTACAAAAAATAAACATTTTAGATATATTAGCATTACCACTGCTTGTAATCTGTGCTAAAATTCACATTGTAGAAAAGGCAGTCAACAGGTGTCTGTAAGACAGCTGGAATACACTCATGCCTTCGATATGGGTTAAAAAGCATGAATATTTTTTCCTCTGTTCAGAGAGTCAGATATATTTAAACTGGACAAACATTTTTTAGCCTGATGAAAAGCACCTTTAAGTCTATACTTAAAAGACAACCAAAGGGAATTGAAAATTTTGAGCTTGTGACTGAATAGTAAGTAGTCAGAGCTCTATCATCTTATCAGAACTCCTTTGATGAATGTTAAAAATTCTGAGCATTTGAGATCTTAGTGTAACAATGGCATAGAAAGGGTAAAGAAATCTGAAACATTTCCAATTTTTCACAAACCTTAAATCATTTTTATACATTTGCAATTTGCATTTACATATTTTAAATTATTTTCTTAGACCCTCAGAACTTAAGTTTTTATATCCTCAGAATTTTATACATCTTAGAATATTTCCTAGACCCTCAGAACTTGTATAAACTTTAGACCCTTTTCTTTTTATCTTAATTATTTATCAGAAGCATGAGTAGTTATTATTGAGAACAATCATTGCAAAGCAAGTTCTTTTAAATAAATGAACAGTAGAACGTTACATCTGAAACCGGTATATCGTTTAATATGAAGCCTGTTATCAAGGCCAACCAGTCAGCATTTCTTATCAGGAGACCTGGTAGCTCTAGAAAAACCACAAGGCCTGATTTTTACATATGAAATGAACTAACAAGCTGGTTGCATCCTTGGGGGAAGGAGCTGGTTGCCTGCTACTCCCAAGCTGACATAGTTAGTTAGTCTAGCCATCAATGTCATCAGAGATCTGAGAAGGATAAATTATAACAGGAAGTATAATCCAAATGGCCTATGTATCTGTTAAAATGACAAGAGACTTACCCATTACCTAAAAGCTCCTGTGATGTTAATGTTTTCACTGGGGGCAAAAGTCCCAGAAAAACATCAGTCTTCAGCCTCCAGGTCCAGAAGATCTGAGAGAATTTTCCTTTGGAGGAGGAAAATTGGGGGACTTACCTTACTTTGTCTAGGCAACGTGGGGCAATCAGCTCTCCAGGATCCTGTTTGTCCACAGTTTGGTACAGGTCCTGGCAGCAAATTAGGCTTTTGGGGAAGTTTTGTCCAATGGTTAGAGTTACCATAATCCAGGTGGAGGTGTCATGCTCCATCATCTTCTTTGGAGACCTTGGGGTCATCGACAAAAGCTGGGGTTTGTCTGTAATAGTAAACTTTGTCCAATAAACATTTTGAATGGTATATTCAGCAGATCTCTGACAAGTTTGAGGATCATTATCTATTAAGTATATCTGAGCTAAGCAAATTTTACTTGTTTTTAGGTATTTGCTTTAGGCTTACCCTTGAAAACATACATAGAAGGCTAAATAAAGCTTGTCTCTGAAAATGAATTAGATTTGTACTTAGTATGATTACAAGCATAGTTTTGAGCACATTAAAGAATTTGATGATTTATAAGATTACTGAACATTAACTTCCATGTCCTAATTATCCTTAATAGTTTGTAAGAAGCTCGCAGCTTTAATAAGATTAGGATTTGACAGTTTTATCCCACTTACATTTTAGCCTTAAAAATCATAATTTTTAATTGACGCTCCCTTAGTGTCAAAATAAAATATTAAATCATAAATGTAGCCCATGTAGAGACTGGGAATTTTATAAAGCCATAAATATAATCCATTAAAAAATTGAAAGTCCTATTTTTTTATTCTTTTATAGTTCACCATTACAGAATATTATTGTTTCTTGTATGACTCAGTTTATCCACATAGTTAAAGCTTAATGAAGTTAGCAAAGATAAAGAGGATAGACATATATCTTTAAGTTATTATTAATCTCAGTAGACTTTAGAAATTTATAAACTTTATTTATCAAATATATTTTATTTATTAAACATACACTATTTTAGCCAGGCAGTGGTGGGGCATGCCCTTAATCCCAGCACTCAGGAGGCAGAGGCAGGGGAATTTCTATGAGTTCGAGGCCAGCCTGGTCTACAGAGTGAGTTCCAGGAAAGGTGCAAAGCTACACAGAAAAACCCCATCTCAAAAAACAAAAACAAAAACAAACAAATAAAAAACCCACCCCCAATAATCCATATGCTGTTTTTTATTTAAAAGTTTCAGGACAAAAATCATCATCTAAAAAATCTATACTAATACAAAATATCTTGGGGACCTGTTATAGTCTCCTTACTTTAAAAAGGAAATAACCAGGGCTGATTTCAAGTTACATATTAGCATGCAATAGCAAATTAAAATTACCTACACATAGATTTTAATTATTAAACTTTCTGCTACAAATTTTAAGCTAATTTTTTCCTTTGAATTTTATAGGTTCCCTTGCCCTCCCCCCACTGCAATAGTCTGAGAGAAAGAAAGTTTATGTTTTAGCAAGAGTTTTGAATGTCCATGACCTTACACAAGGGAACAATTTTTATAAACAAGAACCAAGCAAGGGGGGAGAAGTCAAAGAGCTAATCTTTAATTATAATTGGCCATTTTAATTTGTATATAAATCCTTCCCTTAAAAAATTGAAATAACATGAGACATAACAGTAACAAATAAATTTACCCTTTGTTGTAAGCAATTTTTCCCTAAGGGGATGTTAGACAATATCTGGAGCCTTTATATAACAGCCTTTCCATTGTTGCATTCTTAGTTTTTAGCCTGTATACCCTAGTTTCTCCAGAACACCTTGAGGTTTCATGTAATTAGAGCCTAATTGCATATAACCAGCTGGAAGGAGCGACTAGATGCTTAGGTGAAGGTCCGATGACACTGCCTATCTCCTTCTTTTGAAGGAATATTAAACTTTAACAAGTCTAGCTCTTATTATCTTAAGCAAGCATATCTAGAATTATTACTGAAAGATTTTAGACAGATTTTATTTTATAACCAATTTGTATGTGTGCAAATGGAGGCAGACAATCTGAAAATCTTAATAAGTATTCTCTATCATATATGTTGTAGAATAATATATCTGCAACCTAGAGGCCATTAAACAGAAAACTATAAAAAACAGACATCTACAGGAATTCAGAAAATGTTGGCATCAGGTTGTTTTTGTTTTCTCTGTGGATTTTTGCTTTATAGATTTTTAACTATATCAAATAACCTTAATTACAAAGTTATATTTTAGCTGTTTAAAGCACATAGTAACCTTTCTTGGGCTGTTTTGTTTTCATCATCATCCTTAGAGGAATGGATCTGAGATACAGCCAATATTGAACCTCATAGCCATGATAATGCTTGGATAGAAGAGGTGATTTCCATTGGTTTGAAGAAAAATCAAATGTCAGGTGTGTCAACTGCAGTAAACAAGTTCACTTAAAAAGGCATTATAAACAAGGCATTCCTAGAAACAATGTCTTTTTTTTTCTAAGAATAAGCCCAGCAGAATGCCTCTCTCTTCTGGAGTATGCAAAAGGTGTGGCAAAGGCCAACATTGGACTATGAATGTAGACCAACAAGGAACAGCAAAATAACCCTTTGCCAGGCCCCCATGTCAAATTTGGTTCAGTCATTTCCTGTCATCATGGAGGAAACTCCTTCCCAGAGCAGTTCAAGAACCTAATGCCTATTGTAAGAAACCATACTGCTCTGGATGATAGAACAGCTATAGAAGAGAGAACAACAAATTCAGGAGAAACTATAAAGGGAATATTTTGGCAAACTTCTATAAATAAACAACGACTAAAATTAAAAATACTAATAAGTGATGTTGTCTTTGAAGGTCTTGTAGGTACAGGTGCAGATGTAACAATAATTGCACCAGAATCTTAGCATCCAAATTGGCCTCTTCAGGAGGTAAATGTTCAGCTGTTAGGAACTGGAACTTATCTCAGGTAAAACAGAGGATGAGATGGGTTGATGTACAGGGCCAGAAGGACAGAGAGGAAAATTAAAGCCATATGTGGCTAATATAGCTATGAATTTATGGGGCCATGATCTATTACAACAATGGAATACCCAGATTAATATTCCTCAAATCATAGGAACAAAAATAAACTAACATATGTTTCTGAGAAAAATATTAGAAGGTATTATAAAGAGCAGTCACCTACCATCCAGGTTGTACAAGAACAGGGCACAACAGCTGCTGATCTTTCAAAGGCACCTTTAAAATGGTTGACGGACAAACTTGTATGGGTTGAACAATGGCTTTTAACATCAAAGAAACTGCAGGCCTTAGAACAGCTGGTGCAGGAGCAGTTAAGTGCTCAGCGTATTGAAGAATCAACCAGCCCTTGGAATTCTCCTGTATTTCTTATTAAAAAAGAAATTTGGAAAATGGAGAATGATAACAAATCTAAGATCTGTTAATAAGTTGATTCAGCCAATGGGCTCTCTACAGTCTGGAATTCCCTTGCCTTCTCTTTTCTGTTACCGAAAAGATAGCCTCTTATAGTTATCGATTTAAAAGACTGTTTCTTCACTATACCTTTACAAGAAAAAGAAAAAAATTACCTTCATGGTTCCTACTTACAATAATTCTCAGCCTGTTAAGAGATAGCAATGGGAGAACCGGGTGGCCCATTCTCGGCAGCGGAGTGTGCTGGGATGTGCAGCGGCAGGCAGCGCAGGCCGGTCACCCACCACCTGAGGCTGCCGGGACGCAGGAGCCAGCGCCAAAGCAGGTGCAGGAGGCCACTCACGGTGTGATGTCGGTGCCGCTGCTGAAGATTGGGGTCGTCGCTGGACCGCAGCACTGGCGTGTTGCGCACCAACCCCGAGGAGAGCTGGCAGGTGTACAGCTCTGCCCAGGACAGTGAGGGCAGGTATCTGCACGGTGGTCGCCCCCCAGTAGACCATGTGTTCATGGGATGCCTGCACAAAAGAGCTGAGGCAGCTACTGGAGAAGGTGCAAAACATGTCTCAATCCATAGAAGTCTTGGACAGGCGGACTCAGAGAGACCTGCAATACGTGGAGAAGATGGAGAATCAAATGAAACGACTGGAGTCCAAGTTAAAGCAGGTGGAGGAGAGCCATAAGCAACATCTGCCCAGGCAGTTCAAGGCAATAGCGGCGAAAATGGATGAATTTAGGCCTTTGATTCCCGTGTTGGAAGAGTACAAGGCCGATGCCAAATTGGTATTGCAGTTTAAGGAGGAGGTCCAGAATCTGACGTCAATGCTTAACGAGCTGCAAGAGGAAATTGGCGTCTATGACTACGATGAACTTCAGAACAGAGTGTCCAATCTTGAAGAAAGGCTCCATGCATGCATGCAAAAACTAACCTGCGGGAAGCTGACAGGCATAAGTGACCCGGTGACTGTCAAGACCTCTCGCTCAAGGTTCAGGTCCTGGATGACAGACCCACTGGCCCCAGAAGGTGATAACAGGGTTTGGTACATAGATGGTTATCACAACAACCGCTTTGTCCGTGAGTACAAATCCATGGTGGACTTCATGAACACTGACAATTTTACCTCGCACTGTCTCCGGCATTCCTGGTCAGGCACGGACCAGGTGGTCTACAATGGCTCCATCTATTTTAACAAATTCCAGAGTCATATTAACATCAGGTTTGACCTGAAGACAGAGCTGATCCTGAAGACACGCAGCCTGGACTACACTGGCTACAACAACATGTACCACGATGCCACTCAACATCGATCTCATGGTGGACGAGAACGGGCTCTGGGCCGTCTATGCCACAAACTAGAATGCTGGCAACATTGTCATCAGCAAGCTGGATCCTATCTTACTGCAGATCCTGCAGACATGGAACACCAGCTACACCAAGCGCATAGCCGGTGAGGGCTTCATCATTTGTGGGACCCTCTTACGTCACCAACGGCTACTAGGGGGGGGCACCAAGGTCCACTATACTTACCAGACCAATGCCTCGACCTACGAGTACTTTGACATCCTCTTCCAGAACAAATATTCCCACATCTCCATGCTGGACTACAACCCTAAGGACCGTGTGCTGTATTCCTGGACCAACGGCCATCAGACCCTCTACAATGTCACCCTCTTTCACGTCATCCGCTCCGATGAGTTGTAACTCCTACTGTCCCAGAAGCCCAGGGTCCAAGTCCTCACATGGAGGACATTTCCATGAAATAGCTGCCAAGATGATTCCAAGAATACTAACAGTCCTGGTTTTGAGAAATCAGCGTGATTCTGATGCCGAGGGATGGTGTCGCTTCTGTGTTCCTCCTACTCATGCAGATGGGCCACAGATTTCTGAAGAAACCGCCATGTATGTGGATGGAACTGCAGCCCAAGGCTCCCTGGCTGTCCCCATTCTACCCCCATCCCTCTCTGGTCAAATAGCTCAAAGAAGCAAGGCGATGACTGTTGGCCCTTCTCACCAAGAACAACCCACTGTTAGGACTGCATGGACATTTCCTTAGGTCGTGATCGGCACGATGATGTGATGGCCGTTCCCCTGACCCAGAGTCTCCCAGCCCCTGCGGCACTCAGTGTAGGCTGCTTTAGCCCACACTATCGCAGCTGCCTTTTTCTTGACTGTGTTGTTGTCTCTTAGATTAACTGTGCTGAGACTCCCGGTAGCTCATGGGCCTGTCTAGTACTTTCCCGAAGCAATGGTGAGTGTGCATAGGGTGAAGTTGCTGTACCCACATTGTTGAACTTGTGTACCCTATAGCTAGGTTGTGAGGTGTCCATCTGTTATGCCCCAAGGTGGCAAATCCGTGTGTTCAATTATGCAATGAATGCTGTAGTTTGGATTGATAAGTGGATGGTTTCTGTTTCTAAAAAGAAAAAAAAATCAGTGTTTGCCCTCATAGGAGATATAGTCAAGTTCATGTTGATAATAACCCAGTGGAATTCTTCTCTTCTTGTCAAGTTATCTGAATCGTGTAACCATGGATGGGAAGGACACATCTTGGGAAAATTTAGTTTCCAACAGGAAGAAACTCCCCAAGGGCAGCCATTTGTAGAAAGGTCGTTTTTAAAGAAAAAAATAGGTAAAAGAGGACAACTTTGTACTGTTTGGTTATCTGAGGAAGAATAAAGATATTAGGAGACAAAAAAAGATATCAATGGAAGGTTCTCCCACAGGGAATGTTAAATAGCCCCACTCTGTGCCAATGTTTTGTATGACAGCCATTGGTACTAATACTTAAGTAATTTCCTCAATCTATAGTTTACCATTACATGGATGACATCTTACTAGCTGATTCAAATGTAGATACTTTAGGAAGAATGCTTGAAGAAGTAAAGAAAATTTTGCCTTGTTGGGGATTACAAATTGCTCCTGAAAAAATACCAAGAGGAGATTCTATTAATTATTTAGGATATAAAATAGGTCTACAAAAATTAGACTCTAAAAGGTGCAAATTAGGAGAGATCAGTTGTGGACTCTTCATGACTTTCAAAGATTGCTAGGAGACATTTCCAATCTATGACCCATTATTGGGGTAAAAAATGATGAACTGAGTAATTTGTTCAAAATCTCAAAAGGTGATAAGGAGTTCAATAGTCTAAAAGAATTGTTAGCTGAAGCTGAGAGAGAATTGGCTTTTGTAGAAAAGAAATTACAGGATGCATATGTGGATCATTTGGATCCAGAGCTTGATTGCATTGTGATTACTTTACCCTCTAAGCATTCTCCTACAGTAATATTAATGCAGGGGGAAGATATTATCTTAGAATGGATCGTTTTACCACATAAACAGAGTAAAAAATTAAAAACTTATGTGGAAAAGGTCTCTGAGTTGATTCTAAAAAGAAAATTGAGATTTTGTCAATTAGCAAGAATAGGCCCAGCAGAAATTATAGTACCTTTTACTAATGATGAAATTGACAAGAAATGGGCTATGGGATTTGCCTCCACAACTAAGGAAAGCCATTGAGGACAGACATGTGTCAGAGATGTCCCTGAATGGAGACCTAGAGAGGCCATTGTGTGAAGCTGTGAAGTTGAAGCCTGGATTGCCTTCTTTAAAAGGGAAGAACCAGGGCACCATCACAATCTGAACCAAGCAAAACCAAACTCCAACAGTACAAATAACTCAATATCCAACTATCTGGAATTCATTCACGATTTTCTGGACTCCTCCAAAGGGCTTGGGTCACTTCTCCAGCTCTGTCCTCTGCAGCACACACAGCTTGTCTTCTAGGCTTTAGCTGGTTCCACTCCACTGTTGCTCCTGTTCTTGGTGATCCTCCTATGATATTGGCATCTCCAAAATGCTGAGATCCCTTGCTGCAACTGGCCTGCACCTTCACCAATAACCTCTTATACTTTCTTCATGGTGCCAAACCTCAACTTCTTTGCATGACCCTTCCAGTCCTGGGCCCTTCAACTTCTACTAAGGCTGAACCTTCACCAATGGTCTTTCCTGGTCTCTGACAGTGCCAAGCCTCCGCTGCTCTCCATGACCCCTTCATGCCTTCAAAACCAGTACTACATGGGTGACTCTTACACATTACCAAGTCTAGATGCCAGCACAAGTTACAACCTCGGCTGCCTCTGGAACACAGCTTCTCTGTGCTCTCAGAAAATACATCCCAGAAGATTTTACCTCTTAATCACTGCCAATTTCTTAGCTCTAGCTAACAAGTATCAACTGTCCAGTAATGTAAAGGTTTCATTTTAATAGTTCTGTTATCTTGTTACAAGCTTATGGGGGCCAAGGAGTAGAATGTGATGGTTTGAATGTAATTGGCCCCAATAAGCTCAGAGGGAGTGGCACTATTAGGAGGTGTAGCTTTGTTGAAGTGGCTATGGTCTTGTTGGAGGAAGTGTGTCACTGTGGGTGTGGTATTTGAGGTTTCCTATGCTCAGGATACTTACTGCCCAATGTCTCAATCAACTTCCTGCTGCCTGCATGATGTAGGACTTTCACTATTCCTCTAGCGTCACATCTGCCTGCATTCCACCAAGCTCCCCACCATGATGATAATGGACTGAACCTCTGAAACTGTAAGTTGAGCTCCCTCAATTAAATGTTTTCCTTATAAAAGTTGCATGGTCATGGTGTCTCTTCACAGCAATAAAAACCCTAACTAAGCAGCTGTCCTGGAACTCCATCTTTAGGCCAGGCTGGCCTTGAACTCAGAGATCTCCCAGATGTTTTCTTTTCACGAGTTGGCAGCTTAACTGGGTCACCACTCCCTTTATTCCACTTAACATCAGGCTTTTCTTTAATCTGTTTACACTTCCTGTGTGACTTTTCTCCTCCAACTGTACATTTTGTATTTTCCTTGCTTGTTCTTTTTCATTATAGATCTGCATAAGACTGGCCACTAACACCCACACACAACATAGTTGTTTGGAAATGTCTGCTGTGGATGATTGATTGATAAATAAAATGCTGATTGGCCAGTAGCCAGGCAGGAAATATAAGCACGACAAAGAGGAAGAAGAATTCTGGGAAGTGGAAGGCTGAGGCAGGGAGACATTGCCAGCCGCCACGAGGAGAAGCATGATGTAAGATACTGGTAAGCCACGAGCCACATGGCAAGGTATAGATTTATAGAAATGGGTTAATTTAAGATATAAAAACAGATAGCAAGAAGCCTGCCATGATCATATAGTTTATAAGTAATATAAGCGTCTGAGTGATTATTTTACAAGTGGGCTGCAGGAGTGCGGGGCCTTGACAGGACCTAGAGAGAAACTCTCCAGCTATAAATGTCCTCTGCCAAAGCTGTTAATCCATAACTCTTCCATTTAGCCTCAGGCAGATTTTTTAGCAAAGGGCAGAAAGCAGCAACATTCATTACCAAAATATCACAAGAATGATCTCTAGACCACATAATTAATATTTTCTCCTCTAAAACCTCTTGAGTCAGGCCTCCACAGTTCAAATCATCACCAGCAACACTGTTTTCCATGCTCCTATTAGTATGGCCCATTAATCCCCACTTAAAGCATTCAACTGCTTTCCTAATCCAAAGTACCAAAGTCCACAATCCTCCAAAGAAAAGTATGGTCAGGCCTATCACAACAATACCCCAGTCTCTGGTACCAAAATGTCTTAGTTATGGTTTTTATTGCTGTGAAGAGACACCATGACCATAGCAACTCTTACAAAAGAAAAAAATTTAATTGGGGCTGGCTTACAGTTCAGTGGTTTAGTCCATTATCATCAGGGCAAGAAGCATGGTAGCACACAGGCAGACATGGTGCTAGAGAAGTAGCTGAGAGCTCTGCAGATCAGTGGACAAAGGGAAGAGAGTGAGCCACTGAGCCTGGCTTGAATTTCTGAAACCTCAAAGCCCAATCCCCAGTGACACACTTCCTTCAAAATGGCCACACCTACTCCAACGAGGCCACACCTACTAATAGTGCTACTCCCCTATGGGCCTGTGGGGGCCATTTCCATTCAAATCACCACAATGGCCATGAGCCCTGAACTTACTGAAAGCTATTTTAAACCAGATGCTTCTGACAGAATTTCCTACCAACTTGAGCCTGTGCTTTTGGCCAACATTCCAGGCTACTCTGAAGCTGCCTGCACCAGCCCCAAGCAGTTCAGCAAAACTTGGGCAGTGAATGAGATTGTACTCTACCCCTTCCTGGCCTTTGATCAGCATCCCAGACTTCCTGAGCCCTGACAACAACATTCTAATTTCAGCAGAGAAGCAGTTACAAAAAAGAGATATTACTTCTTATCCTCCACAAAAGGCTACGTCTCTCCCCCGCCCCCCCCCCCCCACAGGCTTTCCCTGTGCAGCTCTCTCCTAGAACTCACTCTGTAGACCAGGCAGGCTGGCCTTGAATTCAGAGATCCACCTGCTTCTACTTCCCAAGTGTTGGGATTAAAGGCGTGTGCAACCACTGCCTGGCAAGGCTGGAATATTAAATCCAAAAAAAACTAGTTCCCCCGCTACCAGGAGCCACTTCCCTTCTCTCTGGCAAAGGGGACAAATATCCATCTATGATGCCTATTAGCAAATCAAAGCTCATGATGGCCTCCAGGCTCCTTCAGTGTCACATCACCTATTAAAAATCAGAGTTGCAAAACTTGCAAAAAGGGCTACTACTCAAGATGGAGACTGGCATCTGACTGAATAGCTTACTTCCTGCTTCCAAATTTTACCTGAGTAACATAGATGTTTATTTTCTCTGTCTCACTGCTTTATGCATCCTAATGTTCATTCGTGAGGGTCCAACATTATGGGTATCAGGGGCCTTAAAATTAAATCCCTCTGAGTTGACTCAATCTCCTAGAGCCACTGGGGAATATAATGGAATATTAAACTATAGTTATGCCATCTCGTAAAAAACAATACTGTTAAAATATTAGCCTACCAGGCTTGATATCAACCTGTACCTCAACGTGAATAAATTATTTGATTGATATGATCTAGAGCTAGTGGAGAATGTGATGGCTAAGGAAAATTCCATTCTGTGCTAGGTATCTATTTCAGTCAGGGTTTTGATTGCTGTGTAGAGACACTATGACCATGGCAACTCTTACAAAGGAAAGCATTTAACTGGGGCTTGCTTACAGGTTCAGAGGTTTAGTTCATTGTTATCATGGTAGGAAGAATGGTGGCATGCTGGTAGACATGGTGTTAGGGAGGTAGCTGAGAGTTCTACATCTGGATCTGTAGGCAGCAGGAAAAAAGAGTGAGCCATTGGGCCTGATTTGAGCTTCTGAAACCTCAAAGCCGACACCCAGTGGCATACTTCCTCCAACAAGGCCATACCTACTCCTACTCCAATAAGGCCACATGTCTTAATTCTTTCAAACAATGCCACTCCCTATGAGTCTATGGGGACTATTTTCATTCACACCACCACAGCAACCATTCTAAATTCCTAAAATATAAGCTCCTGGCAACTGTTTCTTTGCCCTCCCCCCCCCCAAAAAAAATTGCAAAACTCCTATGAGATAGTTAACCGCTTACTCTAGCTTTTGTAAACACACTTATCACTGTGTGCCCGAGACTGAGAGAACTCCTTTATCACTGTATATATACAGGGGGAGAGAGAGACAGCTCCTCACAGCTGAGGGGAGTAAAAGCAGATTCCCACTCAGCTACACACTCCACACAGATGAGATCATTGTTGTGCCCACCTTTAAAACCCTTCCTCTACCCTCTTCTGCATGACATGCCTTTGATTTGGCTTTCAGACTGTTGGCCTGCTAGCAGGAATTAACAAATCCATTTAATTATCATTTGAATCGAGTCTGTGATCTTTTCTCAGTGCAATCAAACTCCATAACATCTTGGCCCTATGGGTTGTAAGGAATGAGTGTGCTGTGAGCGAGCAACCTTGTGTTGAATGCAAGTGCTTTTCAATGCACAAGAGGTGTAAGCAGGAGCCCTGTCCTTCCCGATACTGCAGACACATGCACAACAGACGCCATTTTTTTTCCTTTTTTCTTTCTTCTTTCTTCCTTCCTTCCTTCCTTCCTTTCTTTCTTTTATGCATATCACTTCCTCAAGGGCTGCAGAGAGAGCATCTTGAATGTGGATTATTTTGTAAATTTAACCACTCAAAGGAACTTCTAGGTGTCTCTTTACCAGTTTTGTCAGCATTTTTAAAATCCAGTTGATTCCTAAGCACCCTCCCTGTCCCAGACTCAGCTGTAAGGTCTCCTTTACCTTGTAAGAGCTAGGCCACAAACACTGAGTATAATTTATTTTTTTCAGGCCCCGACAAAGTTCAGTTAAGGACGTTAGTGAAGGGATCTCTGTTAATGACAAGTTTTTTGTTTGTTTGTTTGTTTGTTTGTTTTGCTTTGCTTTGTTCTGCTTTGTTTTAACAGTAAAGTTGCTGGGTTATTTAAGTCAGGTTGCTCAAAAGCCAGGTAGCACCCAAAGCTGTCAATATTTTCCCCTCTGGCTACTTGCCTCGCTCAGGGCTGCTTCTAAGAGCCAGGAGACAACCAGCAGCCCCCAGATGCTCCTGCTGCCCAGTCACCAGGCATCTGCTGTGGTGGCTCCTAGAGGAGCAAGTGCAATCGCTTCTGCCTTTGGTTCGCTGCAGCCTTTCCCATAAGGCCTGCTTCTGGGCTTGGTCTCTGAGACGTGCAGTATAAGCAACTGCAAACAATCTAGCTTTCCCACATAGCTGGGATATCTAGGCAGGGCCCAAAGGGGCACAGAGCTCCACTCCTGTGAGCTGCTCATGTGCACACTCCCTGGAGACCAAGGGCATGCTTCCTGGCTGTAATGCTTTTTACTTTAATTCCATGGTTTTTCAAAAGCTCCTTTTGTGGGGTTTCCTGCAAATGCAGCTGCCAGCAGAGGAATGACCTGTGAGAGGCAAGAAGGAAATCTGATTCAGCATGACTTAGTTTTCTGGTGCTGGTTCAAATTTCTATAGTCTGACCCCAAGCAGTTTATTTTTGACATGTTTAAGCACAGTGCATCTTTGGAGAAAAAAGTTTTCTCTTGACAGTTGTCACAACAGAGCTTAAGGCATGACTACGTTGAAATTCCTTTGCAAAGCACCTGTAACATCTTCCAAAATAATGGTTTCTATTGACTGGGAAACAATGCTCAGGATAAGGGTATAGGGAGGAAGGGTTTGTGATAAGCATAATAGCAAAGTTGTTTGCAAATTTTATGAGACCTCTGTCATAAGAATGGGTTCTATCAACTGATAAACAATGTTCAGGAGTCTGGAATAAACATAATAGTCTGGGGGATTCAGGTGAAGCCTGGCCCTGCAGATATGAAAAGATCACCAGACTATTAAGAACACCCACTCTCGGCCTCCTGAGTAGAAAACATGTGTAAATCCCTACTGTTGAAAAGAAAAGCCTGCACATTTAAAATTCCTGGTTTCTCTAGTGTTATCTATGAACACAAGGACTTCATGCCTCTCTACATCTCCCCATTTGAGACTATGGTGAAATGTATTACCTCTATAGCTAGTTTAATTAATATAGGCAAGCAAAAGAGAATTATAAGAATAGCTAGCAGATGACCAAGGAAAGGAGAAAGCCATATTAACCACGATGGCCACTCAAAGGCCACTTGAGAGATTTTATCTATCTCTTTATGCAAATCATGCATGAGAAAAGTCTGACACATTGAAGCAACACGTACCAGGAAATGGTTGACAACCAAGATTATGCTTGAACAACAATCTATAGTAGCTCTATTTTGTAAAACTGTGGTCCTCAATTTGCCCACTTCTTGATTAATTTCTGCTAATATATTTGCTGTGATAGTAGTGTTTTACTAACCATCCAGGCCATCTTTGAGACCTCTCTTTATATTCCAGTAACCATACCTGGGATAGGCAACATAAAAGCCATTGTGGCTGCAACTATTACAAGATCCAGTGGATGCAAAGAATCACCACATTTTGGGGGAGACCTCTTTTAATTCTATTGACCAATTGCAAAGATTTACTGAGCAAAATGGGTGTAATTCAGCCTATGCCACATAAACCTTTATAATCTGCAGAAATGGCAGTGCAAGCAACATTTTCATAAAAAAAGGTCCGTCTTAAAGGCAGTTGTTTACCAGAGGGAAGGGTATGATTAGAGGTGGAATTACAATAAGAAGGGATACGAGGGCTGGAAAGATGGCTCAGCAGTTAAGAGCACTGACTGCTCTTCCAGAGGACCTGGGTTCAATTCCAAGCACCTACATGGTAGCTCGAAAGTGTCTGTAACTCCAGTTCCAGGATACTGACACCCTCATACAGATATACATGCAGGCAAAACACCAATATACATAAAATAAAAAATTTAAAGAAAAAGAAGGGATTTAAATACATTTAAAGCATAAACAATGTGATAGAAAACACAATTGACAGGAATATCAGGCAAAGCCCTATGAATATGGGTGCAGGCAGATTCTATGTTGTCCCTGTTATTTGTACATAGTGCATATGAGTGACCCTTATGCCATGCAGATTTCTTTTTAAGATCCTAGGAATAGCCAGGTCTCCTCTGATATGAAAGATTGTTCTTGTTGACAGCCATGTGCCAAATGAAGCCAGAGGTTATTTTCCTAACCATTGGCAACAGATAGCACTGTTCTAGGTACAATAATATCAAATTTAGTAAGCAATACATCTGGTATTCCTTTTTTCATCTTCATACAACTATAGTTTCCACTATCAGAACTTTCTAAAGAGTACTTAATTATGTGAAATCCATATTATTGTACTTGGACTGATCAGTTAGATTAGTCCAACAAACATATCCCCCACTGATGTGACTAAATGTTTGGTTTGTATCCCATCTTTTATCTAGACAATTGGTCCTAAAGGATAAAAACTATAGGGGGCCCCAAAACAACTTGACCACACAGCTGCCATGACAGGCTTAGAGGCCCAGACACAGCTTTCTGGCAGGCAACACCTGAACCAAGGAAAAGCCATAAGCTGACCCCACTCAGTGGGACCTGCATCTAAGGGGAAATACCTGAGGCCCAGACACAGCTTCTGGCAGGTAATACCTGGACCCGGGAAAAGCCATAAGCTGACCCCACCCAGTGGGGCTTCCATCTAAGAGGAAATACCTGACTTTCCAAACATTCCCTATACCCCTAGACAAATGTCAGCCAATCAAGGTCCTGAACCCTGGAATTCCCCTCACCCCAACCTCTGCTGTGGTAAAAACCCTACCCTGCCTGAGCTCAGGGCTCTCTGCTCTCACCACTGTGTTGGACTGACAGAGAGACCAAGTCCTAGAGCTTGAAAATAAAGACTCTTTGCTTTTACATATGGGATTTGTTCTCTAGGGTGGTCTATTGGCATAACAAAAACAATCCTTAGCATGGCCAAGCCATAACTCTAAATTTTCTTAGGATCCCCATAAGATTACCAGCTTCCCCCAATCAGCAGGAAGAAGTGTAGAAAACTACACCCAAATTCCCAAAATATTATTTATGAATGTTTGTTTTCATTTAAAGGGGGTTGGTTATAAATGGTTAATAGTCATAGTCAATCTCTTTCTAAAGAAGGGGGATATGATATATAAATTATGGGGAAAAGGGTAGATTATTATGGTAATAAAAATAGGTTGATTATTGAATCTACTTTAATCCAAAAAACAACTATTAATCTCAAAATACTTTACATTAGTATGGGTTTTGGTTTACTGATACAAATTTAAGGTCAATTTTGTTATACTATATGTATATCTCTACTCTTGTTTAAGATATTATGATATTATGTTTATGCAGCTCATTTAAAAATGTAATGTATAGTTAAGAAATACAAATTAATAGTCATCTATAATAGTCAAACTTACAGTCATGTTAGTTAGGTTTTCTAGATATGTAGAGATATATTTCAGATGGATATGTAATCGTCAAACACTTCAAAAACCTACAGAATATGGCATTTAAAATGTTTTAAGAACTTAGACTTTTCTCAACAGTGAGACATATCTGCTCCTGGCTGCACAATTACTTCAAGAGGATGATGGGCATCGAAGAAGTTCTTTATGGAATTGCTTTCAATGTAGGAAGGCTAGCCATTTGGGCAAGAAACTGCTCTTGCTTGGACTGCTTGACAATATGCTATATAAACTGGACATATAGGACCCACAAAAAAATGACTGCTGAACTTGTCAAAACAAGGTGGGACAGTCCTTCAGGGTTCCTGCTTCATGTTCTGCTAGACATTCTACAGGACACAGAAAAAAGCGACTGAGGAATTTTGCCAAATTTTTTTTCAAATTTCCTGCTTCACTGAGAAATCTGCCAGACAGTCTAGACCTGTAGGCTGAAGATGGATGCCCCAATGTTACAGAAAAACTTTGAGTGACTGTCCAGGCAGCCAGATGTCTCTGTCAATTCTAGAATTTTGGAAGTTGCTAACAATACACTTTTTGTTTACTCAAATAAATATTACATCTTTCTGGGTCTTTGATGGAGTTGAAGACTAGATAGTTATAGTTGCAATTTCCCTTAGTTATGATAACAGATAACTTACATAAATTAAATATGATAAATTAAATGTTAAACTTTAGACCCACAATGATAAGATAGATGATAGAATATTTTCTTTAATTTTACCAAATACGAATAGACTAAATATTGTAACTATAATTTTTGCTTGGTAACTATTATATGTAATTTTACTATGTTAAAGTTAAAACCTTCCTTTTTGATTAGACAGAAAGGGGAAATGATGTGGGATGTCTTTCTGTATGCTGTGAATATGTGTTGCTCTCATTGGTTAATAAAGCTGCTTTGGCCTATGGCAAGACAAGAGATGCAAGCGAGATATAGGAGAAGAAGGGCAGAATCACCCAAGGAGCAAGATACCAGCAGACCGGTAATGACACAGTCATGTGGCAATACATAGATTAATAAAAATAAGTTAATTTAAGTTGTAAGAGCTAGTTAGTAATAAGCCTGAGCCATTGGCTAAACATTTATAATTAATATATGCCTCTGAGTGATTATTTTATAGGTGGCTGCGGGACTGGGTGGGATATAGAAAAGCATCCGGCTACAGACATCCATAATTTTAGATGTCAAACTGATGTTCACTCATTACTAATTATGCACTAGAAGCTTGGGATACTATGTCAAATAATGCCTTTAATAGAGGATAGGCTTTCATGAGCCTCTTTTAACTTTCCCCTTTGCCAGAGTCTAATCATTTATCAGACCAAGGTACAAAACTGAAAAACAAAACAAAACAAAATCTATTTAATTATTTTGGAGCGATCTCACCCGCGGCCCCGAGCTTCCCGTTGGCTGCGCCGAGGCCGAAGGTACCACTCCACGGGCCAGGTCCGTTTGTACGGCCCTCTGCAGGCCGTCCAGACTTCACCTCTGCAAGTGTCCTGGCCTCCCTCGGGCCTTGGAGCAACCGCCTGCGGGGCAGGTAAACCAGCCAAAACTCTTCCCTGAATGAAAACATCTTTTTTAAAGTTGCATATACACAGAAGAAAAAACCCAAATGCTTTCTTATTTTGCCTGAACACAAGATTTAAACAAGGTACAGCCATTGAAGGGTCTTACTATGTAGCTCTGGATGTCCTAGAACTCACAGTATAGACCAGGCTAGCCTCAAACTCAGACTGCCTGCCCCTGCCTCCTGAGTGCTAGGATTAAAGACATACCCTGCTATTATTCTAGCTTTTGAGTGTTATAAATAAAGCTGCTGTCAACATTTTAAAAAAATCTATTTAATTAACAATGATCATTAATTTTTGAAGATTTAAACTTAAGGCTATAAGATTTGGGACTCTTCAAATTTTAGGGCAATTTTAATTTTGAGCTTGAGATTCTCCTATTCCATAACAGGGTATTCAGAAATACCTGAGAAATAATCACAGAAAATCCTGAAGAAGAAAACAATTGGGTTTTTCCATGCAAGTATGAAAGTATGTACTCTACTGATACTGTAAATGAAACAACAATGTGAGCAATATCAAAGCAGAACAGGTCCATGGAGGAAGAACTTGTAAGAAGGTTCTGGTTCTTATTACATTTCACAGGCAGTTGGATGTAACAGATTCTCAGGCTGTACCAAAAATAATTTTAGGTGAAAACTTGGAAATTATCTAATTTCCACTGTTTGCATTTTTGTTAAACTCCTTTGGCCCCCAAGAGAATTTGAGAAACATAATTATAGTTGCATTCCTAGGCGATTATATTATCTAGAAGAAAAAATTTTAAAACTTTCTTAACTCCAGTTTACTACTTTTTAAAAATCCTTCTCATTACTGTTATTTTTAAATTTTTGTTATGTCTATACAAAAATACAAATTTTAAAAGTGAAGTTTTAGTAGTCATAAATACAAAGTAATCTGGGTGGTATTTGGGCTCTCAGTACCTGAAATGAGAAAATATCCATTTTGATGTAAAGGCTAAGATAACATTTCTTATTTTGCTAGCAATGCAAGCATATTATTGGATGGATGCATCAGCAAGGAAAACATCTATCATTGGACCAACTCTTTGCAGCATCCTCCTGCCCATTACAGAGCTGTTTTTGGCTTTCCTCTTAGTCATACTCTTCCTGTTTGTGTTCTCTACAGACAGAGGTGTCTGACGTTCAGTGTTACTGTCATGTTTCAATAGGATTGGACTTTTAAAATTACACTGAAACCTGTTTTGGGAGTTTCTCTCTTTCAGTATGAAGTCTGCCAGCAAGGTAAACTGTGAGTCTGATTTTTTACCTATGAAATGGACTGAGCAGGCAGCTGCAGCTGTAGGGGAGGAGCTGGGTGCTTGCTGTTGTTAAACTGATAAAGCAGCTAACTCTAGTTAGCCATCAACATTACCAGAGGTCTGAGAAGGATAAATCTGAGCAGGAAGTAGAATCCAAATGGCCTCTGTATCAATTAAAATGACAGAGAAATGCTGCTAGGATTCTGCATTTCTTTTTATCACCAGAAGCCTTCTCATTAAACATTTTAAATGCCATATTCAGCAACACTTCAAGGAGTTTGAGGACCATCTATTAGGTATATCTGATTTTAAATCAACTTTGTTTTTAGTTACTTGTTTCAGGCTTAACTTTGACAACATTTATAGCAGGCCTTACTTAACCTGCCTACAAATATAGTTCTGAGCACATTAAAGAATACGATTTATAATATCATTTATAAGGTGACTGACTATTAACTTGCATGTCTTAATTACCTTTAATAGTTTGCGACAAAATTAGTAGCTTTTATAAGATTAGGGTTTTATAGTTTTATCCCTGTTTAGTTTGAGCCTTAAAAATTTCAACTGAAGATCTCTAAGCATCAAAATCAAACTTTAAACCATAAATACAGTCACAAAGACAAAGAGGCTAGACATATATCTTCAAGTCAGTTTCCGCTAGCCTGAATAGATGTTAGGAATTTATGGAGCTTATTTATCGAACATATCTTATTTATCAAACATATGTTGTTTCTTATTTAAAATTTTCTAGAAACTTGGTGTTTAACACAGTTAGCAAGGACAGAAGTGGTTAGACATATATCTCTAACTCAGTTTTTGCTAACCTGAGTATATCTTTGTAACCTTAGGAATTTATCATCATACAAAAATCCATCCTAATCCAAAATATTTTGAAGAACTGCTGTTGCCTCTTGGATCTGAAAAGGAAATACAATAATAAGTCGAGGGCTCAGTAGGACTAAGAAGTTTTATAGGTGCTGTCTTAGTTGGTTTATAACACATGGTCATCTTTATCAAGATGGTGATGAAGATGCATGGCATATACGCTTTAACCTTGGTAAGATGGCTGCCAGTCATATGGTTGCTTTTATCCAGATGAAGTCATCATCCAAGATGGAGGCAAGACACATGGTTGTTATTTTAAAAACATGCATATTTTTAAAACAAGAGTTGAATTTAGGCCAGGCAGTGGTGGTGCATGCCTTTAATCCCAGCACTCAGGAGGTAGAGCCAGGCGGATCTCTGTGAGTTCGAGGCCAGTCTGGGCTGCAGAGAGTTCCAGGAAAGGTGCAAAGCTACACAGAGAAACGCTGTCTAGAAAAACAAAAAAAAATGTTAATTATGGGCTGGAGAGATGGCTCAATGGTTAAAAACACTGACTGCTCTTCCAGAGGACCCAGGTTTGATTCCCAGCACCCACATGACAGTTCACAACTGTCTATGACTCCAGTTCCAGGGGACCTGACAGTGACACCCATGGCAAAACACCAATGCACATAAAATATATTTTAAAAAAAGGAAAAAAGAGTTGAATTGAAGTTACATATGTTGTAATATATCTATCTGTTTTTCTAAATAAGAGTTGAATCTAAGTTATCTATACAGTATGTTGTAGTAGATAAGAGTATATGAAGCATATTCTCCTTGTCCTTTTGAAGTACCATTTGTAAAAGCATTAAAAACAGTATCTATAGGATATTTAGATGTAATTTTAGGCAACACCCATGGGGTATCTTCAAAAAGAATCTTAAAGGGGAATAACTTGGATAGTGATTATCTATAGATCCCAAGTAACAGTCTAATGCAACTTGCCAATTATTATCAGTACGAACCAAATAATCTACCTGCATTTTATTTAATGATACAATAATTTCTGTAGACTCTTTATCAGCAAGTTGTTTAAGACATGTCATTATTAAGTCTATAATTTCTTGTAAATAAAGAGCTATAGATTGTTGTGGAGAATTATGACATGAATAAATTTCTATAGTACCATTACCTTGTTGATATATAATTCCAATAGGAGATGAAGAGGAAGAAAGGATAAGTAATTGATAAAGAAGTAAGGGATTAATTCTATGAGCTTTAGCAGCAGCATCATTTTAATAACCTAATAACCCTCTCTACTCTGGGTGTAGCATTTCTAACAGAATTTAACCAAGAATCTCCAGAAAGCAACTTAAAGAGTCAAATTCTTAGTAGTTATATAGATAAAGATGTACCCAGTTGACATGACTCAAAATTTTGATTTTGCCCTTTTAGTTTATTTACCCTGAAAGTGAAGCATTTATTTAAATATTGGTTAGATGAGCAGGCTATGAGAATGTCCTACATAGATTTGAAGGGAGTAGGCAAAAGCACCATGGCCTAAGTACTGCCATTCTGACTTCAGACTCCGTTTTTCTGTAGGGTGAAACAGTAATTTCCCAGGCTTTCAGGGAGCTTGGAACCTTCCAAAAGCTGAACAACCTCCTCCTTAAATGATAGAAATAGTCTGTTATGCCCCTTAGTTCTGAGACATTATGGCTGTTCCTAACAACAGAAAGAACAAATCAATGTGGTTGGTGGGACTAAAAGGCTTACAATCTGTCAGTTGACAGTGATGGAGCACACAAGGAAAGACCCTAGTCTTTGACTCCTGATTGGTGAAAAGTGTAAATTTAACTTGGCACAGGTATGTTTATGGTTTTGTGCTTACAAACCTGGCTTCTGCCCCTGTTTGGGGCTGCCCCTGTTTGTCCTGCAGCCCTGATTGATCTCTGCTTATGTAGTGATTTATTAAAGACTTGGGAACCCATAAGTGCTATCTCTCTCCTTCCTTGTGGAACTCAATAGACATGGGTGTAACAGACTGTATGACAAATACCCCAGTAAATTTAATCAGTACCGACTTAAATGATTTGTGTTGCAATTGTTCCTGTACTGGAAGTTGAGCCTGTTTTAATTTTCCCCATGAAGGGACCATTGAAAACAAACAAACAAAAAACAAACCAACATTAAAAAAAAACCCTAAGCTCTGGGGAAGCTCTGTTCTAGCTCATGTTGCAGGTGGCAGAGGCTCATTTGCCATTCCTTGGAACTCAGATGTTGCATCAGAGACTTATCTCTGCATTTGGCCAACCACACACGGTGGAAAGGGCCAAGTGACACTTGTATTGAGAGGGCTCTAAGTTCTAGTAGTATTGCTTGGGAGGGCAAGCAGTGGCAGACTCCATTCAGTCTGTCTTGCCAAGTCCCACCGAGATGTGTCTGACAGAAATCTCTGTCTGGGGCTGGAGAGATGGCTCAGCAGTTAAGAGCACTGAATGTTCTTCCAGAGGTCCTGAGTTCAATTCCCAGCAACCACATGGTGGCTCACAACCATCTATAACAAGAACTGGCACCTTCTTGTGGCCTGCAGGCATGCATGCAGACAGAGCACTGTATACATAATAAATAAATAAAATCTTAAAAAAAGAAATCTCTGTCTATCTGTCTGTCTGTCTCTCTCCCTCTCCTGTGTGTTAGTTTCCTACTCTGTCACTTTAAAGTTGCGATCCCTTGGGTGAGAGGTCTAAAAATCCTACCTCCTATTTCTATTTAAAGGAAACTTTTCTTACCTTCTCCAAGGGTCATGCCCCACACATTGGTCTCCAGTTGTGAGGAATCCCTAAAAATAAATGCTGCAGTCAGCAGAGGAACAATCCATGGGAGACAAGAAGGAAATCTAGTTCAACATGAGTTAGCTTGTATTGGTTCAAGCTTCTGGAGTCCAACCCAGAGCAGTTTATGTTTGACATATTTAAGTACAGTAAAACTTCGTGTAGGCAGAGTTTTTCATTGAGACCACCAGCCAGCTCCCAAATAACCACATAAAGACTAATTATGAATTATAATTGCTTGGCCAGTATCTCAGGCTTCTTACTAGCTAACTCTTACATTTTAAATTGAACCATATTTCTTTTTTAAAAAAATAATTCATGTAACTTTATTTTATGTGCATTGGTATGAAGGTGTCAGATCCCCTGAAACTGGAGTTAGAGACAGTTGTGAGCTGCCATGTAGGTGCTGGGAATTGAACCCCGGTCCTCTGGGAGAGCAGCCAGTGCTCTTAACCACTGAGCCATCTCTCTAGCCCCTGAACCATATTTCTTATTTACCCTCTGCCACATGGCAGTGCTTTCTTTCAACATAGCATGTTCATCTTGCTTCTCTCTTTGTCTGCTCATGACTCTTGAGACTCTGCCCTTCTTCCCAGCATCCTCTGTGTCTGGCTGTCCCGCCTATACCTCCTGCCCAGCTACTGGCCAGTCAGCTCTTTTATTAAAGCAGTCAGAAGGTGCCTTGGCAAAGACACATATTCACAGTGTACAAAAAAATTATTCCATAATATTTCCCTTTTTTGTCTAATTAAAGAGGAAGGTTTTAACTTTAACATAGTAAAACTATGTATAACAAAAATACTCTATTATCTGTCTTATCTTTGTGAGTTTAAAATTTTATACCTAATTTATTTTTTATCATAACTAAGGAAAACTGTAAGTTTAATTATTTAGTCTTTATCTCCCTCTGTCAGAGTCCAGCTCTGACCTGTCGAAAGGTTCTTGTAATGAGGAAGTATTAGATAGAAATATAAACAAAGACAAGAAAGACAGAGACACAGGAAAGCTTCAGGGGGGCCCTGGGTCAATACCCAGTCACCTAGACTTTTATTATAATGGGCTTTTTATACACTACTAAGGGGCAAGGCAATAGACTTACCCTTTCAAGATCAAAGCACAATGTACAGCCAAATGTAGACCCTTCAAAATACCTGGTAACCATGCCCTTAGCCAAATCATCTTATTATGCAGCCCTGCTGGGTAAAGCAAGCTCAGACTTTCTGACCTTGAATAGGGTATTACTAGGGAGCCTCTGTGGGGCCCCACATTCCTCAAAGACCCCAGAAGAGTGTAATGTTACCTAACAACAGGGACATCTGGCTGCCTGGACAGTCACCCGAAGTTCTTCTGTAACATTGGGGCATCCATCTTTGGCCTGCAGTCCTAGTATATCTGACAGATATTTCTGAGAAGCAGGGAATTTTGAAGGACTGTCCTACCTTGTCTTGGCAAAGTTTGGTAGTCACTTTTTTGCATCCTGCTGGTCCAGTTTGGATAGTATCCTGTCAACAATTGAGGCAAGGCCAGTTTCTTTGCCTAAATGGCTAGCTTTTGATATAAAGAAAGCAAACTCCATACAGAGGCTCTTCAATGCCTTTCATCTTCTTTTGAAGTAAATTGGTGCTGTCAGGAGCAGACGTGTCTCACTGTTATGAAAAGCCTTAGGCTATTAAACATATAAAATGCCATATTCTGTAGGTTGTTGAAGTGATTAAAGACCATCTATCTATCTAAATATAAATATATGTGTGTGTGTGTGTGTGTGTATGTGTGTGTGTGTGTATGACCTTGAAAACATACCTAACATGACTATAAGTTTGACTATAAATGAGTTGCCTAAGCACAATACCCCAAACAAGAGCAGAAACATACATATAGTATAGCAAAAATAACTTTAAATTTGTATCAATAAAGCAAAATCCATACCAATGTAAAATATTTTGAGATTAAGAGTTGTTTCTTGAATTAAAGTAAATTCAATAATCTATCCTTTTTCCCTATCATTTCTATATCATATTCCCCTTTTTTCTTTTAGAAAGAGATCTTTGAATTTAATTTCTTTTGTTTAGTTTTTTTCCTGACTATAATCAATATCACCTTGTAATCAACCCCCCTTAAATGATACAAACATCCATAACTCATCTCTTGGGAATGTGGACATTATTTTTTCTATTTTGTTTCCTGTTGTCTGGGTGTTGTCATCTCTGAGGGAACGTTGAGAAAATCAGGATAATAATGAAGTCCCAGCTGGAGTATTCTGTAAGGCCGGATTATCTCAGCCAGCAGCCATGAAGCTGTTTTGGATGTTGGATCACCTGGACCATCTGTTTTTTATTGGTGTCTGGTCCCCTTGCTCTGAAAATACATAAACTTTTAAAGGTAAATACATATCTGTATTAATACAAATATAGATCTTGCATTGCACATAAGCCAAAGATAACTTTTTGTTTTATGTTTGATCACGTAAAATACATGTCACTGTCCTGCAGTTGTTTTTAGGTTTATTTATTTATGTCCATTGAGAGGATTTCAGGGGGTCTTCCCTGATCAAACCTAATTTTCTTTAACCCAGAATGAATCCATAGCCTCTCATTTCCTGTGGAAATAAAAGCATAACCTCTTCCCCAAAACAGCATATCTTTGACTTCCATTTTGAAGTCAAGGCATTTTTAAAATATGTAGTTTGGTTTAATCTAGCAGTTTTCATAATCCAATGTGTCTTAACAGCTGTTATTCCTTCATTGGCAATCAGAAACTCTAAAGACAGCACAATAAGATACAGAATCCAGACTCTATGTATTTCCCATCTTTATAGGGCTTATTTTTATTGCTTTATTCCTTTTTTAAGGGCTCTACTTTATTATTTTTAAACTATTTTTTAATCTATGACTGTATATATCCATTCTCTCTCCCAAGTCTATGTACATTTTTAAACACACTGCAACCCATTTAGAGTTTTTTTTTTCCATTTTGTATCTGTCTTTACTGTGTATCTGTAGTCTTTTCTGTCTGCATGAGCAAAACCCCAAACTCACTACACAGCACACTGGCAGGGCTCCGCTGGCAGCTTAAGCCTACAGGCAGCTGCCAGGAGATGTGTCTCGGTATTGCGGCCAGCATGAGAGACACAAGACTAGGAAGCCATATTTGGCTCCATTTTTGTGTGTTTAGAACCATTTCTAAGTTTTCTCAGGTTTTATGTGGATGTATATGCCAGACATTTGAGTGCCAATTTTGGGGGAAAGTTTGCTCATGACAATTATCACAACAAAGTTTAAGGCATGACTACATTGAAACTCTTTTGCAAAGTACCTGTGACCTCTTCCATAAAAAGGGTTCTGTAGTGTGGGATGACTCATCTCTAATAGTTTTGAGGGCCAGCCGGCCCAAACAAGTAAAAAAGATACTTTCTGAGAGCCAACCTGGGTCTGCCTAAGGGCCTTAGCAGCAGCAGCTGAGACATGATCTAGAGATGACCTGGACCAATGAGAGGCAGCCAGGTCACACCAGCAGATGCATATTCATCAGACCTCCCCCCAGGGTCAGGTGGAGGGTTTATAAGGCTTGCCTCTTCCTGAATAAACTGAGCTTGTTTTGACATTCTCCCAGGGTCTTTGTTGTTGACTCTGTGCCTACTTGCCCCCCTCCCAAAGGGAACAACAGCACAGGAACTTGCCACATCTGGTACCAAAACCCGGGACATTCAGTACTTGAACAGGGTCTCTTTGTCTCCCTTTACTCATGTGCGGCACTGGTTAAGCAGCCCCCTTGAGTGGTGTATTTTGCTGAGTAGGCCCCTCTACACAGTGTGCTTTCCGTCCCTTCAGCAGGTAATTGCTGGGGCCCCACTTTCTTCTTTTTGTTTGTCATGATTGTGAGTCTGTCTGTATGGTAGGGTGGCACATACTTTTGTTCAGGCTTGCCTAGCGTTTCCATATAAGGGCTGGACCCTCAGGAAATGGAGCCATAGTCTGACTATTTTTAGTTGTGTGTATGTGTGTGGTGTGTGTGTGTGCACGCGCACACACACGTGCATGTGCTTGTGGG
Source organism: Peromyscus maniculatus bairdii (assembly GCF_049852395.1). Classification (NCBI taxonomy): domain Eukaryota; kingdom Metazoa; phylum Chordata; class Mammalia; order Rodentia; family Cricetidae; genus Peromyscus; species Peromyscus maniculatus. Next base: position 81,819,641 of record NC_134875.1, on the reverse strand, counting down.
TTGTGATGCCTGAAGTAGATGGCTCAGTGCTTGCTCCAGAGATCTCTCCAGAGAGCATGTGGGAACCTGATCTTTGGATGAGAGTTCTGTTCCTGGCCAGAAAAAGGCAAGTGGCCTCAGGAGTAATCCTCCAATTGTTTGTTATGCCCACTTTGTTGGCTATAATGGCTGGCCTAAAGTCATCTTCTACTGAAGGGGTCATTAAGGCCCACAATAAGCACTGCCAGGAACAATGTAGCACCAACTTATCTATCACCTCCGTTCCTTCCATGACTGATAGTTCCTCTGCCTCTGCTGACAAGGAGATGGATGAAAATAGGCATAAGTGAAGGAAAGGAATGGAAAGAGAGAGATGAAATGATTGCAGCAGCACCCAAGCCTACACCGGCAGTCCCTCTCTCTGTTTCCCCCATGCCTTGACTGGCTACCCCCCCCACTGCAGTATCCACAGAGTGATTTGCCTGGATGTCTGCCTGCCCAGCCAGCTGCTCTGCATACCTCCCAGCCTATTCCACCAATGGAGCCACACATGCCCACCATGGCGTTTCCAGTTAATGTGGGCCCTGATGTCGCCAACTAGCCATGGATACCTACTCTTGCAGACCTGTCTTTGGTCTGTAAGGCTGCTCATGAATCAGGTCCTGACTCTCTGTATTTTGAGCAAGTCCTACGGCAATGGGCAATGCATTTACAGACTTATTATGGCTGGTACCATTTGATAAAGGCTGTGTTGGAGCCTGCGGTCTTCCTTAATTGGTGAGCTGCCTATGATGACCAGGCCAAAGCTCAGGCTCATTTTAATATACAGCACAACATCATTGTTTCTCTTGAGGTGCTCACAGGCCAAGGACCATATGTTAACCCTGTCACACAAGTCCAAAGTGACAACATGCTTATTTACTTGCCTCGGGAGACACCATTGCCCTTGGTGTGTTGGAGGGATCCAGTCATCCTTCAATGGCAACACTATGCTCCCCTATTAACTTGGGGGTGAGGGTATGCTTGTGTTTTCCCCAGAATATCACCACACCAATATGGATACCCTGCAGAGATGTGCGTCCAGCCACAGACCAAGAGACTTTGGCCAAAGAAAAAGCTTCAGAGGGGTAATGTATGATTTGCCCCACTACTGTGGCATTAGTAAAGGTCATGTCATCACTGGCATGTGACCTTAGATATCAAGCAATTGCCTCAGCCCCTACAAGGTCGCTAATGCATCACCAGAAAAACTTCAATTGGCACACTTCATATAAAATATGACTAGGGTCCCATCCATGTCCTTGAGACTGAATATTTGACTAATCCTCTTGTTCAAATATCTTCTACAACAGGTTCACCAACAGAAGGCAGCCACAAAGGCAACCCTACAGGTTTTGTTGGTTCTCAGACACCTAGATCAAAGTCCTCCTAGAGAGAGAATATACACATGGCTCACTGAGATACAGAATGCTACTGCCTAAAGCCCACACAGCTCTTCCAGGACTGGTAGTCAATGACAGATACGAGCTTGTTTGGCAAGCCAATGAAAGACAGGCACAGTCTGTTATGCTGAGCTCTCCTGAGGTAGGATCAAAAAGGTTAGGGCAATGCACCCTAGCTTCCATTGAGCATGTCCTATAAAATAATAAAAAGGGGTGGATCTGTGGGATGACTCATCCTTAACAGGCTTGAGGGCCAGCCGGCCCAAACAAGTAAAAAAGAAACTTTCTGAAAGCCAACCTGGGTCTGCCTAAGGGCCTTAGCAACAGCAGCTGAGACATGATCTGAAGATGATCTGGACCAATGAGAGACAGCTATGTCACACCAGCAGATGCATATTCATCAGACCTCCCCCAGGGTATATAAGGCTTGCCTCTTCCTGAATAAACTGAGCTTGTTGTTACAACATTCTCCCAGAGTCTGTGTCAATGACTCTGTGCCTACTTGGCCCCTCTCCCCCAAAGGGAACAACAGCACAGGACCCTACTACACTATAGCATGCCTTTAATCCCAGCACTCAGGAGGCAGAGGTAAGTGGATCCCTCTGAGTCTAATGCCAGCCTGGTCTACAGAATGAGTTCTAGGACAGCCAGAGATGTTACACAGAGAAACCCTGTCTCATAAAAACAAAAGGGGGGTTATTAAGTGAAAAACAATGCTCAGGAGTCTGGAATAAATATAATAGTCTGGAGAATTTGAGGAAAGCCTGGGCCCATAGATAACAGGTTATTAACAACATCCACTCCCAGCCTTCTTGGTGGAAAGCATGCATAAATACAGTTTGTTAAAGAGAAAAACCTGCAAATTTAACATTCTTGGTTTCACTAGTGTATTTGTGAACATAAGGACCTCATGCCCTTCTACATTCTTTATTTCTGGTATTTTTCAAAATTTCCTTCAAAGCATCAACATATGTCTATCTCTGGATTTTACTTATCCCAAAAATCTCTTTAAAAATATTAACATATGCCTAATTGTCATTTGTATCTACTTGTCCCAAGCTTTACACTTGATGTGTGATAGAATTGTTTTCCTGTTCCCCTTTCCTTTGTATTACTTTTATTTGTTGTATGCTTCTCTCAGGAGGGTCCCTCATCTGACTGGATTCCATTTTCAAAGTGAGTTCCTCATAGCTCAGGTGTTTACTTACAGGTTCATGTTTGGGCACCATTTGTTGAGACCCAAGAACAGCAATTTTCAGCCTGTGGGTCCAGATCCCTTTGGGGGTTGAACAACCTTTCACAGCAGTTATCCAAGACCATTTGAAAAACTCAGATATTTACATTATGAATCATAACAATAGCAAAATTACAGTTATGAAGTAGCAATGAAATAATTTTATGATTGGGGGTCACCATAACATGAGGAATTGCATTAAAAAGTCACAGTATTATGAAGGTTGAGATCCACTGTCCAAGATACTTGGGTTCCCAGAAAACTGGCTAGGAGTAGTGAGAGAGTTAAGAAGACAGACGCACAGACACACATACAGTGAAGTTGGGATCAATCAGGGTTCTCTAACTGCTGTCACTACCACCATAATCTAGAACCTCAGCATGTTTATTTTGTACAGCAAAGGGGAAGTGGTTAGCTAGTCTCTGTGTAAGGTCTATAGATGAGTAGTCTGTGCCTATGTCAAAATACATGTTTGCCCAAGACTTCCCTCAACTCACAGCTTCTGATTTCCTACATCCTACTGCAGATGCCATGTTCATTTCTGTGCTAGTTGCAATAGCTAGGAAATGGAAACAACCCTCAACTGATAATGGATAATGAAAACATGGTGCATATACACGATGGAAGACTATTTGGCTGTAAAGGAAAAGTAAGTCATGAAATTTGTAGGCAAAGGGGTAGAACTAGAAAAGATCATATAGAATGAGGTAACCCAGGCACAGAAAGACAAACATTCCATGTTCTCTCTCATTGGTGGTTTGCAACTCCAAATCTTCAGATGTGAGTATACAACCTGTAGTAATTGTAGAAGCCAGGAAAGTAAAAAAGGGACCATAGGGAGTTGGAATAGAGAGGGTAAATTATTATGAAGAGGAAAATAAGAAAAACAGTCAAGTAATTAATTGAGAGAGGGAGGAAGGTCAAAACAGAACAAATAGGGAAGGCAGTAGAGTAATAGCCAGTGTTTGAAAAAAGCCATAAAAAATCATGTTATATATTTACCTAATGTATATACATTATGTATAATACATTATGTATATTTTTAATGAATATTTCCCACCATGGCTAGCAATGTTCCCTCTAAGAGCCATAGACTAACAAAACACACAAAGGCGGGCATGAGAAACCTTTCCAATTTGTGGTTAAGGAAGTCACTGAGAATACCAAAATAATATAGGCTACTGCCATGTCTTAGCTAAGCTTTCTATTGCTATGAAGAGACATCATGGCTGAAAGACCCCAACATACTTGCTTAGCCTAACGCCATTTTGAGCAAGGCCTGAAAAGTACGGGGAAAGTTCAGTTAGAGGACATGGGCACAGGAACAAACAGGGTATCTGCGGTCGGCCACCTGGCCCCAGAACAGGGAACTAAAAGGTCAGAAAAACAACTTGTACCCTAGATAAGAGCCAAGTCAGCAGGCGTGTCGAGCTCGGGGAAAAACCACGAACTGTCCTGAGTTTGAACCTGGCCTCATATGAATCGTCTAATCAGAACCCTGTAAACCATGCTTCTCGCTTCTGTACCCGCCCTTCTGCTGCCCGACCCTATAAAAACCCTCCACTCCAGCCCGTCGGCGCGCCAGTCTCTTGAGCCTCTTGAGGGACTGTGTTGCCCCGGGTACCCGTGTTCCTGAATAAAGCCTCTTGCTGTTTGCATCTGACTTGTGGTCTCGGTGTGATCTCTGGGCGAGGGTCTCTCCAGAGGGAAGACTACCTTTGGGGGTCTTTCATTTGGGGGCTCGTCCGGGATCGGAGACCCCCGCCTCGGGACCACCGACCCACTGTCAGGAGGTAAGTTGGCCGGCCACTGTCTGTCTGTATTGTCTCAGTCTGTTTACTTGTCTTTCATTTTCGTCGGGCGTCCTAAGTCAGGTCTGAGTCGTTGGGGGCTGAAGGAGCTGACGAGCTCGGACTTCGCCCACCGAAACCCTGGAAGACGTTCCACGGGTATCTGAAGTCCCCTCTGGGGCACGGTTTTTCGGGGCCACCCCCGTATCAGAAGGATACGTGGTACTGTCAGGGGACGGAGAATTCAAACACTCCGCGTCCCCATCTGAGTTTTTGTTTTCGGTTTTACGCCGGAGCCGCGCAGCGCGAAATTCTGTGGTCTGTCTTGTCTGTTTGTTTCTCGTTGTGTGTCTAACCCTTCTTTATTTAGAGACCACCATGGGACAGGCTGTCGCCACCCCACTGAACCTAACCACGGGCCACTGGTCCGATGTTAAGGCCCGAGGAAACAATGAAGGTGTCATTATCAGGAAGAACAAATGGATCACCCTCTGCGAGGCCGAATGGGTCATGATGAATGTCGGCTGGCCGCGAGAGGGATCTTTTAACCTCTCTCTTATTTCACAGGTGGAGGGCAAGGTTTTTGCCCCTAGCCCTTATGGGCATCCCGACCAGGTCCCGTATATCGCCATCTGGAGATCACTGGTCGAGAACCCATTTCCATGGGTTAAGCCTTTCCTTCCACAGCCCCCTCCAGTCTCTGGGCCTTCTGCGCCCCCCAACCCGGACTCCTCCCTTTACCCCGTGCTCCCTCACAAGGAAACTCCTAAGCATCCAGTCCTTCCCCCAGACCCCCAGACCCCCCTTATAGATCTCCTGACGGAGGACCCACCACCATATCAAGCCGGACCACCTGGAGAGCCGGCCGAAGCGGCCCCAGCCGCCGCCCCGGTGGCGGCGCCCCCGGCCGTGCCCGTGGCAGATCCGGAAGTCACCTCGACTCGCAGGACCCACGGGGCTGAAGAAGAGGACGCAGCCCCGTCCCCCATTGCCGGCCGCCTCCGCGGCCGCCAGGATGACCCCCCTAATGAGTCCAGGGCCTTCCCGCTCAGAGAGGGGCCGAATCATCAGTTGCAGTACTGTCCCTTTTCAGCCTCAGACCTCTATAATTGGAAACAACATAATCCCCCTTTCTCCAGGGATCCTGTTGCCTTGACCGGCCTAATTGAGTCCATCCTAGTGACTCACAGGCCGACTTGGGACGACTGTCAGCAGCTCCTGCAGACCCTCTTAACAGTAGAGGAGAAGCAGAGAGTTTTCCTGGAGGCCCGGAAGCAGGTTCCGGGCGATGACGGGAGGCCAGCCCAACTCCCAAATATCATCGATGCAGCTTTTCCCTTGACCCGCCCAGACTGGGACTTCAATACACCTGAAGGTAGGGAGCATCTACGTCTCTATCGCCAGTTGCTCTTAGTGGGTCTCCGAGCGGCCGCCAGAAGGCCTACCAATTTGGCTCAGGTAAGGAATGTGATACAGGGAAAGGAAGAAACACCCGCTGCATTTTTAGAGAGGTTGAAGGAGGCTTATAGGATGTACACTCCGTATGATCCAGAAGACCCAGGGCAAGCACCAGGTGTCATCCTATCATTTATCTATCAGTCTAGCTCAGATATCAGAACCAAACTGCAGCGGTTGGAAGGTTTACAGGTGCTAGGTTTGCCAGACTTATTGAAGGAAGCAGAGAAAGTGTTCAATAATAGAGAAACTCCTGAGGAGCGTGAGGAAAGGAGATGGCAGAAACAAGAGGAAAGGGACAAGAAACAGCATAGGGAGATGAAAAAGGTTTTGGCCGCCGTTGTGTCTCAGGGACAGTGGAGAGAGGGAGATAGGTCGGGAGAGCGAAGGAGGCCACCCCTTGATAAAGATCAATGTGCTTACTGCAAGGAGAAGGGACACTGGGCCCGAGAGTGCCCCAAGAAGCCACAAGGACCCCGCCGGCCCAAGCCCAAGACCGTGGACCTCCTTAGTCTGGAGGACTAGGGGAGTCGAGGCCAGGAGCCCCCCCCTGAGCCTAGGATAACCCTCAAGATCGGGGGGCAGCCCGTGACCTTCCTGGTTGATACTGGTGCCGAACATTCAGTCCTAACCCATGCCGGAGTGCCTCTTAGCCGGCATTCTGCACTGGTGCAGGGGGCAACTGGAAACAAGAGGTATTATTGGACTGCCGAGAGAAAAGTCCAACTGGCATCAGGGCAAGCAACTCACTCCTTTCTGCATATACCTGAATGCCCCCATCCGCTGTTAGGACGGGACCTATTAACCAAATTGAAGGCACAAATCTATTTTGATGAGAAGGGACCGAGGGTCACGGGTCCTAAAGGAGACCCTCTACAAATCCTTGCCCTCAGTTTAGAGGAAGAATACCGTTTGTTTGAGCCAGAACCCCCGGAGAAATCACCTGAGGAGCTACAGAACTGGCTGAGAGAGTTTCCTCAGGCCTGGGCAGAGACTGGGGGCTTGGGGCTGGCACACGATCAGCCACCGCTGGTGATCTCACTAAAGGCCTCCGCGACTCCCGTTTCAATCAGACAATACCCAATGTCACGGGAAGCTCATGAGGGGATCAAGCCCCATATTCGAAGGCTCCTGGACCAAGGGGTGCTAAAGCCCTGCCAGTCCCCTTGGAACACCCCTCTCTTGCCTGTTAAGAAACAGGGGACAGGGGACTACAGGCCGGTCCAGGACTTGAGAGAGGTCAATAAGCGGGTGGAGGACATACACCCCACGGTGCCTAACCCCTATAACCTTCTGAGCACCCTACCACCGACCCACGTCTGGTACACTGTGCTAGACCTGAAGGATGCCTTCTTTTGTTTAAGACTGCACCCTCAAAGTCAAATGCTATTCGCTTTTGAATGGAGGGACCCAGAAAAAGGGCTCTCGGGACAATTAACCTGGACCCGGCTCCCTCAGGGCTTCAAAAATAGCCCAACCCTCTTTGATGAGGCCCTACATGCAGATCTGGCCGGATTCCGGGTCGAACACCCAACCCTGACTCTGCTCCAGTACGTGGATGATCTACTCCTGGCGGCCAGGAGTCGAACCGAGTGCCTGGAGGGCACTCGAGCCTTACTGGCCAGACTTGGACAAAAGGGCTATAGAGCCTCAGCCAAAAAAGCTCAAGTATGCCGAGACAAGGTTACCTACCTGGGCTACACCCTGAGCGGGGGGCAAAGATGGTTAACAGGAGCAAGGAAGGAGACGATAATCTCCATCCCCCCTCCTCGGAACCCCCGCCAAGTTCGAGAGTTCCTGGGTACGGCTGGGTACTGCCGCCTTTGGCTGGCTTTGCCGAACTGGCAGCCCCATTGTACCCCCTCACTAAACCAGGGGCCATGTTCCAATGGGAGGAGAAGCATCAGAAAGCGTTCCAACAGATCAAGAAGGCCTTACTCGAGGCCCCGGCTCTGGGTCTGCCAGATCTAACCAAGCCCTTTGAGTTGTTTGTGGATGAGAACTCAGGTTTTGCCAAAGGGGTACTGGTGCAAAGACTGGGACCTTGGAGGAGACCTGTAGCGTACTTGTCCAAGAAATTGGACCCGGTGGCTACAGGATGGCCACCATGCCTCCGCATGGTGGCAGCCATTGCCATATTACTCAAGGATGCCGGGAAGCTGACTCCGGGACAGCCGTTGACTGTGCTGGCCTCCCATGCAGTGGAGGCCTTGGTCCGACAACCACCGGACAGATGGCTTTCTAACGCCAGAATGACTTACTATCAGGCCTTACTACTGGACTCAGACCGGGTAAATTTTGGGCCGACAGTTTCCCTTAACCCTGCTACCTTGCTGCCACTGCCTAGCCCCTCCGAGGAGCATGACTGCCTCCAGATTCTAGCCGAAGCACATGGCACCCGCCCTGATCTGACAGATCAGCCGCTTAAGGATCCAGACGCTGTCTGGTACACAGATGGGAGCAGTTTCCTGGAGGAGGGGGAACGCAGAGCCGGGGCAGCTATAACCACCGAATCGGAAGTGGTATGGGCATCGTCACTCCCGCCCGGGACATCGGCCCAGCGCGCAGAACTGATTGCACTCACCCAAGCTCTCTGGATGGCAGAAGGTAAGAAGCTCACAGTTTATACTGACAGCAGATATGCCTTTGCCACTGCGCATGTCCACAGGGAAATCTACAGACGGAGAGGCCTGCTGATGTCCGCGGGTAAGGAAATCAAAAACAAAAAAGAGATCCTAGACCTCCTAAAGGCCCTGTTCCTCCCGCTCCAACTCAGTATTGTCCACTGCCCAGGGCATCAAAAGGATGACTCTGCGGTAGCCAGAGGGAATCGGCTGGCGGATCTGACTGCCCGAACAGTGGCTTCCCAGCCAGCAGGGAGCAGCCAGTTGATGGCCATACAAGAACCACAGCCTGAGAAAGACCCCGTGCCCTATAGCCCAGAAGACCATGAGCTAGCAAAGAAAATGGGGGCGGACTGGGAACAAGGAAGACAAGCATATATACTAGGGGACCGGATGGTCATGCCAACCTCCCATACCCGATATATGCTGAGATTCCTCCATGCATTGACCCATTTGAGCAAAAACAAGATGAAGACCCTATTGGACAGAGAAAACACCTGGGCAGTGCTGCTGAACCAGGATCAGGTACTCCAGCAGGTAACTTCTACCTGCCCAGCCTGTGCTCAAGTCAACGCAGGAAAGGTTCATCTAAACAAGGGGGCCCGCCAAAGAGGCCATCGTCCTGGTGTTCATTGGGAAATAGACTTTACAGAAGTAAAACCTGGACTCTACGGGTACCGGTACCTCCTGGTCTTCGTGGACACCTTTTCCAGATGGATCGAGGCATTTCCAACCAAGAATGAGACGGCTAACGTGGTAACAAAGAAACTGTTGGAAGAAATCTTCCCCAGGTATGGGATGCCTCAAATATTGGGGTCGGATAACGGGCCTGCCTTAGTCTCTCAGGTAAGTCAGAAGGTGGCCAAACTATTGGGGGCTGATTGGAAACTCCCTTGTGCATACCGCCCCCAGAACTCAGGACAGGTAGAACGAGCTAATAGAACAATCAAGGAGACTTTAACCAAATTAACGCTTGCAACTGGCACTAGAGATTGGGTGCTCCTACTTCCCTTGGCTCTCTACCGAGCCCGAAATACTCCTGGCCCACACGGCCTAACCCCTTTTGAGATCATGTATGGGGCCCCACCTCCTGTTGTAAACTTTCTCCATCCTGATATTTCATCTTTTGCCACCACCCCCACTGCACTCAAGGTCGACGGGATTGCTGCATGGATCCACGCCTCTCATGTGAAGGATGCCAGGGAACCCGACCCAGCAGGATCCAGAAAGTCAACATGGACAGTGCGCCGCACATGAAACCCCCTAAAAATAAGGTTGGCCCGCGGCTCCTCTTCCTCCCCCTCCTCTTAATCTCTGCCTACCCCCAGGGGACTAGGGCGGCAGAGAGCCCGCACCTAGTTAAGAGGCTCACTTGGCAGGTTATCTCACAAACTGGGGAGACGGTCTGGCAAACGACCGCCCTTCACACCCCCTTTACATGGTGGCCTAACTTGCATCCAGATCTCTGCCAACTAGTAGCAGGGTCAGAGGACTGGGACATCCCTACCACTGACCCCATGAACCCCAGAGCACCAGACGTCTGTCAGGATGGTAAGGGAACTTGCAAATGTAGTGACGGGAGATACGGATGTGGTCACCCTGAAACCAGAGCAGCCCTGTCTCAACTATCCTTCTACGTCTGCCCCCGGGATGGTAGGGACAGAAAGATGATTAGACAATGTGGGGGTTATGAAAGTTACTTCTGTAAAGCATGGGGATGTGAAACAACTGGTAATACCTATTGGAAGCCTTCATCCACCTGGGACCTCATTAGGGTAAAAAGGACTACCCAAGGAGAAAGCCACTCATGGCGTCCCCTTACCCAAGGACGTTGTTGGGGAACTGTCACGTCAGGAAGAGATAACACTTACTGGAAGGGGGGGGCCTGTGTAAATTTCACCTGCAACCCCCTGAATATATCCTTTACTCCGAAGGGAAGGGAGATAACACAAGACTGGATTAAAGGTAAAACATGGGGACTTAGACTTTACATGACGGGACGGGACCAGGGAGTTGTGTTTACGATTAAGCTTAAAATCACGGAGCCCTCCGCCTCTATAGGTCCCAACCAGGTTCTCTCTGACCAAAAGCGCCCCTCTTTACCCACTCCGGCACCCCCGAGGGCTACCCCCCGACCCAATTCGGCCATTCGCCCAAGCACGGCTCCGAATGCTACTGTAACCCCAGTCACCCTCCAGCCACCCAGGCCCGGTACAGGAGACCGGCTATTGAGTCTTATAGAGGGCGCTTACTCAGCCCTCAATGTTACCAACCCAAATCGGACTCAGGAGTGCTGGTTATGCCTAGTCTCCACACCTCCCTATTATGAGGGGGTGGCTGTAGTCGGAAGCTTCACCAATTCTTCTTCACCCCCGTCAGGATGTGCCTCGACACCTCAGCATAAGCTCACAATCTCCGAGGTGTCAGGACAAGGACTATGTCTGGGGACAGTACCCTACACCCACCAACACATGTGTAATCGCACCCAGGCACTTGTTCCAGGACCCCACTATCTCGTGGCTCCCAATGGGACTTACTGGGCCTGTAGCACTGGACTTACACCATGCCTCTCCCCCTCAATACTAGCCAACACGGCTGATTATTGTGTGCTCATAGAACTGTACCCCAAGATAGTCTACCATGCACCTGAAGATATCTATGCCCGGTATGAAACAGGGGTCCCCGTATAAAAAGAGAGCCAGTCTCGCTAACCCTGGCCCTGATACTAGGTGGATTAACTATGGGAGGAGTCACCGCCGGAATAGGCACAGGTACCACTGCCCTCATGGAAACCAACCAGTTCAGACAACTCCAGGTTGCCATGCATACCGATATCCAGGCACTGGAGGAATCCGTGAGTGCCTTGGAAAAGTCACTCACCTCCCTGTCTGAGGTAGTTCTGCAGAACCGGAGGGGATTAGACCTCCTCTTCCTGCAGGAGGGGGGGTTATGTGCCTCCCTTAAAGAAGAATGTTGCTTCTATGCGGATCATACTGGGGTGGTGAGAGATAGCATGGCTAAATTAAGAAAGAGATTAGAACAAAGACAAAAACTCTTTGAAGAACAGCAGGGATGGTTTGAAGGATGGTTCAGAAGGTCCCCCTGGCTCACCACCCTCATCTCCACCCTTATGGGACCCCTTCTGATTTTATTGCTCCTTCTGACGCTCGGGCCCTGTATCCTAAACAGACTTGTCCAATTTATCAGGGAACGCGTTTCTACTGTTCAGACCTTGGTATTGACCCAAAAATACCAACGACTCAACCAGGTGGAAATGGAGCCACATCCCTATTCTTCCCCATGAATGGAGGATTCCATTCCCTGAGATAAGAAAATGGGGGAATGAAAGACCCCAACATACTTGCTTAGCCTAAAGCCATTTTGAGCAAGGCCTGAAAAGTACGGGGAAAGTTCAGTTAGAGGACATGAGCACAGGAACAAACAGGGTATCTGCGGTCGGCCACCTGGCCCCAGAACAGGGAACTAAAAGGTCAGAAAAACAACTTGTACCCTAGATAAGAGCCAAGTCAGCAGGCGTGTCAAGCTCGGGGAAAAACCACGAACTGTCCTGAGTTTGAACCTGGCCTCATATGAATTGTCCAATCAGAACCCTGTAAACCATGCTTCTCACTTCTGTACCCGCCCTTCTGCTGCCCGACCCTATAAAAACCCTCCACTCCAGCCCGTCGGCGCGCCAGTCTCTTGAGCCTCTTGAGGGACTGTGTTGCCCCGGGTACCCGTGTTCCTGAATAAAGCCTCTTGCTGTTTGCATCTGACTTGTGGTCTCGGTGTGATCTCTGGGCGAGGGTCTCTCCAGAGGGAAGACTACCTTTGGGGGGTCTTTCAATGGCCACAGCAACTCTTATAAAGGAAAACATTTCATTAGGGCTGGCTTACAGTTCAGAGGTTCAGTCCATTATCATCATGGTGGGACATGGCAGCATGCAGGCAGACATAATGCTGGAGAAGGAGCTACGAGTTGCCCTTGTTTGCCTCACAGAGGTTGATTATAAGTCCCTTTTGAGGAAGACAGGTATTTTGGAGGCAAGACTCAGAAGACTTGAGTTGTATCTGACCTGAAAGCCTCCTCCCTGAAGACCAGCTTTCATAGTTCCAAGAAGATGTTATTAGAGCTGCCAAAGTGAGGCAAGCAATCAAGGTTCCTACATAGTTGTGATGCCTATGAACCACAACAATGATCAGCATGGCAAAGTATCCCTAAGGGTGTAATAGTGGCACTCATACATGGGCATCCACCAACAGTTGTCTAATTGTATACAAGAACCACTCAACAGGAAGAAAATCATACCTGGTACTGGAAACCTAGCCAACTGCCGAGGGCTAATGTGATCATGGATGTTAGAAGAGAACCTACTACTGCCACATTACTAGACCAACACAATTATTTCTAACCACATTCTAAATAATTATCTTTATATCCCCAGATAAGTGTAGTTCTAACTCCTTATCAACAAAGCTTCTCTTTGCAGCAGATGAAGACCATTGCAAAAAACTACAACTCATCAAAATATGAAAAACTGATAATGGGGTTCCTACCCCAGTAGATATATCTGTAAAACAACTCCAGAAATTTAAGTGTCAGGTCCAAAAGAAACTCCAATTCCCCCAAATCCAAAAGGCAGTCCAAATATCCAGAAATGGGTTCAATAGTAGGATTTCTGATGGTTTGATAAAAGCCAGCATTCCTCAGGAACTTGTGAAACTAGTTCCCACTTGCCAAAAGGAGTAATTTCCCTTACCTCTGGCAGAAGGGACATATGGTTACCTGTGGCAGCTATCTGCTTATTAAAGCCCATGCTGTCCATCAGGCTCCTTCAGTATCACAAGTACCCATTAAACATTTTTAAAACCATGGCAGCATCCTAGCCCTGCTCACCTCCTCCTCTATCCTAAATTCCCTCCAGCTCACAGGCTACCATCCCTCAAGCTACTCATTCTCCTTATAACCCTGCTATGCTTGCTATTTTTATCTCTTTGGTCTGCTCCCACTTCTCTCACTATGTTGTCTCTATTATCTATCCCCTGATATTCTGTTCCTCTCGTGGATAGCCCTGTCGATGTCCTGTTTGCTGGCCTTGTTCAATCTGCTTTCTCTCTCTGCTTTGGACTCTTCCAGATGCCCCTGGCTATACTCTTCCTTGTATCTACAATAAAAATACTCCCTGTAGCTGGAGTTTTCACCAGTTCTGCTCAGACCCGCAGCCACTCAGACCCAAGTACACACACAGAGGTTTATATTAATTAATACTGTATGGCCATGGCAGGCTTCTTGCTTGCTAGATCTTACATCTTAAATTAACCCATTTCTATAAATTTATACTTTGCCACATGGCTTGTGGCTTACCAGTATGTTTACATCTTACTTCTCATGGCAGCGGCTGGCAACATCTACCCACTCAGCCTTCTTGTCCCCCGAATTCTCCTCTCTGCTTGTCCTGCCTATACTTCCTGCCTGGATACTGGCCAATCAGCATTTTATTTATTTTATTTTTTTATTAAAGATTTATTTACTTATTATGTATACAGTGTTCTGTTTGCATGTATCCCTGCAGGCCAGAAGAGGGAGCCAAATCTCATTACAGATGGTTGTGAGCCACCATATGGGTGCTGGGAATTGAACTCAGGACCTCTGGAAGAACAGTGTTCTTAACCTCTGAGTCATCTCTCCAGCCCCAGCATTTTATTTATTAAACAATCAGAGCAACACATTCACAGCATACAGAGCAATATCCACAGCACTTTCCCTTTTCCTTTTTTCAAAAAGGAAGGTTTTAACTTTAACATAGTAAAATTACATATAACAAAACAATTATCAAGCAAGAATTATAGTTATAATATCTAGTCTACTTGCATTTGGCAAAATTAAAGAAGATATCCTATCTATCCTATATTTGTGAGTCTAAGGTTTCATATCTAACTTATCTTTTATTATAACTAAGGAAATTATAAGTATCTTGTCTTCAACTACATCAAAGACCTCAAAAGGATATAATGTTACCTAAAAAACGGGAGAAGGACGCAAGCAACTTTTGGGAGTCTTGCGAGAGTAGACAGAGACAGCTGGCAGCCTGGACAGTCATCCAAAGTTCCTTTGTAAAATTGGGCATCTGTCTTCGGCCCACAGTCTCTCAGTCACTTCTTTCTGTGTCCTGTAGAATGTCTGGCAGTTTCTTTTGTGAAACAGGAACCTGAAGGACCATCTTATCTTGCAAAGTTCAGTGGCCACCTTTCTATGGGTCCTGTATGTCCAGTAGATCAAGCAGTCCAGGCAAGAACAGTTTCTTGCCCAAATGGCTATTTTTGCCAAGAAGAAGATAAACTCCATATAGAGTGTCTTTGATGCCCATCATCTTCCTTGATGTATTTGGTGCTGCCAGGAGCAGACATGTCTCACTGTCCAGAAAAGTTTAAGTTCTTAAAACATTTTAAGGGCTGGAGAGATGGCTCAGAGGTTAAGAGCACTGGCTATTCTTCCAGAGGTCATGAGTTCAATTCCCAGCAACCACATGGTGGCTCACAACTGTCTGTAATGAGATCTGGTGCCCTCTTCTGGCATATAGGCAGAACACTGTATACATAATAAATAAATCTTTAAAAAAAAAAAACATTTTAAATGCCATATTCTGTAGGTCTTTGAAGTCTTTGAAGATTACCTACCTAATTGAATGATATCTATGTCTACCTAAAAAACTTAACATGACTATAAGTTTGACTATTATAGAAGACTAATTACAAATCTGTATTTCTTAATTATCCATTACAATTTAAATGAATTACATAAACATAATACCGTAAACAAGAATAGAAATATATATATATGTATATATAGTATAACAAAATCAACTCTAAATTTGTATCAATAAACTAAAATCCATAGCAATGTAAAACATTCTTAAACAAGTTGTTGCTCTTTACAAGTAGGTTCATTAATCTACCTTTTCATCCTATCATATCTATACTATCCCCTTTTTTTCTTTAGAAAGAGATTGCATTTATAATCAACCTGCTTTAAATAAAAATATTGGTTTTTTTTTCTGTCCCACACCAGAGGGCTCTTCTGATATGGGACAGAAGAATCTCTCAACTTTTTCTTTTATCAATATGCTTGGGTTTAGAGAAGGAGTGAGCCAATTCCATCTCTAAAGCCAGCTTGGTATATTTGGGAATTTGGGTGTAGCTTCTCATACTACTTTCTGCTGGATGAGGGTGCTGTATTTTTCTGGGGACATAAAGAAAATTTTAGGATTATGGAGTAGTCCATGAGGCTGTATTGTCTGAGCCAGTTTCCTTGAAACCATTCCGGATGTTGGATATTTGGGCCATGGTGTCATCAAGAGACCTTTCAGGTGGTCTTGGCTGGTCAAACCTGATGTATCTTAATCTGGAACAAATCCATAGCCTCTGGCTTTCTGTAGAAACAAAAGCAGAGCCTGTTTTCCAAAGCAACATATCCTTAGATCCAAATTTTGAAGTCAAGTTACCTTTAAAATATACATATCGGTTTAACTGAGCAGTCTTTACAATCAAATGTCTTTCTGCAGTTAAAAATCCCAAAGACAGCACAATTCAGATTCTCTGTGTGATTTCCATCTTTACATGGCTTATTTTTTATATTAATTTTACTTTCTCTTTAAAGACTATTTTTTAAAACTATCTATTTCTTTATATAACTGTATATATTACTTTTTTCTCTTCCAAACCTATGTACATTTTTATACACATTGTAAACCATTTAGATGTTTATCCCATCTAAATCTGTTATTGTGAATCTATTGCTTTAAACTGTAGCATTCTCTGCCCACCTCATCTTCCCAACATGGCAGTGGTACATTTACCACCAGCTCTGGGTCTGAAGCCATGTGTACCATCAACTCTCAGAAGCAGTGGGTCTATGCTTCTATCAAAGCAGCGTGTAGTCCAGAAACCTTTTTTTTTTTTTTTTAGGAGCAAAAGCATCATGTTGTGCAGCTTATAGAAACCTCGATGTAACTTGGCAGGAATGTGCCATGCTGAAGGTCAAGCCTGCATGCCTCAAATCCGCCACAGAGTAGCGCAAGCACACATGTTGTGTGTGGCATTTCACTGCCTGCATGAGACATGAAGTAGGAACCTGTTTTTTGGCTGAGTTTAGAATTGTTTATTAAGTATTCCTAGGTTTTAGGTGGAAACTCGCGCTGTTGGGCACCATTTGTAGCTGGAATTTTCTCCAGTTCTGCTCAGGCCCAAAGCCGCTCAGACCCAAGTAGACACACAGAGGTTTATATTAATTAAAACTGTATGGCCTAATCCTCAGGTGTTTTGCTAGCTAGATTTTACATCTTAAATTAACCCATTTCTTTTTCTTTTTTTGTTTTTGTTTTTCGAGACAGGGTTTCTCTGTAGCTTTGGAGCCTGTCCTGGACTAGCTCTGTAGACCAGGCTGGCCTTGAACTCACAGAGATCCACCTGCCTCTGCCTCCCGAGTGCTGGGATTAAAGGTGTGTGCCACCACCGCCCGGCAAATTAATCCATTTCTATAAATCTATATCTTGTCACATTGCTTGTGGCTTGCCAGTATCTTTATATCTTGCTTCTTATGGTGGCGGCTGGTGGTGTCTCCTGACTCAGCCTTCCTGTCCCCCAAATTCTCTTCTCTGCTTGTCCCACCTATGCTTCCTGCCTGGCTACTGGCCAATTAACATTTTATCAACCAGCATATTCACAGCATACAGAGTGATATCTATAGCAATTCCATTCAAGCTGGGCAGTGGTGGCACATGCCTTTAGTCCTAGGACTCAGGAGGCAGATGCAGGTAGATCTCTGAGTTCTGAGTTCAAGGCCAGTCTGGTTTACAGAGTGAATTCCTGGACAGCCAGGGCTGTTACACAGAGAAACCCTGTCTTGAAAAAACAAAAACAAAAACCTTTACCTCAACCATACTCTGGAGCCATCATGTCCTAGATTTATACACCTATGAGCTACAATAATGACCTTCCTGGCAAGATATACCAACTGGTGCGACAGTAGCAAGAATGGTATGGGAGTAGCCAACCAGTTTCTGATTAGATTTAATACCTGCTACATGAGAGGGAATCTATACCTAGCACTGTTACTGAGACCAAGAACATAGGGTCATGGGCCCTAAGGGAAAACTTACTACTATTATTCTAAGTGGACATAGCATTAAAATGACTTCTAATGGATCAGAACATTTCTCAGCTCCCATCAAAGAAGCTTCTTGTAGTAGATAGCAATTAACACAGAAACCTGCAACTTGTCAACATGCAGAGAATAAGAGACTTAAAAATCCTTAAAGAGTCAGCAGAGCCCAGCTCACTGAGCCTAGGCAGGTCCAAGGCCCTTCCCACTGCACCAAGGCTGTGCAAGGTGTCACACCACAGGCACTGGATTCCCAGAAGCCTGCCCATGCACCAGGGACAGATCCCGATCCCCCTGCCTGGGTACCCCCCAAACAACCATCTTCCATATCCAGAGGGCCTAGTCCAGTCCCATGGGGGCTCCACAGCCACCAGGCCACAGTTCATGGGCTTCCACTAGCATGGCTGGTCATCTTTGCATGTCCTCCCATCATGATCTCGACGTCCCTCGCCTGCAGTATCTCTCCTTTCTCTCATCAATTGGATTCCCGGAACTCAGCCTGGTGCCTGGCTGTGGATCTCTGCATCTGCCTCCATCAGTCACTGGACAAAGGCTCTATGCTGACAGCTAGGTTATTTGCTAGGCTGGTCACCAGAGTAGACTGGTCCAGGCACCCTCTGGACCAGGGCTGGGGGGTGGGAGAAGGGAGGGGGGTCTGTGGATAGCATGAGCAGTGAATAGAAAATTTCTTAATAAAGAAAAATAAAATAAATTTAAAAAAGAAAAAAAAACCTTAACGAGGATTTCTACATCATACCTATCCCCTCAAGGGTCAGAGATCATTGCAGAAACTGGGTGCAGGGATGATAAAAGCCAGAGGTGGTAGGGTAAAAGACTTCAAAAAAGGTTTTCTCTGGACAGACCAAGGCAGATGCACATATGAACTTACAGAGATTGTGACAGCACATACAAGACCTGCACAAGCTCAAGCCCAGCAAAACCCCAGCAGAGAGATGAGGGAGGCGGCCTGGAGTCTCACTCTTAGCTGAGGAGCTATTGGCATTTGATAACGGCTGGGGAGAGAGTTGGTTTTCTTTAATGCTGTGACCCCTCGTAGTTCAACTACACCTCAGGGAAGCCACCATATCCAACAGCAGTTGGCCAAGACAAATGGGACCCCGAGGTTTTTAAGACAGGGAACATGAAGTTGCATGGGTAGAGAACATGAAAGGAGGTAGGAGTAGATCTAGGAGGAGACAGGGGAGGTGCAGTTACTATAAACAAAATATACTGCATGAAATTCTCAATTAAAATATTGTTTCAAGAAAACAGTAAAATAAATGGCTGACCAAGACAGAACTTTTCTTGGGAGTGTATTACCTGCTTCTTTAAATTCTACTTTATGCCTGGCAGTGGTGGTGCAGTCTCTAAAATCCTAGCACTCAAGAGGCAGAGGCAGGCAGATCTCTGTGAGTTTGAGGCCAGCCTGGTCTACAGAGTGTGTTCCAGGACAGCAAGATCTACATAGTGAGACCCTGTCTCAAAAATAACAACAAAAATGTACTCAATATTCTAAAATTATAGCTCTCTCTGACTTATTTCAATTCCTTAGGAATGAAATGATGGTTTTCATTTGACTGTAGGGGTTATTTTATTGATGCAGACTTTTTCTTCACCTGTGAAGAGTCCAACTGATACATGGATGGTTTCTAAGACTGCCCTGTTTGATATGAGGAATTTAATTAAATGTTGAATTTTAAAATAAGTCCCTCTTAAAGTTTTTATGCAACTAGTGGTGCTGTCTGAAATGTACTTATTAATATTAAATGCAATACTGTATAGCTTTTACTCTATATTATAGAATTCTAAATTATCTGAAAATAATTTCAAAAGTTGCAGTTATAAATTTAAGGAGACAATGATTCTATAAAGAGTATATATGCAGTCACACAAAAGAATATTTTATTTCACTCTAGTTGTTCTCAACGAATAATAGGGGAAGAAGAAAAAAAGCATAGCCAACGCTTTGGTTCATTAGCTAGACAAGCCTGCCCCCTAGAGGTACAGTAAGGAAAAACCAGAGTAAGGATTCCCTATTCCTAGTGAGAAGCTTATTTACTTTTATTCGTGATCACGGATCCTATTACCTGAGAACGCCCTCAGTGCTGACAGGAAAAGATCACTCAAATCATATTAGATTAAAACACAAATCACTGTGATTGTGCACATGAATCCCATGAACCAACTTCCTTAGGGAAGTAAAGAACCCTGGGAAAAAACCAAAAGCCTAGGGCACCGTGTCTCCATCCCAAGAGCCCATGCGCCCATCTTCTCCACGCTTCCACTTGGGCATAAGGAAGGACAGCTATGTAAGGGGGTGTTTTTCTGTGGTTTCATCCTGTGTCAGATATGTCTTCCAGCCCTAATTTTGCCATTCAGTAGTTACTAAAGTCAGAGTGATCCGATCCCACTTTTGAGACACCCGGAACAGCTCTCGTCTCAGAATGAACTCTTCTGTCCTTTCCTTACCCTGTGAAATCTCCCAACCTGCCCTACTGCTTTAGCGCTTACCGCTTGTCCTCTTCAGTCCCCACCCCCTTTCTTCCTTCCAAATGGGCCAAGCTCATTCCCAGAGGCTTCTTTAGGTGTCCTGCCTCCTTTCGTTTGGTCAGATAGCGATCTGTGTCAACTCAAAAAGGACTCAGTCACAACATCACATTTTATTTTCTTCACCTCACTATCTGAATTTGTATTTACAAATATATTCTCTCATTTGCTCCATTAGAAATATCTTCTGTTGAAGGCAAAGACCTCTGTCTTGTTTACAACAGTGCTCTCTCCACCCGTGACATTGCTTGGGACATAGACTACAAATATTGGTTTGTTTTTGCATTTTTTTGCGATAAAGTCTCACGTGGCTGCTTATGTAACCAAAGATGACCTTAAACTCATGATCCTTTGCCTCCTATGCTCCAGGTGCTGGGGTTATGGGTGCATACCAGCAATTTTTTTGAATGATCAATAATTGCAGGGAGACCCGGAACGTGATCCTTAGCCTTCATAATATTTTACTTATAAGGTACAAATATTCAATTGCCTCCATATTAATATGAGTGTCAAAAAGACAGCTGAGGAAAGACTCAATGGCTAACAAACAAGTATCCAATACATTTAAGGATATGGCTTATTTATCAGTCAGTCACCATGTCTCTGGCTCCCTCTCTCACTCAAGGCCACTCTGGAAGTTCTCCTTTGAACATTAGTAAAATAAAGCTGTGTCGAGGTGGTGACTGGAAAGAGTGGTCACTGTACATCATAGGATGTTCTCCATAGGCCCTATGGGATTTCCATGGAACATTTGTGGGTAGATATTTGAGACATCCACGAAGATGTCAGTTGAGAATCCAGTCATTCAATCTTCTAGGCTCAAAACTTACATTTTGTTGTTGTTGTTGTTGTTGTTGAGACATGGTCTTTGCTCTACAGTCCCCACTAACCTGAATTTGCAATCCTCCTGCCTCAACTTCCAAATGCTAGAATTACAATTATATGCTGCCAAATAACACAATCCCATGGTCTGATTTTAAAACTGGCATTATTTTAGCAGGCAATAGAGCCTAAGCCAGTCCTAGATAATATATGCTAGACAATTACTTTATATATAGGCCACCCATATCAGCCTGTTCCTCACTGCCTCTGCTTCTTCAGTTCTATCTCTCTCCACAGCACATGAATCAGTCTGTTTCTCTTTCTCTCCCATTTCTCCACTATTACGATCATCCATGGGAGTCTATTAAATGGGTAACAGGACTTATTAGGATATAAATTGAGGAAATACACTCACAATTACAGAACAGAGCAGACAGCTGAAGTTGTCCTCTGTTCTGACTGGGAGCAAATCTACCTCGCAGGCATGACCCTTTTCCTACTCCTTATAAGAAGTCACGTACAATGACAGGAAGCACTGTGTCCTTAGGGCCAAATAACCCAAGGCCATGGGCGGAGCAAATACCACTACCCTCCATTATGATGCTTGCTCATCATAATGACTCCTGCCAGGTGGGCCTGTGGATATCTTCGGCCAGTTCAGACTGTAAGGACCTAAGGTGGCCACTGGGTGGCTTTCATATATATAAAGTAATTGTCTGGCATATATATATGTGTGTGTGTGTGTGTGTGTGTGTGTGTGTGTGTGTGTGTGTGTATGTATGTATGTATATTCTTTGGGAATTTCACATCATGCACCCAAATCCACTCACCTCCCAGTCCCTCCATGTCCTCCCTCCACCCCTGCAGCATCTGCCCCCCAAATAAAACTGAAAATAATTAAAAATAAAACAAACAAAACCCCCATCACACTCCTCCATCTTTCCAACACCTCTTCATTCCTCCTAGTGGCATTGGGAACTGTGGTGTGTCACACAGTAGACCCTTTTGTCCAATCAGACCCACCCACACAATGTTCTGAATCACTGGTCTGGTTCAAGGCCTCTGGTTTCTGTCACACCATCATCACTCGACCCTCACGGAAACTCCTCTCGGATATTCTGATGTTGCCCCGAGTCACAGAGATCCTGTGGTTATCGTTCGGCAGGACCAGCTCCTTCATGCACTCCAGCAGGCCATAGATGGGGTTTATGTTAGGGTGGGCCAACTCAAGGCCCATGATGTGGGTCTGGGTGGTAGCTGGGCTGGTCAGTCTGGGCCACTGCCCCCCCCCCTCAGGTGAAGGGTGGAGCCAGCTCTCCTAGGCCCATGCCAAAAGGGCCAGCTCTCCCACACCTGTGGTGTGGTATGGGGCCATCTCTCCTGAGTGCAGGGGCCAGCTCTTCCATGAGGTGGGGAGCTGGTTCTCTTGCTGCAGTGTCCATCGAGGGGCAGGGCCAGCTCTCCCAGGGCCAGTGAAGGTCAGGGCCGGCTCAGCACAGCTCTTGGATTTCAACATGCATGGTTCCTATGGCCTCCTGTGATAACACTGGATGTGGACATCAACACAGACCGCAGCTGCAGTGGAACTATGGACCTAGAAATGGCCCTCAGCAGAAGCTCAGGCCTGGATGCCACCATGGCCCCAGTGACAGCGCAAGATATCCAGATCAGTGTGGTCCCAGTGGCAGCATGGCCCTCAGACAACAACATGGCCTTTGGTGGTTACAGGAGCCATGGACATCAACTCAGACTCTGGCTGCTATCAGGCCATGGACCCAGACTGGGATAACACAATGGCCCCATGTAGCAGCACATAGCCACAGGTTGTGGCATCCATGTGGCCTTTGGTGGTAGCATGGACCACGGACATCAATAGGGACCCTGGCTGCTGTAGGGTAACAGACCCAGACATGATCCTCAGCTGTAGCCCGAAGACAGATGTCACCATGGCCCCAGGTGGCAGCACAGGCCACTCAGATTGGCACGGCCCCAGCAGCAGCTTGGCCCGCAGATACCAACATGGACTCAGGTGGCTGACCAGCTCCTGGGCATCCACATGGCCTTCAGTGCTTACTGAAGTCAGGGACAGCGACACAGACCCTGGCTGCTGTAGGGCCACGGACCCAGACATGGCCCTTGGCAGTGGCTCAGGCCTGGATGTCATCGTGGCCCCTGATGGCAGCACAGGCCCCTCAGACACCAACTTGGGCATAGGAGTGCCCAGACCCTAGGTATCCACATAGCCTTTGGTGGCAACATGGGTCATGGATGTCAACACAGACCCCTGGCTGCAGTAAGACCACAGACCCAGACATGGCCCTTGGCAGCAGCCTGGGCCCAGGTATCACCCTGGCCCTGGGTGGCAAATAGGCCACCCACATCAGCCTGTTCCTCACTGCCTCTGCTTCTTCAGTTCTGTCTCTCCCCACAGCACATGAATCAGTCTGTTTCTCTTTCTCTCCCATTTCTCCACTATTACGATCAATCCATGGGAATCTATTAAATGGGTAACAGGACTTATTAGGATATAAATTGAGGAAATACACTCACAATTACAGAACAGAGCAGACAGCTGAAGTTGTCCTCTGTTCTGACTGGGAGCAAATCTACCTCGCAGGCATGACCCTTTTCCTACTCCTTATAAGAAGTCACGTACAATGACAGGAAGCACTGTGTCCTTAGGGCCAAATAACCCAAGGCCATGGGCAGAGCAAATACCACTACCTTCCATTATGATGCTTGCTCATCATAATGACTCCTGCCAGGTGGGCCTGTGGATATCTTCGGCCAGTTCAGACTGTAAGGACCCAGGGTGGCCACTGGGTGGCTTTCACCCATCTGAGCCAGGTGGCACCAGATGGGCCTGTGACAATTACTTTTTAAAGTGTTGAAAATCCAAGATACTAATAGCATAAACTGAAGGCAAACACTGTGAGGGAAAGACAATGGAGCGAAAGGGCGGCTACTGCAGCTTATTTTCTCAGTTTGAGGAAAAAAGGGCAGAGAACGGGCTCAATCAGTGCCTACGTATGCACAAGGGCTAGTAAATAGTCTGACTACAGCCCGGCCACCACCTCCACACCCACAGACCTAGCTCCAAACCCATGACCTACAAAGTGACTTTGCCTGGTGGTCCCTTGTTCCTATTCCCACTCAAAGGCCCTGCACTGTACCTTGCTGCAATTTCTGTATAGGCCCACAGGCCTATACGGCCCACAGTAAAGGCTTGCACACCAGCTCTGCCTGGTCGAGGTCCAATAAAGTAGACAATGCACTAGTTTTTCCTGGCCTAACTCCAGTCATGAAACCCCTGCACTAGCCCAATCTAAGGCAGCAGGCTAGAATCTCACATCAGACACACAACCAAAGAAAGAAGTCCACATAGCCAGGTCACATTGCAAACACAAAAACAATAGGAATGTCTCAAATCAACTGCCCTAGTCCTATAAAAAATGTTCTCTAATGAGAATTACCTAGATGAACCCCAGGACACGGAATTTAAAAGATCATAAACTTTATCAAAGAATTGAAGAAGTTTAAAGAAGGTAAACAATCACCTCATTGAACCTCAAGAGGATAACACTAAATGCCTGCCTGAGTGATGTCCAAGAAAATACAAATAGAAGACTGAGTGAGGTGACAAAGACAGATCATGACAGGAAATCAGAAGTCAGTAAAGGGACAGAAATAGGGAAGAGAACTCAGGCTGAAATGAAGACGGAACTGAACAATTCAATCACCCAAGTAGAAAACTCAAGGGAAAGCCTTCAAAGTAGGATGAATCAAGTACAAGATACAATGTCAGGACTCAAAGATACAGCAGAGGAATTACACCACATAAGAAACATGAGAAAAAAAAACAGAGGAAGAGAACATACAGGGAATGTGGGATACCATGAAAAGACCAAATCTTTGAATTACTGTCAGAAAATGATCCAAGAATGGAATTGTGTGAGGAGATTTCTGAGTGCTTGTGAGGAAATTCCAACAAAGATGATAAGAGTCTTGTGATCTCAATTTCTTCAAAAACACGGAGTTGTTCTTAGAATATGCGTTCATGCCCCTCCCAGGTGTAGCAGATAGGTGTGAGTTTACTTAAGATTATTCATTACAACTCACTATTGTTATTTGCTTATCTGCCTCTATGGAAAACATGTTTCTGCCACATGATTGAGCACTTTACTCATGGGATTCTCTTAACCCTCAGAGTACAAACAGATGCTCTGGATAAAGTTAGCTATTGCATGAGACTTTAGTCCACCTCATTTATCGGCTCCATTCTCCCAGGTCCCATCACCTCTAGAGTGGTAAACAAATTATTGATGAGGAAGAAGAATCCCAAGTCAATGGCACAGACCAGATCTTCAATAAGATCACAGAAGAAAACTTCCCCCACTTAAGGAAAAACATGCCCATACAGATACAGGAAGCCCACAGACCATCAAGCAGACAAGACCAGAAGAGAAAAGAAGAAAGAGCATTGAAAGTTGCACACACACACACACACA
This sequence comes from Peromyscus maniculatus bairdii, assembly GCF_049852395.1. Taxonomy (NCBI): domain Eukaryota; kingdom Metazoa; phylum Chordata; class Mammalia; order Rodentia; family Cricetidae; genus Peromyscus; species Peromyscus maniculatus. Next base: position 81,794,080 of record NC_134875.1, on the reverse strand, counting down.
CACACACACACACACACACACACACACACATCCACAAGTCACATATAAAGGAAAGTCCATCAGAATAACAACTGATTTCTCAATGGAAACTCTGAAAGCCAGTAGATCCTGGAACAATGCACTCCATTGCATTCTAAATGACCATGACTGTCAACCTAGACTACTATAACCATGCAAAAATACCTGCCATAGTTGAAGGAAAAAGAAAAACTTTCCATGATCTAAAGAGGCTAAAATAATTCATATCTAGTAGAGCAACCCTAAACCAAATACAGAAAGCAATAGCTTGAACAAAAATGAGGTAAAGGTATAACCAAGAGACTGTAGAAACGTGACAGGCTTTTCATGAACAATCAGCAGCCCCCAACCCTAAGTGTTAAGTACGTGATTCTTAAGGACCTAGTCAACAGATTGGTTGGCAGTGTTCCAGCTTTTGGGAGATGGTGTGGGTGGGGTGCAGTTATCTGAAGTAAGATAGTATGTATGCACGCCCATTTAAAACCGCCATTCCAAGTGGAAACACAGATTGGAAAAGCCAACAAAAACCACCGTTAAAGGATTAACAGGGGGCAGGAGGAAATAGAAGCTGAATAGTAGTCTACTTGAAAATGTCTTTTCACGCTTCAAAGGCAAGTTGGAAAGCATGAGAATACTCACATATAACTTCAGGGAAAGCTTGCCTCCAATTTTATTTTGCAGAACACTGAAAAGAAACTTTTTATAAAAACCTTCGCTCTTGCTTATAATACCAGATGATTTTTTCCTTATTACCACCATATACATAACAAACATGTTAAGGGACCAGGGGGATGCCACTGCCCCCTGACTTTTCATCAGAAATATACATGTTTATGTAAACAGAAATATTTTCCATATTCATAGCGACTTTTTAAGTATTTGAGCCTAAAGATTTTGATCTCCATTTTTATACCTATTTCAACTGTTCACAGTTGTTATTACATGTCAGCCATCAAATGAAGCTGTACTTAATATTGATTATAAGTGAGCATTTCTAAGTTGAACACTCATGATTTTTGCTTTAATTACATGAAAGGGTCTTGTCTCCTTGATATTTGTACTCATTCTTTTTTTTATCTAGACTGAAAGTATGATTGTATGACCTTTAAGAACTGAAATACAGGTGAATGATCCATGTAGTCTGAACTGAGGGAAAGTCCTTTTTCTTTGTTCCTAGAGACTGATTAGTAATCTTTGCCTATAGTTTCCCGGTAGCATATGACAAATGTTTCTACAGTGACAAGCTGAGGGGAACAGGTTAAAGATTGTGTGACATTTGGGAACTGGAGAGAAATAATTTTAATTTTGAATGTAGTTACAAATTTTTGTATTCATATTTGTACTTTCTGTTAAAATGCACGATTGTAGGATTGTTACTTAGATTTTTTTGTGTTTACTCTTGAAAAGCTTTGTTCTTATTTTTAAGCTTGTATTTGAATCTTATGAAATAAATCCACTCATGTTATCAAAAGAAAGAAAGGAAGAAAAGAAGGAAGGAAGGAAGGAAAAGAAAGAAAGAGAGAGAGAGAAAGAAAGAGAGAGAGAGAGAGAGAGAGAGAGAGAGAGAGAGAGAGAGAGAGAGAGAGAGAGAGAGAGAAAGAAAGAGAGAGAGAAATGTGACAGGCAAGACAGTGCAGCGGTCCCTCCATCTTTTACTCTGGCTGAGGCCATTTCAGGTTTAACTAGCATTTGATCTCCTTAGGAGAGAATCCCATGGAAAATTACTCAACTCTGTTCTAGGAACCCAAGATCAGGATGTCTGACCTCCTTATTTTAGCCTGTTTGTACAGAGTCCCTCCGGCTAAGCAATTATCTTAGCTTCTGTTAAACTGCTTGCTTCTGTGAAACGTCACTGCAGCTGCCGAGTGTGTGAAGTCTCACTGCAGCTGCCGAGTGTGTGAAGCCTCACTGCAGCTGCCGAGTGACATGCCCTGACTTCATTTTTGCCCCAGAACTCTGTGCTCTGGACACTCAAGGCCACACCTGGGTCCCTAAATATCTGGGTGTACTTCCATTTGGCTGGAATAAAGACTCAGTTGGCTCTAAACTGTGTTAGAGTGGTCATCTTTGGTGGGCTGCGCATAACAGAAAGAAGACAAATGAAGCTACAATCTGTTGTGGGATATTTGTTCACACTGACGCTCCAGGATTTCCAATTGTTAAACCTTGATCCAGAGGGCAGAGTCAGTGATTGGCTGACCAGAATTAGCCATAGATATGTTGGGGGACCAAGAGAGTCGGAGAGGGGGGACAGGAAGAGACAAGGAGGAGCTTGGAGGGAGACATGAGTCAAATGATCATTCCTCAGCTGTTCTTTGGATTTATCAGGTTTTTATCTCCATTTCTGACTCCCAAGTTTTTATTAATACTAGAACAAGTAAAGTAAACACATTAATAACTATTGAAACACAAATGTGACTAAGAACACAAACAAGAAACCATCACTAATATCATAATGGCTACAACCAAAACACACCTCTCAATAGTAACTTTAATTCAGGGGGATTTTTTAAATTTTAAAGAGAAAACCATGGCATTTATTAATTTGTACATACAAAAAAGTACATAAAACAGTACATTCAGAATCTTGATTTGTTATGTTGTCTTTGAGGAAAGTCAGAGGATTTAATAGTGCATACTATGTTTTTATAAATTTTTGAGATTATAATATAATTACATCATTTCTCCCCCTCCCTCCCTCCCTCCCTCCCTCCCTCCACCTTTCCCATGTACCATCTTGCCTGCATTAATTCATGGCCTCTTTTTCTTTTCTTTTTTTTCTTGTTTTTTGAGACAGGGTTTCTCTGTGTAGTTTTGGTGCCTGTCTTGGATCTCGCTCTGTAGCCCAGGCTAGCCTCGAACTCACAGAGATCCACCTGGCTCTGCCTCCCGAGTGCTAGGATTAAAGGCGTGCGCCACCACTGCCCAGCCTCTTTTTCTTCAATTGTACACGCACGCACACACACACACACACACACACACACACACACACACACACACACACATCCTGCTTAGTCCATATATTACTTTTATATATATTTTCAGGGTTGACTATTTGGTATTGGACAACCAATTGGTGTGCTCTTCCCGGAGGAAGACTATTTCTCCCACTCTGACTGAACATTCCTTAGTTGTCTGTAGTTCTATGTATAGGGCTGAGGCCTGTGAGTTTCCCCCCTTCCACATTCTTTTTTCTCCTGCAGCTTTCAATAAACCTTTCTTTGTTCTGCATATTTAATGTTTTAACTTGTCTTTGCTGTGGGTCGTTTCTTTTTTAGTCTTGTCAATTTGGGGCTCTGTGTGCTTCTTCTTTTTTTTGTTTTGTTTTGTTTTGTTTTGTTTTGTTTTGTTTTGTTTTTCGAGACAGGGTTTCTCTGTGTAGCTTTGCGCCTTTCCTGGAACTCACTTGGTAGCCCAGGCTGGCCTCGAACTCACAGAGATCCGCCTGCCTCTGCCTCCCGAGTGCTGGGATTAAAGGCGTGCACCACCACCGCCCAGCCTCTGTGTGCTTCTTGTATTTGTATACTTATGTCTTTTCTTAGTTCGGGGAAGTTGGGTTTTGTCTATGATCTTTTAGAAGAGCTGGTCAATGTCATTGACCTGGGATTCTCTCTCATTTATTTCTATAACTTGAAGCTTTTGTCTTCTCATGGTTTCTCATATTTCCTGTATGCACCCTATCTATGTTTTAAGATTGTTTTCATCTTCTTTGTTTATTTCGCCTAGATCCTCTAGCTCTTTGAGTTCTGCTAGCCTCTCTTCTGCCTCATTCATTCTACTCCTTAGGCTTTCCTTGGAGTTTTCAAGCTGAGTTGTTGAATTTTTGGTTTGCTTGTTTGTTTGTTTTGAGACAGGGTTTCTCTGTAGCTCTGGCTGTACTGGAACTTGCTCTGTAGACCAGGCTGGCCTCAAACTCAGAGATCTGTCTGCCTCTGCATCCCAAGTGCTGGGATTAAAAATGAGCATCATGCATCACATCACTATGTCTGGGACTCACACACACACACACACACACACACACACACACACACACACACACACACAGGCTCACCAAAAAACAAAGCACCAAAACAAACCCAACCAAATAAACAAACAAAAAACCTTAACAAATTCAGAAAAATTGAAAGAATTCCATGTATCCTATCTGACTACAATGTAGTAAAGCTTAAAATCAACAACAATGAATATTTAGAAATTAGACAAACTTATGAAAATTAAACAACAGATTACTAAATGGTGAATGGGTCAAAGAAGAAATCAAGAAAACAGTAAAAATATTCCTGGAATTAAATAAAAATGAAAGCACAACACAGCAAAAACTCTGGGACACATTAAAAGCAGTCCTAAGAGGGAAATTTATAGCTCTAATTTCCTACACTAAAAAAAAAAATATGAAAGAGCACAAATAAACGGCTTAATAACTCAAAAAGTTGGAAAAACAAGAATTAACTGCTGTAACAGACCAGACCATGTTGATTTTGGAGGAATGTTGAAGACTTTAGGTCTTTAGACGAGGAAAGCGATTGACCACTGTAAGCAGGGCTTAACAGACCATCCTAGTAGGAGCTTGGAAGAAAGCGGTGCTGAGGGCAACGTGGGCTGTGAAGGACCAAGTGAAGAGGTTTCAGAGGGCATAATATTGGCAACGAGGCATGGACCATATTTTGGCAAAGAATGTGGTTGCTTTTTGCCCTTGTCCTAAGACTCTGCCTGAGACGAAATTAAAGAGTTTTGGACTAAATTCATTGGCAGAGGAGTTTTAAAGATAGGCTAATATTGACTGTGGCTGTGGTTATTAGTGATCACTCTCATGCGGGTCTACAATGAAACAGAGCAAGTGGGGCAAAAATAAATACAAAATGCACAATTTGAGAAGAAAAAGAGCACTAGGGAATGTAATGTTGGAGCCAAAGCTTTTGCTGAAATAGAGAGGCCAGATGTAAAATGGAATAAAGGGAGTGGTGCCCTCAGGGCAAGACCCCACTCAGCTAATCCTGTAATTTGTAAAATGAAAAGGCCTAAAAAATCATGTTTCTATAAAGCAATAAACAAAGGAAAGCACATGCAAATGTAATTCAGTGAGGGGTCCAGGCTCCATCCTAAACAGGCAGTGGAACTTGACAGCATCAGTCACATGGTTCTGGCTTTAGAGGCATGAAGGATACAGGAGTAACGGGGTTCTGGAATCTTCTTCTGTGGTTTAGGAAAACATCTGAGGCCAGCGGTGTGGCAGGGGAGTCCCTGCATGGAGGCCTACAGAAGCTATCATGTGAAGCTATGAAAGTAAAGCCTTCAGCATTGGAGACCCCAAGGTGTTGGATGTCTCCTTGGGGAGAGCCACAACAGAGTGTGGAACCAGCCCAAGAGAAACAAGTGTTGCAGTCAACAAAGCTGGAAAGAGCTGGAGATCTGAAGGGCCATTTGAGCCCTTTGACACTGGACATAGAGCTACAAGATTTGGAGTTTGCCCTGCTGGGCTTTGGTCCAGCTTTGGTCCAGTGTTTCCTCACTATGCTCCTTTCTGCCTTTTGGAATGGTAATGTATATTCTGTGCTATTATATGCTGGAAGCATGTGATCTGCTTTTTGATTTTACAAGGGATTATAGTTAAAGAGATTGTCTTGAGTCTCAGAAGAGACTCTGGACTTTTAAACAGTGTTGAGACTGTGAAAGACTGTGGACTTTTGAAGTTGGATTAAGTGAATTTTGCATTGTGATACAGCTACAAGCCCATGGGGGCCAAGGTGGTTTAAATGAGAATGGCCCCATAGGCTCATATATTTGGATGTCTGGTTTCCAGTTGGTAGACTGTTTAGGAACAATTAGGAGCTGTGACTTTGTTGGAGGTGTGCCACTAGGGGTGGGCTTTGAGGTTTCAAAAGCTTCCAAAACAACATTGGCTATTTCCATTGCCCTAAATTATCTCCCAAGACTTGAATGTAAGACTCTATTGCTTCCAAGCAGTGGTGGCATATGCCTTTAATCACAGCACTCGGGAGCAGAGGCAGGTGGATCTCTGTGAGTTCAAGGCCAGCCTGGTCTACAGAGTGAGTTCCAGGACAGCCAAGGGCTGCACAGAGAAACCCTGTCTGGAAAAAAACAAAACCAACCAAACAAAAAGACCCTATTATTGCTGAAGACACAAAACAATTCAGATACAGGACCTGGGGCTGGAACTGAAGTGAGAAAACCTATCAGCTAAATCCCAACCCAGTCTGGGGCTAAAACTGAGGTCAGCCTGACCCCCCAGGCATGTGAGGCACTTACAGGAACTTTGGATAATCTGCATTGTTCTACTTCAGTAACCACAAGGCCTTCTGCTCCCCAATCAAACAGAAACACCATGGTGACACAGCTGTGTCCTATTCTTATTACAAGTTCATATCCTGTCATGCTTGCTAAGAGCCGTCACAACTGCATCAATGGGATGCACCAAACTTGGGCTTTTTAGTTTCATAAACCTCCTGCTCTCTCAGCTCAGGGCTGCCTCTTTAGAATTGTAGTCACCAGAGTGTGTGCCCACAGCTGCGTCTGTGTGGCTCAACAAGAACTTGAGATTCATAAAGAGCTTGTCCTGGTCTCCTTCTCTTGGGTGAGAAAAGCCCAGCTTTAACAGAGCTAACCTGGAAGCCTCCTCCGAAGGTCCAGCTCTCATAATATCTGAGGTGCTGTGCAAGCTGCCAAGGGATTAAAGCAATCATTACCCCCTACCCAGCGGTAAAGCCTGAGAGGCACAATGACCAGCACGGCAAGCTATCCCTAGTGGTGCGATTATGGTTGGCTTTAATGTCAACTTGCCACAACTTACTAATCCCCTCAGTAGGGAGTCTTAATAGATTCAGGGCGACCCACCCCAGTTATGAGGAACACTTTGTGGTAGCAGTCCAGATAAAAAGTGTACAACAGAAGGAAGATAACTGACTCTCACTTTGCTCTCCTGACCTTCCCTCTTGCCAATGACTTGATTTACCCTGTTGCTGCTGCTGCTGCTGCTGCTGCTGCTGCTGCTGCTGCTGCTGCTGCTGCTGATTCTTTCACTGATCTGAGAACCAGCATTTCCAGGCTCCCATCATGGACTAAGGACCAGTGACTCTCTAGGAACCTTCCAGGTTTTCAGCACTAGATTGGAACAGCTGAGGCACCCAGCTTTGTGTACTAAGCAACTAGTAGGTTGTTGGCTTCTCCAGTGAGAGGCAGCCGAGGCACCCAGTCCCAGGGACCAAGCGATTATCAGGTGCCCAGCCTCTCAGGTTTGATGCAGCTGTTGTTATTTTCATATATGATGACCTAAAGAGTTTCATACATATGTACATATATACACACATTTTTTTCATCCCATTGCTTCTGTTCCTCTAGAACACTGACTAATAGAGGTGCAATAGTGGCACTTACATCTTTGGGGTAACTAACAGCCATCTTATTGGACATAAGCCTTGCTCAGTAGGAAGGAATTCATGCCTAGAACTGTAAACCTAGCCAATTACCAATAGCTGATGAAGTCATGGTCACTAAAGGAGAACTAACTTTCTTAAAGTAGTATAATTTCTAATTGTATATTATATCTACTCATCATCAAATAAGCTTTTTTTCCAGAGACAACTGAAGTCAGCCACAACTGATAAAAGTGCAGAGAACAACTGACTGTGTGGTCCCCAACCCCAGTTGACAGATCTACAGCACAACCCTTACACTTAATTCTCAGGGGGCAACATGGGAGAGAGTCTAGAAAGATTGTCAGAGCCCAAGGACCAGGACATATGTTATGAGATAGTGTCTTCTATATGTAATAGGAAAGCTGCGTCCATGAAATTGTAACCATATGATCACCTAAACAAGATCTGCACAATGATAACACCCACTGACATGGCAACATGGAAGATGAATTCTCACAAGGCCCCGCCCCTGTAGATGAAGAGCTACAGGCAATTAGTGGATGCTGAGAGAGGCAGATTCAGTATTCTCCAGGGATGAGCCCCTGAGAAGTTATCCAATCCCAAATTGTCATCCCTAAACACATATAGATATGAACAACACTACATGGACTCAGTGGATTTTATGTATGTATATACGTATGTACGTGTGTATGTGTGTGTGTAAAAATAATTAAGATAAAGGCATGAAAGGGAGCAAGGGAGACACAAGAGTTGAAGGAAAACAGGCTGGGGAGAAACTGATGTAAATGCAATGCTCATGTATGAAATTCTCAAAAAAATTGAATTTAAAAGTTAAAACTAGCCGGGCGGTGGTGGCGCATGCCTTTAATCCCAGCCCTTGGGAGGCAGAGCCAGGTGGATCACCATGAGTTTGAGGCCAGCCTGGGCTATAGAGTGAGTTCCAGGATAGGCTCCAAAGCTACACAGAGAAACCCTGTCTCAAAAAAACAACAAAAAAAGAAAACTATTCTTCTGAACACACCTCCCCACACAACACAAAAGCGAGGACAGAGCTAAGGCAAAAGAGAATAAAATAATTTTCTTCAATTTGGGCCTTTAGTTTAGAGGGGCTGCACTGAAGATTTTGAAGAGAGAAAGGAAGGATGGAAGGAAAGGAATTGTGGGTGAGCTAGAATAAACCTTTTCTTTCAAAAGGAAAAGTGTGGAGTGGTGGGTGCCTGACTTCTCGCAAAGCAGTCAGATTCATATAGAGAGAGGTTGGAGTCACCCGTGCTAGAACTCATCAATCCTCCACTGCAGAATCAGTTTCCAGACACTTCAAAAAGGCCACAAGTGTTACAATATATTCACATACAAAAATGAGTAAAGGCAAAGGAAGCTGCCTTTCCCCAAACCTCAGTTTCCAAAGGCTCTCTCTTCACGGGACAGTTAATATTTCACTCCACGTTGCCAAACAAAACAAACTTTCAGCAATGGCATCAGAGAGATTTAGTGTTGGGAAACACTCGCATCAGGGCTGAAGTCTGATCTGGTAGGTAGCCTTTGTTCTCCTGTTGTCTGCTTTTCCTGTTACACCCCAGAACACTCACTTAAATGGGCATATTATCACTATCTAACTCAAGTTGAAAGACATTGTAATTCCACACTCGCTATTTCTACCAACGACAGGAATGTTCAACTGTAGGTATTTCATATGAAATCATTTGTGTGGTTTTACCAACAATTAGGGAAGTAAATCAAGAGGCTCTGTAGAAATTTCAAGTGTTTATTTCTGAGGGAAGTGTAACAGTGCTATTGATTGGCTGCCACATTGTGCTGCAGTTGGAATGGCCTTCCCTAACTGGCTCAACTCTTTTTCTAATTCTTTTTAAAAGTTTATTATTATTATTATTATTATTATTTGGGTACATGTGACTGTCAAATTTCCCTATACGATGTGGGCCCCCAAATCAATTTCAGGTCATCAAGCTTGAGTGAAGTCCTGAGTGAATGTGTATTTTGACATGGGCACGGACTGTCAAGGACTCTGAGACCTATTGGCACATGATGAATTGGCAACGTCATTACCCATATGGGCCAGGCTCAAGAGAGATGTCAAAGCTTTCCTAGGGAGTGTTTATGAATGACTAATCAGTGCATACAAAGACTAACAACTGAAGTTTCCTCCCCTTGGATGTTTACAACCTGAGACTGCTCACCTACAGAGACCTGCTACAGTCCTAGCTGACCCCTCCCCCTGTGCTGTGTATAATGAACACACTGAGGAGCCACGTTGCAGTTGTGGCAGTTAGAGAACCCCATCTGATCCCAGCCTCACTCTATGTGTCTCTTCTTTCTTCACCCGCAGCCAGAGTTCCGAGACCCAAACAGAATTGCTAGACCAGATTCCCTTAAACTATTTGGTATTGTTTTTCTGTCCCTTGGCTGGTGCCTCCTTTGTGTTGGCATGGCCTCTGGGAAATCCTGGTAGAGAACTAGATTTGCTTGACCTTGCAGCCAGTAGGCATTAATGTCTAAGCCTATGTTTGTTATTTGCTTTCCTGAATGGACACATTTCTCAGAGAAAGACCATATACTAGAACTTAAATTTTATGGAACATGAGAAGATAAGGATCAGAAAATTTGTGGATGAGATTGATAGAAAAATGGAAGATATACTTTGACAAAGAGAAAACAAAAGGGTAAATGCGCCACTGTATCTGTCTACACAGAAAAAGAAAATAGAGGGCAGGAAATAGTTTTAGAACTCTGACCCCAAGCGGTTAGTTCCATCTGACCTTCCTGTTGGACAAATTTGTCTCCAAGGCATAGTCTCCAAACTTCAGTGAGCCTGTCTCTTTGGGGAACAGGTTCTTCAGGTACAAATTCCTCTCCAGGACTTGCTGCCTCTCTTTGAAATGTGAGGAAATGCTTTATACTCACCATTAGAGAAAGACATAAAAACACATATTGAAAAGCTGGTCTGAGGATTAGATAATGTGATATCTAAATTAGATAATGTGTCTGAAGGTTTCAGCCATCCGAAGACATACAATAAATAAATACTAAAATACAAGATGGGGGTGGGGTGAATGGTACTTTTAGAGGTTTAGCTGGGCATTCTAAGCCAACAGCTTTGGTGTACAAGTTAAAAATGAGGCTTGCTGGGGCTGGAGAGATGGCTCAGTGCTTAAGAGCCCTGGCTACTCTTGCAGAGGACCTGGGCTTAGTTACCAGTCTCCACATGGCAGCTCACAACCATGAGTTGTGTGTAACTTCAGTTCCAGGGGATCTGACACCCTTTTCTGACCTCTGAGGGTTCCTGCATACACATGATGCACATAAACTCTGGCACACACATACATGTAAAATAAATATTTTCCAAAACCCCTCAGCATCACCACTGTGAAGTTTGAAAGTTGATGAAAAAGACCCAGATACATCCAGAGCAGGATATTTGATAAATCCAGGATGATTATAAACTATTTTTAATCCTTTTTTGAAAATAGATTTTATGAGAAAAATATATATATTCCTTTCCATTCCCCTCCCATCTTGGTCCACACCCCTTTTGTGTCTCATTAAATACAAACAGGCTTCTAAGGAATAATAAAATATAAGATAAAACAAAAACTTCACTCTCAATGATCTATTTTGTCTGTGTATTCTAGGAATAGAATTGGTGGCCTTGTGCATGCTAAGCATCTTTCCTAACTCTGTTGTTTAAAATGTTAAAACTATGAAGGTCAGCTTCAGGTTTCTTTCAGGCCCTTGAATAATCTTAGAACTTGCAGATAGATTACTAACAGCTATATTACAAATGGCTAAGCCTTTTCAATTGCTTTATATTAATTATGCTATAAGTTAATCGCCAGTGAGGTAGACATATGACCATGCTGCATTCTAGGTGACACAGGTTAAGTTATAGACTTAACTGGCTAATTTGCCAAGGGACACAGCACACTGCAGGATATTTCCACTGACATCTTTGATTCTGAAGTTCTTCCTTGCACTCTTAATCCTGTTTCATTATGGTCTCCTTTGTTTGGTATTTCTCCCAACTCGTAGGCTAGTTTGATTATGAGGTATGATTTTTTTTCTTCGAGACAGGGTTTCTCTGTGTAACAGCCCCAGCTGTCCTGGAACTCGCTTTGTAGACCAGGCTGGCTTCAAACTCAGAGATCTGTCTGCCTCTGCCTCCTGAGTGCTGCACCACTGCTAGGCCCCGTTTTTATTTTATTTTAATGTATTAAGAATATTTAACATGGTCTCTGGACACCTTAACACAATTTTGAGTGTATGGTAGAATCCCAGTTAAGGTCAATTGACTGTATATGAATAGCATGTCTCTAGTCTTTCTGCTGGGATTAAAGGCATGCACCACCACCACCCAGCTTTTCCCCGTATTTTAGTTGTGTAAAATTTTGGGAAATTTTCATGCTTCCAGGAATTGAATCCAGAGCCTTGCTTGTGCAGGATAGGTAGGCACTATACCATCGAACACCACCAGCCCAAATTGAACACCACCAGCAATCTTTAAGGACCATCTCAAATTTTTTTTTTTATTGTACTACTGGCCTCAGTTATGGCTTGACTTGAAATAGTTAGGATTCCAGACAGTTTTTTAGTATGCCCATCAGTTTACTGGCACCCGAGAAAATGCCCTTTAAAGTCAGTTGCCTGGAAGCTGCCATAGGCCTTTGAAGAATGTTGTCATCGCTTAGAAGATACTTGTTTAAATTGTTTTGGGGAACCCTTTTATGAGCTTCAATAAAGCAACCCTATTCAGTTGGTTCACATGCTCCCTTTCTGGTTCATCTTGGCTGTTTCCAAGAATCACCTTTATCTCAATGGATACTTACTACTTAAGTATGTGCTATGCATTCTAAAGGCAAGTGCCAACAAGCCATTTCCAAATAATAGTTTCGACGGTGTTTGGACTAAGTAAATGGCTGTTGAGGAGAGGACTTGAAGATCATGTCTCATTCAACATTTGAAGCACCAAGATAAACAGGAAGCAGGCTTTTCAGTAGGAGCTGTGTAAATAGATACTAACAAACCTTACAGATGTATGTGCCATAATTATCACCATTCACATACATAGCTGAGAACTCACGTATTTGAATGGAGTGAAAAATATGGGGACGATCAAGAGCTCACCTGAATTTCCAGTTTCTTCAGCTATTAGGAAGGAACCATGTCTCTCATCTGTATCTTTAGCATTGTTTCTGGAGTGGGTCCTGAAATCTAGGAGATATTGCTGCACTTCTCATCGCATGGCCTATGACTGCTACATCTATAATAGGTGGTGACTACTATACTGACCAGTAGAACTCTAGATTGAGAAGTAATCAAAGGGTGTAGGATGCAAATGGCACCAAGTTTGAAAAGTTGACCTATGGCTATGCACAGACCTACCTTATCTGCTGACCCACATTACGTCAGAACTAAATAAGCCTCGTCAAAAAAAAAAATCGTGTGTGTGTGTGTGTGTGTGTGTGTGTGTGTGTGTGTGTGTGTGTATGCGTGTGTAGCTCATGATCATGAGTTCTGAAGACTACCTGGTAATGCAGGTCTATAATCAAAGCTACTTAGAGGCTGAGAGACAGAACCCCCAAGTCAAGACCAGCCTGGGACAGTCTCAACATTAAAACAAAAACACAAAAAGGTCTGAGGAGTCAAGCTGAGTACTAGGTAGGGTACTTGCCTAGCATGCATTGAGGCCCTGGGTTCAACACTGAGTTTCTGACAAATAGAATCACCACACTAAAAACTCTAGAAAAGTAATGAGACAAAGGCCTACTGCATCAAAACTATACCGAGGAACTGAGTCTGATTACCAGCAGAGAGCTCTGCAGGTGCCACACACAATGAAAACTTTAAGCAAACACTGCCCGTTTTGGGTGTCTAAAAGGGAAATTCTACCCACCTATCAGAGTGATGATTTGCTTAGAAAGAGCCATCTGAATGAAGGACGTAAACCATGTGAGCTGGGAGACTGGACGGAGGGTAGAAGCTGCACAAGCACACAGCCACACCCATTCTGTGCAGGGAGGTCAAGCAAGGGAGCAGTCAAGTTAAGAACAGCAGAAACATCTACTTCAAATACTCTAAAAATCACCTAGGTGACTGGTTTAAGATACCAGAACTTTGATTAGCGTCCACCTTTTAAAACCCCAAAGATGAAAAAGCACAAATGATCACTTCATGCATTTTATTGATAGTCTATATTTTAAGTCTGCAGTATGACATTGTACATAGGGAAAAAGCTTCTTCCTAAAAGATAGCTATTAATAATCAAACCAGTTTTAATGAATGACCTTTCAAGGTCTTGTTCTGCATTAAACAAGTTAAATTTTAGCAGGTGTAAAGCACTGTACAAAAAAGTTGGGTACATTCTCAAAATTTAATACAGGGCTTCCCAACCAGGAGTTTGCTGCATCAGATACCGGAAAAGGGTGTTTCATTCCGATTTAAATGATAAGGAAATGAGAAACCAGACAAAGCAAGCCAAGCCAATTCACTTCCCTTTGCGTTCCACTGTTGCTTTCTGAAAACGTTTCCCAGAGGTCAGGAAGCCCTGCTATGACAATCACTTTAGTCTTTACACAGCATGCACACATGTGCTGCATGTTCAAAGACTTAAAGGCTGCCCTTTTCAAATCCTTTCAGCTTCATATGGGCTTCACAGAGCTTTCCAGGATTGCTGCCCAGTTCTTTCCAGGAACCCAAGTAAACATCTATAGCAAAGCAGCTTTTCCTGGGAGAAGACAGACATAGGTCCATAACCAGGCCAGCTGCGTACCTACTCCACCAGACACTTTACAGGGCCCTATACCTTTAAAAGCAGCACCAGGAACAAATGGAGCTATCAAGAGGTAAAATCCAAATGCTGGACAGTTTAAACATATAAAAACCAATCTGTTAAAAAATGTTAGTAACAGGGCACTGAACAGAGTTAAGGCTGGGCAGCTGGCTTGACTAGAAATTGGAACTGGAAACAATCTTCAAGATGAGAAATGAGAAAAACCTTGAAACAAGGCACAGTGGTATGATAGGGTTCAGTTTCACTGCGCATCTCTAGGACTTTAGTAAACAAATCCTTGCTGGGTGGGGTGACACATACCTGTAATCCCAGCAATCAGGATCACTAATTCCAGGCCAGCCTGGGCTACAAAACAAGACCCTCTCGAAATACCAAAACAAAAAAGTCCCAAGTATCTCACCACAGTTCTGAGAGTTGAATCCAGACATCTACATGGACATGAAAACAATCATAAAACTGATACTTAGGAAAAAAAATTCCCGGTAGTAATTCTAATCTAAGCTGTAGGCTTTTAGATACAAACTATGGTGACTTACAGGGGGCCACTTACTTCCTGGAGTGTTGGAGAGTATTTTAGAAATGTTCCAGTGAAGATAAAGGAATCCTTAATTTCAGAGTGCTGAGCTAGATCTGGAGCTAGGTTTGGTGGCAAGTGCCTGTATTCCCAACATTCAAGAGGCAGACGCACAAGGACTGCCCCAAGTTTGTGGCTAGCCTGAGTTCCAGACCAGCTGAGAGTACACAGCACAAGCCCCGACCTCGAAAACTAAAACATTTAAAGGGCAGATATGGAGCTCACAGCTGTTTTGATTTGCTTCAACTGTGACTTAGAAATACTCTTTACTCAGACCCTGCACTTTAACTCCCCAAGTGAAGCATGACACATCAATGTACATTTAAAAATCGTTTTTTGAAAAGAACCATTTTCTAGTGAACTCAATCACAACACTGTTGCTGAGCATTAAACATACTGAACTGCTAAAGGGGAAAACCAGACACCTTCACCTGTGCCTTCCCCACATGTTACCAAGGTACAGAAAGAATACTTTGGAAAGCAACAATCAGAACCGGCTTAGGACCCTAAGTGCTCTGCAAGCCTGGCTTCCATGTCCTGCATATTTCTGGTAAAACGTGTGACAGGGAAGCCAGTCAGGAAAAACAAGCAAAAAAAAAAAATCAACTAAGGCAGATTACAAATTATTTCCTTTCACAAAAGAAGTAAAAAGTTTCCCCTATCTGTTAAGAAAAAATGTCAACCCCAAGGTGCCACTGCATTCTAGCAAACTGTTAAAAAAAAGGCCTTAACAGTCATTTTGTAATGTTGACCTCTTTATCACATGGGTATTTGGAGAACTGACTAAAAGCCATAGAAGCAGGTGGTTAAATACAAAATGTGCTAAATGCTAACCCTTCAAAAATATAAGACAGTGACAAAAGCAGAGAATACTTGGCACAGAAATGAAGTTTTCCCAGGAGAAAAACAAAACAAAACAAAACAAAACAAACCATTGTTTAAGGTAACAGAGCTAACCAGTTTCCTACCTTGGATGGATTCTGACCATCATGCCCTAAAGATTGAGTATCTCCTGGCACTAACATTTCCTTATCAACTGGACAATTAACAACTGTTCCAAAACTAGCATGTGAGCCTCTCCCCTCTCCCAATGCCACCTCCATTAACAGAGGTGCAGCTAACATGTTCTTTTCAGAGAAAATGTTCGAATCCCCACCTCGGCTCTCTCTCTTCAGTGTCACCGCAAATAGCCTGCCATTTTTTAACTTGTTCAATTTTGTTTTCTGCACTAATAAATCTTAACATTGTAAGCTGTGTGGAATAAAACAAAACACGACCAACCTTCACACTAGTAAGCGGCTTAAAAAAAACATTTGAAATAGTCAAGGAAAATCAGGCTTTAGTAATTTCCCTATGCTTTGAACAATGTAATCTCCCAACATTATTACTGCATGAAGTTCAAAGTAGGTCTTAAAGACAGAACCTTTCTGTAATAAAGAAAAAGTGCAAAGATACAAAATGAAATGTAAAGTCTTTTGCAAGAGAATGTTCCCTCAAGAATAGGTGTTTGGACACTGGTGAGGAAAAAGATCTTCTTTCTTTACTCTATACCTGACACCTATATGAATCTTGAACATCTGCAACATTGGTAATATATAATAGTCATGGACTCTGTAAAATAAAAAAGCAATGCCTACTAAAAATACTTGGATTCATTCTCTACACAACCCAACAGATATGAGTGCTATTTGAAAGGGTCCACATGCACGCCAAACATGTGCATTCTACTGAAGGCTAGAAATGGAAAAACTGATTTCCAGTGTTTCGGAATAGCTTCAGCATCTACATTCATAAACAGCATCCTGCTTGAGTTACCTCTGACTTCAGGACTTCACAAACGAGTAATGAGTTTGAGGAGGTCAGGGAGGTACCTGTTGTCAGTAAGTTTATGTTTAGAATGTGCTGCAGTTGTTTTTGAGCTATAGAAAATGAACATCTCTAACATGGAACATTTTACCAAGAGGAAAATGGATTTGTTTTTAGTTAATCAGGACTATCCTGCAGATCTGAAAACCACAGAAAGGTGACAAGGAGGCTCACAAATATAAATGAATCCTGACTTTTACATGGACAATTCTTTTAAAAAGATAAAAATGTATTACATAAGCGCCATAAACAGTGAAATCTGCTTATATTAAAAAAAATAAGTGAAGCTTTGTTTGGACATTACTTCCTTGCAAGAGCAGTACATATCCTTTGTAAACAACTACCATATTTACAATTGAGTTTCTTTGATACTTAGGTAGGATTGAAAGCCAGAGGAAAACATGAAAGAATGAACTTTGAAATAATCTTTACTGCTAAGGTGATATCAGTAAGCAGGTAATTCCTAAGGCAGATTTGGGTAAAACATTTTCTAGAGTCCTGGACTAATCTGGGTAGTTAGCTCATTTGGTTAAACGCCAGGGATGTGCCTACTGCATCCAGCTTCTCTTCTGGCCTGGCAGCTTTCCCCAGAGAAACAGCAAGACTGATCTTAACCCCAGTCTCAAAAGAAAACTCAGGCAAGAGTACTGGGGTTATCACAATCTATTCTTACCACTAAAATACAATAAAGTGCGTGTCCATAGATGTGACGTAGCCATCTCATCTTCAAATATGGGCAACACAACTAGATCTGAATTTCAAATAACCCAACATGCCTCACTGTCAATAAAAATCTCTCAATTTATGAATAGGTCTTTAAAGGTGGCATGTTAGATCTGCTAGATACATCAATGAAATATTGACAAGTGTGCACTAGTACCTTGCATGATAAATCTCGAAAACAAGCAAATCCGAGACTTTTCCAATAGCACACCCATCCGTACCAACTGAAATCCTTACTTTAAAATTGGTTTAGAAGTCTCTCTCTTTCCGCCACCTTTCCTTTTTTTGAGGAGCAGATTGTAAAAACATCAATTGAACTTGTGCTAGGTGGCAGTGGTTCGTTTTCTGAAACCAAAGACAGCTCTGCCAAATTCACTGATCGGCTTCATCTATTTAAGTAGAATTCTGGGTCAAGCTGCTGTGGCTGTCACCACGTGAAAGCAGTTCATGTCTGTATTACTGTCATCATGAAAATGTTGCCCTCTTCAGAGCTCTTTTCTTTACCCTCATCTATCATTTCCTGCCTAAATCCAAGTTAAAATGCACGACCTCCATTGGTCTCTAAAGCAGTTTGATTCTGCATGGTCCTTTCCTTTTCATGTCACAGTAGCTGTTCACAAATACATTAAATAGAGATATGTTCTGCTCTTGACATCTACACACTTACAAAAGCAGCTTCGTACTTTGTTTGGTGTGTTTGTTATACTATGCTGGCTCACAAAAAGCAGTTCTCATTTCTAAGCATGGTACTTTACAATTTTGAATGCATTAATACAAGAGTGCATTGGAAAAGTACTGAGCCTCTACAAAATAGCTTTACATTTTTAAACAAATGAATGTGATTTTTTCACTTACACAAGCATAGGCTTTTTTTTTTAATATTTCCACAAGATAAATATCTCAATTAAACTATAAGTTCACTCTATTGTGTGCCACAGTGATGGGCTTAGGACAGTTAATACACTTAGAAGATCCTAACTGTTTAGTGTTATTTACACTGGTATGTCCATCATCACCTACTCTGGAAGGTGAACAAACAATATTCAGAATGTGACTGAATTGGTATCAATAACTGGGAATGGTAATGTTTTAATTAATCACTTACAAAACACATAATGGAACTTAAGTCTTGAGTGGGAATTTTCTTCATGCCTCTCTTATGGCCTGGGAAACTTTAAAAAGAGGTCAACATGTAGAGAAAGGAGCCACTGCTAAGGCAGACCTTAAGATAACAAAGGGAAAAATGACAAGTGGATGTGGGTAAATTATCAGTAACAGGTTAGCAATTATCTGGTACCGAAATCAAACATTTAAGTCCTAAAACATTGCTTTTGAAATATTGTTTTCATCCTGAAAGAGAAACTAAAGACATGAGTCCCTCAGAAAGCAATGACTCAGGTTCAGGTTATGACTTTATATTTAAGCACCACTCAACAAAGTGGACATAAAGCAAGTAATCTGTTTGCCCATCACTATTCCAGCTACACAGCTCAGAGTTCTGTTCTTATTACACAACACTTTCTCTGTTTCCAGAAGACAAGACTGCCCTGCGACAAATGGGACAGGTGGAATTCTCCGATAACCAGCGGTCGATGCAGTGGACGTGGTACTCGTGGGAGCAAGGTAGTTTACGAAGTTTGTTGCCTTCTGTGTATTCTGTAATGCAAACACTACATGTTTTCAATGCATCATTTTCACCAAAACTTCTCATTGCCAAGTTATCGATCTGTTCTTTGGTGAGTCCTCTAGGTTGGTCGTCGTCATCCTCATTTAAGAGGAAAAACTGAGCCAGACTAAGGAATGGCAAAGAACCACTTTCATCAAATGCAACTGGGGCCCTATGTCGACCATCTCTCCTGGCACCTGCCGGGCCGGAGGAGCCTCCTTCATTACTGCCTTCAAACATCTCTGAGCTACTTTCTGAACCCTCACCACTGGAACTGGGGCTAGGGCTAGAGCTGGAGCCGGAACCAGAGCCGTTACCACCAGAGCTCCCTCTCCCATTCCGGGACTCTATTCTCTCCGAATTTCGACTGGAGACTGAGGCACTAGGCTCGGAGTCACTGTCACTGTACATAAAGTAGCTTAGCTCACCAAAACCTGTCATTATCTGCCTTAACATGGTTTGAATCGCAACAGATGTAGTCTCACTTAGACCGGTATTTAAGATTCTGCGAATGGGAATCCTGATAGTACTGACATAGGTTCTCACACCTGCACGCTCAGAACGGGAAAAGGTGCGCCTAAAACCTCCACGTTCGCTTTCGTAAGTGACTGTGTTGTTTGGTGTCTGAGACCTTGACCGAGTTCTGCTAGCTATACTATCTCTCTGCCGGTATTCTCCTGGACGAACTCTTCTCACTTGAAGATCAAGGACTATGGTCGGAGGTCTTTGACCAGATCCTGCAGATTCACCATTGGTACCTGTGTCTGAAGAACTTGTCCCTTGAACGGCATTTCTTGACCCAGAAGCTGCAAAAAGACCTCTACCTAGCAACTCGGGTCCAGTTATCTGCTGTCTCAGGGTCACATGGTGACGGGTTCTAGAACTTCCCTCAGTCTCATTTACCAAAGGGTGCTCAAAAGTCTGAGATGAGATACTATGATGAGCTCTTCGTGGAATTTCACTTGTTGGGTGCAGAGGTGACCTACTTCTTTCAGCTCTAGCTCTGGTTCTTCGGTGTTCTGGGCTCCGGCTTCTTGCCCTCCTCTGACCTCTGGTGGACGGCACTTCTATGAATGCTTCAGTTAAATTGCGTTCTGACCTAGATGATCTGGCAGATGATGCCTCAGATGCTGGACTTTCTATTTGCCTTTGGCTGCTGTGTTCCATGTTTTCTACACTAAGACGTCTAGCAGATGGTTCATTTTCATTCTCTGGGGTTTGGCTTCCATTATTACGGTTAACATTTATCTCTAGACTGAATCTGAAATCACCACTGTTTGGATTAGTCCGGCTCACTGCTCTCCAGGACTGATTTCCTCTCTGGCCACTTCTTGTGGTATTGCCAGTCTGTCTGACAGAGTTAAGCCAATCTATTATAGAGTCACCGTTGGACATATCATCTGAAGAATCTCCACCTGTTTAAAACAAAGAAGGAGGAGAGGGAGAGAAAGGAACTACAAAAGTTAGGACAATGATATAAATAACATTGAAGAATTCTGCAATTCTGAACAAATTTTACATTTACAGGTCTTATACTGTATGTAACACTGATTTCTAAGTAAAAAGCAAAAAAAAAAAAATTAGGTGTTTGAAAAGAGAAAGCTAAGAGTAATAGAACTTTATTTTCTTAGGAGATCTGGAAGAAGTTGTTTCCACTATTTCATGAGAGCCTGTAATGGTTAATGGTGGTTCTCAACTTGTGGGTCTTGACCCCTTTGGGGGGGGGTGAATGCCTGTTTCAGATGTCCTGCATATCAGCTATTTACATTACAATTTATAACAGTAGCAAAATTGCAGTTACGGAGCAGCAATGAAAACAGTTGTATGGTTGGAGTCAGCACAGCATGAGGAACTGTATTAAAGGGTCACAGCATCAGGAAGGCTGAGAACTGCTGCTCTAGAAGGAGTTGTGAGACTGAGAAGGCGACATGTTTTTCCTAGTCCACTGTCTAAACAAAATCCAACTACACAACTGCTAGCTGTGGGTTAGTGTTGGTATTTTGGTTCCGATTATATTTCTACCAAATTCTCAGTCTCTATTACTTCATCTAGGGGCCTGGCTTAAGTATCTTTGATAATATAAAGTTGCTTTAAAATATAAGAATTTTGTAGCCATAGCAAAAACATAAACAAGGTTAATGGTTTATAATTACTTGAAGATTTGTCAATATCAAGATCTTAAACTACCATGACAATGAAGCCTGTATCAAATGACAGCCTGAACCTAGAGTAACAGCATACCCAACAGTAGGTTCACAAACTCATCTACCACCACAGTTCCTAGGTTCCAGCCAATCCCTATTTCCTGTGCAGAGGAGTACCAGGCCCGAGGTTAGAGCCAGCTTGCTTAGCAGCAGCACTGACACTCTGAACCAATTCAGGCTGGGAACGGTGCTGTGCATTGTAGGGTATCAGGGTGGTTGGCAGTATACCTGCCCTCTCTCTGCCTGCTAGATCCTAACAGCAAACCCTCATCAGTGGTGTCAACCAGTCTCTAGTCATTGCTAATACCCCAAGGGGACAAATTTACACCCAGTGAAAGGCACTAGGGCATACAAAGCAGCATTTCTTTTTTGCTGATGAAGCCACATTTATAAACAAGGAACTAAGTAGCAGGAAATTTCAGTGGCTGTGGAAAGCCAAGGGGAGGAAACCTCATTTAAATAGACTACTTCTCACTGTGGCCCAATTAACACAAACAATCCAAAGGTGAGGCAGAATAATACAGCATGCTGACATTCTCACAAAATAGCAAGAAAATGCCACTTCTCTTTTTATGAACAGTTACTTATCACCAAATTAATTTGTGGCATTTCAGGATAATCTTTGGCAACATTTACTATCATGAAGTTCCTATCATTCCATCCACTACCCTCCTCCCAAAGCAAAATATACCTCTATTTTCATCTGAGCTCTGTGGTGGTGGGCCCTCTTTAATTTGTTGTAGTCTTCTGAGCAACTCCTCCTCAGTACTTTCTCCTGGAAGGTGAACAATGTTTGCCAAATTACAAATGAAAATCAGCAAGTCAGTTTCTGTCTTTTTTCCACCCTCATGATTCTTTTAAGAAGGGTCCATTCAGGCTGGCTTCAAACTCAACAACCTCCTCCTGCCTCAGCCTCCTGTGCAGCTGGGATTACAGGCACATGCCACCAGGTCTTGTCTGGCTTTGTTATCTGAACTTTAAATTGACTTGCCAGAAAGCACACCAAGTAACAACAGAGCCACGAGTGCAGCTAAGACATTCTAATTCAAGTCTGGTATTTATGATTTGCTAGTCTTGCTAAAAACCTTACCTTTGAAAATGAATGAAACCGTCCACAGGTTGGTGGAAACAGAAATGGGAAGGAAAGACTGAGAACTAACTAGTAGACTGAGTTCTAACTAGGATCAAATGAGACCTTATCTGGGTGAAAGAAAGTAAGGACAGAGTTCTAGTTGCTGTTTTACCCAGAGCTAATTCTGTAGGGTTACAGTTGGGACATATTCAGAGAATAAAAGACAACAAAATAAGATGAGTCTGTCCTAGAAACTAAAATCCTATTAGTTATTTTGTACCTGGATGCATGGCTAGCTAGTAAAAACACATTGTAAAATAAGCTATTTCTTAAAAACCTAGCAACTTACATATAAACCTTACATTAGATGTAGCTTACCTGGGGTGCCTAGCAAATTGTTGTCTCTCATAAGTCTATAATCTTCTTCACTCAGATTGTTTACAAATTGATAGAACGCTTCTTCCCTATCCAATCGGTCCATCTGACTTCTGCGCTGTGCTGCAGATTGATCATTTCCTTTATCGTTAGAATCGGAGTTCTCCATCTTGATGAACAAGTGGAAAATTATCTAAAAAGAGAAAGACCAACTTGAAAACAATGTCACTATGTATTCCATAGTTTTATTTACATGGAAATTGAGAATGCAGGTATAAAGGTGAATTTATGAAAAACGAATAAATGAAATGTAATAGGAAAACTTTGGAAAAGCACTTACACTGGGAAGACTAGGTCAGGGAATTAGCAAACTATATGCTTGGGCCAAATTCAGCAACGTGGCCTGTTTCTATTTTCTTTGTAATCTAAAACTGGTTTTTACACTGAGTGCTACAAACTGAACCCAGGGCCTTGCCTGCATGCACTCTATCATAAGGATACATATCCAGCTCCTGGGTTTTATAGTTATTTCATTCAGGGTAATCTGTGTGGTCCAGTTCACTCAGCTCTCCTGCCTGAGCCTTTTGAGTGCTGGGCTTACAGAGGTGTGCCACAAAACATGGCTACTTGCACGTTAAAAAAAGGTGATGTATGAAAACTATGAAATACACACTTGGGCATTCATAGTCTGACTGGAGCCCAGCCATGCACGCCTGTGTTGTAAGGGCAGAACTGAACAACCGTGACGGCCAGTAAATGGTTCCCTCACTGCTATGCACTGCTGCTCTCTCTGCACTTCCAGTTACCTCAATACAATTGTAACCTGACAGTCTTTCAAGTATGGCATGTGTGTCAGCCTGTGACCTTTAAAAAAAAAGGTACAAGTACACACTCACTGTGGCAAGTGAAAAGTGTACCTGAACACTGGACATAAAGGTACAGCAGAGGGTACCTAATAGTCACCAGATTAGATGACCAAGGCCTCACTTAGGCATGTATTATGAATGTGCTAAGAGTGTAAAATTAGACTAAAATAATTGTCAAAATACTCCCACTACAGGAAACCTATGCTCTGCAAATTAGAAAACTCAGAGTGAAGGATTTCATCTAGAACGTCATAAAAATTTACATACCAGAGTATTATTCATCTGTTAAAAATGAAATTATAGAATTTACAGGTCAATGGATGGAGCTAGAAAAATCCATCCTGAGTGAGGCAACCCAGACTCCAAGAAAAATATTGTGTCTTCTCTCATATGTGGATGTTATCTTTTAAGCCTTTGACAGACATGTTTTAATCCATATAACCAGAGGTTAGGGTTACGTAAGGGACTGGGGGGAGGGTTTTTCGATTGTCTGTTTATTTTCTAAGTGGGGGGTGGGTGGAGTTGGGTGAGGGGAAACCATGGTCAATATATTATATGAAAAATATTTTCAATAAAAAGAAGATAAAAATAAGGATTTAACCAAGTTTCCAAATGGCTTGTTTTTTTCCTGTGTGAAGAAAGTCATTTTATCAACAGGAAATGAAATTTTGTTCAAGGGCAGAAATGTGTACGAAGGAAATGAACTTGTTAGTATTAATTAGCCTTTTGATTAATACAGTTCTACAAAACGTCAAGGACAGGCTGTCATTGACCATTTAAGTAACAGAGCGGCTAGTGATGGGTTAACAAATACAAGTGTTCAAGTGTTTCTTTCCCTAGACAAGTGCTGATTATTCAAGTATAAATTAACTGTACAACCAGTCCCATGAATAGTCTCCAAGAAACAACAGGTGAAAATACAGCGTGGGCTTGCTTGGCTAGGCGGTGGTAGCACTCACCTTTAATCCCAGCACTTGGAAGGCAGAGGCCAGCCTGGTCCACAAAGTTCCAGGACAGCCAGGACTGTTACACAGAGAAACCCTGTCTCAAAAAACAAAAAGAAAAACAAAAAACACAAAGAAAAAAAAATAGCCCAAGCTGGCCTTGAAGTATCAATCTTCCTGGCCTAGCTTTCTGAATGGTAAGATTGGAGGTGTTTTAAAAGAAGTTGAGTAAACACTTAATTCAAGCATAACCTAAAGCAGACCTGCCAAGATGATTTATAAATGAAATGATAAAAATATAGGTGGGGGAGGAAAAAAAACCTGGTGGGACTATTTACAAAGGTTTATGAAAATGCAAGATGTTTATAAAGCTTCTGGTTAACCATTTTATTTTCCTCAATAAGTACTTTGAAAAAAATATTAGAATCCACCATTTTAGTGAGCCAATAGCGTCAATGGAAACCTCATTCTTGTGAATTTAATCACCTTTAGTTGTATGAATTTTTTTGTCAAAAAAAAAAGAGAGAGAGAGAGAGAGACAGGGTTTCACTTTGTAGCCTTGACTGGCCTAGAACTTACTTTGTAGATCAATGTAGTCTCAAACTAGAGACCTATCTGCTTCTACCTTCGGAGTGCTGGGATTCTGTTTTGAAGATAGGGTCCTGGAGCATATGCTGGCCTTAAACTCATGGCAATCTTGCTTTATATGAGCCACAGGCTTAGCCTTTACATACAGCATTTTGAAGGCTTAACAATGGTTAGATTTTATTGTGATTTGTAGGACTCAGGTCAAAGATCATTTTTTTCTTAATGAGAACAACCTCTCACACTACCTTGAAAACACAAATGGCTTGAGGAATCAGTTTGGCTGGTAACTAGTAGATAATGTCTCTTAATGAATAACAGAACAATCAATGTTTACATGCAAAACTTAAAGTCACTTTAACAGGAGGGAACACTGGTATCACAGGCTATCCAAGAGCTCCAACTACAGTTCCAAAAGTGCAAAGTGAATTTTCTCAGTTTCAACTTCACACACAGGACTAGAGCAATGCTCAGTGGTTGAGAGAGCTGACTGATCCAGTAGAGAAGCCAGATTTGGTTCTGGGCACTAACATGACAGCTCACAACCATCTGTAACTCGATCTCTAAGGGATCTGACACTTTTCTTGGCCTCCACAGGCACCAAGCAATCACTTGGTACACATACATACATGCAGGTAAAAAACACCCATACACATAAAAAACAAATCTCAAAATAAAATTCCTACGGTGTGTAGCTGAGGACCTTCTATCTAGCCTCCAAGTAATAACATACTAAAAGGTACACTTGGGAACTGAATCGCTAAGAGATTAAAACCATTGAAACCAAGCCTGGGGGCTGGACTAGTACATGCATGCACAAAGGCATTTTCAAATAGCAAGCCATAACACACAAGAGAATATAAGCATAGTGTCAAGAGTTAACAAAAACAGGGAAGCCAGTAAGTCTCCCTTTTAACACAACAGTATAACAAGACTGCCCCCAAATGGAGATGTGATCAGTACCTTAAAGCAAGCAAACTACCTGAACCTGTAGTCGTATCATATAGAAGTTAGAACAGACTCAATTCAAAAAACTGTCTGAACCACAATGTTATTAGGTACAGGTTATTTCCTCCCTTGTCCTGGGAATATGGTAATATTGAGCTATATGTTCCAATGACACAAAATTCTACCACTTTCTTGGCAAGGCCTATGGGGATAATATGAGACCCTGCCTCAAAACAGAACAAAAAGACCAGCTCCAAATTCCTTTTACTTCCATAATGACACACTGCTCTACATTTCCCCTGCACTCATCAATACACATCTGAGAAATCTCTCCACATATTTCTGTAACATACTTTTACTCCAAAACTGCAAGCAAACTAGGAAGGCCTTGCTAAACAGAACACAGTGTTTGCCAAAGTAGTGGCTTCCATCAAAAAGTCTGTTCCTTGTAGTTATTTTGGGGTCAATTTGGGGAGAACCAAATTGATTGACTGACTTGATTCATTCCCCACTTCCGCCCCCAACTCTCCATCCTTTCTGCTTTAAATCTGTATTGGCTAAGAGTGGAATAAGTGAAGAGATTTCGGCCCTGGGAAGGCACATCTGTCCTTCAGGGGCAGTCACATGGGGAGTTATGACTGCAAGAAGGTGCCAGAGCCTCAGGTGACTGCTTACATTTGAAATAAAAGGAAATGCTGAATACAAGCAGTGGTCTCAATGCCTGGTAAACCAATCTTACTCTCAAATACTCAACGAACCCTGGTTTCATTTTAAGGAGTCTTGCACTAGCTGTGGCACAAAATTAATAAAGGTAATAAATGTAACTCAAGTTCTATTGTTTGAGGAGTGAAAAAAGAACATTTTAAAAAGCTAAGGTATATTAAAAATGTTAGGGAACCATGATCCAAATAACCAAATACAGACTTTTCTCTACCTTAGTATGAAAATGTCAGTAAAATAATGTTAAAAATGGTTCTTCAGGCATATATGATTGAAGGAAATGTGATCTTTTCCAGTTGAACTAGTAACAGCAAAAAAGGGCTGGGGCATTTTGCTCAGTGGCAGAGTGCTTGCCTAGTATGTGTGAAGACCCAATTTCCTGAGGTGAGTAGAGGGGACAAAAAGGCCTCCACACCCTGCACCTTCCATATCACCAGAGAGGATCTTTAGCTATCACCTTATTCTAAAGGTTTACTATTTATGACACAGATCATATACTCTTACATATGGTTAGCTTCAGACATTTTAAAACAATTATTTACTCAAAAGACTACCAATAAGCTAGGTGGCGGTGGCGCACACCTTTAGTCCCAGCACTCAAGAGGCAGAGGCAGGCGGATCTCTGTGAGTTCGAGGCCAGCCTGGTCCACAGAGCGAGATCCAGGACAGCCAGGACTACAACCCTGTCCAGTGATTTGTCAAAGCCCTGTGGACAATAAATGGTCAGCAATTAAATACAGGTCTATTGATTCCAAAGTCAATCAACTTCCCTCTAAATGACTACTGCCTCCCAGTAAATCCCAGATTGTGTGCTTTATGATACAATCCTTAAATCCCAAAGGGCATGCCTACTGAATCCCATGGGCTTTTTATACCAGTCCTTGGCTAAACACTTTCAAACCTAAAAAGCCTTTTTGTGGTGCTGAGGATTGAACCTAGGGCCTTAAATATGCAAGACAAGCACCCTACCACACTGAGCTACATCCTTAGCACTCCTTGAGACATTTTCACTATTAACTTCCTGCCTCAACCTCCAAAGTAGCTGGGATTACATTATGAAGCCCATTAACAAAACAGATTGGTAATCACTCTTCCACTGAGTTATACCCCTAGCCCAACATCCTGTACTGGCACAAATAGCCAGATGTTCTCTTTTCTGATCTGCTTTTGGAAGGACATGGGCTCACTATCTAGCCTAGGCCCATGTCACCATGCTGGCTCCGTAATTCTCGACAGTGCTGGGAATGGACTGTGTGTATTAGGCAACACTCTACCACTGAGCCAGCCCCATAGCTCAGTCTGCATTCTATTTATTTTTTTCCACTTTTTTTTTGGTCAATAAAGTACTAACACCAAAAGAAAAAAAATGCCTGTTTGTTCAACCATAGCCAGGTATGATAATGGGTGTCTTAATGCCAGCACTCAGGGCAGGCAGATCTCTGAGTTTGAGGACAGCCAGGGATACAAAGTGAAATTCTGTCTCACTATGGTTAAAATAGGTTAAACCAACTGGGCGATGGTGGTGCACACCTTTAATCCCAGCAATCGGAGGTAGAGGCAGGAGGATCTCTGTGAGTTCAAGGTAGCCTGGCCTATAAATCAAGTTCCAGGACAGTCAGGGTTCTGTTATACAGAGAAACCCTGTCTTGAAAAATCAAACAAACAAACAAAAAGTTAAAGCACAAGATAGGCCTGTGGCAGAAGTCTGTAATCCTAGCTAATAAGAAGACTAAGGCAGGAGGATCACAAGTTCAAGGCCTACCTATGCTACAGTTAGTTTCAGAGTAGCCTAGGCAACTTCATGAGATGTGTGTGATCTCAATTTACAAAAGAAAAAGTAAAAAGGGCTTAGGGCTAGAACTTAGTAGTAGAACACTTGCCTGGTATGCATAAGACTCTTACGTTCAAACCCCAGTTCCACCAAAAAATAATATACAAAGTTCAATCAAAGGATCTACTAGATTTGAAGTCAGGATAAAAAGTACCATCGTGTATGTAGATACCAAAAATGTTAAGAATTTTTCTTTGTAGAATTTTAAAGTTCATTAAATTTATAATAGATAAATGGATGGAAGTTTAGCTGTGCTTTTCTGTCATCTCTCACTTTTAAAAATATGAAGCATTTCCCTGCCCCCACAAAAAACCAAAAAAAAAAAAACCCCCCCAAAAAAAAAAACCACCCAAAAAACAGGGCACTGGGCATACCTTTAATTCCAGCGCTCAGGAGGCAGCAGGCAGAACTCCTGAGTTCTAGGCTAGACAGGGCTACACAGTGAGACCCTGTCTGACATCCTCTCCTGGCCTAAATGAGCAATGGTCATACACATGGTGCGCACGCGTGTGCGTGTGTGCTTGTGTGCGTGTGTGTGTGTGTGTGTGTGTGTGTGTGTGTGTGTGTGCATACACACACATATACAGGTAAAATACTATACAAATAAAATAATCTAATAAAAAACAGGACAGGGTTGTTTTACTGCATTTATTTATGGGAAGATAGCGCTCATCAACCACATGATTTGTTGAAACATTTCCAGAAGTAGACTAGTAGAACATAGAGTGCATTCAGCACTACTGAGACACCACAGCAATGAGCTTACAGAGTACCTGAATAGTAATGGACACTTAGCTTCGCTTACACTTTCCTATCTTTACCTCTTATAAAGGGTAGCTGAAAAATCCAAAAGGGATTCAGGAATGTCCTTCATGTCTGACATGCAGTTCACAATTACAACCACAAGCCTCTAAAACAACTGCATTGAAAGAGTATTAAGGACTATATTGTAAAAAAAAATTAAATGACAGAAAACTCTGCTATGCAACCAATTTATAAGATCAAGTTAGTGGGAAGCCACTATGATGACATTTCATCCCACTCAAGTAATTCAGACAGGAAATTTAATCTTCACCCAACCTTCCATGTTCCTTTATTATTGTTCTACCTTGTTAAATCAGAATTTGTTCTCTATAAACTCAATTTTCAACTGCTGTTTTATTATTCTGAAGAACTTAAAAAATATCCCATGGAGTTCTACGTTTATTTTAAAAAGCAATTAACACAAAAATCTCTGATTATTAGTAGTGTTGACAGTAATCGGTAACTACAGTACTATTTCAGGACATAAGATTTCCCATCAGGCTGAGACTGTGAAGCACTCCTGTAATCGCAGCAGTTGGAAGACTGAGGAAGGAGTATCGTGAGTTCAAGGCTGGCTTGGGCTACACAACAAAATCCTCTTATCAAAAAACAAAATAAAATAAAATAAATACTTTCTCTGAAATACCTGGAGGATGAGACAGGAGGATCTCCATGAGGTTGCTATATAATTAACTCCAGGGCAACTTAAATTACAGAAGAGGCATTGCCTCAGAAAAAATAAAAAATAAAACACAACCAAAAAAGACTGGTCTATCACCTATATCGATCACTTAATTTTAGTTGAGGAAAAACGATTTTAAGATCAAACATGCTGACAACTAAATCCTTCCTGAACCAGTGTTCCCACATAGAAATCCTGAGGGTGGGCCTTTAACCCTGGTCTGACCCATACACTAAGAACCTTTTATACCTGTACTTAGGTTATCATTAAACACAAGCATCTCTCCCCACTCAGAAAGAGCCATTCTCTTCAAATCTCCTTAGACTGTCACAAGTTGCAAAGACAGTATAATCTGTAGATGTGCAGGTATTACCTTTAACCTACCTAAACACACATACACACGCAATGTGCTGCTGTCTACTACAGATATTTATCCCACACATATATCGGTGCTGTTATAATTAATGACATTAAAATCTCAAGTTAAAGCATTGTAATATGAGAAAATCTAGAGCAAAAATGACAATTCATTTTTTTCAGATAGAAAACCCTATGTTCAAAAACATATATATCCATCATCTTTGAAAAAAATCTCAGTTATTTAGAGGGGGAAAGATGAACTGCTTTACACCATCTAGGAAATGTCCCTATTCAAAACTAGAAAAAAATAATGAAAGAAAAACAGACATGGAACTATTACTATCTTAGCGTTGGTTATCAAAGATTCAAAGTTCTATATAAAGTGGGACATGAGGATTTAGAAATCTCTCTTACTCAAAAAAGTCAAAGAACTACACCTACAAAAGAAAATGTCGGGGCTGGAGAGATGGCTCAGGTTAAGAGCACTGGCTGTTCTTCCAGAGGACTCAGGTTCAATTCCCAGCACCCACATGGCATCTCACAACTGTCTGTAACTACAGTTCCAGGGGATCCGACACCTTCACACATGCATGCAGGCAAAACACCAATGCACATTAAATAAATAAATTTAAAAAAAAAAGAACAGGTAGCAAACTTACATTTAAAAAAAAAAAAGAAAATGTCCTCATCCTGGGTACTAACCCCAAAATGCAGCACCTCATCAGTCTAGTTTGGACTGTTATTTGCTACCCACTCAATGGTAAATCAAAAGAACAGGCTGCTAGTCAGCGAGGGTATTCTCTTTCCCAGTCCTATAGGACTATGGAAAAAGTATAGTAACACAATTCTATAAATGTAAATGCTCCACTTGACCTGCTCTTACTGAAAGCCTTACTACAATGTTTACCAACTGAAAGATAGCGGCCTAATATTTCTAAAGATTTCATTGAGCTATTTCTTTAAGAGTCCTGATTATATATATATTTTGAGACAAGGTCTCACTATGTAGAACTGGCTGGCCTAGAACTCACTGTCTAAATCAGTGAGCTAGTCTCAAATTGTGGTGATCCTCCTATGTCTGCGCCCCTTTACCCCACAGATGTGGGCCACCATGACAGACCCTGATTTATAAAGTACATTTATCAACTTACAGCAAGAGCAGTAACAGTTGAAACACAAACTGTAACAAACCACCCAAATAATGCATAGTTGCTGGAAAACTCTCGCCTCTTCCACTGAGGCAAACTATTTTTACAAGCTAATGACAGTTTCTGATGCAGGATAACATACATCGCTTTCAATTTCCACTAGTTTTGTGATGTAACTAGATGGCAAACAGGTATTCAAGTTTGCTGACTTCCAGTGTCAAATGAGGGCTCCACCACATACTAATTTTTAACAAATCACCCAACCTTTTCTCAGGGTAGTCTGTTTCCTCTTTAAAATATTTAACATCTCCATGAAGGTCTGATTGTGAAGATTACAAAATAATACACACCAAATCCAGAGCCTAGCACACACTCCTTCAAGAAAAGTTACTTATAAATGTAGCCTAGTTAACTATCCAGCAGAATTTGCTTAGGACAATCCAAGTTTGCAACTGTTTTCTAGAAGTACTTATCAATAATGTTCCACTTACTTTTAAGTGCCCTGGTTAGTGCAAGCAATTTTTGTGGTAATAATAATGTGATGTTATGACAGAAATAATAATGATGATGACAGAATTAATTCCAATTAGAATAATACATACCAATATGGCTTCTTGAATCTTGAAGGGGGAAAAAAATAAAATGGCAGACAAAATAACTCACATTCTATTGAGATTTCACTTAGTTATTCACTGAACATTTAAAAGCAATTTCTTTTTTGGTTTTCCGAGAAAGGGTTTCTCTGTGTAGCTTTGCGCCTTTCCTGGAACTCACCTGGTAATCCAGGCTGGCCTCGAACTCACAGAGATCCGCCTGGCTCTGCCTCCCGAGTGTTGGGATTAAAGGCGTGTGCCACCACCGCCGGCCCCAATTGTCTTAAAACAGCCAATTTTTTCTTTCAGTGCTATAAAAGTTTGGCTAACTTTAGATTACTTTTAAAATACAACCCCCAGCTAAATCACAGGTGACTTTCAGGTGCCCTTGGAATTCACAGTAAAAAGCACCCACCCTCATCATGAAGAACCCATTCAAACACAGGGATTGTAGAACATAACGACATATATTTGTAAATACATTCTACAAATACATCATCAGGAGACAAAACAAAAAATAATTACCTTTCTGTTATGACATAGTACTCAAATCCAATAAACTGGGATTTAGTTTTCTTCACTCTGCTCTAGAAGAAAAAAATTCATTATTCTTCCTGTCATAGAATCCACACTTTCATTGCAATAAAACAAATTCTTAAAAACACATACTATATGTATTTTGGTTACATGCATCATAACCCAAATTAATTCAATGTTAGTATTAGGATATTTGGGGAACCAAGAGTGTCAGAGGGAACCAGGAGTTAGATAAAAAAGATTTCCTTTAATGGCCAAGAGGCAATCTACCTTTTAATATTAGCTTGTTTAAAACAAGCCTTTCCTTATCAGACTAGTAATTATTTTCAGATTCTAAGAGTCACTTTCAAGGACTTATTTGGTACACTACACTAGCCAGGACATCTAGGCTAAAGAATGTTTGTGACCCTTTTCAGTAAGAGGAACTGCCCTAAAATAGTTACTTTAAGGGGTGCTTGGGTTGGTCTTTCTAGATAGTTAACCTGTATTTCAGAAATTGATTTGAGAAAAAGGCCGGCCTGTAATTGTGCCTGCCTCCTCTCCAGACGACTCTGATCTGATGGGAAGATGAGTAACTTCATAATTATGAAAAATCAAAGAAATGATTAGCACTACATTATTTTTCCTGTCTTCAATCATCTAAACGCACTGTGGTTAATTATGATTCAAGAAATGTAAGCAACTGATTTCTAGTAAAAAAAAAAAAATTGTGGGGCCTGCCAGTGGTGCATGA
The DNA here is from genome assembly GCF_049852395.1 of Peromyscus maniculatus bairdii. Classification (NCBI taxonomy): domain Eukaryota; kingdom Metazoa; phylum Chordata; class Mammalia; order Rodentia; family Cricetidae; genus Peromyscus; species Peromyscus maniculatus. Next base: position 81,760,632 of record NC_134875.1, on the reverse strand, counting down.
GAATCTGATATAAATCCTTTTGCCCCTAAAAAGAAAAAAAAAATGACCTTAATAACTAGTCTGCTAGGCCTCAGACTGCTAGACTAACCTGTGGAATAAGTATGGTGAAACTGTCTAGGGAAAGAACGTGGCTGTCTCCTCCATCTTGAAATTAATCAGCATAAGGGGAAAAGGGACTGAGTATTCAGGAAGCAGAAGCCCAACCGGTTAATACTAGTTACTAAGCTATGGCGTACGTGGCAGGTACCGCCCGCAGAAGCTGAGACCCTTAGGGGTTTTTGAGTTGGGGAGGGGTATGACTGCTGGCGGATCACAGGGATATTAACTTGAAAATAATTTGGCTCAGTTCCCACACTTACCCAGGGAAAACAACCCCCAACGTCTTTTCCCTCCGTTTTTTTTTTTTTTTTTAAATTTTGGAGGGTGGGGGAGGGATCCTTCTAGTAATATCTGACCAAGGATACACCAGGGCTAAAGCAGCAAGGAAGCGAACCCAATTTGTCCCGAATCCTCGGGCAAGACTGACATCGTAGCCCCAGAGGGCAACTAATTGGTAATGCCCTCCCGACGGGTTCAAAATGGGGCTTTGCGAACCCTGGGAAAATCTGAAGGCCCAAGAGTTCCCAACATCTGACTTACAGCACCTCCACCCGACTTCCCCAAACCCTAGCCCGAGCGGCAACGCGGGGCGACGAGGGGGGAAACTCCGAGGAAGGAGAAGAACTGGAGACGCTTAGATTCTCACGCCTGAGGCCCAGAGTCCAGGGTCGCCTCCCCGGCCTTCTGAGCTTGGGAGGCCCGGGCCGCGCGCGACTCCGGGGCCACGGAGAGGAAGTCCTACCCACCTCCTTCCCCTTCTTCCACGAACCGGCCGCCACACACCACCCAGCTAAAATGGCAGCGGCGACTACGCCACGGAGCCCCCCGCAGCCACACGCCCGGGTCCCGAGGCCGAGCTGCGTGTCTCGGCCGCAGCCGGCCACTCGGGCCATTTTGAGAGCCGTGGCGCCGCTGCCTTGCTCCAGCCCGACACCCCATTTCTCAGGCTGCCCGCGCCTTCACTTACTCGGGGTTTCCGACCAAGAGCGAACTCGCGGGGTGCCGCCGCTGCCACCCAGGCTCCGCCGTGCCTCTGCCTCCGCGGCTCTCTAGCCCGCCTCCGAACCTCTGGGAGAGACCCGCCTCTAGCCCAGCGCCCGTTCTAAGACGTAGCTCAAGCAGCCATTATCTTCCCCATTGTTACCTAGCACTGACAGGAAACGACTGCCCACAACAGGAAGTGATGGCCCAGCGTCCCGACTTCACAGGCCCACGCCCAGCCTGCTAGCCAGCCAATGGCAGCCGATTCCTCGAAAAGGCTTCGTGGGCAGAGGAGGGGCAGACTAGCCGACGAGGCGGGGAGGCGGGGAGGGAAAAAATGCTGCTGTGACGCCCACCATGTGACAGGCCCCACCCTCCTTCGCCATTTTGAATGGTGGCGAGAAATTCGCGTTCTGAGAATTGTGGGAACCTTCGCTTTCCCATTTTGAAAACTGAAGGACGTCACAGGCGGGCCGCCTGCAGCCTTTTTTTCAGAGAGCAAGCATGTCGTATCGGTGTTAAGTGGCACCGATCCACACAGTCCAGACTAGCGTAGACGGCGGGCAACATTTTATTTAGCACGTACTTATTGCCAACTGTAGATCAAGCACAGCTGTAGATGTTGAGAAAGTTGAACCAAAAATAAAGTTGGAATAGTCCAGAAATAGAACTCTCAGTTCCTACGGGGTTTGGTAGTCTAGAGTGAACAAAATTTTAAAATGCATTATTTGTCGCTCGGTACGGGAGTTTGAAGGTGGGGGAAGGGTGCGCTGTAGGGACAAAACAAAATTTGCAATGTTAAACAGTGGTGAGGAAGGGCGCCACGAGGCTCTCTAACTTGGGTACTCTAAAGGGGCGGCGACTGTAAATGGATGGGAAAATCTGAGAGCAGGGAATTCTAAAGGGAAGGTTAGGGAAGCCTTTCTCAGATGCTAATGACTAAAGGAAGGAATGAAGGGAATGCACCGTACAGCTTCCAGTTCCCATTGAACACTTAAAGGGGAAAAGAACCTTAAACCAGCGTTTTAAGGATGTCTCTGTGTCCCAACCCCCATTATTTTCTATTAAAAGGATAGGTACAGTAGCTTTTTTTATTGTTTTTCCAAAGGACCTAACTTATTCCTACCTCAACTGCTTAAACTAGGCTGGAAGCCCTGCTGGGATGGCGCACGCCTTTAGCCCCAGCACTTGGGAGGCGGAGGCAGGCAGATCTCTGTGAGTTCTAGGCCAGAGTTCGAGGCCAGCCTGGTCTACAGCTCAAGTTGCAAGCCATCGGGGCTACACAGAGAAACACTGTACAAACAAAAAAAAAAAAAGAAAAAAGAAAAAGAAAAACACCAAGCAAACAAACATAAACTAGGCTGGAATATTTCTTTGATATTTTTGCATTAATCATCTAGCTTCACCTCACCTCCCAGAGAAACCTGTGACCACCCTATTTAACCTAACAACTTCTCCAATGCTTTTACCTGCTTGTCTGTAAAGCACTTAATAAATAAACTGTTTATCTCACTATTTAAGAACAAAATAAAAACCCCAGAACTGGGGAGGCTGAGGCAGGACTGCTGAGAGTTGGAGGCCATCCTGGGCTACATAGTGAATTCCAGGCCAGCCTGAGTTAAAATGTAAGACTTTTTTTAAAAAAAAAAAAAATGGAGAGTCTCTCTATGAGACCTAGGCTGGCCTTGAATCTACAATCAAGCTTCTACTTTCCAAGTACTGATATTTCAAACCTGCACTATTACTCACTGCTCAAAATTCATGTAACTTTAAAAAGATAATTTGGTACTGTTTGCCAAAAGCCTCAGTGTATGTGGGCATGACAGTGTTTGCCTGTTATGCCAGCACCTAAGAGACTAAAGCAAGATTACAAAAAATTCAAGGTCAGTCTGGGTTACCTAGAGTGTTCCAAGCCAGCCTAGGCTAGAGTGAGACCCTCCCCTTTTTTTAAATGCTGGTCATAGTGGAGTTTTTTTTAAAAATCTTTAAGTTACATTGTGTGTGTGTGTGTGTGTGTGTGTGTGTGTGTGTGTGTGTGTGTGTGTGCTTTTTGTATCCCCCCTCCCCTCAGTGCTAGGGACCGGCCTTAGCAAACACTCTACCACTAAGCTAAACATCTAACCCCTAGAAAGAAGTCTAAATGGGCATACATGCAAGTAAAGTGTGATCATGATTAGCCATTTAATCGTCTTAACCTTTTCCTATACTGTCTTAAACATTTTATAATATATATGTGGGTTATTTTTTTTGGGGGGGGGCGTTCAAGACAGGGTTTCTCTGTGTGGTTTTGCTGCCTGTCCTGGATCTTGCTCTGTAGAACAGGCTGGCCTTGAACTCACAGAGATCTGCCTGTCTCTGCCTCTCGAGTGCTGGGATTAAAGGTGTGCACCACCACTGCCCGGCAATATATATGTGTTAATAGGTTTTAGAAGAAGAGAGCCATTTTCATTCAGAAGAAATATCTGTCTAAATATAAAAAGAAAAAAAGAGTTCCTGTCCATTTTTTTCCTTCCACGGTCCAAATACACACTTTGCCTTTGTTTCCTTCTAGCTGTTTTCCTGTGCTCTTTCATAAGCATAAAGCTGCTTCAGGTATTTAGGAAACTATCCACTTTATTGCCAAACTCTAAATGCAGCCCGTGATGCCATTGAGTGTACTCTAGAACCACCCAAAACAAACGCTGAACACTTTATTTCTGTTTAGCATACTTGTTTTTCTCATGCAACACTGAAATGTTTCCTAAAAACCCCTTCTTGATTACATGGCCTTTAGGGAAAAAAAAATAACATTTCCTGTGTTCCTCTCAATGGTCTGCTGATTGCTATTCAGATCTATCAGTAGCTATCATCACACGACAGACTGTGTAGTAAGACAGCATTGAACCAATATCAATATAAAGAACATTGCAAAAGAGAGTACCGTACCAACGAAAATACCAAGAGAAGCTGCTATTTGTGCCTGAGATCTGAAAACAGAAAGGTGCCTCAGGAAAATAAAGGAGGAACCCTGAGAGAGAGAGAGAGAGAGAGAGAGAGAGAGAGAGAGAGAGAGAGAGAGAGGGAACAGCCTTATTTAAATATCCTGGGGTGAGAAAATGGAGCCTGAGGTACTGAAAGACTAGATGGTTTTCTCCAGCAAGATTCTATTTTATTTTCTTCACAGCGCTCACACATCAGAATTTATCTGGTCCGTTTTCTTGTTTATTGATTTTATTTGTATGTTTATAATCTGTCAGTCTTCCTGCTGGCTGGCTCCCACCCCTCCGACAGTAAACACCGTGGGAACTGAAACTTGGCTCCACCCCCTCACAGCGTATCACCCGAGCCTAAAATACTAACAGGCACTCAATCAATTTTTTTTTAATGAATCAACAAATTAGTGTGTAGGTCTTATTGCAGATTTTGGATCTATGCTAATAACAATGAAAATCGTTAGTTCTTTAAAGAGCAATAGAACAATACTATCTGATTCAAGGTTTTCTAAAGCTCTTTATGGATGCTATGTGTTTGATTTTGATTTTGCCTTTTTAAAAAATAATAGTCAAATAAGGGGCTAACATTTACAGCTGCCGTGTGTTTGTAACTTCCTTTTTCTCTCTAGAAATAACTCCGCTGTTTTAAAAATGTGATAAGTAAGCAATGTCTTTAAGACATTCCAAAGGTTGTGTGGGAAAAAAACAGCTACAGAATATTTATTTAGGTCAGGTACTGCCTCTACTGTCTTTTAAGAATCTTTTGAGCAAGAATCATGGACCTCTTTGATGCCACCAGTGGGTCCAGGGTCTGTCACCTTGCCACTCCACACACAGAGCCTCTGTCTCTGCCAGCTCTCCTCCACAGTGCTCTTTTGACTCCTCCTTTGGTCAGGTTGCAGCTCGGGTGAGCACAACAGAGAGATCTCCTGTCCCGGCACCTCATTTTCGCTGGACGTAACGTGCACTTGTTTTGCATTTGTAGATGGCATGTCCTCAACGAGAATGTCTATTTCATGAGAACAAGTACTGTCTTTTTTCTTTGCTTCTATATTCCCAATGCCTTGAGGATGCCTGACCCGTAATAAATACTCTGTAACCATTTGAATAAATGAGTAAATGAAAAAAAAAACATACACTGGTCAAAATCTTTTAACCGAAACCCATTACCAATTTCTTAGTGCTTCCATTGACCAGTTTACTTCTTTAGTGGTTCACACTAAAAGCTAAGATGTGAGTGAACTTTAAATGCCTTCTTCAGTTTGTCTGAGGACGTGGATAAAGATACAAAGATAAAAATCATTATTTTATTTAAATAAATAAAGTATTTGTTCATTTATTTTGGCATTAGAGATCAAACCGAAGGCATCTAAAGTCTTATGAACACTAAGGAGAATTCTACCACTGAACTAGATCCCTAAGCCTCTTATTCATTCATTTATTCCTTTGATTAAGTCATTCATTCAACAAATACTGTGAGCCAGTGCTCAGTGTTAGGCCTTGGGGCTATGTGTACAAAAGTTACAAGCTCTGTCCTGTTCACAGAGTGGAAGATAAGCGTCCTGGGAGGATGTACTTTCATCATTTTGTAAAGATGTGTGTTCATCCCATTGACTGCCCAGGAAACACTCTAGTTCAGTCACACGTGTGATTTGGTTGAGGGTACAGAAGGCATCAATATGATCAAAGTAACTTACACGCATGTATGAAAATGTCACAGTGATAAAAACAAGAAAAGGTCAAAATAAAGCCTATTATTTTGTACAGTTGATACACTCTAATAAAACAGAACAAAAGACCGATTAGAAAGGGAAGCACACAAAGCACATACAGCCTGTAGAGGGCATTTCAAGGCCCCAAAGCTTTAGAAATGGTGTCTCTGTGTTAGCCTCATCCGTGGCAAAGCTTACAATTCCTGTTACTTCTAACAGCACAATGGCCCATTTGAGCTGGGACTATAGGCGCGTGCCTGTCAAACGTCCTGTTTATACTGGCATTGTTATTGAAAACTGTTAGATCCTTGAGAGCTATTATCTCTCTGCAAAGTTCATTGTGGTGCATATTGTTTCTCTCACAACCCCCCTGTAACTTAATTAACTGCAGTTGTTCTCCTCAGGAAAATAAATTCTAGAATAGGAAGTATTATTGCAAATGTTTGGCATACTAGAAATAAAATGAGTTCTGGCTAATTGCATTAATATTGAAAGAATTCGGAGTAGGTTTATAGTCATCCCCTCCCCCCAGCTGTTCCTGCAGCAGTGACAGGGTTTTCTTGACACTCTGCTGTCTGGGAATTAAAAGGCACCCTGCCCTGGTAAAGCAGTAGGATGCGCCTTCAGTATCCAAACAGAAAAGGTCACAGCCTGGGTCACAAAGCACAGAACACTGTTGTAACTCATGCCAAAGCAACTAGAACGTAACCTTTCTCTAGCAAATTAAGAACAGGGTCCTAGAGAGGGTTGTGGATTTAGGGAAGATGCATTCTTGTTATCACTCATTTTAATAAGTAAATCCCCTTTTGTTTAACTTATTTTAACTGTGGAGAATAAAATGTTTAAAGCTGGTTCTGGATAATTGTGGACGGACTATCATCTCTGAAGTCAAACACACCAAGTGTCTCTTTGGAGACAAGATACCCAGGTCGTTGCTTCTTATCTTCAGTCTCCTCAGTCAGCAAAAAAATTAACGTTGAGCCTACCCACCTCAACTCTGCTCGCCGCAGAGGTCAGAGGTCAGCCGTCAGGCCTCTACCATGTCCACCCACACTGTCCTTCGTGCGGGCCATATTCGCAGCTGCTTTCTCTGGGGAAACACATTAAAAAAAAATGCTTCTCTGCCTTCCAAGTCTCTTCAGAGAAGGAAGGCCCCTCCTTCCCAGAACTTTGGCCGGAAAATGCCAAACTCCCCAAAGTCTTCCCCTCCCCGTAGAACTCTAGGGAAAATCCCAAGGCCACACTCAGTTCTTAGATTCCCAAGCTTCCCAGGGAGAGACAGGAAGGAGGCTTATTTAGAATAACAGACTCCAGCCCCACCCTACGATTGTCATTCAGATGCTTCAGGTAGGAGCCTGAGAGAATCTTCAGGTTTTAAACTGTATGTTTATTCATTGAAATGACTTTGAGGGTTTGTTGTTGTTCGGTTTTGTTTCTCTCAGTTAGGGTCTCTACGCACTCCGGCCTGGTGGCCTGGAACTTGTAATTACCGACCAGGCTGACTTGAAATATGCAGCGATGGATTCTCGTGTCTCTGCTTCCAGGCTGCTGGGTTTCGCTGGTCACCGCCACCCACTGGTAGAAATTTTCATGTTAATGACTGTTCCAGCCACCAGCGAAGATTCAGAGCAGGATGATTCGCAGAGAAGCACTCGGAGGCCCCCTACAGTTGAAACGATAGTAGCTGTGGTGTACTGTATCTCTGCCATGTAAGAGAAGTCGATAGCGCCTCTTAGTGCTCGTCACCCAAACGCCTTGAAAGATGTTTCGAGCACTGTAAGTGAGACAACGAAGGCCAAAGCAATGAGAAACAGCACCCAAATCAAAATGCATTTCTTGGTTCCAAAATCGAGTTTCAAGGGAATCGCACAATAATTTTTTTTTTTTCTTTTTTACGCCAACACTGTAGAAGCACACCTTATACATGGAAGAAACACCCAAAAATCACGCCAGGTAACAAAAAAAGGAATATATATATATATATATATATATATATATATATATATATATATATATATATATATATATATTGGACATTGTACTCACGGCCTTAACATATATTAAACAATATTCTACCACTAGCTGGAAATATATTTTCTCGAAGATGATTTTAAAATTGAAGGGCTCTGGCTATAGCTTGGTGGAAGTGTGTTTTGTCTAGCGTGTCCAAGGCCCTTGGTTCAAAACCCAGCACTGCAAACCAGATTTGCAAACAAGCAAATACTATTATAATCCCAGAATTTGCGGGGTTGAGCAAAAGGAGCTCCAACTTAAGGCCAGCATAACATGTGGGGTCAGTCTCTCTCTCTCTCTCTCTCTCTCTCTCTCTCTCTCTCTATATATATATATATATATATATATATATATATATATATATGATGTGTATGTATATATATGTGTGTGTGTGTGTGTGTGTGTGTGTGTGTGTGTGTGTGTGTGTGTGTATATATATAAATGCAGTTGTGCCTTTCAGTAGTGGAGTAATTGAGAAACCAGGCAGAGCAGCTAGCGTGCTGCAAGGTGTGATTGCTTTGTACTAATCAGTCGTTTTCAAGAGTGAGGGTCAGGTCTCACTATGCAGGCCAGGTTGGCCTCAAATACATGGTCCTCTTGCCTCAGCCTTCCAGCTTGGTGGCAGGTGCCTTTACCCCCTGAACCACCCCACCAGCACTACACATTCTGTTTTGTAATGGTGTGTGTGTGTGTGTGTGTGTGTGTGTGTGTGTGTGTGTGTGTACACATGTCTACTATGTATGTAGAACCCATAGGACCAGCTCAGGTATCATTGTCAGGAATACCATCTGCATCCTTTGAGATATAACACCTCTTGGTCTGAAGCTCATCCATTAGGCTAGACTGGCTGGCCAGTGAGCCCTGGGATCCTTCTATTTCTGCCTCCCCAGAGCTTAGATTACAAGTGTGCATGACCACACCCAGTATTTCCCAAATGAACCACCCCAACGCCCTCTTTTTACTTAATTTTTTTTATGAGACAGAGTCTCACTTGAGATGCCTGGACAGGCCTTCTTTCAGTCCTCCCATTTTGAATAGCTGGAATTACAAGCCTGTGCCACGAGGCTGGCAAATTTTTATTTATTTATTTTTGAGACAAGGTTTCTCTGTGTAACAGCTCTTGCTGTCTTGGAACAGACATTTTTTTTTTAATGAAAGAAAACCCATAAAAATATTTAGGCACGATGTCCCACCCTTTAGCCAAGCAGATCCAATTTTAGGAATTTTCCTAAAGAAAAAAATGGGGAGCCGGACACTGGTGGTGCACACGTTTAATCCCAGAACTTGGGAGGAGGAGGCAGGTGGATCTCTGAGTTCAAAGCCAGCCTGGTCTACAAAGCAAGTTCCAGGACAACCAGGATTGTTATATAAAGAAACCTCATCTCAAAAACAACAACAAAACCAAAAAACAAAACAAAAATAAAAACAAAAAACTAACAAAAACCAAACAAAACATGTCTCTAACCCCCCACCCCAACAAAAATATGGTTTCGTTCTTTTACATGCAGCTATCCAGTTTGACCAGCACCATTTGTTGAAGATGCTGTTTTCCCTACAGCATGCATTTTTAGCTTCTTTGTCAAAAATCAGGAGTCAGAAAGAGTGTGGAATTATGTCTGTGTCTTCAGTTCTGTTCCATTGATCAATGTGTCCATTTTTGTGGCAATGCTATGATAATTTTATTTGATTTGTATATATTGAACCATCTCTGCATCTCTGGGATGAAATCAGCTTAACCACATGGATAATCTTTTTGATGTGTTCTTGAATTTGGTGTGCAATGCATCTATGTTTATAAAAGATACTGCTCTATAATTTTCTTTTATTATTAAGTCTTTGTTTTTGGTATCAGGGTAATTCTGGCTTCATAAAAAGACTTTAGAAATGTTTTTCCTCTTGTGTTTTGCAGAATATTTGAGGAGTATTAGCATTAGTACTTCTTTGAACATATGATGGAATTCTACATTAAATGGATCTGGCCCTGGCCTTTTTCAGTTGGGGGATTTTTGTTTGGTTTGGTTTGGGTTCTTCTCTAGCTGTTCTAGAACTTGTTTTGTAGATAAGGCTGGCCTTGAACTCACAGAGATCTGCCTGCCTCTTCCTCCCAAGTGCCAGTAACTTCTGGAATTATTTATTCCTTGTATCCACTTGGGTGTGATCAGTCTTCTCCTCAGACTGAAACATTCCTTTTAGTATGTTCTATAGAGCTGGATTAGTGGACATAAATTCATTAAATGTATTTTTTACCATGAAATATGTTCTTTTTCCTTCAATTATGACTGATAGTTTTGCTGGGTAAAGTAGTTTAGGGTGACATCCATGGTCTTTCAGATAGTTTTACTGGATATGGTAGTCTGGGATGGCATCTGTGACCTTTCAGAACATGAAGAACATCATTCCAGGCTCTTCTGGCTTTCAGAGTTTCCATTAAAAAAACAGGTGTCCACCGGGCAGTGGTGGCGCACACCTTTAATCCCAACACTTGGGAGGCAGAGACAGGTGGACCTCTGAGTTCAAGGCCAACCTGGTCTACAGAACAAGTTCCAGGATAGCCAGGTCTACACAGAGAAACGCTATCTTGAAATTTAAAAAAAAGAAGGAAGAAAGAAGAAAAACCCAGATGTTATTGTAACAGGCCTGCATTTATATGTGACTTACTATTTTTCTTTTTCTTTTTTTTTTTTGTTTTGTTTTTCGAAACAGGGTTTCTCTGTGTAGTTTTGCACCTTTCCTGGGACTCACTTGGTAGTCCAGGCTGGCCTCGAACTCACAGAGATCCACCTGGCTCTGCCTCCCAAGTGCTGGGATTAAAGTTGTGCGCCACCACCGCCCGGCTCGTGACTTAGAATTTTTCAATCACAATCACAGCTTTCAATATCCTTTGTTTGCTCTTTACATCTAGTATTTTGATGATTTGTCAAATGACATATATCTTTTCTAGTCCTGTCTATGTGTTGTTCTGTATGCCTCTTGAAGCTTGATAGGCATGTCTTTTTTAGACACGGGAAATTTTCTATGCTTTTGTTGAAAACATTTTCTGTTTCTTTGACCTGGGTTTCTTCTTCTCCTTTTTTTTTTTCTTTTGGTTTTTCGAGACAGGGTTTCTCTGTGTAGCTTTGCACCTTTTCCTGGGACTCACTTGGTAGCCCAGGCTGGCCTTGAACTCACAGAGATCCGCCTGGCTCTGCCTCCCGAGTGCTGGGATTAAAGGCGTGCGCCGACGCCGCCGCCGCCGCAGCCGCCGCCGCCGCCGCCGCCGCCGCCGCCGCCGCCGCCACCACCACCATCCGGTCTTCTTCTTCTCCTTCTTATATATCTATTACTCATAAGTTTGGTCTTTTCAGTGTCATAGATATCCTGGATGCTTTGTTACTAGGTCTTTTTTTTTTATTTAACATTTTCTTTGACTGAGTGATCTGTTTTTACCTTGTCTTCAAGGTCTGATATTCTCCCTTCCACTCAATCCAGCATGTTGGTGAGGCTTTCCTTTCATCTTGCTGTTTGACTTCCCAAATTGTTCTTTCTTTCCTTCTTCCTTTTTCCTTCCTTCCTTCTTTCTTTTCCTTTCCTTTCCTCCCTCCCTCCCTCCTTCCTCCTCCTCCTCCTCCTCCTCCTCCTCCTCCTCCTCCTCCTCCTCCTTCTTCTCTCTCTCTCTCTCTCTCTCTCTCTCTCTCTCTCTCTCTCTCTCTCTCTCTCTCTCTCTCTCCTTTTTTTTCCCTTGAGACAGAGTCTCCTGGATCTCGCTCTGTAGACCAGGCTGGCCTCGAACTCACAAAGGTCCTCTTTCCTCTGTCTTCTGAGTGCTGGGATTGAAGGCGTGCACCTATAGGCCTGGAACCTCCCAACTTTTTTTTTTTAATTTTTATTTCATTTTTCATCCCCCTCAAAGAGTCTCTTTTTTGCATTCTATTTTCATATCTTGAATTGATTTTTGCTTTTTATTTATTATCTCATTTAACTGTGTTTTCACCATCTTCATTTAGACATTTATTTACATCCTCTTTGAACTCTTTGAATATGTTCATAATTGCTATTTTGAAGTCCTTGTCTTTATATCAGGTAAGTGCTTGTATTGGGGAGTATTGGAATATGGGTGCTGGTTTCTGGAGGTGGCATATTATCTTATCTGTTCATCATCTTAGTTTCTTTTCTATTGCTATGATAAGGCATCATGACCAAGACAACAAGAAATCCTTTAAGTAGGGTTAGTCTATGACCATCATGACAGGGAGCATGGCACTAAACAGGCAGGCATGACTATGGAGAAGTAGCTGAGTGCTTATATCTAATCTACTATAGTGCACAAGGCATAGAGAGAGATGGGGGTAGGGTGGGTGGGAGAGGAAGGGGGAGAGAAAGGAAGGGAGGGAGAGAGAGAGAGAGCTAATTAAGAATGGCACAGGCTTTTTAAATTTCAAAGCCTGCCCCCAGTGATGCACCTCCTCCAATAGGGCCATGCCTCCTAATCCTTCCCAAATAGTTACACCAATTAGAACCAAGTATTCAAATATATGAATCTATGGGACCATTCTCATTTAAGCTACCACATTCATTGTATGTGTGTTTATAAGATCTAGGCATCTGGAGTTAGGGTATTTTTGTATGAATATCTACTTTGGCCTTTGTTGAATTGGTGTTTACTCTTTGTTGTTACTCCAACTTGTTAGATTGTAGACCAGCTTAATGATGCTTGGTTATAAGTGTTGTGGCTACTTTGAGGTTCTGGGTTCAGTCTCCAAGTGGTCTCAGATCGGAGTAGTGAGTAGAATGGCTGATAGTTCAGCAGGTGGCTGGGTAGGATACTGCCTTTGGATATCTCTAACTGGGGTTCTGAGTCAGGCTCCACACAGTCCTGGGACCCAGCGGTATATTGGGTACCTGAGAGTTAGGCAGACTGGTGGGCTAACTCTGGGAGCTTTTTCCTGGAATTCAGATTCATATTCAGATTTTGTATTCTAAGAGGTCCCTGCTAAGTGTGGTGGTGGGGTAGCTGACATTTACAGGGAGGGAATGTACTGGTTCTGTGAGTTCCTACCTAAAGTTATGGTTTGAACTCTGGTTCAGACACCAAGCAGTCTCAGATCTATATGGTGGATGAGGTACCTGATAGATGAGGGGAATGAAGGGGGCACTGGCTCTGGAAATCTCTAACTGGGGTTCTGGGTTCAGCTCTACAAAACTTGGAGTCCAATAGTAGATGAGATGTTTGACAGTCTGGTGTTAGTGAACTGGTTCTGAGAAGTCCTACATGAAGTTCTGGTTCAGATTCTAGGTGTAGATTGAAACTCTTCCAGACTGGGGTGGTCAGTGTCATGGCTGATGGGTGAGCAAGTGGGGAGGAGCAGATCAGCTCTGAGTGTGTCGATCCAGGCTCTGGATTAGGATACATGTGGTCTGAGGCCTAAGGGTGGATGGAATGCCTGACAGTCAGGCAGCTCAGTTAATTGGCTTTGAGAAAATCATTTTTTTAATGATATACATAGTACAGTAACAATTTGCTTTGGTTTTGTGTGTTTTTAATTATTTCTTTGTTTATTTTATGTGTATGGGTGTTTTGTCTCCATATATGTCTGTATATGCCTGGCCAGAAGAAAGTCTCAGATTTCTTAGAACTGAATATTAGATGTTTGTGATCCAACATGTGGGTGCTAGGAATTGAACCTATGTCCTCTGGAAGAACAGTCAGTGCTCTTAACTGCTGAGCCATCTCTCCAGCCCCTATTTGTTTGATTTTGAGACACAGTTTTCCTGTGTAGCCCTGGTTGACCTAAAACTCATGCTGGAGACTTGGCTGGCCTCCAACTCACAGAGACTGCTTGCCCTGTCTCCTAAATGCTGGGATTAAACACATGTGCTACCTGGTTTATTCGTTTTTGAGATAAGGTGTCCTGGAACCACTGCTGGCCTCAAACTCATTATGTAGCTGAGGATAGCCTTGAAGTCCTAAATTCCTGCCTCCATTTCCTTCGTGCTCAGATTACAGATGTGCACTGCTCTGCTGGGTTCCAACTATCTTAAGTACATTTTTCTAAGCATCAGAAAGATATGTCTTCAGGATGTATCTTTAAATGCTAATATATATTTCTGGGCACTGAAGTTAACAGGTGATTATATTTTAAAGTTTTTGCAAGAAATATGCACCACTTTTGCACTTGGTTGGAAAAAAAATGTTATACCAGAGAAGCTGTTCTCTCCAGAGTAATCAATTTTTGCTCATCATTCTATGCATCACAAATCGTCCGTTAGACTGTAACTATCATGTGGGCAGAAATTAGTTTTTTTTTTTTTAATTTCCCCTGGTACTTCCTGCCACACAGTGTTCTGCATTCAATAAATGTTGACTAAGTCCACTCGTGCATACGCATACATATAAGCCTATGTACCTATGTGGGCATGCATATTTAAATATGCCACCTTCTTTCTCATCAGTAATGAGAAAAAAGTAAAAAGCAGCTTTTTAAAAAGAGCTAATGGGCCATTTGCCCATGTGTTGGGAAAAGAACGGTGCTCTCTACTCACCAAGGCTGAGGGTACAGAGTGACCAGTAATGATTTCAAATTTGTCCATTTCTGCCCACACAATTATTTCCTTATATTGCTTTTGGTGAGATTAGGTCCAGTTCTCCAACAGTTCTCCTAACTAGCCTGTCTGGGCACTTGATTGAAAATGTTTAAATGAAAAGCTATGTACCAAGACAAGTGGCAAATGGGCTGTCTGTACCCACTCTGGGCTGCTTGCCGCAGCCAGTGTTTAATCAGCTGAGATGACAAGGACCTTGTCCTGTTGAGAGCCAAACAGGTTCACAGGGCTTCAGTCACATCTCGTTTGCTGTGTCTTCAGAATTCCATGCTCTGCGTCCAAACTGAGATAAAAGTACAAAGTTTGTACTTTGGGTTATCAGCAGGTGCCCAAGGGAGAATGAGTGTTCAAATCCCTCAAACCACTAAATTATTAAAAAGTCCTCGAACAGGCTCTTCAGAATCAGACAGCAAGGCTGGAGGATTTACACATTTGATATCAGAAATAGGAAGGCAGGATAAAGAGCCAATCTGAGCTCTTGATGATTTGATTTTTTTAAAACAGTTACTGCTGTGCAAAGGAAGGCACGGAACGCGGAGGACATTTTAAAGACAGATTATGGCTTATCCTTAATTATGGCTGCTGCAGGGCTAAGGAGATGGGTTGGAGCCTGATCATGACTCCAGCCTTCCCTCAGAGACCCAGCAGGCAACAGGGTAGGGTTTCTTTTTTTGTCCTCAAAGCCACTGATGGGGAATTATTGATTCTGAAATCTCCTGTAGGAAATTTTTGCACAGTAAAGTGGGGCATTTAGAAATCTGAGCGGATCGACCAACTGTGAATTCATACTACCTCATTATGTGAACCCATTGGAAACTCTAGCTGGGGACACCACTGGAGCCACTGTCTTCTTACATATTTATTGGGCTGTCAAGGTATAAAATGCCATTATTAAAGTCAGAAGCACCATGCAGCGGACCATGGCTTAACATTCCCTCTGCTAATCACACCAGAGTCCTGGCAGCGGCATTCCTACATTCAACAAATATTGAGGAGTAGGGAGCACTGTGGTGCGGCGTTAGGAGACTCTGCTTTACTCTTTTTTTTTTCCAAATTGTACAGAAAATTTCATTTGTAAATAATTAAAATCCTAACCCTCTCCGAGGCCCCTCAGGCATGTAAGATCTTACCTTGGGGGTATGGTCCTCAAAAAATGTTCTATTTTGTGTTTTGCGGGAAGGTACAAGAGGTACTCTTGGGGCGAAGAAAGGGGATTGGCAAAGAGTAACTGAAAAGTCTAGGATTTTAGAAATGCGTTCACTTTCAAACATTTCCTGATGAAAACAGCTGCAGGCAAAGTGTATACTCACAGAATTTACTCACCTCATCAATGCCCCTGACTTCTTCTTCTTCTTTTTTTTTCTTTCTTTCTTTCTTTTCTTTTTTTTTTCTTTTTTTTTTTTTTTTTTGGTTTTTCGAGACAGGGTTTCTCTGTGTAGCTTTGCGCCTTTCCTGGAACTCACTCTGTAGCCCAGGCTGGCCTCGAACTCACAGAGATCCGCCTGCCTCTGTCTCCTGAGTGCTGGGATTAAAGGCGTGTGCCACCACTGCCCGGCACCCCTGACTTCTTTCTCCATCTTTCTGTTGCATAGCAAGCACAAAACACACATTTATTTGTTAGAGGAATGAAAAACTGAATCCACAATGATGGTACTTTTTAGTACCTGTGTGGTAGTTTCAATGAGAATGGTCCCCATAGGATCATATAGTTGAAGGCTAGGTCCCTAGTTTGTGGAACTGGTTTGGGAAAGATTAGAAAGTGTGGCCTTGTTTGAGGAGATGTGTCATCGAGGATGGACTTTGAGGTTTCAAAAGCCTATGTGAAGCCTAGTCTCTCTCTTTCTCCCTCCCTCCCTCCCTCCCTCCCTCTACTTCTCTGCCTCATGCTTGTGGATCAGGATGTAAGCTCTTAGCTCCAGCTCCAGCACCATGCCTGCCTGCCTCCTGCCATGCTCCCCGCCACGATGATCATGAAGGCTAACCTTCTGGAACCATAATGAAGCCTCCAATTAAACGCTTTCTTTTCTAAGTTGTCTTGCTCATGGTGTCTCTTCACAGTAATAGAACAGTAACTAGGACAGCCTGCTAGCGTTAAACTGAGTACCAGTGAGACTTGCAAATGTAGTCCATCTTAAAATGTACAGCCATCTGCAGAGGGTAGATCCTCAACTGACCACTGAGTAGCCAAGCACCTTGTCATAGCTATTGTTTGTACCTGCTAATAAAAGTGGCAAATTATTTATGAAGGGAGAAATTTTTTAACCTCCTGATCTAAATAAAACCTGAGACTATGGGCTGGAGAGATGACTCAAAGGTTAGGAACACTGCCTGCCTTTCCAGAGGTCCTGAGTTCAGTCTCTGGCAACCACATGGTGACTCACAACCATATATAAAGAGATCTGGTGCCCTCTTCTGGCCTGTAGGGATACGTGCAGGCAGAACACATTATACATAATAAATCTTTTCTGTCATATAAATTTATTATTTTCAATCATAGTTTGCTTTTCTTGTGGCTCCTGTGTTATTTATTCCTTTATATTTTCTTTGTTTTTTCATTAAAATTTTTTTAAAATTCATTTTACATACCAACCACAGATCTCCCTCTCATTCCTCCTCCCCCTGACCCACACCCATCCTCTCCTCCAAAATGGTAAGGCTTCCCATGGGTCAGCAAAGCCTGGTACATTCAGTTGAGGCAGGACCAAGCCCCTCCCCTGCATCAAGGGTGAGCAAGGTATCTGACCATAGGTAATGGGCTCCAGAAAGCCAGCTCATGCACCAGGGATAGATCCTGATCACCCTGCCAGGGGCCCCTCAAACAGACCCAGCTACACAATTATCTCCCATATGCAGAGGGCCTAGTCCAGTCCCATGCAGGTTTCACAGTTGTCGGTCTATAGTTCGTGAGTTCCTACGAGCTTAGTTCAGTTGTCTCTGTAGATTTCCCCATCATGATCTTGACCTCCCTTGCTCACATAATTCCTCTTCCCTCTCTTCGACTGGACTTCTGGAGTTTGGCCTGGTGCTTGGCTGTGGATCTCTGCATCTGCCTCCATCAGTTATTGGATGAAGGTTCTATGATGAAAGTTAGGGTATTCACCAATCTGATTACCAGGGTAGGCCAGTTCAGGCACCCTCACCACTATTGCTAGTAGTCTAATCTGGGGTCATCCTTGTGGATTCCTGGGAACTTCCCTAGGACCAGGCTTTTCCCTAACCCCGTATGGTCTCCCTCTATCAAGATATCTCTTTCATTGCTCTCCCACTCCATCCCTTCCCCAGCTCAATCATCCCATTCCCTCATATTCTCATCCCCCATCCCCTCCCCTCTATTGCCTCTGCTCCCATCCCCAGTTTACTCATGGAGATCTCCTCTGTTTCCCCTTCCCAAGGCGATCCATGTGTCCCTCTTGGGATCCTCCTTGTTTCCTAGCTTCTCTGGAGCTGCTGATTATAAGAGATGGCTCAGAAGTTAAGAGCATTGACTGCTCTTCCAGAGGTCCTGAGTTCAGTTTCTGGCAACCATGTGGTGACTCACAACCATCTAAAGAGATCTGGTGCCCTCTACTGGCGGACAGGGATACATGCAGGCAGAACACTATGCATTATAAATCTTAAAACTACTACAACACCCCCCAAACCACATCAAACTAAAATATATTCTTATCTCACACGTGCGTGCGTGCGTGCGTGTGTGCGTGCGTGAGTTCGTATCTCTCTGTGTGTGTCTATGTGTGGACAATTTTCAGGAATCTCTTCTTCCTTTCCACCTTGGGTTGGGGATTGAATTCATGGATCTCAGGCTTGCTGAAAAGTACTTGTAGCTGTTGAGCCATTTTGACAGCCCCCAAATCATATTATTTCTTATTTTGAATATTGCATTTGGCAGACCATATTCAAAATGATAACTCAGGGAATAAGTCAGATAAGTAGAACTTTGGTTTTGTAGAGAGGTGGAGATACATTTGACCACAGATAGAAGTTGACTTGGAAAAGTCACAAGGCTTTCTGCCCTTTAAGAACACATTTCCTTGATTATTTGGGGGCACAGTTAAATAAATTTTCTTATAAAATAACTTCTCTTCTTTTTTTCTTTTCCCCTTCCTCCTCTCTTTCCTTTTTTGAGACAGTGTCTTGTTCTGTAGTTCAGTCTTATCTAGAACTCCCAATGTAGCCAAGGGTGGCCTTAAACTTTGCAAGCCTTCTGCTTCAACAGTGCTGGTAGTACAGGCATGCACCGCCATACTTGGCTCCTCGCCTCCCCTCCCTCACTGCTTCCCTCCCTCCCTCCCTCCCTCCCTCCCTCCCTCCCTCCCTCCCTCCTTTCCTTTTTTCTCTTTTTCCTTTCTTTTGGGGATTGAACCCAGGGCCTTGTGGGGATTGAACCAGGCAAGTGCTCTATCAATAAGCTACATCTCCAGCCATTATAAACATTGTTCTAACATCTGAGTTACAAAATATACAGGCAGAAGACATATGGATTGTAGCCCAAGATTACTGGTATATTACTGCAGATTAGAAATGTTGATGGTTCTTTTTTCTAAAGATAGGAGAAGGTAGACAAAAATCACTAAAAAGACAGGCATGGAGGCTAACAGATGACTCAACAACTAAGAGCACGCACTGCTCTAGCAGAGGACCAGAGTTCAGTTGTCAGCACCCACATCAGGTGACTTCAAAGGCTTGTAACTTTAACTCCAGTGGGACCCACCACCTTCTTTTGGGCTACTTGGTCATTACACTCCTGTGTGCAAACCACACTCACACACAACACACACATAACTTAAAATAAAATCTTGGGCTTGCAGAGATGGCTGAGTGGTTAAGAGTACTGGCTACTTTCCCATAGGATCTGGCTTTGATTCTCAGCACCCACATGGCAGCTCACACTGCTTATAACTTCAGTTCCAGAGGATCAGACTTCCATGGGCACCAGGCACACATGTGGCACACAGACACACATCATGCAGGCAAAAATACCCATACACATTAAACAGAAATACTAAATCTCAAAATATTAAAAATAACATCTTAAAAATAAGTAAAGATTGCCGGGCGGTGGTGGCTCACGCCTTTAATCCCAGCACTCGGGAGGCAGAGCCAGGTGGATCTCTGTGAGTTCGAGGCCAGCCTGGGCTACCAAGTGAGCTCCAGGAAAGGCGCAAAGCTACGCAGAGAAACCCTGTCTCGAAAAACCAAAAAAAAAAAAAAAAAAAAAAAAAAAAAAGTAAAGACATCATGCCACTATCAAGTTTGACAGTGCTAGTTCTTTTTAGGACATAAGTTCTAGATGTTTCTATTTTTCTTTCTTTTTCAAGACAGGGTTTCTCTGTGTAGCCCTGGCTGTCCTGAGTCTCACTCTGTAGACTAGGCTGGCCTCGAACTCACAGAGATCCACTTGCCTCTGCCTCCCGACTGCTGGGATTAAAGGCCACCACCACCTGGCTAGCTGTTTTTGTTTTAACAATCCAGCTTCTAAGTGAAGCCAGAGCTACTTCTCTTACTTTTATTACTTATCCCAACGATTTTTTTTCTGAGACACTATGCATCCCTACTGGACATCAAACTCAATGTTGACTTAACCTCCAGGGTATTGAGATTACAAGTGTATGTTACTGTGCCTGATGTATCTTTGGTGTGTGTGTGTGTGTGTGTGTGTGTGTGTGTGTGTGTGTGTGTGTTTCAATACATCAAATGACAGTATATTATGCTTTTCATTCTTCCATCAGTGGCTGTGTTGAAAGCTTTGTTTATATCAGTCCACTATTTCTTTCTGTGGCGTGGTTGTCCATGCTTTGCATCCAGCTCCTTACCACCAGAAACTGCACTGCAGTGAACATGACTCTATTTGAACCCACAGGAGGAATTTTTTTTCTTTTTAAATATTTTGGGTGTCACTTTGTAGTTCAAGAGGGCCACAAGCAAACTCAACACCCTTCTGCGTGCCCTTCTCAAGTGTCAAAATCACAGTCATGTGCCACTCTGTGAGGCTAAGAATTTCCTTAGGAAACCAACACAGGAACAGAACTGCTGGAGCATGGGGCTATGCATTAATTGAACTAAATGTTTCCAGTTAGTTCTCTGGAATGATGGCCCAAATCTTCTCTCCTGCCTGTAGGAGAGATCACAAAGCCCAGTCTTCTGTAGTACTTAGCATGTCTCTGATTTATAATTTTTTGTTAGTTTAATAGATACAAAGGGATATTTTATAGTATTAGTATTTTTGTTGCTTACTTCCTTGTTGTTGTTTGTTTGTTTTTGAGCCAGGATTTCTTATAGCCCGAAATAGCCTTAAACTTATGTGTAGCCTAGGTAGCCTTGAACCCCTGGTTCTCCTGCCTCCATTATTTCCTAAGTCCATCACATAGCATTGCCTATTTTTCCAAATTATTTTATTATTAATTGTGTGTGTTTATGGTGTGTGTGTGTGTGTGTGTGTGTGTGTGTGTGTGTGTGTGTGTGTTTTGTTTGAGGCAGGGTCTTCTTATGTAGCCAGGTTGGCCTTAAACTCTTAATCCTCCTGCCTCAGCCTCTGGATTACAGGCCCTGGCCACAACACTTAATTATATTATTTGCTTTTAAGTTTGTTTACCTGTTGCATTAGGCAGGGTTCTCTAGAGGGACAGAACAAAAGTACATGTCTATTTTATAAAAGGGGATTTATTGGATTGTCTTACATGAGTCCAACAGTGGCCATCTGCATGCAGGAGAAGCAAATGATCAGGTTTCCAATCCAGGAGGAAAAGTAGAAGACTTTCATGGTCCCAATTCAATGCTGAATGGTTAGAAGTTCTCAGATGAGACACTGGTACTGAGTCCATCTTAAAGGGCCAAGAAACTTGAGTTCTTAGATTCTGGATACAGTTCCTTCTAAGATATAATGTAAAACTATCACAAATTGACTTTGAACTTACAGTTGTCTTGCCCCAGTCTTCCAAGTGCTGGTATTACAGGTGTATGACCTCATAATTAGCATTTTAGTTGACTTTTTACATAAAGTCAATTCAATGGACAGCTGATAATCTTTTCAATAACTGGTGATGGAATAAATGGATATCTGTATAGGAGAAAGGTATTTTGATCAATACCATATATTATAAACACACAAAAATGAATTACTCAGTAATATAAATTAGTAAGTGGGAGGCTTGAAATGTAGCTCAGTGGTAGAACATTACTAGTATGCACAAGGCCCTGAGTTCTCTCCCCAGCACTGTAAAAACAAAAATAAAACAAAATAGGAGCTAGACTTTCAGGAAGACGGAGCAAGAACTCAGATTATCTCTCCTTCCAGTTTGTTCCATTAAACTGCTGTATAGTATTCTCTGGCATATACTTCAATTTTCTTATTTTGTGATGTGTAAATATTATTCTGATAAAGATGAAGGGGGTTGCATTTGGCATTAAACAAAGGGCCTTGTGAACATATGTCTGCTAGTGTAACAGGCCCCAGAGACTACCTGTTTTGCTTGCATTAATGGATCAACTAAATGGGCGTCTTCTGAGTTATTTGCTCTGTAGGAGACCCCACTCCCTTGCATCCTTATGTAGGTTATAGCACAGGTGTTCATCTGTAATGGAGAGGAGGGTAGGACCCACCTAACTCTAGATTCTGAGCTTTCCCATGTGCAGCAAGCTGTCCCCACTCTCATTCCCTTCTTGGTTGGTATAGCTGGAGTTTTCTCCAGTCCACCCAGCTCCTGTAGCTGCTCAGACCCAAGTAAACACAGAAAGACTTATATTACTTATAAACTGAATGGCCGTGGCAGGCTTCTTGCTAGCTAGATCTTACATCTTCAGTTAACCCATTTCTATAAATCTATACCTTGTCACGTGGCTCGTGGCTTGCCGGTATCTTTACATCTTACTCCTTATGGCGGCAGCATCTGGCAGTGTCTCCTGACTCAGCCTTCCACTTTCTAGAATTCTCCTCTCTCTTTATCCTGCCTACACTATACTATATACTACTGGCCAATCAGCATTTTATTTATCAATCAATCAGAGCAACACCTTCACAGCATACAGAAAGACATTCCCAGCACTTCCCATTTTCTTTTTTTCAAAAGGGAAGGTTTTAACTTTAACATAGTAAAATTACAAATAACAAAATAATTATCAAGCAAGAATTATAGTTATAATATCTAGTCTATTTGTATTTGGCAAAATTATAGAAGATATCCTATCTATTCTATATTTGTGAGTCTAAGGTTTCATATCTAGCTTATCTTTTATCATAACTGAGGAAATTATAACTATCTAGTCTTCAACTACATCAAAGACCCCAGAAGGATATAATATTACCTGAGAAACAGGAGAAGGATGCAAGCAACTTTTGGGAGTCTTGCAGGGTAGACAGAGACAGCTGGCAGCCTGGACAGTCATCCAAAGTTCCTTTGTAAAGTTGGGGCATCTGTCTTCAGTGCACAGGCCTAGAATCTCTCAGTCACTTCTTTCTGTGTCCTGTAGAATGTCTGGCAGTTTCCTCTGCGAAGTAGGAACCTGAAGGACCATTTTACCAAGCAAAGTTCAGTGGTCACCTTCCTATGGGTCCTGCATGTCCAGTCGATCAAGTAGTCCAGGTAAGAACAGTTTCTTGCCCAAATGGCTATTTTTGCAAAGAAGAAGATAAACTCCATATAGAGTGTCTTCAATGCCCATCCTCCTTTCTGAAGTAAATCGGTGCTGCCAGGAGCAGACATGTCTCACTGTCCAGAAAGTCTAAATTTTTTAAAACATTTTAAATGCCATATTCTGTAGGTCTTTGAAGTCTTTGAAGATTACCTAATTGAATTATATCTATCTATACCTGGAGAACTTAACATGACTATAAGTTTGACTATCATAGAAAACTAATTATTAATTATCCATTACAATCTAAATGAGTTAAATAAACATAAGACATTTCTAAACAAGTTGTTGCTCTTTAAAAGTAGGTTTATTAATCTACCCTTTCATCCTATATGTCTACACTATCCCCTTTTCTTCTTTAGAAAGAGATTGCATTTATAATCAGCCTGCTTTAAATAAAAATATTGGTTTTTCTGTTTTTTTTTCTGTCCCATACCAGAGGGCTCTTCTGATATGGGACAGAAGAATCTCTCAACCTTTTTTTTCAATATGTTTGAGTTTAGAGAAGGAGTGAGCCAATTCCATCTCTAAAGCCAGCTTGGTATATTTGGGAATTTGGGTATAGCTTCTCATACTACTTCCTGCTGGATGAGGGTGCTGTATTCTTATGGATACATAAAGAAAAATTTATGATTATGGAGTAGTCCGTGAGGCTGTATTGTCTGAGCCAGTAGCTTTGAAACCATTCTGGATGTTGGATCATCTGGGCCATGGTGTCATTGGAGACCTTTCAGGGGGTCTTGGCTTGTCAAACCTGATGTATCTTAATCTGGAACAAATCCATAGCCTCTTGCTTCCTGTGGAAACAAAAACAGAACCTCCTTTCCAAAACAACATAAACTTACATCCAAATTTTGAAGTCGTTACATTTAAAATATACATATTGGCTTAACTCAACAGTTTTTTACAATCAAATGTCTGTCTTCAGTTAAAAATCCCAAAGATAACACAATCCAGATTCTCTGTGTAATATCCATCTTTACGTGGCTTACTTTTTATATTACCTTTACTGTCTCTTTAAAGACTTTATTTTTTAAACTATTTCTTTATATAACTTTATATATATAAATATATATATATAAATATATATATATAAATATATATATTTCTTTTTCTCTCTCTTTGAAGCCTACATACATTTTTATACACATTGTAAACTATTTTATCTGAATCTGTCTTATTGTGAACCTATTGCTTTAAACTGCAACATTTCTAGGCCTGAAAAGGCAGCCATGGCTGCTGGCTCTGCCCACCTCAGCTTTCCAACATGGCGGTGGTACATTTACCGCCAGCTCTGGATCTGAGAGCCACGTGTACCATCAACTCTCAGAAGCAGTGGGTCTATGCTTCTATCAAAGAACCCCCCCCCCCTTTTTATGTACTAGCAAATGCTAAATCCACCGCACACCATGGTGTACAGCTTACAGAAACCTTTGTGTAACTTGGTGGGAATAGGTCAAACCTACATGCCATGAACCCACCATAGAGTAGCTCAAGCCTGCATGTTGTGGTATCTTGCCACCCACATGAGACATGTTTTTGGCTCCATTTAGAATTGTTTATTAAATATTCTCAGGTTTCAGGTGGAAACTCAAGCTGTTGAGTGCTATTTGTAGCTGGAGTTATCTCCATTCCCGCCCAGGCCCACAGCCACTCAGACCCAAATAAACACACAGATGCCTATATTATTTAAACTGTTTGGCCTAATTGCTCAAGCTTTTTGTTATCTAATTCTTACATCTTAAATTGACCCATTTCTATAAATCTATACCTTGCCATGTGGCTCATGGCTTACCGGTATCTTTACATCTTACTGATGGTAATACGGTGATGGTTGGTCACAGACCACAGCAGAACCCAATATTAATTTTTAGAGCTTTATTGGAGGGAAAGGGGGGAGAAAGAGAGCCAGGCCTGGGGGAGGGAGCAGAGTGAGGACAGAGAGAGGAAACACAGGAAAGAAAGAGGGGTGGGGATCTGTGTCCAGTGGGGACTGCATGACCATGCAGCAGGTATGTACCTGCCTGCACCTCCTGATGATGTAAGACGTTAGACCTAAGCTGCGCATGTACAGAATCCTAACATTCCAAACCTTTTGCTTATTATAAAAAAGGGAGTGAATAGGAATAGAAGCATTGTTTCTCCCAGAAAACCTGCTTCCATCTGACTTGGTGGGTGTCGGTTGGCTCTTGGGAGGGGGTAAGGAAGGGGGCCTTCTGAGGTAGACAGGCGTTCTGGGATGGTGGGCTGTCCTGCTGCCCTGGAGCTGTCCATCCCTCTTGGCGTGGCACCCTGGCTGCTTTTGTGTCTGACAGGATGCTGGTGAGACAGGAAAAGCCTGAAGTAGATCCGACCTGTCCAGATGGATTTAAGCTGGTTTCTGGAGCTTGGGAAAAATGTTGAACATGTTAAAAGCAGACATGAGAAGATTAGTGACCATTTTTGGTGTTTAGTACTCTGCTTGTTTTAGTTAGTGTTAACAGGAGAGACAGAGAGATTGGAACATGTTTTTAAGATTTATCAGAGACAGATTATTTAAGGCACCTGTTTGCTTTACTAGTTTAGCATCCAGGAGACACAGGTGACCAATTCTTGGAAGCATTTAACAGTAATAGGTGGTTATATTAAAGTCTGTTTTTGTAGAGCCCAGATGCTTTGGGGTCTGGGGGTGTAAATGCCTTTTAGCTGTTACAGTTTCTTACTTGATGATCTCTGGACTCCAGTTCTGTGGTGGTCCTGTACCATTGGCTGAGCAGTGAGTTAGAAGAGGGAACTGGGAAGAGAAAATCTTGTGGTGCATGAGAACTTATTCTTTTGGAATTAGGGACAAGGCAGAGATCAGGGCCCTGTCTGTGTGCATGAGGAGGAGAAGCACTGTAACAGGTCTGGAGTGAGGCACATGGAGGGAGCAATGCAATGAAATCTCCTACCTTAGCTGGGAAATCTATTCCCATTAAGTTACCCTGAAAGTGCAATTAAGTCTGGTGAGGTGGGTAAGGCTGTCCTCCCTACCCCAACAACAGGGAAACAAGGAGAACCAGGTCAGTAGCTCTGCTGTCCAGAAGGAAAGACATGGATCTGTTCCATGCTGCATTCTGGGTTCCTGCGAGTGAGCCTGTGACCAAGCCTAGGTCTGCTGGAGGTCTTAGTTTGATGTTCCCATGCCATCTTGGTGCCTGGGGGCAGTCAGTTGACCAGTTGTTTTCTAGGTAGCACTTTCAACAAGGCAATTGATGGCCTGGCAGGGCACTCACTAGCCCATGTGGCCTTTTTCCTCACTTAAAACAGGGACCCAATAGATTTTGTGAGCCAGGGTGTGCCAGCACTTGGCAATTTTGTTCTTGGGCTTTTTATCTCTTCCCTGGTACACCTTGAATGTCACAGATGACACTTTCGTGTGTGGGGTCAGGAGCCTTAATCTCCAGATGCCTATGTCGAGGAGGTAGACCTGCCATGAGGCAGGCTCTAAACTGATCTCTGGCTTAAGAGCCATCCTGATTACTGTAAACTTATTTGCATGGATCCTAGCCTGCTTCCAGACCCATCTGTGCCTCTCACAGCAGCTTGAGAATGAGGGGAGGAGCTAAGGTGAGTTAGGGTGAGAGTCAGCAGAAGTGGCCCGCACAACACTAGAGAGCCTGCCTATTTGTTCAGGAGTTAAGGTGAGGTGGGTTAAAGCACGCCCACTGCCGGAGAGTGGAAAGTGGAAGTCAGACAGAAGTGATTGCACGTGGCAGGGGGCTCTAGGGAGAGGGAGAAGGATTCAGAGCTTCAGTAGAATGCTTGGGGATAAAGTAAGTCTTTTCATTTGCCGTCCGCTTGCAGAAGTTCCTGTGAAGCCATTATGAGGCCAAATTTACTTTTGTCCCATTGCTGCTTCTGAGAGAGAAAAATAAAAAGTTAAAATAACAAAACAGGATCCTAGGCTCCTATCTCAAGCATCCCTGAGGTAGAGGAAGGATCTATGAATCAGCACAAGTTATTCTAGCCTTTGTTAAGAGAGGAGTAAGAGCTGGGAGCCTACACAGCATGTGGACCACCTGGTGGTCCGACAGCATCCTGTACTTCATCAAGATAGAATGTGTCCTTGCCTGCGCAGTCAGAGGACCTCCCCACCCTGGGAGGTCTGGCTTGAATAATATACCTCAGGGTGCAGAGCTGCGGGAAGGGACTTACCAATCGCACATGTGATGGAGATGCAGCAGTGGTGAGATGCAGCGGTTTCAGGACACGGTGGCAGGATGCAGTTACAACCATGGTCGTGCAAGCACAGTCCCAATGCAGTACTGTGGTAGACAGTCGCAGGCCCTCAATATAGGGTTCCCACGACATTCAGCCCTGGACGCTGAGTGTGCAGAACTTCCTATCTGAGATCCCAGTCCACGACACCAATGATGGTAATACGGTGCTGGTTGGTCAGTGGAAAAGTCACAGGTCATGGCAGAACCCAATGTTAGTTTTTAAAGCTTTATTGGACAGAAAGGGGGAAGAAAGAGAGCCAGGCCTGGGGGAGGAAGCAGAGCAGGAACAGAGAGAGGAAACACAGGAAAGAGAGAGGGGTGGGAGTCTGCATCTGGCTTTTTAAGGTGGGGACTATGTATGTACCTGCCCGTGTCCCCTGATAATGTAAGACTTTAGACCCAAGCTGCACATGTACAGAATCCTAACACTTATTCCTCATGGTGACAGCAGCAGGCAGTGTCTCCTGACTCAGACTTCCACTTCCCAGAATTCTCCTCTCTCCTTATCCCACCTACACTATACTTCCTGCCTGGCTACTGGCCAATCAGTGTTTTACTTATCAATCAATCAGCATACAGAAAGATATTCCCAGCAGGCTCCACTGTAGTTGGAACTTCAGCCCTAATTGTAGGGGATAACAACTTTAAGGAGCTTAGCACTCAAGTAAACATAGATCTAGGCCATCTGGAAAGTTCTGTTTCCCATCTGGAAGCTCAGATAGACTTCTTAGTGGAGGTTGTTCTTCAGAATTGAAGAGGTCTAGACCTTCTCTTCATGAAGTAAGGGAGTCTCTGAATGCTACTGGGAGATACATGGTGCTCCTGTGCCAACCACCCAGGAGTAATTAGAGAAAGTTTGCCATGGTCAGAAATAATCTTAAGGAGAGAGAAAAGAGATGCTAAGAATCTGATAACTATCACCAATCCTTTTTCTCCTGGTCCCCCTGGTTAACTGTTCTATGTATGGCAATTGCTGGGCCATTAATCCTTTTGCTCCTTTAGGGCCCTGCTTGCTCAATTGCCTACTCAACTATGTACAACAGTAAATTCTGTTAAATTGTTAGTACTGAGGGTGTGCTACAACTAAATCCCTGCCTCATGATGAGTCCACAATTTGACTCATGCCCATAGAACCAGTGGGGGAATGTAACAGGCTCTCAGGCCTTAGCACAACTGACACCATGTTAGAGACACCATTCTAACCTAAGAACCTGAGTAGCCCCCAAAACTTACCAAATGAGAACAAAGACCTAATCCATCACAGTCCATAGTTCTAAGAAAGTGTCTAAATGTACTAACCTTGTTTTCTTGGCTTCTACAGCTCTGCTTACAGCTAACTGTTCTTGCTAATTGAAGTGTGTCAAACCAGGATATGGTTTTTTTTGCATAAAATGTTGGTGACTACCCTAATTGCCATCATAGAACCTACATCCAGTAACTGATGGAAGCACATACAGAGATCCACAGCCAAGCACTGAGCTCCCAGAGTTTAGTTGAAGAGAGGGAGGAGGGATCACAGGAGCAAGGGGGCCAAGATCATGATGGGGAAAATCAGAAACAGCCGACAGGAGCTAGTGGGAGCCTTTAACTTTCCTGGACTCTGGACTGACAGCTGGGGAACATGCTTGGGACAAACTAGGCCCTCTGAATGTGGGTGACAGTTATGTGGCTTGATCTGTTTGTGGGGTCCCTGGCAGTAGGATCAGGATCTATCCTTGGTGCATGAACTGGCTTTCTGAAGTCCATTCCCTATGGTGGGATGCCTTGCTCAGCCTTGATGCAGAGGGGAGGGGCTTGGACCTGCCTCAACTTGATATGCCAGACTTTGTTGACTCTCCAAGGGAGGTTTTACCCTCTCTGAGGAGTAGATGGGGCATGAGGTAAGGGGTAGTAGGAGGGAGGACAGGGAAGAGGGGAGGGAGGAGGAACTGTGGTTGGTTTATAAAGTGAAAAAAATTTAAATAAAAAGTCAAGAATGGCGAGACTAATGGCTGTATGATTTAGACAAGTTCCCTGTGCTGCCACTGGCCACTGAGAGTAAATAATTTTCTATTTGGCTTTAAGTGTGTCCCGTGTTCTCTGATGGAATTACCTTCAACACCACTATACTGAAATATATATACACATTAGGATGGATGAATCTTAAAATCTTTGTGCTGAGTGCAAGAAAATAGAAATAAAACAGCATGTATTGTATATACTTACTAAAATTCTAGGAAGGACAAAGTTACCAACAGTGACAAAAACAGACCTAAGGCAGGAGCTTTGCCATAGACACGAAATAACTTTATTTTCCTATACTGGGGATTGAACCCAGGGTCCTGCACTTGCTAGGCAAGTAAGTATTCCACCATTAGTCACATCACTGGCATGAAGTAACATTCTGGAGTGATACATTCTGTATTTTGGTGGGTGGTGGTGGTGGTTCCAGTATGTGTATTTTCAGTGCTCTTTGAGTTGTAGACATAAAATGAAATTTAAAAATTGATTAACAAAACAGTCAGAGCAGCTCATATCACTAGGCCCCTTCCTTGAAAAGTAGGCAGTTTATTTTACTCTTCACTCATGAGAATTGGGCTGCTTAATTTCATTTGATGAAAGACTAAAAGTTCTGCTGAACAATTCTGAGGCTGCCCCAAGATCTCTGTCTTTTAGGATAGGACCACACAAGCACCATCAGTTGCCCTTCTTACTGATTTGACAAAATATCTTATGTAGACAACTTAGAGAAGCACATTTCAGATGTATTAGTCCATGTATTAGTTACTTTTCTATTGCTGTGATGAAACACAATGTTCAAATAAGGGGTTTATTTGGCTTAAGGTCCCAGAGTGAAGGCATGACAATAGAAAACAGGAATCATGGCAGCAGCAGGAAGTTGAGGACTCACATCTTGAACTGTAAGCATGAAACAGAGATATCAAACTTGAAATGGCATGAGGATTTGAAACCTCAAAGCCCACTTCCAGTGACATACTTCCTCTAACAAGGCCTCATTTCCTAAGCCTACCCAAATACCACCACCAACTAGGGACCAAGCATTCAAATGATAGAGACTGTGGGGAACATTCTCATTCAAACCACCACAGTCCATGAGGGTGGGGATGGTATGGTGGAGCAGTTCACATCATGCTATCCAGGAAACCAAGAATAAGGAACACAGAGACAGTAGTGAGAGGAAGAAATGGCCTTCAAGGACATGGCTCTAGTGACCTGTTTCCTCCAATTCAGCTATATTTCCTACCTTTCACCACTTTCCACTAATACCATCATATTATGTATCCATCAAGGGATTTATCCATTCATTAGGCAAGAGCCCTCTTGATATAATTGTCTCGGGAGATGAACTCACAGAGGTGTACTTTACTAATCTGCTATGCATTTTGTAATCCAATCCAGCTGACAATGAAGATTAACCTCATATAAGCTAATTTATTCTTTACCCACCACAAGGATCTGTAATATTTCTGTGCGGTTCCAGGGCTGAAATCCAGGCTTCTCACATGCAGACACCTCCAGCCGGAAGCTTCAATTTGGCAACTCTGATATCAAGTGAAAGTCAAGTCATGTTCCTCAGAACAAATGATGGCAAATTCAACTTTCTTACTCATATGTATCAAAGTGTTCTCCTTTCCAGAGGGTGTCTATGTAGCGCAAGCTGACTTCAAACTTATGATCCTCCTGCTTCAGCCTTCTGAGTAGCAGGGATTACTACTTTATGCTCTGATATTATCAGCACCCTATATCCTACCAGTGTCTGAGCATCTTTTCACCAACTTATTTAGGACTGTATTTTGCTCTCAGAACACATAGGTCACCTAAAAACACTTCTATGTTAACCTATTCACTGAGAAACAACATATCAAGTCTGAATGATGCTAAAATAGAATCAAATAACTAGTTTTTTAAAAAGAGAATCTAACATTTGGGATTGTAGCTGATTGTTTTAGAAGTAATAAAAAATTAGGGGCATACTGAGATAAAATGTGAATTAAATATATTTTATAGCATGTACAGTTTGTATTTAATAAAAATACATACTATATTGAGGTATAGTGGTGCATGCCTTTCATCCTAGCACTCAGAAGGTAGAGCTTTGTGAGTTCAAGGCTAACTTGGTCTATATAGTAAGTTCTAGGCCAAGTAGAGCTGCCTAATGAGATTTTATTTTAAAAACACAAACAAATTAACAAAATGTGTAATATGTACATACATTACATATAATGTGTTATTTGTCATGATGTATGTCATTATTTATAGTAAAATTTCAATATTGACCATTGTCATCTAAGGGCTGTGTCTTTGATATTTCTTTCTCTCCCTCTCTTTCATCCTCTTCTTTATTTTAAAAGATAAGGTTTCATATATTCTACAGTAGCCTAGAATTAACAGTGTAGCCAAACATCACCTTGATCTTCTGGTCCTTCTGCCTCCATTTCTTGAGTGCTGGGATTACAGGCCTGTGCTACTTTACCATTTTATGAGTTCTTGCAGCCTACATAGGGATCAAACTCTGGACTTTATACATCCTGGTCAAGAGCTCTGCCGTGGGATGTCCTGTATGTTGTAAATAAATAAAACTCTGATTGGCCAGTAGCCAGGCAGGAAGGATAGGGTAGAAGGGACAAGGAGGAGAAGAACTCTGGGAGGTGGAAGGCTGAGGGAGAGAGACAATGCCAGCTGCTGCCAGGAAAAGCGAGATGTAAGGTACCGGTAAGCCACAAGCCATGTGGCAACTTATAGATTAATAGATGTGGGTTAATTTAAGATAGAAGAACTAGATAACAAGAAGCCTGCCACGGCCATACAGTTTGTAAGCAATATAAGTCTCTGTGTGTTTACTCGGTTGGGTCTGAGCGGCTGGGGGACTGGCGGGTGAAAGAGGTTTGTCCTGACTGTGGGCCAGGCAGGACCAGGAAAACTCCAGCTACAGAACTCTACCATTTAGCCTTATCCCCAGCTCCCACCTCCTTACTCTTTTCAACCCCTCTCTCTCCTTACTAATTTTTTGGTTTTCTTTTTTTGAGACTGTCTCACTATTAGCCCAGGCTGGTATAGAATTTGATATGTAGGCAAAATCAGCCTCTAACATACGAATCTTCTATCTCAGATCCTTGAGTGCTGGCATTATGAACATGTGTCACTGTGCCCTACCTATGAATTTTATTTATAAGACAAGAGTGGAAGTACAGAAGAAGAAAATAATCTCTCTTGCTAAATTTAATCTCTTACATTTATGATAATTCTTCTCTTTTTTGTTGCTTTTTTCTGCTTGTCAATGAGATAAAGGGTTGTTATCCTGTCAAATATATTATAGAAAAATTGGCAAGTACAGGAAGGCAAATAAACACACACACACACACACACACACACACACCATCACACACACATACACACACACATACACACACATGCATCACACACACATAAACACACACACACGCATCACACACACATGCATCACACACACACACCATCACACACACACACACACACACACACACACACACACACACACACATGCATCACACACACATAAACACACACTTGACCATTTCTCCCCCAAGTGGCCACAAGAAACAATTACAATAGTGGCAAAGAAAGTCAACCTTATTTCCAGTTGTTGAGAAATTGTCTATTTGCTTCCCCATCTGACATTGACTGATCAGATTGGTAATTAGAAGCTAATATAATTTCCATGTGGATTTCAATCATGTGTGAAGTGGGGAGGGAGGGAGGGAGGGAGGGAGGGAGGGAGGGAGGGAGGGAGGGAGAGAGAGAGAGAGAGAGAGAGAGAGAGAGAGAGAGAGAGAGAGAGAACAGCAAGTGGTCAAGGATTAACAACAGATGAGAAAGTTTCTACAGCAAGTTTGAACTAGAGGCCAGGAAACAATTATTTAGTGCTGGTGGTTACAGGAAGCCCTGCTTCATATGACTTTCAATTCATTATGTGAGCATATCGTAATGGATGTGACTATTTTAGGAATCAGGATGCACTAGCTACTTTTCTTATTGCTCTACCAAATACCTGACAAAAGCCAATGAAGGGAGGATGGGTGTCTTCTGGTTCCAGCTCAGAAGAAGGCAATGCATCAGGGCAGGGAATGCAGAGCGGTGCGAGCAGCTCACAGCGGTTGGCAGCAGACACAGAAAGCTGTTGGCTCACTTCTGGGAGGATCAGGGAGCAAAGTTAGGGGAATTCAAGCATTCAGCAGGCTTTTTCATTTTTCTGTTTTTATTTAGTCTAGGATCCCCGCCCTGGTGATAGTACTGCCCACATTCAGAGGGAACCCTATCCTCTTAGCTAATCCTTTTGGTAAATTTCCTCACAGACACATCCAGAGGAATTCATAACTCATTTATGACTCTTTGTCAGTCAAGTCAAATGGGCTATGAATTTTTGGTGGTAATGACTTGGTATTAAATGTAAGGACTCAGGAATACTCAGTTATGCTTACCTTTATTACCTTTCTAATACCAAGTTCATTCTATTAGTTACTTTTCAATTACTGTGATCAAACATCACAACCAGGGCAACTTAGAAAAGACAGAGTTTAATTGGGTTTGTGGTTCTAATGAGTTACAGTTTATGATGGCCAAGTGGCAGCATGGTCGGTCGCAGGTGGCCGAAGCAGCAGCTGAGAGCCCACATCTAGATCTACTAGCAGGAGGCAGAGAGAGCACACTGGGAGTGACGTGAGTCTTCTGAAACTTCCAAGCAAGCCCCTAGTGACATACTTCTTCCAGCAAGGCCTCCTATCCTACCTATCCTAACCCTCCCCAAACCAACTGGGGATCAAGTATTCAAATACCAAAGACTTATGGGGGACAGCTCATTCAAACCACCACTTTCATAGATGAGGCTTACACAACAAAGTCAAGAATAGGGAGTGTCTGTTACTGTTCTGCTGCTGTGAAGAGACACCATGACCAAGGCAACTTATGATGGAAAACAATGAATTGGGGGTTTGCATACTGTTTCAGTGGGTGAACCCATGACCATCATGATGTGTAGCATGGCAGCAGGTAGGCAGGCATGGTGCTGGAGGTGCTATAGCTGGGAGGTTGCATCTAATTCACAAGCAGGAAGCAGAAAGCTAACTGGGAATGGCACCAGTGACACACCTCCTCCAACCAGGCCACACCTTCTAATCCTTCCCAAACAATTCCACCAACTGGGAACCAGACATTCAAATATCTGAGCCTATGGGGGCTGTTCTCATTCAAACCACCACAGGTAGTAATTAAAGAGCACTTTGATCTGTGTATATTGGTGCACTGCTTTTAATCCCAACACTTGGGAGACAGAGGCAGGAAGATCTCTATGAGTCAAAAGCCAGCCTGGTCTACTTAGTGAGTTCCAGGCCAGCCAAGGCTACATAGTGAGACTGTAGCTGGAAAAAAGCCATTCTGTGGTTGGTGGAATGGATATTCCATTCTGTGGTAGAGTTAGAGATCAGAGGACAACTCAGGACCAAGGTCCAAAAAGGGCTTAATCGTCTCTTCCCAATTGAGCACTGACTTAGTAAGAGCTCTTATGTATCTGAACACATGTGTAAAAGACTCAAAAATAAAGACAGCTAGGAGTCTAGGAGACTATAGCTTAGAGAAGCAGCTGGTCATCTTGCACCCCCACCCAGGGAGCAGAGAATACTTGTGCGCACTCAGCTAGTTACCTCTTTTATTTTGGTCCAGGACCCAAGTGCAGAATGCTAATACCCACTTTTAGGGTGGGTTTTCCCACCTAAATTAACCAAGCCAAGATAATTCCCCAGGTGCATATCTAGAGGTAAATTTAATTTAAATAATCTCCTACAAGTATGCATACAGTCTTGTCTCTTAGGTGAGTCCATATCCTGTCAAGTTGACAGTCAACACTAACCATCACATCTAGAGTCCTTGTGTTAGAGGCTTCATCCTCAGGGTGGCATTGTTGGGAGCCAGTAGAGCCTTGAAGTGGGGCCTTCTAAGATTTCTTACGTTATTGAAGGAACGCCCTTGAAAGAGAGGATCCCAGTCCATCTTCTTCTCTTTGCTGTGTGGGACTTGTTTTCTCTCTACCACGTGCTCTTACCAATACTGCCATGGATTCATTCAAAGCAAATACGGGTACTTGATCATTGACCAGAACTTTAAAAACTATGAACCAAAATGAGCCTTTAAGAGACAGTGAGGGGCATGGTGGTGGTGGCACACTCCTTTAATCTCAGCACTTGGGAGGCAGAGGCAGATTGATATCCAGGTTTGAGGCCAGCCTGGTCTACAGAGTGAGTTCTGGTACAGCCAGGGCTGCACAGAGAAACCCTGTCTTGGAAAAAAAAGAGCCAGTGAGATAGTTCATTCAGTGGTGAAGCCTGATAGCCCAAGCTCAGTCTCCAGATCCCACAGAGTAGAAGGAAAGAACATACTATCACAAGTTTTCCTCTGATGTCCACCTGTGGCATGCACATGCCACTCCTCCTAGCCACACACAAAGTAAAAGAATCAAATGTAAAAAAGCTGAAAATTTAGTTATTTCGAGTGTTTTGTTACAACAAGGCAAAAGTAGCGCAGGAAAATGGTACCAAGCTGCAAGGCTATTGCTAGACAATACCTGACTATGTAGAAGGGCTTTGGGAATTGGTTTGCATGAGGACTTTGGCACTGCAAGACAGAAAAGGCTAGTGATAACAGTTTAACAGGCACGGGCTGGAGAGATGGCTCAGAGATTAAGAGCACTGCTTGTTCTTCCAAAAGTCCTGAGTTCAATTCCCAGCAACCACGTGGTGGCTCACAACCATCTGTAATGAGATTTGGTGCCCTCTTCTGGCCTGCAAACAGAACACTGTATACATGATAAATAAATAAATCATAAAAAAAAGAGTCTAACAGGTGAACCTGATGTAGGTTCTGATAACCAGAATTCTGAATTCTGAATAGTCCAGCCCATGCTAATGTGGACCCTACTTGGAATTGGACTAGAGGCCACCCTTGTCATATGCTACAGCAAACAAACAAACAAACAAACAAACAAACAATATACCTACATTTTATGCCTGCCTTAAAGACTGTGATGAGAGGCCAAGCTTAAAGGTAGTGAGCTAGTGTAACTGGTGGGTGGGATTAGAAAGGCAGCAAAATACACAGGATTCAGTGGGAACATTGCTGGCTTCTTTTACCCATGTTTACAATGAGATTTGGCAATAACAACAATAAAAAAAAACAAAGAAGTATTTGAAAATTTTAGAGCTCAACTAGAAAAAGAGTCCATGTAAAGGTGTAGATTGTTAATACTGAAAAAGAAGGCCACACTTTGTGCTGGGACAAACAGGAAGAATGTCTCTACTTCAGCAATTGCCAAGGCCTCAGCTGTCACTGGCTTCGGGATATAGAAGTGCAAATTCGTTCTGAACATAGCCCAGACCAGAATCTGTCTTTGCATTTATTTAGTTAGCTGTTTATTATATGGGGGGGGCACTTATGTGGAGGTCAGAAGATAGTTGCAGGAGTCAATACTCTTTCCACCATGTGGGTCCTGGTGAGGAAACTCAAGTAGTCAGGCATGGCAGCAAGCCCCTTTCTTCACTGAGCTGTCTTACTGGCCCTGTGCATAATTTCTTATAGCGTCACTGTAAGGATTCTGTCCTTAATTACGTCACCAGTCTGCGACGGGGTCCCAGCCTAAAAAGCGGGTGGGCCCTCTGTGCGCCCTCTTCTCTCCGCTCTCTCCTTCTGTCTGTCCTCCCCGCTCTCTCTCCCTCCCTCCCTCCCTCCCTCCCTCCCTCCCTCCCTCCCTCCCTCCCTCCCTCCCTCCCTCCCTCCCTCCCAATAAAGCTCTAAAAAAGGTAACCATGGCTTGTGATTCTTCCAATCAGCACTCTCCTCCACCGGCATGAGCAGCACCGATTTAACCAACACTCACAATGCCTGTATTGCTCAGGAATGCCTACAGAATCATTTTCCAGGATTAGCTAGCTAGACACTCAGAGGCCAGTGTAACCAGGGCTCAGGTGGGCTCAGGTAGAGCGCTTTGGCACGGTCCACAGAACACTGGCTTTGGGGGGGATGTGGATGCAGGGCTTATGGGGCAATGGAGGCTTCCAGAGAGATTTCAAATGAAATCCTGGGAAGTAGGACTGCTTGTTATAGATTCAGAGTCCCTGCAGGCAGCTGCTCACAGGACAATGCACGGAACTAGAGGCATGAAGCTGCAGCTGCAGGCGTAACCTGTGGAGGACAGAGATGCCAGCAACATGCATTGCTTATTGAGGGAAGCCGCAGCTGATGTACAAACGAAGATCACAGGGGAAGCCTTCTTCCCATCAGTGTCTCCCCATTCCCAAACATGAACTTTTAGGATTTAATCTTTGTTACACTGGAGCATTTTGCTGTTAAAGTGCCTGAAAGCTGACTAACACACCCTCCCAACACATTAATCAATGAATATAGCTTAAGAAATGTGAGTCCTTCACTGAGTCTTTCTTAGAGAGTGAATGGGGTTGAGGAAGTTGTGGTCCTTTTTCATGCAATCTTTGTGTTTAATGTCCACTGTGAAGAAGGAAGCTGTAGATATGAGCGGATGTCTTCATAAGGACCTGAGAGATAGAAAGGAGCTTTTTCCATACATATTCTCAGATCTTAAATTTTGGACTTGGGTTACTGGTTTGGACAGGCTAATGTCCTGTCTTCTTGTAGAATTTAGACATTTGTTGAAGTAGTCCCTGAGGCCCATTAAATTAGTCATTCCCCATGGGTCTCCTCTTTACTTCATTACTCACCTTATGAATTTAAAGAAATCTTTATTTCCATTTATTTGGTTGCTTAAGATGGGGGTCTCATTATGCAGCCCTGCCTGGCCAGGTACTTCATACTTACAGCCATCCTCCTGTCTCTGCATCCTAAATGCTGGGATTACAGGCATATGACACCATGCCTGGCCTTTGACTCATGCATACCTATAAACTGGAAAGATTTCCTCCTGTAAGAAAATCTATAACTTGTTGCTCTCCATGTAAAATTCATGGTTCAACATTCCTCATAGTCTCCATTGCCTACTTAACTCTGTGTATGTGTCCCCGTGAAGATCTCAGAGGATTTATTCTGTCCTGTGGTGACTGCTGCTAATGCTGGAGATTTTTTTGAGACAGGGTTTCTCTGTGTAGACCTGGCTGTCCCGGAACTCACTCTGTAGACCAGGATGGCCTTGAACTCAGTGATTCACCTGCCTCTGCCTCCCGAGTTCTGTGATTAAAGGCCTGGGCTGCCACCAGTGCTGGAGATTCCTGAGTTCTCTAAAACCTCCTGGTTAAAATGGATCCATCAATTGTCCCTCCCACCCCCAACATCTGACCTACAAGTAAAGCACCCTCAACACATTCCTGAACTAGAGTGGTTGTTGATGCTCTGTCTTTAGCCAAAAGAATGTTGTACCACTGGTTAGCCAAGCCCTAGAAGATTAGAGAAGAAAAGAAAGCAGACTCTGGGGAAATAACATGTGGCTGAGGGTATAACTATTGGTGTGCACTGAGCTACAAAAGCACCAATAGGAGAACATGATTTTAAAAGCTCGTTTTCTTCTTTCGTCCATATTTCTTTAAGGTCCTTTTTGTTGTTGTTTGTTTTTCTAGCCGAGAAAGGCCAGCACTGTTTTGTTGGCTTATTATTTTCTCCTTCCTCTCTATTTCTGATTTGTTATTATTGCTTTTGAGATAGAGTCTTGCTATGGAGCCCCAGGCTGGCAGGAAACTTGCAGTGGTCCTGCTGCCTCTGCCTCCTGAGTACTGGAATGAGCAACAACTGGCTCCTGACATTAGTTTTCTTTAAAAAAAATCCTTCAGGTTTTGCCTTGTGGGGGGCTTCTCACAGTGAGAACTACAAATAAAATAAGTTTTGGAACTCTTGAAAACATCCACCATTCTGAAACAAACATCTTTGACCATTTTCACATTCGTATGCAGAGTATCTTTCTTCTGGGAGGTATCTGCATCATTCCTTCCTGTAACACAGAGCTGTGGGATGGTCTGTGTGTCAAATTGCTCTGATTGGTCAATAAATAAAACACTGATTGGCCAGTGGCCAGGCAGGAAGTATAGGCGGGACTAACAGAGAGGAGAATTGAGACAATTCTGGGAAGTGGAGGGCTGAGGAGGGAGACACTGCCTGCCACCACCAGGACAAGCAGCATGTGAAGATGCCAGTAAGCCACGAGCCACGTGGCAAGGTATAGATTTATAGAAATGGGTTAATTTAAGATATAAGAAAAGTTAGCAAGAAGCCTGCCACGGCCATACAGTTTAAACAATCTAAGTCTCTATGTGTTTACTCGGTTGGGTTAAAGTGGCTGTGGGACTGGTGGGTGAGAGAGATTTGTCCTGACTGTGGACCAGGCAGGACTGGAGAAAACTCCAGCTACACTGACTCACAGATGTTAAAATTCTGCTTAAGTGAGTTTCTTTCATCCCCTTCCCTGAGAGTTGACTCTCTGAATCATGGGTCTCTTCCTTCCTGACCCAGCTTATCCTGTTGCCCAAAGGACAAGCATGGCATCACTTAAAACTCACTAAAAATGCCTGCTGTCTCTTAAGCTGCTCATCATAGTCTCTTTCCATTTAAAGTATTTTTTTTCTGAAATTAAAAATATTTTCTCCACTCCCCAGCGTGTGTGTGTGTGTGTGTGTGTGTGTGTGTGTGTGTGTGTGACTATATGTACCACAGTACGTATGTGGACATCAGGGGACAACTTGCAAGTGTTGGTTTGCTCCTTTTCCTATGTAGGTTCCAGGAATTATTATTATTATTATTATTATTATTATTATTATTATTATTATTATTATTATTTCGAGACAGTTTTAACAGCCTTGGCTGTACTGAAACTTGTTTTGTAGACCAGGCTGGCCTTGAACTCACAGAGATCCACCTTTCTCTGCCTCCTGAGTGCTGGGATTAAAAGGTGTGCACCATAAAGGCCTTCTGGTTCTAGGAGTTAATTTAAATTAGATTGTCAGGCTGAACAGCAAGTGCTCATAGCCACTCAGCCCCTTAAGGGTCTTTCTGAATGTTTTATAGTTAGTCATGCAGGGAAGTTGGGTAGTCTGCTTTTGTTTTTTATTATTATTAGTATTATTGATTTAAAAAGACAGGGTCTCTCTGTATGGCCCTGAGTGGCCTGGAACTTGCAGTGCTCTCAAACTCACAGATATGACCTGCCTGCTTCTGTTTCCTGAAAGCTAGGATTAAAGGCATGTGCAATCATGCCTGGTTATGGTTTGGGTTTTGAAACAGTCTCACATAGCGGAGACTTGTCTCAAACTTGCTAGGTAGCTGAGGATGTCCTTGAACTCCTGGCATTCCTGCCTCCATCTCTCAAGTTCTGAGGTTACAGGAGTGCTCCGCTATGCCTGGCAATGATATTATTATTGTCACCTTTTGTGGTTTTCAGAGGGCACCTCAAAATCTTTCTGAATCTGGGTTTCCTTGTTGGAAGGAATGGAAAGTCATTCTAGTTTACAGTTTCTTTTTCTTGTTTCCTTTATTTTCCATTAAGTTTGAGTCAGAATTACCCCTCCTGGACCCAATAACAGGACAATATAGTCTTCTTTTCTTAGTTCCTACCAAAACATCATTTGTTGGCCTTAAATGTGCATAAATACATTTAAATAATTATGTAATGAATACACCTGTAATATTTTGACAGCGACAATAATACAGTGATCTCTACGTACACACATGTTGCTTTCAGACTTAGGGCCATCTTTTGGGGCATATCCCTCTTTTCCCTTTCAACTTCTAAGATCTTAAGCCTTCTGTACTTTTATTTCCACGTAATCCTTTGGTTTGCCTTCTGACATTTCTAAAGCTAAAGCAGTCTCCTGGGCTGTGGTTCTCTGTTCATTTAAAATACACTGTAGCTGCTCTGCCTGCTGCCAAGGTCCTTAAGCTGTTGCTGTGCCAACCAGATTCTCAAGGCCAAAGTATTACTGCCACAGTCTTTTTTAGTGCGTTTTCTGTTCCGATGTTTTCCTTTGGATTTGCTGTAATTTATTTCATTGGCTTCCCCCCCCTGCCACTTCAGTCCTAAATGAAGCCACATTCCTTGTGTATTTCTAGCTTTCACGCTTCTTGATGTGCTTTCTCATAAAGCCCACCACCTTTTGGACCTTTGGAATTAACAACCAGGATCAAGGTCTACCTGAGGAACAGTCAGAACCAATTCGAGAACTTCTGGTAGAGGAAAGGGCATCCGAAGCAAGGCAAGCCAGGCAGTTAACTCTCTGGTGAGTTGTGCTAGCCTGCCCTCTTTGACAAGGGTTACGTTTCAGAGTGAAGTAAAGAACATTACAATATGTGCAGTTAACACAAAGGCCCAGTCAGCCTTC
Organism: Peromyscus maniculatus bairdii; assembly: GCF_049852395.1. Classification (NCBI taxonomy): domain Eukaryota; kingdom Metazoa; phylum Chordata; class Mammalia; order Rodentia; family Cricetidae; genus Peromyscus; species Peromyscus maniculatus. Next base: position 81,719,053 of record NC_134875.1, on the reverse strand, counting down.
ACCTGCCGGAGCGCAGCCTGCAGGGGAATAGAACGGGAAGAACGAGATGAACTGGAGTGTCTGGAATCATGTTACTATATGATTAAAAATAAAGATGTGTTGTAGAGAGACAGAAAATCTTCGTTGACAGTTGTCAAATACTAGAAACCTAAATGCCCATTAGTAAAATAGCTCAATCAATTGCCACATTTTAGTACACGGAAAGTTTAGCTTAAACATTTTTGTAAAGGTGGGATGTTTTTGGAAGATTATTTCATAGATGTCTCTGTTCCACTTGGAGCTGGGCTTACAAGTGTTTGTGAGGACACTGGCTTGCCACACAGGTGCTAGGATCCAAACTCTCAGGCACTGAGCCACTGAGCCATCCACTTGTTCGATTGTTGTTTGATGGCTATGTTGTATTCTGTAGAAGGAGAATATGAAATTGTATTTAATTGGGCTTTTATGGTACTTATTTTCAATCTTTTGCCACTGTTAACAGTGCAGCATAAAACAGGGGAGTGGCAGTGTGCACCTTCAATCCCAGTACTCGGGAGGCAGAGGCAGGTGGCATCTGTGAGTTTGAGGCCAGCCCGGTCTACAGAGCAAATTCTAGGTCTGCCAAGGTTACATAGCCAAACAAACAAAGCTCCCCCAAAAGAAAGCACAAAACAAAAAAGTGAGCACAATAGAACTTATCTTTAGCCAGGTGGTGGTGGTGGCCGCTGCGGCGGTAGCTGCGGCTGGTGTATGCCTTTAATCCCAACACTCGGGAGGCAGAGGCAGGAGGATCTCTGTGAGTTTGAGGCCATCCTGGTCTACAGAGTGAGTTCCAGGACAGCCAGGGCTACACAGAGAAACCCTGTCTCAAAAAAAAAAAAAAAAACCAAACCAAACCAAAACTCAACCAAACCAAGACCCCCCAAAACAACAACAACAAAAGGATTTATCTCTAGGTGTTCCTGGGTCCTGTATATGTGGCTTAACTTTGTTTTAGATATCATCACACTGAACACTGTTAGGATTATGTGCTCAATGCACAGTGTCAGTTTTCTGACACTCTCAGAATACAGCATATTGTTATGTTAAAAAACCCTTTGTATATCTGGCTGAGCACAATGGTGTGTCCCTGTAAGCCCAGCCATTGGGAAACTGAGGCTGAAAGATCAAGGCCATCCTGGGTGAGCGCTCGTCTCAAAAAAGAAAAAGAGAAAAGGGGGAAAAGTCACCAAACACTATCTGAAAGGCCAAAAATGTCTTCCTTGATAGTTTGCATTTATTTTATTATTTTATTATGATTTTGTGTCCTTTTTCAACTATATGAAAGCCAGATTGCTGTACTTTATTCTGAGTGTTGATTCATATATTTTGCTCATATTGCTACAGCTGTTTTAGTCATTTCCTTTAATATATATATATATATATATATATATATATATATATATATATATATATGAGGGGGGGAGAGGGAGAGAGAGAAAGAGGGAGGGAGGGAGAGAGAGAGAGAGAGAGAGAGAGAGAGAGAGAGAGAGAGAGAGAGAGAGAGAGAGAGAGAGAGAGATGGGTTATGTGTTGGTTCTCTCCTTCCATCATGTGGATTCTAGATATTGAAATGCAGATCCTTCGGTCAGGCTTAGTGGCAAGTGTTTTGCTCACTGACCCATGTTGTCAGCCCAAATTTGTTTTTGTTTTGTGTTTAGACAGAGTCTCACTGTGTAGGCTAGGCTGGTCTTACACCAAGATCCTCCTGCCTGGGCCTTTGAAGTGTTAGGATTATGGGAATGTACCTCATACTCAGCTTCTTTTTTCCTCCTTTCTTCAGTTTTTGTTTTTTTTTCTTTTATTGAAAATGTTTTTCTTTTTTTTAATAATTTATTTTTATTTACTGTTCATTGGTGTTTTGCCTGCATGTATGTCTGTGTGAGGGTGCCAGATCCCCTGGAACTGCAGTTACAGACAGGTGTGAGCTGCCATGTGAGTTCTGAGAATTGAACCTGGGTCCTCTGGAAGAGCAGCCAGTGCTCTTAACTGCTGAGCCATCTCTCCAGCCCCGAAAATATATTTTTTTTGTACAATATATTCTGATTATGGTTTTCACCCCCAACACCTCCCAGATAATCCCATCTCCCCTCCTGTCTGCATCCACCACTTTTCTCCCCCTCCTTATAAAACAAACAGGCTTCTAAAGAACAATAATAAAATAAGATAAAACAAAAGCAAACAAATCAGAATACGACAAAACAAACCAACAAGCAGAAGAAAGAGCCAAAGAAAAAGCACAAGAAACACTTACAGATGCAGAGACACACACGAGTCCCTTTAAAACACGAAACTGGAAGCCATAATATACACATAAAGGACCTGAAAGGTCAAAACAAACAAACAGAAGTCCTGACAAAACTTTATGAGACAAAGCACCCCCAAACTGGCCACAGAGTTCATTCTTTTTGTGTTGGCCAACTACTGTTGGGCATGAGACCTGCCCTTAAGTGTAGTTTGTATACCCAGTGAGACTTCACTGGAGAAAACTAACTCTTATTGAGTGGTTATCAATTGGAAATGGCTTTTGGTTTATAGACAGGAGCATGTGTCCCCTTTTCCCCTCTCAGTGCTGGGACACCATCTGGCTTAGAACTGTGCAGGTCCTGTGCATGCTGCCACAGTCTCTGTGAGTTCGTATGTGCATCAGTCCTGCTGGGTCTAGAAGGCCTTGATTCCTCAGTGTCCTCAATCCCCTTTGGCTCTTACAATCTTTTCAGTTCCTCTTTTGCAGGGTTCCCTGAGCCCCAAGGAGCAGGGTTTGAAGGAAACATCTCATTTAGTGTTCCAAGGTCACTCACTATCTGCATATTGTCTGGTTGTGGGTCTCTGTATTTGTTCCCATCTGCTGCAGGAGGAAGCCTCTCTGATGATGGACGAGCAAGGCATTGATCTATAACAGAACGTCATTAGGAGTCATTTTATTGCTACGTTCCTTTAGCAGAACAGTAGTATTTGGTTTTTCCCTAGGTTCCTAGGCTATCATCTAGTCTCAGGTTCTTGGTCACCCAAACAGTTTCAGGAATGGGGTCCTTCTCACGGAGTGAGCCTTAAATTCAATTAGATATTGACTACTGTTAAAAGTTTTGTGCCTCCATTGCACTGGTACATCTTATAGGCAAGTCAACATTGTAGATAGAATGGTTTGTAGCTGGGGTGGTGTTTACCTTTCTACTTTGGTAGCAAAGAGTCCTTCCAGTCCCATGAATACTAGCAGCAGGAATGAAGGCTCTACATAGGTACCAGCTCCATTTTCCCATGTTTGATGAGTTATGCAGGTGTTTTCCTTCAGCAATAATTAGGGCTTTACTGTCCGTTTGTGGAGAGCAGCTAACAACTTTGGCAAAAGCCAGGGTTGTTTAGGGGTTCTCATGGGACCCCTTTAGCCAACAACTTGATTAGATGTAACCCATTCCGGGTACTGGAAGGTTCATTTGGTGATGAAACATGTCCAGTTGGGGCTCCATCTCTCCCATTATTTGGTAATTTATTTTAGATTTAGATTGCCTTTATACATTTAGGAAGCTCCAACTGTATTAAGTCTTCATATCCCTCAAAAGGCCCTTAGTTTTAGCTGTCCCTCCAGGTATTCCTTCCCTCACCCCTTTATATCCTTCCATTTGATCTTCCAGATCCAGTCCCCTGACCTTGTCCACCCGTAACGATTTGTTCTGTTTTCCCTTCGTAGGGATATCCTTCTCTCCACCCTAGTCCCCTACTCTCTACCTAACTTCTGTGGTTAAATAGATTGTAGCCTGATTATCAAAGACTTAACAGTTAACATCTACATATAAGTATATGTACAGTATTTGTCTTTTTGGGTGTGAGTTACTTCACTAAGGATGATTTTTCCCCCTAGCATTTACCTATGAATTTCAGCATTGCTTTTTTCCCTCTCTAAGACAGGGTTTCTCTGCATAGCCCTAGCTGTCCTGGAACTCACTCTGTAGCCCAGGCTGGCCTTGAACTCAGAGATCCACCTGCCTCTGCCTCCTAAGTGCTGGAATTAAAGGTGTGTGCCACCACCACCTGGCTCTTTTCTTTTAACTGTTGATTAGTATTCCATTGGGTAAATGAACTATATTTTCTTTATTTATTCATCCATTAGTGGCCTCTAGGTTATTTCTAATTTCTGGCTATTATGAATAGAGCAGCAATGAACACAGTTTAGCAAGTATCTTTGCAGTAGTGTATATGCAGTGTCCTTTGGATATTTGCCCAAGAGTGGTATACATGGGTCTTAAGGTAGATTGATCCACAGCTTCCTGAAGAAATGCCACACTGATTTCCATAGTTCTGTACAAGTTTGCACCCCCACCAGAAATGGGTGAATGTTCCCCTTATTCCACATTTTGACAGCATCAGGCATTATTTATTTTATTGATCTTGCCCATTCTGACTGGTGTACGATGAAATCTCAAAGTAGTTTTGACTTGCATTTTTCTGTTGACTAAGGATGTTGAAAATTTCTTTGTTTCTCGGCCATTTGAGTTTCCTCTATTGAGAATTCTCTGTATCCCATTTTCAAATTGGGCTATTTTCTTGATACCCTCTTTAAAAGATCTTTATATATTTTATATATCAGCTCTATATTGGATGTGGAGTGAGTGAAAATCTTTTCTCATTGTGTAGCCTGCCACTTAGTCCAAATGATGGTATCCTTTGTCATATAGGGGTTTTTCAGTTTCATGAGGTCCCGTTTATTAATTGTTGATCTTAGTGCCTGTGCTATTGGTGTTCTGTTCAGGAAGTCTTTTCCTGTGTTAATGAGTTCAAGGGATTCCCTACTTTCTCTTCTCTCAGATTCAATGTATCTAGATTTATGTTGAGGTCTTTGATCCAACTGGACTTGAGTTTTATGCAAGGTGGTAAGTACAGCTCTATTTGGATTTTTCTACACAAAGCCATCTCGTTTGACCAGCACCATTTTTGAATATGCTGTCTTTTTTTCCAGTGTGTATTTCTGGCTTCTTTATAAAGAAATCAAGTGCCCATAGGTGTGTAAGTTTGTGCCTGGGTCTTCAATTTGAGTCCATTGATTAGCTTGTCTGTTTTTGTGCCAATATCATGATTTTTTTTTATTACTGTAGCTCTGCATTACAATTTGAGATCAGGGATGGCAATAACTCCAGTAGTTCTTTTATTATTCAGAATTGTTTTAGCTCTCCTGTTTTTTTTTGTGTTTTTAAATAAAGATGAAAATTGTCCTTTCAACTTCTGTAAGAAATTGTGGAGCCAGGTGGTGGTGTACACCTTTAATCCCAGCACTTGGGAGGCAGAGGCAGGTGGACCTCTGTGAGTTAGAGGCCAACCTAGTCCACAGAGTGAGTTCCAGGATAGCCAAGGATACAGGAAAAAGAAAGAAAGAAAGAAAGAAAGAAAGAAAGAAAGAAAGAAAGAAAGAAAGAAAGAAAGAAAGAAAGAAAGAAAGAAAGAAAGAAAGAAAGAGAAGGAATTATATTGAAATTTTGACAGTGATTGCGTTGAATCTGTAGATTACTTTTGGTAGGATGACCATTTTTACTATATTAATCTTACCCATCCATGAGCATGGGGAATCTTTCCATCTTCTGATATCTTTTTCAATTTCTTTCTTCAAAGACTTGAAGTTTTTGTTATACAAGTCTTTCACTTGCTTAGTTAGAGTTACCCCAAGATATTTTATATTACTTGTGGCTATTGTAAAGGGTGTTGTTTCCCTGATTTCTTTCTCAGTCTGTTTATCATTTGTGTATAGGAGGGCTACTGATTCTTGTGAGTTAATTCTTGTGAACTAATATACAGATACTTTGCTGAAAGCACTATCAGTTGCAGGAATTTCCTGGTGGAATTTTTAGGGTCACTTATGTATACTATCGTGTCATCTGCAAATAACAATACTTTGACGTCTTCCCTTCTTATTTGTATCCCCTTAATGGCTTTCAGATATCTTATTGCTCTAGTTAAGACTTCAAGTATTATATTGAATAGGTATGGAGAGAACAGACAACTTGTCTTACTCCTGCTTGTAGTGGAATTGCTTTGAGTTTCTTTTCCATGCAAGTTGATGTTGGCTATGGGCATGTTGTAACTGTCTTTATTATGTTGAGGTTTGTCCCTTTTATTCATAATGTCTCCAGGACTTATGAAGCAGTGTTGAATTTTGTCAAAGGCCTTTTCTGCATCCAATGAGATGATCTTGGCTTTCAGTCTGTATATTTGGTGGATTACATTTATTGATTCTCATATGTTGGGAATCATATCTGGGATGAAGCTGACTTGATCATGTTGGATGATCTTTTTGAAGTGTTCTTAGAATCAGTTTGTAAGTATTGAGTATTTTTGCATCTATGTTCATAAGGGAAATTGGTCTGTAATTCTCTTTCTTTGTTGGGTCTTTATGTGGTTTGGATGTCAGGGTAACTGCAGCCTCATAGAATGAATTTGGCAATGTTCCTTCTGTTTCTGTTTTGTGGAATAATCTGAAGAGTATTGGCATTAATTCTTTTTTGTAAATCTGGTAGAATTCTGACCCCAAACCATCTGACCCTGTTTTTTTTTCTTTCTTTTTTGGCTGAGAGACTTTTGATGGCTGCTTCTATTCCACTAGGGGCTATAGGTCTGTTTAAATAGCTTATGTGATCTTGATTTAACTTTGATAGGTGGTATATATCAAGAAAATTATCAATTTCTTTTATATTTTCCAATTTGGTGGAGTACAGTTTTTTTAAAGTGTGTTCTTATAATTCTCTAGATTTCGTTGGTATCTGTTGTTAGGTCCTCCCTTTCTTACCTAATTTTGTCTCTCTTTGCCTTTTAGTTAATTTATGTAAATATTTGTCAATATTATTGAATGGCTCTAAGAACCAACTGTTTCATTGATTCACTGTATGTTTTTGTTTCTATTTTTATTGATTTCAGCCCTCAGTTTGATTATTTCTTGCCCTCTACTGTTTTGGGGTGTTATTTTTTCTTTTTGCTCCAGAGCTTTCAGGTGTGCTGCTAAATTGCTAGTATGAAATCTCACCAATTATTTTATGTAGGCACTTGGTGCTATGGACTTTCCTCTTAAAACTGCCTTCATTGTATCTCATAGGTTTGGGTATGTTGTGTATCCATTTTCATTCAATTATAGAAAGTTTTTAATTTCTTTTTTAATTTCTGTCTTGACCCATTTTTTTCATTCAGTAGAGAATTTTTCATTTCCATGAGTTTGTAAGCTTTCTGTTGTTTCTGTTGTTGAAATACAGCTTTAGTCTGTGGTGTTCTGATAGGATGCAGGATGTTATTTCAATTTTCTTGTATCTGTTGACACTAGGCTTTGTGTCAAAGTATGGTCAATTTTGGAGAAAGTTCCATAAAGTGCATAGAAGAAAGTATATTATTTTATGTTTGGATGAAATGTTCTGTAAATATATGTTAGGTCCATTTAGTTTATGATATCAATTAGCTTCAACATTTATTTCTTTAGCTTTTGTCTGGATGACCTCTCTATTGGTGAGAGTGGTGTGTTGATGTCTCCCACTATCACTGTATGAGGGTCAGTATGTGATTTAAGCTGTAGTATTGTTTCTTTTATGAACTTGGATGCCTTTGTATTTAAGGCATAGATGTTAGGAATTGCAATGTCCTTTTGGTGGATTTTTCCTTTGATGAGTTATGTAGTTCCTTCCCATCTCTTCTGATTAGTTTTGGTTTGAAGTTTATTTTGCCAGGTATTAAAATGGCTACTTCTTAGGTCCATTTGCTTGGAATATCTTTTTTCCAACCCTTTACCCTGAGATGATGTCAATCCTTGACGTTAAGGTATGTTTCTTGGATGCAGCAGAAAGATGGATCCAGTTTTCACAACTATTCTGTTCATCTGTGTCTTTTCACTGGGGAACTGAGATTGCTGATGTTGTGAGATATCAATGAGTACTGTTTGTCGATTCCTCTCATTTTGTTGTAATTGTGTGCGCCCCTCCCTGTGGGAGCCCGTTCTTGGGTTCCTCGTGGCTTTACCCAGCAGGTCCGCATAGAGGATGATCAGGACCACGGGCCTGAGTGCAGGTGTCTGAGATGGTCTGCACTTGGCTGTGCTGGGGGAGGAGGTCTTTTGCTCCACCCCTTGGCGTCTCTATAAAAACCCTGGGGCAGAGACAGTCGGGGCCCGTTGGAAAAGGTTCCAGGCCCTCTCGAGGCTATCCTTTATTTTCTATCTGTTTATCTCCACAAGATTCTCCGCTATAAATCCTTCTATCTAATATTACCTGCTGCTCGCACTCAAGAAAACTCTGGGGAGCTATGGGGTTGGTGGGTAAACGCCCCACACCTCCCCTAATTTATATTTGTTTGTCTGAGATTATTTATTCCCAGTGTTTTATTGAGTGTGGTTAACCTTCTCAGGTTGACATAGATTCTTTCTGTATCTATTGTGATTGAAAGTTTCACTTGGTATAGTAGTCTGGGCTGGTATCTGTGGTTTCTTATAGTTTGTAGAACATCTGTCCAGGTCTTTTGGCTTTTAGAGTCTCCATTGAGAAGTAAATTGTTATTCTAATAGGTCTTCCTTTATATGTTATTTGGTCTTTTTCTTTTGCAGCTTTTAATATTCTTTCTTTTTTCTGTGCATTTAGTATTTTGATTATTATGTGTTGTGGAGTTTTGAAAGAAAATTACCCCCAAATGGCACTATTAGGAGGTGTGGCCTGGTTGGAGGAAATATGTCACAGTGGGTTTGGGCTTTGAGGTCTCTTTTGCTCAAGTTTTGCTCAGTGTGACACTCAGTCCACTTTCTGTTGCCTTCTGATCAAGATGTAGCCAGCACCTTGTCTGTCTGAACATGGCCATGTCCCTGCCATGATGATAATGGACTGAACCTTTAAAACTGTAAACTGCCATGTCAATGAAATGTTTTCCTTTATAGAAACCCCAACTAAGACATGTGTTATGGGAGTTTCTTTTCTGGTCCAGTATATTCGGTGTTTTATGCTCCTTGTACCTTGACAGGCACCTCCTTCTTTAGACTGTGTTTTCTGGACCTCTGCTGTGGGTTTCTTCTTCCTCTGTTCCTATTATTCATAGATTTGGTCTTTTCATAGCATCCCACATTTCCTGGATTTTTTTGTGCCTGGATTTTTCTTTTCTTTTCTTTTTTTTTTTTTGACTTAACATTTTCTTTGACAGAGGTATCCATTTCTTCTATCTTGTCTTAAATGCCTGAGATTCTGTCTTTTGTCTCTTGTATTCTGTTGGTGAAGCTTGACTCTGAGGTTCCTGATTGAGTTTATAACTTTTTCATGTCTTGTTTTCTCTCAGTTTGGGTTGTCTTTAATGATTCTATTTTCACTTTCACATCTTGAACTGTTTTCTTCATTTCATTCCAGTTTGTGTTTTCATAGATTTCTTTAAGGGATTTATTCATATCCTCTTTAAGGACCTTGAGCATATTCATAAAGCTATTTTGAAGTCCTTGTCTTGTACTTTAGTTATAGTGCATTTCTTAGGACCTACTGTAGTAGGGTTCCTGAGCTCTAGTAGAGACAGATTGTGTTCTTTGGTATCGATGGTCTTTTTATGATGATGTCTGTGTTTGGGATGACTGTAACTCTAGGTGCTGATATCTGGTCTTGTCTTGGTTAGGTGGGTGTTCTGTTCATTGGTTTCTATTGCCCTTTTTGGTTCTTAGGAGGTTGTGATGGCTATGGATTTCTTGGTAAGGAATGCTTCTGAGATCCTGCCACGTATGGCTGGCCACTGGAGGTCCTGGGTAGAACATATTCTGGCTAACACTAAGGAATGGGGGTGGGGTAAAAGATGCGTGAGGCACTGAGAGAATCTACAGAAGGGAGGAACGCTGGGTGTGCCATCAGGGTCAGTGGAGACCCCTAAGAATAGGGGCAAAGAAGAAGGAGCGGCCACAGCAGGTGGATCTGCTACAAAGCTGGGGATATGACTGGAGGGTTGGAATTGGGGGCGGGAGGGAGAGTGACGATTGTACACCTGCTTTCCTTTTTGAAACAGGGTTTCCTGTATTTCAAGCTGGCCTTAAACTTATGTAGCTCCTGATCTTTCTGCCTCTACCTTCCAAGTACTGAGGTGACAGCCATGTGCCACCATGCTAGTCTCTTTTGGAGGGGTTGTTGAAACATGATTTTACTATGAAGCCCCAGTAGGCCCGGCACTCACTATGTATACATCTCAGGCTCTCCTTGAACTTGATGCCTGAGTCTCCCAAGTGCCGAGCTGAGGTTCAGGTATGTACCATCATGCTAACTTTAGTTTCTTCCCCTTCTTTTCAGTTTGCTGGGAATTGAACACATTGTACATGCTAGGCAAACACTTGACCACTGATTTGCATCCTCAGCCTTTATTTTTTCTTTTATTTGTAACAGTGTCTCACTATGTTGCCTAGGCTGATCTCTAAATCATCAGCTCCGGGTGAACCTCCTGCCTCAGCCTTCCCCAGAATTAGAACTACAGGTGTGTGCCATCACATGTCTAAATATTATTTATATTATTTGAATTACAAATCATAACTTCACATATCTCTGAAGTACTGTGTGATGCTCTGATACATACATGCATACATGACCTGAATTTGATCCCTGAAATATACAGAAATGTGGAATGAGAGGACCAACTCATGAAAATTGTTGCCTGACCATGTACACATCGTGGCATGTGTGTGTGCTCACATGCACAAATAATGAATTAAAAATTAAATGTTTATCATTGCTGACTAAAGAAAATGTGATGTGTATACACAATTGATCTAAATTTCTAAAAGATCACTCTGAGTGTGTGTGGACCACAAGTGTAGGTAAGATCATTTTATGAGGCTGTTGTAATAATTTATGTGAGAGACAATAGTGACTCTGGTTAGGGAGGTACAGATCGATACAAAGAAGTACATAGATTTTACTCTTTTTCCTTTTGTTTTTTTAAGACAGGGTTTCTCTGTATAGCTCTGGCTGTCTTAAAACTCTGTAAACCAGGCTGCCTTCAAACTCAGAGTAGTCTCAATCTGGCACTGAAGGTTTGAAAGATTCCTGGAGAGTTGCTGGTCTTCAGTGTTCATTGGAAGGCTGAGATATGAGATCAGAAAAGATGGTGGTAGTGGCAGTGGCAGTGGAGGTGGCAGTGGCATCAGTGCCATCAGTGGCAAGCAGCAACAGTAATGATAGATTACTAGGCAGCAAGAAGCGGAGGTAGTCAGGCAAGCAACATTGCTTTTCCCTCAGACCTCTTAATATCTTGGCCACCCACCGGAAGGTGCTACCCACTCTGGGGGAAGGTCCCATCCTCCCTCCCCAAGAAAATCTTTCTTGAAATTCCCTTAGAAACCTTTCCAGAGGCCTGTCTCATAGTTGTTTCCAAATCACATCAGGTTGAGGATCAATATTAAGCATCACAGTGACCTTATGATTTCTGGTCCAGAGGTCTTAGTTCCAAAGAGTAGAATGCTTCTTTCAGGAGATACAGTGTTTTCATTGAACCAGAAGCCAAGGCAATTACTTTTAGGCCCTGTGCTTCCGCATACACAGTAGTGAAGGGGTTGCTATATTGGTTGTGATGGTGGATCTTGATTACCAAAAGGAAAGCTGGCAATCCATCAGGTTCCTATTCCACAATGGAGGCAAGGGCGAATATACCTGCCATATAGTACGTTCTTTAGAGCATCTCTAAATGCTGTCATGTCATGTGAAAACAACAGAAATGGCAAGTCAATAGGACAAAAGACACACCTCAGAGATGCTGGGTTGAGTTCCAGACCACTGCTGTAAAGTGAATATCAAAATGAAGTTTCCTGTATAAAGCTTATAATTTTTCCATGCATATAAAGGTTATATTTGTACTATACTACAGCCTTGTAGATGTAAATATTACAATGTCTTAAAACTGAATTAAAAACACTCTCTTGCTAAAGAATAATCCAGCAGCCCTTTATCTCAGCCTTCAGAAAATTGTAATCATTTTCTCCTTTGGAGGTTTTGCCTGTTGGTGGCTCCAGGTTAAACAAGTGATGATTGCTGAAAGTTGGTTGGATGGGCAATATATTTTTTCAGTGCTGGGGATTAAACATTTTAAAAAGTCTTTCTCAGGTATTTGTGTTTCATCTTTTGAGAACTCTGTTTAGTTTTATATCCATTTTTTAAACTGGGGTGTTTTTGGTGTTCAGTTTTTAAATTTTTTTTTTCTTTCCAAAGCTGAGGACTGAACCCAGGGCCTTGGGCTTGCTTTACCACTGAGCTAAATCCCCAACCCCTACATTTCTTTTTTATTATTAATTTAAAAATATTTTACATAGCGGGGGCTGGAGAGATGGCTCAGTGGTTAAGAGCACTGACTGCTTTTCCAGAGGTCCTGAGTTCAATTCCCAGCAACCACATGGTGGCTCACAACCATCTGTAATGAGATTTGGCGCCCTCTTCTGGCCTGCAGGCAAACATGCTGTATACATGATAAATAAATCTTTAAAAAAATATTTTACATAGCAACCACAGTTTTCCCTCCTTCTCTCCTCCTGTTCCCACCCACCACCTTATTTCTACCCCTCATCCACTCCTTAGAAAGGGTAAGGCCTCCCACGGCAGTCAACAAAGCATGGCATGTCAAGTTGAGGCAGGACCAAGCTCCTCCCCACTGCATCAAGGGTGAGTGAGTTATCCCACCATAGGGGATAGGTTCCAAAGAGCCAGCTCATGCATCAGGAACAGATCCTGGTTTTACTGCTAGGGGCCTCACAAACAGAAGAAGCTACACAACTGTCACCCACATTCAGGGAGCCAGCTCGATCCCATACAGACTCCCTGGCTATCAGTCTAGAGTCCCTGAGCTCCAACAACCTTGGGTCAACTGTCTCTGTGGTTTCCCCACCATGACCTTGAAGCCCACTTGCTCATATAATCCTCCTCCCTCTCTTCAACAGGACTCCCAGAGCTAGGCCCAGTGCTTGGCTCTGGATCTCTGCATCTGCTTCCATAAGTTGCTGGATAAAGGTCTATGACGACAATTAGGATAGTCACTAATCTGATTACAGGGGAAGGCCAGTTCAGGCACCCTCTCCACTATTGCTAGGAGTCTTAGCTGGGGTCATCCTTGTGAATTCCTGCGCACCAGGCTTCTCCCTAAACTCACAAGGGCTCCCTCTATCCAGATATCCTTTTTGTTGCTTTCCTTCTCCATCTCTTCCCCAACTCAACCATCCTGATCCCTCATGTTTCTCTATCCTCTGCCCTCCCTCCCCACTCCCAGTTTACCCAGGAGATCTTATCTATTTCCCCTTTCTAGGGCAAATCTTGCGTTCCTCTTAGGGTCCTCCTTGTTACCTAGTTTCTCTAGGGCTATGGATTGTAGCCTGGTTATCCTTTGCTTTACATCTACTACCCATTTATGAGTGAGTACATACCATGTCTTCCTGGGTCTGGGTTACCTCCCTCAGGATGAATTTTTTCTTTTTTTTTTTCAGTTTTTTTTTTTTTTTGAGACGGGGTTTCTCTGTGTAGCTTTGCGCCTTTCCTGTATCTCCCTCTGTAGACCAGGCTGGCCTCGAACTCACAAAGATCCTCCTGCCTCTGCCTCCCGAGTGCTGGGATTAAAGGCATGTGCCACCACCGCCCGGCTCAGGATGATTTTTTTCCTAGTTTCATCCATTTGCCTGCAAATTTCATGGTGTCATTTTTTTTAAACCACTGAGTAGTACTCCATTATGTAAATGTACCACATTTTCTCCATCCATTCTTCAGTTGAGGGGCATCTAGTTTGTTTCCAGGTTCTGTCTATTATGAATAAAGCTTCTATGAACATAGTTGAGCATGTGTACTTGGGATATGATTGGAGCATCTTTTGGGTATATGCCAAGAGTGGCATTGCTGGGTCTTGAGGTAGATTGATTCTCAATTTTCTGAGAAACCACCATATTGATTTCCACAGTGGCTGTACAAGTTTGCACTCCCACCAGCAGTGGAGGATTGTTCCCCTTACTCCAATCCTCTCCAACACAAGCTGTTTTAGTGTTTTTGATTTTAGTCATTCTGACAGGTGTAACATGGTATCTCAGAGTCATTTTGATTTGCATTTCCCTGATGACTAACAATGTGGAGCAATTTCTTAAATGCCTTTCGGCTATTTGAGATTCTTCTGGTGAGAATTCTCTCTTTAGATCTGCACCCCATTGTATTTGATATTTTGATGTCTGGTTTCTTAGGTTCTTTATATATTTTGGAGATCAGCCTTCTATTAGATGAGGGATTGATGAAGATATTTTCCCATTCTGTAGGCTGCCGTTTTGTCTTATTGACTGTGTCCTTTGCCTTACAGAAGCTTCTCAGTTTCAGGAGGTTCCATTTATTAATTGTCAATCTCAGTGTCTGTGCTACAGGTGTTATAGTTAGGAAGTGGTCTCCTGTGCCTGTGTGTTCAAGGCTACTTTGCACTTTCTCTTCTATCAGGTTCAGTGTAATGGGATTTATGTTGATGTCTTTGATCCACTTGGACTTGAGTTTTGTGCATGGCAATAGATATGGATCAATTTGCATTCTTCTACATGCCAACATCCAGTTATGCTAGCACCATTTGTTGAAGATGCTTTCTTTTTTTCCATCATACAATTTTGGCTTCTTTGTCAAAAATCAAGAGTTCATATGTGTGTGGGTTTATGTCAGGGTCTTTAATTTGATTCCATTGATCAATGTGTCTGTGTTTGTGCCAGTACCAAGCTGTTTTTATCACTATGGCTCTACAGTAGAGCTTTAAGTCAGGGATAGTGATACCTCCGGAAGTTCCTTTATTGTACAGGATTGTTTTAGCTATCCTGTTTTTTTTTTCCATATGAAGTTGAGTATTGTTACTTCAACGTCTGTGAAGAACTGTGTTGGGATTTTGATGGGGATTGTAGTAGGCGGAAAAATCAAGCTACAGGGGATTGTATTGAATCTGTAGATTGCTTTTGGTAAGATTGTCATTTTTATTATGTTAATCCTACCTATCCAAGAGCATGGAAGACTTTTCCATTTTCTGATATCTTCTTCAATTTCTTTCTTCAAAGACTTAAAATTCTTGCTATACAGGTCTTTCACTTGTTTGGTTAGAGTTACTCCAAGATATTTTATATTATTTGTGGCTATTGTAAAGGGTGATGTTTCTTTGATTTCTTTCTCAGCCCATTTGCCATTTGTATATAGGAGGGCTACTGATTTTTTTGAGTTAATCTTGTATCCTGCCACATTACTAAAGGTGTTTGTCAGCTCTAAGAGTTCTCTGGTAGAATTTTTGGGGTCATTTATGTATACTATCATATCATCTGCAAATAGCAAAAGTTTGACTTCTTCCTTTCCAATTTGTATCTCCTTGATCTCCCTTTGTTGTCTTATTGCTCTAGCTAGAACTTCAAGTACTATATTGAATAGATATGGAGAGAGTAGACAGCCTTGTCTTATTCCTGATTTTAGTGGAATCACTTTGAGTTTCTCTCCATTTAATTTGATGTTGGCTGTGGGCTTGCTGTGTATTGTTCTTATTATGTTTAGGAATGTTACTTGTATTCCTGATCTCTCCAAGACCTTGATCATGAAGGGGTGTTGGATTTTGTTAAAAGCTTTTTCAGCATCTAATGAGATGATCATATGTTTTTTTTTCTTTCAGTTTGTTTATATGGCGGATTACATTGACAGATTTTCATATGTTGAACCACCCCTGCATTTCTGGGATGAATCCTACACGATCATGGTGGATGATTTTTTTGATATGTTCTTGGAGTCTGCTTGCCAGTATTTTACTGAGAATTTTTGCATCAGTGTTCATGAGGGAGATTGGTCTGTAATTTTCCTTCTTTGTTGCATCTTTGTGTGGTTTTGGTACCAAGGGAACTGTAGTCTCATAAAAGGAGTTTGGAAATGATCCTTCTGTTTCTATTGTGTGGAACAATTTGAAGAGCATTGGTATTAGCTTTTCTTTGAAATTTTGATAGAATTATGCACTGAAACCATTTGGCCCTGGGCTTTTTTTTTTGGTTGGGAGGATTTTAATGACTGCTTCTATTTCCTTAGGAGTTATAGGTCTGTTTAAATTGTTTATCTGGTCTTGATTTAATTTTGGTATGTGGTACCTATCCAGAAAATTGTCAATTTCTTTTAGATTTTCCAATTTTGTGGAGTACAGGTTTTTGAAGTATGGCTTGACGATTCTCTGGATTTCCTCATTGTCTGTTGTTATTTCTCCCTTTTCATTTCTGATTTTGTTAATTTGGATGATGCTCTCTCTCTGCCTTCTGGTTAGTTTGGATAATGGCTTGTCTATCTTGTTGATTTTCTCAAAGAACCAACTCTTTGTTTCATTGATTCTTTATATTGTTCTCTGTTTCCATTTTATTGATTTCAGCCCTCAATTTGATTATTTCCTGGCATCTCTCCTCCTGGATGAGTTTGCTTCTTTTTGTTCTAGAGCTTTCAGGTGTGCTGTTAAGTCATTAGTGTGAGAATTCTCCAACTTCTTTATGTAGGCATTTAGTTCTGTGAACTTTCCTCTTAGCACTGCTTTCATAGTGTCCCATAACTTTGGGTATGTTGTGCATTCATTTTCATTGAATTCTAGGAAGTCTTTAATTTCTTTATCTTTTCCTTGACTCAGTGGTGATTCAGTTGAGCATTGTTCAGTTTCCATGAGTTTGTAGGCTTTCTGTAATTTGTGTTGTTGTTGGATTCTAACTTTAAGCCATGGTGATCCAATAAGATACAGGGGGTTGGTTATTCCAATTTTTTTTTTATCTGATGAGATTTGCTTAGTGACTGACTATGTGGTCAGTTTTAGAGAAGGTTCCATGAGGTGCTGAGAAGAAGGTATATTCTTTTATATTTGGGTGAATTTTTCTACAGATGTCTGTTAAGTACATTTGAGTCATAACATCTGCTAATTCCCTTATTTCTCTGTTATGTTTCTGTCTGGCAGACCTGTCCAGTGGTGAGAGAAGGGTGTTGAAGTCTCCCACTATTAGTGTGTGGGATTTGATGTGGAATTTGAGCTTTAGTAATGTTTGTTTCACAAATGTGTGTGTCCTTGTATTTGGGGCATAGATGTTCAGAATTGAGACTTCATCTTGATGGATTTTTCCTGTGATGAATATGAAATGTTCTTCTTCATCTCCTTTGATTGACTTTAGTTTGAAATCTATTTTGTTAGATATTAAGATAGCTACACCAGCTTGTTTCTTAGTTCCATTTGGTTGGAAAATCTTTTCCCAACCCTTTACTTTGAGGTAATGTCTGTCTTTGAAGTTGAGGTGTGTTTCTTTTATGCAGCAGAAGGATGGATCCTGTTTTCATATCTATTCTGTATCTTTTTATAGGTGAATTGAGTCCGTTGATATTAAGAGATATTAATGACCAGTGATTGTTTTCTGTTATTTTTTGATTTTGTTGTTGTTGTTGATAGTGTGTGTGTTTCCCTTCTTTGAGATTTGCTGGTGTGAGATTATCTATTGTCCATGTTTTCAAGGGCGCAGCTACCTTCCTTGGTTTGGAGTTTTTCTTCTAGTGCTTTTGGTAGGGCTAAATTTGTGGATAGGTATTGTTTAAATCTGGTTTTATCATGGAATATATTCCCTGTCTTGGAAAAAAAAGAATTTATTGTGTTTAACATTTTCATTGACCAATGAATCTATTTCCTCCATCTTCAATGCCTGAGATTCTCCCTTCCATCTTTTGTATTCTGTTGGTTATGCTTGCATTTGTAGTTCCTGTTTGTTTACCCAGATTTTCCATTTCCAGCATTCCCTCAGTTTGTGGTTTTTTTATTGCCTCTATTTCAGTTTTCAAGTCTTAAACTGTTCACTTCACCTGTTTGAATGTTTTTTCCTTGGCTTTCTTTAAGGGATTTATTGATTTATTCCAATTTTTTTTGTCTTTTCCTCTACTCCTTTAAGGGAATTTTTCATTTCCTCTTTAAGGGCCTCTATCATCTTCATAAAATTATTTTTAAGGTAGTTTTCTACTGCTTCATCTGTATTGGGATGTTCAGTTCATGCTGTTGTCTGATCACTAGGTTCTGGTGGTGCCATATTGCTGTTTATGTTGTTGAATATATTCTTACATTGCCATTTACCCATCTGGGTTTGGGATAATTATAGGAACATGCTGTGGGAAAACTTCAGCTACAAATGGAGCCCAATGGCTTGAGTTTCCACTTGAAACCTGAGAATACTTAATAAGCAATTCTAAACGGAGCCAAAAACAGGTTCCTGCTTCATGTCTCATGCATGTGGTGAGATACCGCAACATGCGGCCTTGAGCTACTCTATGGCGATTCATAGCATTCGGGCTTGACTTGCAGCATGGGAGATTTCAAGCCATGCAGTATGCTGCATGGTGGATATAGCTTTTGCTAGTACCAAAAAAAAAAAAAAAAAAAAAAGGTTTCTGGGCTACACTCTGCTTTGATAGAGGCATAGACTCACTGCCTCCCAGAGTCCAGTGGTGAGCATAGTTCCCCCAAAGCTGGTGGTAAACATAGTTCCACCATGTTAGAAAACTGAGATAGGCAGAGCCAGCAGCCACAGCTGCCATTTCAGTCCTAGTAATACTGCAGTTTAAAGCAATAGGTTCACAATAAGACAGATTCCGATGGAATAGTTCACAATGTGTGTAAAAATGTATTTAGGCTTCAAAGAGAGAGAAAAAGAAATATATATATATATATATATATATATATATATATATATATATATAGTTTTAAAAAATAAAGTCTTTAAAGAGACAGTAAAGGTAATATAAAAAGTAAGCCATGTAAAGATGGATATTACACAGAGAATCTGGATTGTGTTATCTTTGGGATTTTTACTGAAGAAAGACATCTGATTGTAAAAACTGTTGAGTTAAGCCAATATGTATATTTTAAAGGTACCTTGACTTCAAAATTTGGATGTAAGGTTATGTTTCTTTGGAAAGGAGGCTCTGCTTTTGTTTCCATGGAAAGCAGGAGCCTATGGATTTGTTCCAGATTAAGATACATCAAGTTTGACCAGCCAAGACCCCCTGAAAGGTCTCCAATGACACCATGGCCCAGATGATCCAACATCCAGAATGGTTTCAAGGCAGCTGGCTCAGACAATGTACCCTCATAGACTATTTCAGTCAGGACTTGACCGTAATTCTTAATTTTCTCAGGATTCCCATAAGAATACAATACCCCCATCAGCAGGAAGTAGCCCAGAAAACTATACCCACATTCCCCCCAAAAATGGATTATAGATATTTGTCTTTGTTTAGGCTGTTGGTTACAAATTGTTATTGGTCATAGTTAATATCTTTTTAAAAGAAAGGGGGATATGATATAGATATATAGGATATAGATATGATAGGAGAAAAGGGTAGATTGTTGAACCTACTTTTAAAGAGCAACAACTTGTTTGAAATGTTTTACATTGCTATGGATTTTAGTTTATTGATACAAATTTAAAGTTAATTTTGTTAAACTGTGTGTATATATTTACTCTTGTTTAAGGTATTATGCTTGTGCAGCTCATTTGAAATTGTAATGGATAATTAAGAAATAGATTAATAATTAGTCATCTTTGATAATCATACTTGTAGTCATGTTAGTTTAGTTTTTTAGACATACATATTTCAGTTAGGTAGGTAATCTTCAAACACTTTAAAGACCTACAGAATATGGCATTTAAAATGTTTTAAGAACTTAGACTTTCCTGGACAATGAGACACATCTGCTCCTGGCAGCACCAAATACGTCAAGGAAGATGATGGGCATCAAAGACACTCTATATGGAGTTTATCCTCTTCTTGGCAAAAATAGCCATTTAGGCAAGAAACTGTTCTTGCCTGGACTGCTTGACAAAATGTTGTATCAACTGGATATGCAGGATCCATAGAAAGGTGACCACTGAACTTTGCAAAGCAAAATGGTCCTTTAGGTTCCTGCTTCATAGAAGAAACTGCCAGACATTCTAGAGGACACAGAGAAAAGTGACTGAGAGACTCTAGGCCTGTGGGCTGAAGACACATGCTCCAACTTTACAGAGGAACTTTGGGTGACTGTTCAGGCTGCCAGCTGTCTCTGTCATTATAGATTTTTGGAAGTTGCTTACACTGCTTTTTTCTGTTTACTTAGGGAATATTGTATCCTTCTGAGGTCTTTGATGTAGTTGAAGACTATATAGTTATAATTTTCCTTGGTTGTGATAAAAGATAAATTAGATATTAAAACTTTAGACACACAAATATAGGATAGATAGAATATTTTCTTTAATTTTGCCAAATACAAACAGACTAGATATTATAACTATAATTCTTGCTTGATAATTGTTTTGTTATATGTAATTTTACTATGTTAAAGTTAAACCCTTCCTTTTTGATTAGACAGAAAAGGGGAGGTACTGTGGGATGTTCTGTATGCTGTGAATGTGTTGCTCTGATTGGTTGATAAATAAAATGCTGATTGGCCAGTAGCCAGGCAGGAAGTATAGGCAGGATGAACAGACAAGGAGAACTCTGGGAAGTGGAATGCTGAGTCAGGAGATGTCAGCCACTGCTGCGATGAGAAGCAAGATCTAAAGATACCAATAAGGCACAATCCATGTAGCAAGGTATAGATTTATAGAAATGGGTTAATTTAAGATGTAAGAACTAGCTAGTAAGAAGCCTGAGCCACTAGGTGATATAGTTTTAATTAATATAAGCCTCTGTGTGTTTATTTGGATTTGAGTGGCTGTGGGCCCAGGCAGGACTGGAGAAAACTTCAGCTACAGGAACAAATGTTGATTCTTGTGATGTGTTTGTTGGATGGGTCTTTTGTTCCTTTATTGTCTGTTTCCTTTATTGTCTCTTGCCCTGAATGGCCAAAGGTCCTGGTGATTGTCTAGTTGTCAGGTTGAGTAGGATTGCCTCAGCTGAGGGTTATGGGGGTTTGGGTGCCTAGATCCAGTGTATTGTCCAGTTCTTCTGGCTGGTGTGGGCTTTATTTGTGCCTATGGGCTCTCCTCTTCAACTGGTGTGGCTGTACCTACGCCTATAGAGTCTGTTCTTCCATCAGGTATAGGTTTTGCTTGTGCCTGTTCTTCCAACTGATGTGGGTGGTGCTTGTGCCTATAGGGTCTGCTGATGTTGCTGGAGAGGGCTGTTCTTGGGGAGGCTGCTCTTCTTCCAAATAGTCCAGGTGGTGCTTGTGCCTCTAGGGGCTCTTCTTCCAATTGGTGCAGGTGGTGCTTTTTACCTCTAGGGACTCTTCTTCTAATTGGTGCAGGTGGTGCTTTTGCCTCTAGGGGCTGCTGACTCTTCCTCCAGATGATGCAGATGTTGCTTTTGCCTCTAGAGGCTGTTGATTTTGTGGGTGATGGTTGATCAGAGGAGGGTGATGGGTTTGGTAGGTTTGGGTGGTACAACGGGTCTTTCAGGTTGCAGTGTCAGATGGGTGGTGGTGGTGATCTTGGTGTGCAGGGTTTTTTTGTTTTTGTTTTTGTCTTTGTTTTTGGTTTTCAAGACAGGGTTTCTCTGTGTGGTTTTGGTGCCTGTGCTGGATCTCACTCTGTAGCCCAGGCTGGCCTCAAACTCATAGAGATCCACCTGCCTCTGCCTCCCAAGTTCTGGGATTAAAGGCATGCACCACCATCACCCGGCTGGTGTGCAGTTTTTTGAGTTCTTTTCATACACTAAATACTAACCCTCTGTTAGTTGTATAATTTCCTCACTCTCTAGGCTGCTTCTTTGCTCAAACAATGGTGTCTTTTGCTGTTCAGAAGCTTTTTAATCTTCATAAGGTCCCATTTATTAAGTGTTGGTCTTTGTCTTAGGGTGTCTATTGCTGTGAAGAGATACCATGACCATGGCAACTCTTAGAAAGGAAAAACATATAATTGGGGTGGCTTACATTTCCAGAGTTTTAGTCCATTATCATCATGATGTGACATAGTGGTATACAGGCAGACTTGGTGCTGGAGAAGTAGCTGAGAGTCCTATATCTTGACTTTCAGAAAGTGGTCTGTCTCACTGGACATGGCTTGAGCACATATGGGACCTCAAAGCCTACCTCCACAGTGACACACTTCCTCCAACAAGACCATGCCTCCTAATAGTACCACTCCCTTTGGGGGCCATTTTCTTTCAAACCACCAGTCTTTTTTTGTATTATTATTCTTGGACATATACTTCCTTTATTTTATTTTATTTTTTAAAAAATTTATAATGAATTTAATTTTACACATCAGCCACAGATTCCCCTGTCCTCCCTCCTTCCGCGCCCCCTCCCCCTAATACACCCCCCATTCCCATCTCCTCCAGGGCAAGGACTCCCCTGGGGATTCAGCTCAGCCTGGTAGA
The DNA here is from genome assembly GCF_049852395.1 of Peromyscus maniculatus bairdii. Classification (NCBI taxonomy): domain Eukaryota; kingdom Metazoa; phylum Chordata; class Mammalia; order Rodentia; family Cricetidae; genus Peromyscus; species Peromyscus maniculatus. The sequence continues at coordinate 81,696,749 of NC_134875.1, read as the reverse complement.
TTCAGTTAAGGTAGGTCCAGTCCCCTCCTCCCTTCACCTAGGCTGAGCAAAGTGTCTCAGCATAGGCCCCAGGCTCCAAAAAGCCAGCTCATGCAGTAAGGACAGGTCCTGGTCCCACTGCCTGGGGGCTCCCCAAACAGTTAATCAACTGTCTCACTTATCCAGAGGGTCTGATCCAGCTGGAGGCTCCTCAGCTATTGGTTCATAGTTCATGTGTTTCCATTAGTTTGGCTATTTGTCCCTGTGCTTTTTCCAATCATGATCTCAACAATTCTCGCTCATAAATCCCTCCTCTCTCTTGCTGATTGGACTCCTGGAGCTCCACCTGGGGCTGGGCCATGGATCTCTTCATCTGCTTCCATCAGTCACTGGGTGAGAGTTCTATCATGACAGTTAGGGTGTTTGGCCATCTGATCACCAGAGTAGGTCAGTTCGGGCTGTCTCTCAACCATTGCCAGTAGTCTATTGTGGAGGTATCTTTGTGGATTTCTGGGGAACTCTCTAGCACTTTGCTTTTTCCTATTCCTTTAATCCTAGGACTTGGGAGGCAGAGGGAGGAAGATCTCTGAGTTTGAGGCTAGTATGGTTTACACGGAGAGTTCTAGAACAGCCAGGGCTACACAGAGAAACCTTGTCTTGGAAATAAAACAAACCCAAAACAACAACAACATTAGCAACAGCACCCCCTAAACAAACAAAAAACAAACAGAAGTGGTGATACTTCCTGCAGTTCTTTTATTGTTCAGGAGTGTTTTGGCTGTCATATATGTTTTTTTGTTGCCACATGAAGTTTAAGTTATTTTTTAAAAATTTCTGTGAAGAATTATTTTGGGATTTTGATGGGGACTGAATTGAACCTATGGATTATTTTTGGTAGGATGGCCATTTTTACAATATCAGTCCTACCAATTCATGAGCATAGGAGGCCTTTTCATCTTCTAATATTTTATTCAATTTATTTTCTTAGTGTCTCAAAGTTTTTATTTTACAGGTCTTTCACTTGCTTAGTTAAGAGTTACTCCATGGTATATATTTTTGAGATTATTGTAAATGCTAGTGTTTCTGTGTTTTCTCCCTTGTTATTTTGTCAGTTTATACACAAAGGTTTCTGATTTTTATGTGTTAATTTTGTATCATGTTACTTTGCTGAAAGTGTTTATCAGATGTAGGAGTTCTCTGGTGGAATTTTTAGGGTCATTATGTATACTGTTATGTCATCCACAAATAAGGCTACTTTTAACTTCTTCCTTTCCTCTTTGAGTCCCCTTGATCTCATTGAGTTTTCTCATTGCTCTAGCTAGAACTTCAAATACAGTACTGAATAAACATGGAAAGTGGACAAATCTTGTCTCGTTCCTGATTTTAGTGGAATTGCTTTCAGTTTGTCTCCATTTAATTTGATGTTGGCTATAGGCTTGCTATAAACTGCCTTTATGTTGAGGTGTGTTCCTTGTATCCATAATCTCTCCAGGACTTTTATCATGAAGGGGTGCTGGATTTTGTTAAAGGCCTTTTATTCATCTAATGAGATGATCATGTGGTTTTTGTTTTTCAGTTTGTATATATGGTGGATTACATTTATCAATTTACATGTGTTAAACTATCCCCACATCTCTGGGATAAAGTCTACTTGATCATGGTGGATGATCTTTTTTGAGGTATTCTTGAATTTGATTTGCTTTTGCATCTATGTTCATAAAAGGTATTGGTCTATAATTTTCTGTCTTGTCCAGTTTTTGTGTGGTTTTGGTATAGTGTAATGGTGGCTTTGTAAAAAAAAAATTGGGCAATGTTCTTTCTGTTTCTATTTTGTGGGATAATTTGAGGAGTATTAGCGTTAGTTCTTCTTTGAAGATCTGGTAGAGTACTGTGCTAAATTCATTTGGCACTGGACTTTTTTAGTGGGTAGATTTAAATCTTTTAAAATCTTTATTTTATATATATATATATATATATATATATATATATATATATATATATATGTGTGTGTGTGTGTGTGTGTTATCTGCATAAATGTCTGTGCCCTACATGTGTACAGTGTTTTTGAAGGCCAGCAGAGGACACAAGATCACCAGGGACTGAAGTTATAGATAGTTGTGAGCCATCTTGTAGGTGATGGGAATTAAACTTGTGTATTTTGGAAGAGCAGTTATTTCTACAGCCTCTACTTGAGAGATTTTTAGTTACTGCTTCTCTCCCACTAGGGATATGGATCTATTCGAATTTTTTAGTTCATCTAAATTTAACTTTGATAGTATATATTAAATCCATCAATTTCTTTTCGTTTTTTCCAGTTTGGTGGAATACAGTTTTTTGTTTATTTGCTTGCTTTGTTTTTTTCAAGACAGTGTCTCACTGTGTAGCTCTGGCTGTCATGGAACTCACTCTGTAGACCAGGCTGCCTTCCAAGTGCTGGGATTAAAGGCATGCACTACTACTCCAGGCTGGAATATATCTTTTAAAAAAGATATGTATGTTATTTCCTCAGTCTGTTATTTCCTCAGTATCTATTATAATCTCTCCTTTTTCCTCTCTAATTTTATTAATTTGTCTCCCCTCTCTTTTTCTTTTTGAATTTCATTTCAGTTTTTTTTTTGAGACAGGGTTTCTCATTATAACAGTCCTGGCTCTCAGTTTGTAGATCAGACCAGGCTGGCCTCGAACTCACAGAGATCTACCTGCCTCTGCCTCCCGAGTGCTGGAATTAAAGGTCTGCACCATCATGCTCAGCATTTTGGTTTTTCTTTAGCAATTCTATTTCTTAGTTAAATTCTACTTTCATATCTTGAATCCTTTTCATTATTTCATTTAACTGCTTTTGTTTTTATGATCTTCATTCAGACAGTTATTTGTACCCTCTTTTAAGGTTTTTGAACATATTCATAATTGCTATTTTGAAGTCTTTGTCCTGTGCTTCAGTCTCTGGTAAGACACTTTGTGCAGCCTTGGTGCAGAGAGGAGGGGCTTGGACCTGCCTCAACGAAGTGTACCAGGCTCTGCTGTCTCCCCATGGGAGACCTTCCCTTGGGGGAGATGGGGATGGGGGGTGGGTTGGCGGGATAAGGCTGAGGGGTGGGAGGAGGGAGGACAGGGCAATCTGTGGTTGATATGTAAAATGAATAGAAAATCTCTTAATAAAAAAAGATCCCTTTCTCAGGGAATATTATAATAGGGATACTAATTTCTGGAGGAGGCATGCAATTTTCTTGCTCATCTATGTGTTTTTGCAATGGGATTTAGGATGCTTGTGTTGTTTCCTGGTGTGGCTATCTTTTTTTTTGGTTGGTATTCAGGTCTTTGTTATCACCCCAATCTGTCAGGTTGTGAATCAGATAAATGATGCATGGTTTTCAATCTTCAGGACACTCTGGGTTTCAGGGTTCCAGATTGCACAGTAAGTAAGGTGGCTGATATGTGATGATCAGGCAAGAAGAGAGAGGAGTGTTTTTGTCTGTCTCCAACTGGAGTTCTCGCTTGGGCTCTATGATTCCAAGGGGACAACAATAGGAAGGGGATACCTGATAGTTGGGGACAAGAGTTGGGCTGACTCTTGGAGTTCCTTCCTGAATTCTGGATCAGACTCCAGTTTGCATTCCAAGCTAAAATTCTGATTGGAACTCTGGATTCAGACTCCAAGCAGTCCCAGATTGGTACAGTGGGTCTTGATTATTATTATATTTTTAGTTCTTCGTGTAGTCTAGATATCATTCCTCTGTTGGATGTATGATTGGTGAAGATTTTTCTCCCATTCTGTAGGCTGTTTCTTCACCCAATTGACCATCTCCTTTGCCTTTGAATTTTATGAGGCCATGTTTGTCAGTTGTTGGCATTATTTCTTGAGCAACCAGGATATTGTTTTAAAAGCCCTTTCCTATGCTTGTGTCTTGCAGTGTTTTTCCTACTTTTTCTATATCCTTTTTTTTAAAAAAAGATTTATTTATTTATTATTATTTATTATGTGTAGTGTCCTGCCTGCATATATGCTTGGACACCAGAAGAGGGCACCAGATCTCATTATAGATGCTAGGGAGCTATCATGTGGTTGCTGGGAATTGAACTCAGGACCTCTGAAAGAGCAGCCAGCAGCCAGTGCTTTTAACCTCTGAGCCACTTATATAGCCCCTATATCCTGTTTTTAACATGGATTCTGGGGATTGAACTCAGGTTATGTTTGGGCATCACTGCTTTTACCCCATGGGCCATATCCATAATCCCACAATTGTTTTTAATGCCACCTAGAATGCAAATCTTTTCCAAAGGACTTTCAATTTGCTTTGACATATTATTAATGAAATTGCTATTAAAATGATATCTATAAGCTGGGTGGTAGTGGCATATACCTTTAATCCCAGCACTATGGAGACAGAGCCAGGTGGATCTCTGAGTTTGAGGCCAGCCTGGTCTACAGAGCAAGTTTCAGGACAGCCAGGACTATACAAAGAAACCTTGTCTCAAAAACCAAAAGAACAAAAACAAAAAGAAAAAAAAAGATATAGTCTTTATTGCACTGCATTCCTTAAATAGTGAGAAAGCCAAAATGACTCCTTGATGTTGTATTAGCAGGCACTAAAGATATTAAAAATCCCTGCCCATCTCTATCAGAAGAGTTGGGTGAAAAGGTGTCTTGTTAATAATCAGTAATATTTTGAAAGGAAACCTCTTTTTTTCTGAAGATATTAGGAGTGGGTTTAATATTTTTAGCAAACCTTGTTGTAAAACAGTTGAGCTCTTATCCAGGCTACTATTTCATAAACAAAACACATAGAGTAGACTTATTATAGTTTTGAAAAACCTTTGGGTTTTTCAGAATGGTAAAAGAGAATTGGATTTAATTTGAAGTCAATAGCTGTATTAGAGTCTAACAAGAAGTGGTCTGTCCTTTGAAGCCATGTGTGGATTTCTTTTCTTCAACAACCAAAGTCCTAAAGATGGTGTGTTTTTCCAACAAAAGGTTGTTTCACCTATACTGAAAAACTCTGTAGTTGGGTTGGGGATGTAGTTCAGTTGGTAGTGTTTGCTGAACATGCACAAAACCCTGGGTTTAATCCTCAGTGCCACACATGGACATGGTGGTATATACTTGCAAACCCAGAAGGTGAAAATAGGAGGATCAGGATGTTAAGTCTGTCCTCAGCTATATAACTACTTGGAGGCTAGTCTGAACTGAGATCATGCCTTAAAATAAAAAGAAAGAAAAGAAAAGAAGAGAATCCCCCTGCTAATTTGGCATGGCATGGTGGCACATACCTATGACAGGACTTAGGGGGCTGAGACAGGAAGATTGGGAATGTGAGGAAAGCCTGGATGCATAGTGAGTTTCAATGCCTTATGGGGGAACATAGTAAGACTACATATCAAAAGTAAGTAAACAAAAACCAAGGGTTGGAAACACAGCTCAGTGGTTGAGCATGTGCCTAGTATATACAAGGACCTCAGCTCAATCCCTAGAACTGCCCCCAAAAAATCCATTGTTTAGTGTCATCATTACCTTCATAAATGATCTTAGCTAGATTTTTTGTATAACTGGAAACTTCCACGCTGGCACTTTCTGCTTCCTCTTGCACTTTTCTGTTAGGGAGACTGCATCTTAAATTTCATCTACCAACCTCTGCTAATTTCAAACATTTCTTCTGTCCATTCCTCACTTCACTCCATCTTCATGTAATTAAGGAGAATAAAGGCCTTGGTCCAGATTAAGCTTTATCTGAGGGGAATGCTATGTCTGGATTGTTCTTCCATCCAGGGAACTGTGATTTTTCTCAATGTTGGCAATATGATTTTTTCACTTTCTAACAATTTCTCTATCCACTTGAGTAGAACTTTAAATTTTGTTCAAGATTTTCTATTAGCACCTTGGCTAACTGCTATAAGAGGTCTTATATTTAGTTTCTCTTGGCTTTTTATATGCTTTTCTCAAAAAAATGAGAAATGTATAATTCTTCCACTAACATATTTAGAGGCCACTGTAGTATCATACATTGCACTAATTTTAACATCTTTGCTGAGGGTAAAGGGACCAGAGACAGGAACAAAGTAATAGTAGAAGATCATTTTAAATATCAGCTATGACCATGCAAACAGTTGCAGAAATCAGGATTAAAATTATTCTGGATATGTCTTTCTTATTTTTCATGAATGTTTAGTTTGAGGTAAATTTGTATAGAATATCTTTTGTTTCCTACTCTTTCTTATTATTATTAAAATCTGATTCATCTGACTACTAATACTAGTTAATTTTACACTGAAGTATTTACTTTTTAGAATATCAAGGAGAATAATGAATATCATTTGGGACTCTGTGTGTTCCTTTGTGTGTGTGCACATCTGTATGTAGATTTGCATATCTGTGTATAGGTACATTTCACTCACCTATATATGCGTGTTTAGAGGCCCAAAGTTGAAGTTAGGTGTCTTCCACAATCACTCTCTACCTTTTTTTGAGATAGTAGGAGGGAGAGCTGGCCAGGGACTATGAGAGTGGGGGAGCTGATTAGGAGAGCTAGTCGTGCCCTTCGTCGGCTGCAGCACTAGGAAGAACAGGCCCTGCACCGCTCCTGGGTAGCTCAGTAGAGTTGATCCTGTTGGGTGGGGTGAGGGTGAGCTGGTGTGGGCTAGGGAGAGTTGACCCTTCCCTCACCACCTGCAGCAGGAGGGAGAGCTGGCCCAGGGACTATGAGAGTGGGAGAGCTGGTCCTACCCTTCACCAGCTGCAGTGCTCAGGAGAGTGGGCCCTGCTCCTCACCTAGGCTCTGGTGGTGTGGATGCAGGTGAGCCCACTGAGGTTGCTGCCTGAGGCACTGGATAAACTAGCTGGGGCAGTACTGGAAAGTTCGCTCTAGTGGTGAGGATGCAGGAGAGCCAGTGGACTGACCAACTCAGCTACCACCCAGGCCCATAACCAGGGCTATGAATTGGCCCACGCAACATATACCCTATCAACGAACTGCTAGAACACCTGAAGGGGCAGGTACTGCAGATTCAAAGCTGCAGTATCTCTACATTACAGGGCAGCAACAGGATATCCAAGAGGAGTCCCAGAGAGGATCCAGTATTGATGGTGTAGCAGAAGTCAGAAGCCTCAAACCAGACCAATGACTCATAGCAAAGAACATTTGCAAGTAAAGATGTATGGACTGGAGGGTATACTGTGTGACTCACTGTGATACACTACATTGTAGCTTCTGCAATGGGAGTTTTTAAAATTTCATTTTGTTTTGTAGGGAGGTTGCAAGGGCAGAGGACAGATATAAAGGGATGGAGAGATGAGTGGGATTGGGGAGCAAGATATGAAACCACAAAGAACCAATAAAAAGTTAAAATAAAAAAAAAATAAAAATGTCCCCCTTTGGCTGCCCCAATTAGCATGCCCAATCAAAATTAATCAACTCATCTTAACACAGAGTTTCCCTTTTTCTCTTTATAAACTGCCATTTGCCTGTGGGCCACATCTGTCTCCTCTCTATCCAGAGACAGTTCTTCCAGGGCAAAATCCTTTCCCATGCTCTCTTGTTCCTTTTCCCTTCTCCCTCAACCTTTATCTCCCGTCTTTGTCTCTTATTCCCTACCCTTCGTCCCCCTGGGGCAAATAAATCTCCTTTGTTCACTTTCCATGAGTTTGTAGGCTTTCTGTTGTTGTTGATGTCAAGTTTTAATCTGTGGTGGTCTGACAGGATGCAGGGGGGTGTTTCAATTTTCTTGTATTGAGACGATGTTTTGTGACCAACTGTGTGGTCAATTTTGGATAATGTTCTGTCAGGTGCAGAGAAGGTGTATTCTTTTGTGTTTGAATGAAATGTTCTGTAGATATCTGTTAGATCCATTTGGTTTATAACATCTTTTAGCTTCAGTATTTCTCTGTTTAGTTTTTGTTTGGATGACCCATCCATTGGTGAGAGTGGGGTATTGAAGTCTCCCACTATCAATGTGTGAGGGTCAATTTAAGCTTTAGTAATGTTTTCTTTACAAATGTGGGTGCCCTTGCATTTGGGGCATAGATATTAACACCAGAAATATCATCTTGGTGGATTTTTCCTTTGATGAGTATGAAGTGTCCTTCTCCATCTCTTTTCATTAATTTTGGTTTGAAGTCTATTTTGTTAGATGTTAGAATGGTTATATCAGCTTGTTTCTTATGTCCCTTTGCTTAGAAAATCTTTATCCAACCCTTTACTCTGAGGTAATGTCTATCTTTGATTTTGAGGTGCGTTTCTTTTATACAGCAGGAGGATGTTTTCCCATCCATTCTGTTAGTCTGTGCTTTTTTTAGTAGGGGGATTGAGTCCATGGATATTGAGAGATAATGATTGTTAAATCCTGTTATTTTGGTGGTGGTGGTTGTGGTTTTGTGTGTGTGTGTGTGTGTGTGTGTGTGTGTGTGTGTGTGTGTGTGTGTGTTTCCATTCTTTGGGTTTTGCTGGTTTGAAATTATGTATTGCCTGTGTTTTCATGGGTGCAGCTAACTTCCTTGGGTTGGAGTTTTCCTTCTAGTACCTTCTGTAGGGCTGGATTTGTGGATAGATATTGTTTGAATTTGACTTTATCATGGAATATTTTGTTTTATCCATCTACAGTGATTGAAGTTTTGCTGGATATAGTAGTCTGGGCCGGCATTTATGGTCTCTTAGAGTCTGGAAGACATATGTCCAGGCCCTCTGGCTTTCAGAGTCTCCACTGAGAAGTTGGGTATAATTCTAATAGGTTTGCCTTTATATGTTACTTGGTCTTTTTTCCTTGTAGCTTTTAATATTCTTTCTTTGTTTTGTATGTTTAGTGTTTTGATTATTATGTGGTAAAAGGACTTTCTTTTCTGATCCAGTTTATTTGGTGTTCTGTAAGCTTCTTGTACCTTTATAGGCATCTCCTTCTTTAGGTTAGGAAATTTTTCTTCTATGATTTTTTTTATTTATTATTTATTTATTTTTTTCATCACAGGCAATTTATTTTGTTCTATTCATTCACAGTTAATACAGAAAATACTTGGAAACATTTCCATAGAATGTTTGACACAGAAATCATCAAATAGAAGTATACAATGTTGACAGGAGGCAGTACAATTATAATTTATAACCCCAAATGTATTTATAAATTAGAAATGGAAAGATCTACAAATGAAATTATGAAGGTTCACCAAAGTCATTTAATCTGTCAGTTTCTCATTCATTTTTATGTCTTAATAATATTCTATTGTATGAATAAGCCACATTTTATTTCTCTCCAGTATTTGATAGCTATTTGAGTTGTTTTAACTTTTTTACTATTAGCAACACACTGCTGTAAACCTTCATGTACATGTTTCATAGGTGCACATTTTCAGTAGTTTGAGGATTTATTCCTGAGGGTAGAATTGTTGAGTAACAGAGTAACAGTGTTTTGCATTTTGACCAACCACCAAACTGTTTTGCCAAAGTGGCACACCATTTTACAATCTCACCAAATCCTTGTTTTTAAGGCTCTGATTTTTGTACAAAAGCATTCAATCATTCTGTCAGACCAAACCAGGAAAAGTAAGCTATAGTTCAGAGCTGTTCTATTCCATTTACTATGCAAAGCCATTCTTGGCATTTGCAACTCTCAGCCCTTTTGAGTATTCTTGCAGTGTTCACCTTTTCCTCCACCACTTTTTTCTTCTTCTTTCTTTCTGGTTTATTTCTATCTATTACAAATGTATAAAAAATCCTCCATCAACGCTGCTGTTAGCAGCAGAACCTTGAGAAATATACTTTGGTTTGCCTCAGAAAAGGAACACATATTGCACTGTAAAGTTTATAAAATTGGCGCAAAACATTGTGATAATGTTACAATACCAGTTTTAAGAGTTCAGTGACTAATGGGGAGCTGATGGGATACATGCAGAACTGTGAAAGCGATCTCACTTAGCCAGCTGTACATGTAGACTGTAAATCTACATTCAGATCATTTCTGAACTAAAACTATTATCTCAGTTTATCTGTTGAGGTCAACCAGGAAACCCTAGAATATACCTTGATTTTTGCAAAAAACAAAATAGGGGGAGGGGTTTCTTCAGCATTTCAGTCCACGAGTAACAGTACCCTAACAGGCAAAGTGTTCTCTCACTGTCAACATAGAATGAACTGCTGCTGTAGGTCAACTTGGGTTTTAATTTGCATTAGCACTTACATGCATAGTAGTCCAAGTTGTTGACCTCATGACTTTAAAAAGTAACTCTAAAAAAATAAAATGGCCCTTGTTGGAAGACTAAAGAAAGACATCCAGCCACAGTTGTAAAAAGTCTCATCAAAACAATATACCCTTTTATGAATTACGCCTCAATTAAAAAAAAAAAGTAGCCCCAAATAAGAAGCAGCTCTGAAAAAGAAAATATAACTTAAGATATTTGAAAAAATACTTGCAGCTTGATCTGCACTGACAATGATTGTCGAAGCCTAGAATTCAACATTTACAAATTCTCATTCACACACACAAAACACACTATTATCACACAACTTGTGTCTTGAGAGAATCTTCTGCTTTTTAAATCTTTGGCCTCCCAGTCAATCCCAAGTTCAACCAACTTTAACTAAAACTTCACTCAGAATTTCACCAAGCTTTTCACCCACACATTAATGCTTGTCGTATCTTTCATCAACTGTCAAAATCTGAAGCCTGCTCAGAGATCGCCAGGTAAAAGAAAATAAATGAAATACACAGAGGTTATTTCAAAACAGAACATAACCATCATCCAAAAAAAAAAAAAGAATGTCACGATTCCCGATTGGGATCATCTTTTGTTTCCCACGTTGGACTATTTCACACTCCGGCCTTGGCCAAAGGAGCTGGTTCTGGAGCATACAGTTTCTCACACAGATGTCCCCAGAGGAACACCAGAGACAAAGTCATGTGAGGCCTCTCCTATACAGAGACTGTCTCACAGGGGCAGTGAGGGAGAACACCCACTAGTTTGTGGAGATCCCTGAGAGAGTATGATTCTTAAAATCTGGACTTTACATAATTCACATCAGCCCTGTTCTGGTACTTACTGGAAGAAAGATGCAGCTGTTTGCCAGAACTCAGCACTCCACTCTAGATCTCTGCTGCCTTAGTCTCCGTCGCAGATTTCCGAGTTCTGGTAGTTACCTGGACCACTGAGGCATTGCCACAAGACTTCTTCTCTTTTGAAACATCCTTTTTCTCTAGATATTAGGATAGCTACACCAGCTTGTTTCTTAGGTCCATTTGCTTGGAAAGCCTTTTCCCAGCCCTTTACTCGGAGGTAGTGTCTATCTTTGAAGTTAAAGTGTGTTTCTTGTATGCAGCAGATAGATGGGTTCTGTTTTCTTATCCATTCTGTTAGCCTATGTCTTTTTATAGGTGAGTTGAGACTATTGATATTGATGGATATTAATGACCAGTGATTGTTAATTCCTGTTATTTTTTGTGGTTGTGTTGTCTTGTCCTTCTGTGGTGTATGTTGGTGTGGGATTATCTATTGCTTGATTTTTCATGGATGTGTTTAGCTTCTTTGGGTTGAATTTTCCCTTCTAGTGCTTTCTGTAGGGCTGGGTTTGTAGACAGGTATTGATTAAATCTGGTTTTATCCTGGAATATTTTGTTTACTCCGCCTATGGTGATTAAGAGTTTTGCTGGGTTTAATAGTCTGGGTTGGCATCCGTGGTCTCTTAGTGTCTGCATGAGATTTGTCCATGATCTTCTAGCTTTCATAGTCTCTATTGAATAGTCTGGTGTTATTCTGATGGGTTTACCTTTATATGTTACTTGGTCTTTTTCCTTTGCGGCTCTTAATATTTTTTTCTTTGTTCTGTGTGTTTAGTGTTTTAATTATTATGTGGCGAGGGGACTTTTTTTTGGATCCAGCCTATTCGGTGTTCTGTAAGCTTCTTGTATCTTCATAGGTATTTCTTTCTTTAGGTTAGGAAAGTTTTCTTCTATGATTTTGTTGAATATATTTTCTGTGCCTTTGAGTTGGTATTCTTCTCCTTCTTCTATCCCTATTATTCTTAGGTTTGGTCTTTTCATGGTGTCCCAAATTTCCTGGACGTTTTGTGTTACGACTTTTTTGTCTTTAGTGTTTTCTTTGACTGACGAATCTATTTTCTCTATCGTGTCTTCAGTATCAGAGATTCTCTGTTCCATCTCTTGCAATCGGTTGGTTATGCTTGTTTCTGTAGTTCCTGTTCGTTTTGTCAGAATTTCTATTTCCAGCATTCCCTCAGCATGTGTTTTCTTTATTGTCTCAAATTCATTTTTCAGATCTTGGAATGTTTCTTTCATCTGTTTAATTGCTTTTTCTTGGCTTGATTTGATTTCTTCCCATTTTTTGTTCGTTTTTTCTTCCATTTCTTTAAGGGAGTTTTTTATTTCCTCTTTAATGGAGTTTTTCATTTCCTCTTTAAGGGAAGTTTTTATTTCCTCTTTAAGAGAGTTTTTCATTTCCTCTTTAAGGAAAGTTTTTATTTCCTCTTTAAGGTAGTTTTTCATTTCCTCTTTAAGGAAAGTTTTTATTTCCTCATTGAGGGAATGTTTTATTTCTTCTTTAAGGGCCTCTATCATCTTCTTAAAGTCATTTTTAGGGTTGATTTCTTCTGTTTCTTCTGTCATGGTATGTTTAGGTCTTGCAGGTGTAGAATCACTAGGTTCTGATGTTGCCATATAGGTCTTTATGTTATTGCCTGTATTTTTGCGCTGGCGTCTACTCATCTTTTCCTCTGTGCGGTGCAGGTGGTGTCTGTGTCTGAGAGTGGCCTCTCTTGTTCTAATTTTTAGTCTTGGTTTAGTAGGGGTTCTTGGTTAAATTGGTGCTATTGGGCTGTTTCTTCAGGGACAGCTGATTTCAGTTGGTGAATTATATACTTATGATTCTGGTGATCTGGTTTAGCGGCTGGGTAGCGCCTTCTTCTGTGTTCCCAGGTCACGTTTTATTCATTTGTCAACTCCTCAGCTGATCTTGTTTCTTCAGACTTCCAACTGTAGGCATCTGAATCCTCTCCCAGATGGGTTTCAGCTGAGCAGGGTAGTCTCACCTCCAAGTTTCACAGGATCAGCAGTTGGGCCCTGGGTTGTCCCCAGACAGAGTGCCCAGACTCGCCCACAGAGATAGCCTCTTCCCCAGGTGTTGGGGCCAGGGGCGTCCCTGCTCCAAGCTGCGTCCGCCCCTCTCCGTCCCTGGGCCTGTCCACTCCTGCGGCCCGCCACCACAGGCCCACCTGTGTCCACTTGTCTCAACCGCTGGGCCTGTATGTCCCTGTCAGCTGCTGCTGGGTCTGTCTGCCTCTGCGGGCTGCCAATGGGCCTGTATGTCCCTGTGTCCCTGCTGGCTGCCACCGCGGGCCTACCTACCTCTGCTTGTCACTGCTGCCGGGGGCCCATCCACCTCTGCGGGCCGCCACCGGACCTGTATGTCTCTGCCGGTTGCCGCTGGGCCTGTATGTCCCTGTCGGCTGCTGCCACTGGGCCCGTCCACCTCCGCAGGTCGCCGACCTGCGTCCGCCTGTCTCCACCGCGTGGCCCGTCCACCTCTGTGGGCTGCCGCCGGGCCTGAATGTCTCTGTCGGCCGCCACTGCCGGGCCTGTCCACCTCCGTCTGCTTATCTCTGCCGCAGGGCCTGTCCACCTCTGTGGGCCACCGCTGGGCCTGAATGTCTCCACCAGCTGCCACGGGGCCTGAATGTCCCCTTCGGCTGCCGCCGGGCCCGTCCACCTCCACGGGCCGCCACCACAGGCCTACCTGCGTCTGCTTGTCTCCGCCATCTTGAGTCCTCTCTTCTATGATTTTTATGAACATATTTTCTGAGCCTTTGAGCTGGGATTCTTCTTCTATTCCTATTATTCTTAGGTTTGGTCTTTTAATAGCATCCCAGATTTCCTGGATATTTTTTGTCAAGAAATTTTTAGACTTAAACATTTTCTTTGACAGATGTATCCATTTCTTCTATTGTATCTTCAGCACCTGAGATTCTCTGTTCCATCTTTTGTATTCTGTTGGTAATATTTGCATCTGTAGTTCTTTTTGGCTTACCTAGATTTTCAACTTCCAGTTTGTGTTTTCTTTGTTTCTTCTATTTTCATTTTCAGAACTTGAACAATTTCATTAGTTTTCTTCAATTGTTTGTTTTTTCTTGGCTTTCTTTAAGGGATTTATTCATTTCCTCCAATTTTTTGTGTTTTCCCAGATTTCTTTAAAGGGTTTATTCATTTCCTCTTTAAGGACCTCTATCATCTTCATAAAGTTGGTTTTAAGGTCATTTTCTCATGTTTCAGCTATGTTGGAATATTCAGGGCTTGTTGTAGTAGGATGATGACTGGACTCGGGTGGAGACATATTGCCTTGGCTGTTGTTGATTGTGTTCTTACACTGATTTCTAGGCATCTGGGTTTGGGGCAATTATAGGTCTAGGTGCTGTTGTTTTAACTTTGGCACAGTGGCTGTGCCTTAATCTACGGCTATTTCAGCCAAAAATTGCAACTCTGCAGTTACCAGCTTGGCTGCTCAGGCCACTGCTTGGCAGGAATTCTGTTTCCAGAGGCACTGGCCCTGTTGCTGCTGCTAAAGGTATCTTTAACTAAATCTCTATTGCTCTCTTTATGAATAAGACTGGAGATTCAAAGGCTGGAGTGAACGCCTGTGAGCTCAAAGAGGTTGAGTAGCAACTAGCTAACTAACCCCCTCTTCTTGTTGGTATCTCTGAAAGACCTGTGCTTCTGCTCTGCCAAACCAGAAAGGGCTGTGCCATTCCAAACCTCACCCTACTACTTCCTGTGTCTCTATCTCTCCTGGATGCCCTCTGAGGCTCTATGATTACTTTCTGTCAACTAGCTGCTAATGCAGCCTCCTGACCCAAGGTTAATTTTATTTAATTAATGCAAATGCAAACTCAGGGTTCACAGTGTGATCAAATATCTCCCAACAAGGTGCCAATTTCTGAGTTGAGCTTTGTTGAACTGACGTTTTTTCCCTTTGGTTTCTGTTTCCTCTCTGATCTTCTGGCTGGAGTGGCCTGTGGCTGAGTAGAGGATCTCCACCTGGGTTGATGGATGGACTTCTGATGTCCAGGGTCGTCTCTGGTCAAGCAGAGATTTCTGCTTGAGTTGGAAGCTCAACTTCTGTGGCTGCTGGCCTTTGGCCTCTGGTTCAGCAGGGAGCCTCTGCTGGAGTTGGGTGACCAGACATGGTGGTGAGGATGGGAGGGCCCATTGGGGGTGGGCTGGGCAGGCACTGAGAAAGTGGGAGTGGTCCATGGCTGAGCAGTTTACCTGATGTTCTGGCTGCTGGTGTGGGCTTTGGTGAAGCAGGGAGCTTTCACTAGAGTTGTTGGCTGGGATAGAGGAAAGGGGGTGTGGCTTTAGGTAGGCTGGGCAGGCATTGAGGGAGTGTTGGCAGTCCATGGGCAGGGAGTTTACCTGGAGTTCTGGGTGCCATTGTGGCCTCTGGTGGAGCAGGGATCTATTTATTTCTTCCTACTTACACCTACTGCTTTTGGGTTTGGCTTGTTCTTGTTTTTTGTAACGATGTCCTTGTCTGTGGGCAGTGCTTCACAGGTGGAGTCTCAGATCCAGTCACACTTCTCGGAAATTCTTCAGGGCTCTGGTTGTGAATGCTGGTTCTGCCTCTGTGTGCCCCTTGCCAATGTCCTGCATGCTGCTTAGAGTCTGGATGCAAGTTCCCATGGAAATTTTGGATTCCATCCAGTTTTCAGCTGGCCAATATTGTGAAGATCTGAGTTCAGGTTTCTGTTTCTGTTTCTCTTTTTCTCTCTCTTTCCTTTTTCATGGAGGGGGCCGTCTTGCAGGCATTCTGCTTGTCAAGTTTCAGTGTACAGTTCTGTAACAATTAAAATTGCCTGATCATGTGACTTCTCGAGGTTCTTGGCCTGCTGAGCCACTGCAGCCACATAAAACTTTGAAATGGCATCTTGTCTCTGTTCGCCTCTTGCCAATGCTGAGCATCCAGGACAAAGGGGACAGAGTTCTTCCTGGATTCTCCTTCTGCTATTGCTATTGCTGCCGTGAGTAGGCCTTTCCCCCAGCTGTGCAGAGTGTCTGTTGTTTTTCCATTTCCCCCAGATTATTTCCTGGAGATTCTGGTGAATCAAGCCTGGGTGTTATCTGCCAACTTGGGTTTTTCTACTTTCTTGAGGCAGACTCTTTGATTATTGTTCTAAGATCTATTTCCCAACACAAACATCTATTGCTGTAGATTTACCTTTTAATATTGCTTAAGTATACATATCGAGACAAGATGTCACTATGTAGCTCACTCAGGCTGGCCTTGAGCTCACTTCTTTGCTTCAGCCTCCTCAGTGTGAGAAATACAGGCAAGTATCACCATGTCCAGTGATATTCAAATTTTTTTGTTATTGTTTTTTATTTTTTGCTTTGTTTTTTGAGACATGTTTTTTTCTGTGTAGCTCTGGCTGTCCTACAACTCACTCTGTAGACCAGGCTGGCCTTGAAATCACAGAGATCTGCCCATTTCTGCCTCCCAAGTCCTGGGGTTAAAGGCATGTGCCACCACTGCCTGGAATTTCTTTTTTTTTTGAGATAGAGTCTCAATATATAGTTCTGGTTGTCTTAGAACTCATTGTGTAGACCAGACTGGCCTTGAACTTTCAAAGATCAATCTGCCTCTGCCTCCCAAGTGCTGGAATTAAAGGCATGTACCACGATATCTGGCTTGATATTCAAATTTTAATTTGCATGGACTTCAATTTTTTCAAGAATTCTTATTATTTGATTATCTAAAATATGTTTCTATACTTCATATTTTTTCTATTGCTTTCCTGTTATTGCATTTGATTCCATGTTTTTTGAAAGAGTACTACATTATTTCAGTTCTTTTGCTTGTGTTTGTTTTATAACATAGGCTATGATTTACCTTGAGGAATGTTCCATGTGTACTTACAAAAATGTGTACTTCACTGGATGTATACTCTCAGTACTTGGAAGGTTGAGGAAGGAGGAGTACAATTGTAAGGCTTAAGACCTTTTCTGAAAGCAAACACAACTAAATAAATACACAAATGAAAGGCTAAGGATGTACTTGTGTATAGCATGAATGAACTCTTGGTTCATCCCCAGCAGCACAAAATATATATCCTGCTGTTGTTGGGTCAATTGCCCTATATATTCCAATTAGATACTGTTGGTTGGTGGTGTTGATCATTGTCCTCTTTCTCTGCTGATTTTCTTTTTTTGTAACGTTTTATTAAGTGTTTCAGAATTTCATAAATGTATTTTAAACATATTCATCACTTCCCCAACTCCTTCCCCTTTCTACATTCTCATCCATTCCCACTCAACTTTGAGATTACTGCTTCTTTTTTTCTTTCTTTTGCTATCCATTCCAGATTGTGTTTCCCAGCTTGTCTTGGAGTGGGGTCTGTCCTGGTGTATGGTCAGCCTACCAGTCATCACAGGGATCACAGGAGCCATTACATCATTAAAGAAAATGGACTTTGACTCTCCCAGCAGCTATCAACTGCCAATTGGTTATCAGTTAGTGGTGGGATTTCATGTCCACCATTCCCACCCCTCTATTCTAGGATTTTGTTTGGCTGGAGCTTGTTAAGGTCTTGTGCATGCTGTCATATCATTGTAAGTTCATTTGTATATCTGTTATGTTGTGTCTAGAAAACACTGTTTCCTGGAAGGTTATCAACTATCTGCTTTCCACCCCTTCTCCTGAAGAGATTCCTAAGCCTTGGGAGAAGGGGTGTGATGTGATTGTCTGACCTAGAGTTTGGTACTTGACAGTCTTTTATTTTCTGCATGTTGACCAGTTGGGGATCTCTGTATTAGTTTCCATCTACTGCAAGGAGAAGCTTCTTTGATGAGGGCTGAGCCATGTACTTGTCTATGGGTACAGTAGGGAGTCATTGGGAGTTGTTAATGTTATATCTATTTATCAGAATAATAGTATTGAGTTATTTCCTGGGGCCTATGACCTATCCAGTCATATATTCTTGGCCCTTTTATCCATGCCTCTTGTGGGATACTTGGCCTTAGATCCAATCACAAATTAGTTGGTTATTCCCATAGTATTAGTGCCACTATTGTACCAGTGGACATACCTTGTTATACCAATCATTGTTGTAGTTGCAGGGTTCACAGCTGGATAGGATCAAGACTTATTTTTCACTAGCAGCATGCATAGCACTTTCCTGCACTGTGAAAGCCAACCAGTAGGGATGAAGCTTCCAGGTGAGTAGCAGCTTGATTCTCTAGGTTATTCAAGTATGTGTTATCTTCAGAAATAGGGTCTTACCATCAAATTTTGGAGAGTCGCCAGGAGTATTGGCAATTGCCTGTAATTCTTATTCTCATAAAATCACTGGATTTTAATATTTAATATTTAATACTTTAATAATTTGTAGCTAGAGTTTTCCTGCCTTGCCCACAGTCAGAACAAATCTTTATCACCCGCCAGTCCCCCAGCCGCTCAGACCCAACCAAGTAAACACAGAGACTTATTTTGCTTACAAACTGTATGGCCGTGGCAGGCTTCTTGCTAACTTTTCTTATATCTTAAATTAGTCCATTTCCACAAATCTATACCCTGCCACGTGGCTCATGGCTTAACGGCATCTTTTGATGCTGCTTGTCAGGGTGGCGGCTGGCAGTGACTCCTTCTGCCTTCCTGTTCTTTCTTTTCTCCTGTTAGTCCCGCCTATACTTCCTGCCTAGCCACAGGTCAATCAGTGTTTTATTTATTGACGAATCAGAGCAACTTGACATACAGACCATCCCACAGCACAGCCAAGTGCAGACCATCTCAGACACCTGCACTCAGGCCCGTGGTCCTAATCATCCTCTATGTGGACCTACTGGGTAAAACCACAAGGAACCTGAGAACAGGCTCCCACAGGACATACAGAACCTCCCACAGCATGAGGGCTCCACTCTCATGACTTCATCTAATTGTAATTGTTTCCCAAAAGCCCCACCTCCAAAGATCATCAATATGTGAACTTGAAATTAAAAAAATTTCCAACACGAAAATTTTGAGAGGAGACATTCAAGAAATAACACATATGAATACATACACAAGGGTGCATGCACACACACACATACACACATGGATACAACTCATCAGGCCCATGATCATGAAATATATCAAGGATAAGAGGTAATATTTTTACTTTCCTTTAAAATATTGTTTGAATCCTATTTGAATGAATGTTAACTATAATTTATTAAGAGCTGTTTTGTCTCTTCTAAGGTAATTCTACTCCGTTTCCCAGGTTAAAGGTAGTATGAAAATAATTTTTATAATATCACACTATTAAAAATATATTAGGGGCCATTGTTATGGCTCACTGGCTAAGAGTGCTTGCTGTGTTAGCATGAAGACCTAAGTCCAAATCCTCGGACCTTACATAACAAGCCATATGTGGTTGCATGTATTGTAACCTCAGTGCTGGGTAAGGAGACAGGAGAATTGCTGGGGCTTGATAGCCAATAGCCTAGCTCTAGACTTAGAGACCCTATTTCAAGGGAATAAATTGGAGAAAGATAAAGCAAAGGCTCCCAATGTTTTCATATGACTCTGGTTTTTATATGTGAGCACAGGTATGAACACACATATGTGTGTGTGGTGATGTTTTGTTTGTGCTCTAATAAAAAATGCTTACCTGGAGATCAGAATGCAGAGCTAGCCACTAGTTAACCATAAATGCCAGGCAGTAGTGGCACACACTTTTAATCCCAGCATTGGGATCTCATGCCTTTGATACCAGTACTTGGGAGGCACACTACTTTAATCTCAGCACTAAGGAGGAGGAAACAGGAAGTGATATGGCTGGGTGAAGAGAGGAATATAAGGCGGGCAGAGACAGGAGCTCAGCCTCTTTTTGGCTGAGTGAGGAGTTCGCAAGGTAAGATGGGGCTGTGGCTTGCTTCTTTGTCTCTCTGATCTTTCAGCATTTACCCTGATATCTGGCTACAGGTTTTTATTATTAAGACCAATTAGAATTTGTGCTACATCTGTCATCCAACTTTTGGGGCATGAATTCACAAAAATGCTGCTTGCCTATGGCTTTGCAGCCACTGGCAGATGCTGGAGCTGCATGCAGGATTTTTCTATTGCAGCCTCTCTGCAGCAAATTCCACAGGTGTTTGGTCTCCAAAAGCCCCAGGAGTTAGCTGCTTTCACACATACCCCAGTGCAGATGGCTGGCTCTTCAGCTTCTTCTCTCCCGGTGAGTTGTGGGTTTTCCCTGGACCCCTCATCGGGCTGCTATCATACTAGATAGCTGCCTTGAAACACGCTCAGGATTCTACTGTTTTACACAGAGCAGTCAGCCCCACACTTCACAGTCATCTGAATCATCATCATTGGCAGATTTGGTGAGACAATTAGGAATTCTTAAAGGGAGGAATTAGTCAAAAGACAGAGTTTTTTTTCTCACATTAAAAAATGGGAAACACTATTACAATAGAGGGAGTTAGGTCTCTGTATGATAATACACTTACAGTTTGAAAATGGATCAATTAAATGAGAGGATAATTAATTTCGATGGGATTTATATAATGTCAATTATAAATATTATCTGATCATTTTTATTTTATCATTTAAAAAGTTGGTTAATAGGAATGTCAAGGTAAAAGTTTTAGGAAAACTTATTTAAAAAGATCATGGAGATATTCAGACCCAGACAGAAAAATTTAAAGGAGAACCAATCTCAGCATTTTATTATAAGATTAGAGAGAAACAGCCTAAAGTTTTCAAACAGTCAACCTTAATTTATCCAGTAACCTTACAGGAACTGCCAAATGATAGATACCCATCCACAAGGCTGTATAAGAGCTGAATGGACTCTTATGAAAATGTTAGATTTGAAAAGATTCAAGGAAGTGATATTCTCATACAGCATGCATTCACTTTTTGTGAAGCAGATGTTAAACTCGTGGTCAACTTGTAATAGAATTATTCCTCAAGACTGTTTACAGCAGTCTTGGAGCCTGGTCCTCAATTATAGTGGAAGACCTGGTAGAAAGATGAAGCTAAGACCATTGAACAATGAAGTGGGCTAGAGGTTTGGAAATCTCCCAAGACCAACTTTTTTGGAGAGGGAGATTATGCTAATGTAGAAAGGCAATCTCCATATGATGACCACACCCTGGCTTTATGCCATGCAGCAGCCTTAAGTGCTTGGAACAGAATTGAAGAAGTAGGAAAGAAAACTGAGTCATTTATTAAAGTTATACAGAGCCCAAAAGAAACCTTCACTGATTTCTTACAAAGATTGACTTCAACAGTAAATAGAATGATACCAAATTCAGAAGCTAGACAAATAATAATTGAATCTCTGGCTTTTAAAAATGCTAATGCACAATGCAAAAGGGTAATCAGGCTGTTAAAGGCAAGATCAGCACCCTTAGAGGAATGAATCTGAGATACAGCCGATATTGAATCTCATAACCATGATTATACTTGGATAGGAGAGGTGATTTCCAGAGTTTTGAAGAAATATTGAAATGTCAAGTGCTTCAACTGCGGTAAACAAGGACACCGAAAAAGGAATTGTAAACAGGGTACTCCTAGAAACAATGTTTTTTTCTAAGAATAATTCCAACAGAATACCCCTCCCTTCTGGATTATGCAGAAGGTGTGGCAAAGGCAGGCATTGGACTAATGAATGTAGATCAACAAGGGACAGACAAGGTAACTCTTTGCCACTGGGAAATACCCCCATATCAAATTCGGTTCAGTCATTTCCTGTCATTGTGGAGGAAACTCCTTCCCAGAGCAATTAAAGAACCTAATGCCGATTGTAAGAAACCATACTTGTAACACAGATTGCTAAATGGTTTTACTAATTAAAAAAAACCTGGAGCCAGATATTGGTGTGAAAGCTGAAGATCAGAGGGATAGAACAAGTCAGCCACAAATTCTTACCACTAGGAAATTCTCAGCCCAAGAGAGCTACTTCCTGTATACTCATGCCTTTCTGTGCCCTGCCATCTTACTTCTCTCTGCACCCAGCTACATTACTTCTTCTTTCTGCCTAACTCTATCACTTCCTGTCTGTCTGTACAGACCTCCAGACCTCTATAGTTAACTAGTGCTGGGATTAAAGGCATGTGCCACCACGCCTGGTTCTGTTCCCAGTGTGGCCTTGAACTCGCAGAGATTCAGATGACTCTCTGCCTCCTGAATGCTAGGATTAAAGGCATGTGCTACTACTGCCTGACCTCTATGTTTAATATAGTGGCTGGCTTTATCCTCTGATATCCAGACAAGCTTTATTTGTTAGAGCACAAATAAAATATCACCACATTTCCTCCTTTTGGCTAAAATAAAAAATTATTAAAAAAAACTATATAAAATAAGTACAATAACTATATGTAATATATACAGGCAATAAATACATCAACAATGTCTAGTCCATTTGCATTTGACAAATTTAGTGAAAATATTCCGTTATCTGTCCTATTTTGGTGAGTCCAAAATGTACCTAATTCACTTTCTATCCTACCTTGTATTACCAACTGAAAACTATCTTTTGATGTCTTTCAAACTTATACATTTTACACCTCTTTAGTGAGTTTCTTTTCTGAAATTGTTTGTAGCTGGAGAGCTTCTCTCCAGGTCCCACTGAGCCCCCACAGTCCCACAACCCACATATAAAATAATCACTCAGATGCTTATATTACTTATAAACTGTATGGCCATGACAGGCTTCTTGTTATCTACTTCTTCTATCTTAAATTAACCCATTTCTATTAATCTATAAGTTGCCACATGGCTTGTGGCTTACTGGTACCTTACATCTTGCTTGTCATGGCGGTGGCTAGCAGGTCTCTCCCTCTTCCTTCTTGTTCCCTCAATTCTCCTCTCTGCTAGTCCCGCTTATACTTCCTGTCTGGCTACTGGCCAATCAGTGTTTTATTTATACAGAGCAATACCCACAACAATTGTTAACAAGGAAAACTATAATTATCTAATCTTTAACTCCCTCAGAGATCCAAGAAGGAAATAATATTACATATTTAAACAGGAAGTGCAAGCAAGTGACTTCCAAAAAATGTGAGGAATGACAGAAATGCCCATTTTGGAAGGTGATGGGCATTGAAGAAACTCCATATGCAGTTTACTTTCTTTGTGGCAAAAGTTAGCCACTGGGCAAGAAAATGTTCTTGCCTCAACTGCTGACAGTATATTGTCCAAATGGGCAAGCAGGACATAAAAGAAAGGACTGCTGAACTTTGCCAAGACAAGGTAGGATAGCCCTTCAGAAAATCCTGCTTCACAGAAAAGTCTGTCAGATATTCTAGGCCTGTAGGCCAAAGATGGATGTCCCGATGTTGCAGAGGAACCTTGGGTGACTGTCCAGGCAGCCAGCTGTTTTTGTCATTTCTCACATTTTTTGGAAGTTGCTTTCTTGCACATTCTGCTTACTCAGATAATGTTATTTCATTCTCAGATCTCTGACAGAGTTGAAGACTTTATAGTTATAGTTTTCCTTGTCACCAGATTCAGAAAAGAAATTCTCTGAAGAAATGTAAAGTGTATAAGGTTGAGAGACATAAGATAGTTTTGTTAATGTAAGTTAGAATAGAAAGTGAATTAGGTACAACCTTTTGGATCATCAAGATAGGATAGATAATGGAGTATTTTCTCTGAATTTGTCAAATGTTCATGCACTAGACATTGTTGATGTATTTATTGCCTGCATATATTGTATATAGTTATTGTACTTATTGTATATAGTTTCCCTTACATTAGTTATAACCTTTTTTATTTTAGACAAAAAAGGAGAAATGTGATATTTTGTTTATGCTCTAACAAATAAAGCTTGCCTGGGGATCAGAGTGTAGAACTAGCCACTATGTAACCATAGAGGCCAGGCAGTGGTGGCACACACCTTTCATCCCAGCACTTGAGATCTCATGCCTTTGATCCTAGTACTTGGGAGTCACATGCCTTTAATCCCAGCACTAGGGAGGAGGAAACAGGAAGTGATATGGCTGGGCAGAGAGAGGAATATAAGACAGGCAGAGACAGGAGCTTGGTTTCTTTTTGGCTGAGGAGTTGGCAAGGTAAGAGGTGGCTGTGGCTTGCCCTTTTGTCTCTCTTGCTGTGGATGATTAATTGATAAAGTGCTGATATGCCAGTAGCCAGGCAGGAAGTATAGGTAGGACAAGGAGAGAGGAGAAGTGGAAGGCTGAGGCAGAGAGACACTGCCAGCTACCATGAGGAGAAGTATAATGAGAGATCCTGGTAAGCCTCGAGCCACTTGGCAAGGTATAGATTTATAGAAATGGGTTAATTTAAGATATAAGAACAGATAGCAAGCATCCTGCCATGGCCATACAGTTTATAATTAATATAAGTCTCTGTGTGTTTACTTGGGGACACGAGTGGGACAGATTTGTCCCGACTGCCAGCAGGCCGGGACACAGGAAAACTTCAGCTACAAATGGTGCCCAACATGGGGCACGAAACCATGACCCTGGGATTAAGAGTCCCATGCTCTACGGACTGAGGGAGTCACAGGAAGAACTGCCTACACTGCCTCCTGCCTCGTGCTCACTCAGCTCCTGCCAGCAGCTGCTGCCAGCCAAAGCCTTCAGCAGGACCTGCTTTGGAGATATACTAGCACCTCTTGCTGGCTGGAAAGCACTACTACACCCCCAAAACCATTGAGAGGAAGGTAAGATAGGCAAGCCAGCATTTTATTTCAAGTAAGAGTACTTGAAAATTTTACACCTTAAAACTGACTAACAAATTTTGAGTAATTCTTATAATATGGCCAACAACATTACCTCACAAGAATTTAAAAACTTTTTTGCCTGTATGATGAATGACATTTTCCTGGAAATATATGACCTTCCTAAGGCGTATCTGGCCTATACCATTTGGGCAAGAAACTCCTTGCATGGACTACTTGATCGATTGGACATGCAGGACCCATAGGAAGGTGACCACTGAACTTTGCTTGGTGAAATGATCCTTCAGGTTCCTGCTTTGCAGAGGAAAGTGCCAGACATTCTACAGGACACAGAGAAAAGTGATTGAGAGACTCTAGGCCTGTGAGCTAAAGACAGATGCCCCAACTTTACAAAGGAACTTTGGATGACTGTCCAGGCTGCCAGCTATCTCTGTCTACTCTTGCAAGACTCCCAAAAGTTGCTTGCATCTTTCTCCCATTTCTCAGATAATAGTATATCCTTATGAGGTCTTCGATGTAGTTGAAGACTAGATAGTTATAATTTCCTTAGTTATGATAAAAGATAAGTTAGATATAAAACCTTAGACTCATAAATATAGAATAGATAGGATATCTTCTTTAATTTTGCCCAATACAAATAGACTAGATATTATAAATAGACTAGATACTGTAACTGTAATTCTTGCTTGATAATTGTTTTGTTAAATGTAATTTTACTATGTTAAAGTTAAAGCCTTCCTTTTTGAAAAAAAAAGGAAAAGGGGAAGTGCTGGGGATGTTTGATTGATAAATAAAAGCTGATTGGCCAGTAGCCAGGCAGGAAGTATAGGCGGGACAAGGAGAGAGGAGAATTCTGGGAAGTGGAAGGCTGAGGCAGAGAGACGCTGCCAGCCGCCAAGAGGAGAAGCATGATGTAAGATACTGGTAAGCCATGAGCCACTTGGCAAGGTATAGATTTATAGAAATGGGTTAATTTAAGATATAAGAACAGTTAGCAAGCAGCCTGCCATGGCCATTCAGTTTATAAGTAATGTAAGTCTCTGTGTGTTTACTTGGGGGACACGAGTAGGACAGATTTTCCCCACTGCCGGCAGGCCAGGACACAGGAAAACTTCAGCTACACTCTCTGATCTTTCAGCATTTACCTCTATATCTGGCTCTGGGTTTTTATTATTAAGACCAATTAGGATTTATGTTACGTGTGTGTGTGTGTGTGTGTGTGTGTGTGTGTGTGTGTGTGTGTGTGTATGTGCATGCACAAGTTGTGCAGCATATTAGAGTTTTTTTATACATCTTAATTAAAATATAAATTTTGCCTTTTCCCTTTTGTCTCCCCAGCCCCTCCCTAGACCTCTCATTCCAACTCCTATGCCTCCTCTAACCATAAATTGATAGCTTCATTTTTTGGTTGTTATTAATTTATGTGTACGAATATATAAACACTACCTGCTGATTCTGTTGTTTGTGTATATGTGGTTTTAGGGCTGACCACTTCGTATTGGATAATCAATTAAGGGGCTCATCCTTGGGAGAGACTAATTCTCCCTCTCTCAGCCATCATTAATTGACTGGAGTTCATTGTCTAAGGGTGGAACCTTATGAAATTTCCCCCCTTTTCTGTTAACATGTCCATTGATATTGCCACTATCCTGGTCTTTTTTATGCTGCGATTTTTTTTAGGAGAGACTGTTTCACAGCAGACTTCCTGTATTATGGCCCTTATAATCTCTGTCCCCTTTTCTGTGATGTTACTTGAGCAATAGATGCAAGACCTGTGATACATGTGTCCATTGGTGCTGGGCTCTCTATGATTTTTTTGATCTCTGCATTGTGTCCAGTTGTGGTTTTCTATGATGTTCTCCATTTGCTGTAAAGAGAAAGTTCTTTGAAGGGGTGGCAGCCACACTTATCTGTGGATATAAGGATAAGACTTAAAATGTAGGAAGGAATTATGCTGTTCTAGAAAGTGACAGTAGTAGATTCTTTTCTGAAGTGCATGGCCTCATTAGCCCCAAGGTGTTGGCTAGGTTTCCAGTACCAGGCATGATTTTCCTACTGTTAAGTGGTGCTTAAGTCCAATTAGACAGCTGTTGCTTACCACCAACACATGAGTGCCATGCTGGTCATTTTTTGTGGTTCACAGGTATCACAGCTTGGTAAGACTATTCATTGCTTCCCTCCCTTGGGAGCTTGAATAGTATTTTCTGGTACCATGGAAGCTAGACTGCAGGAAGGAAGCTTTCAGGATAGATTGAACTCAAATCATCTTGAGTCTTGTGTCCTAAGTGTGTGGTGTTTTCAGCAATAGTTTCAACCTCTGAGAGGCAACCAAGGACTACATCAATAGCCTGAATTTTTTTTGGAGTCACTTGATCTTTCCTGACTAACCATTATAAATGAGGCTTCTTGTGCCTGATATGAGTGTTTTTGTTAGTCCATTGTTTTTGTTTTGTTTTTTGTTTTTCAAGACAGGGTTTCTCTGTTTAGCCCTGGCTGTTCTGGAACTTGCTTTGTAGACCAGGCTGGTCTCTATCTCACAGAGTTTTGCCTGCCTGTGTCTCCTGAGTGCTGAGATTAAAGTCGTGTGTTACCACTGCCTGGCAAGAGAAAATCTCTCTCTCTCTCTCTCTCTCTCTCTCTCTCTCTCTCTCTCTCTCTCTCTCTCTCTCTGTGTGTGTGTGTGTTTGAAACAGGGTCTCTTGAGTACCCTAGGCTGGTCTTAAACTCGATATGTAGCCGAGGATGATCTTGAACTTCTGGTCCTACTACCTCTACCTAATTGCTGAGATTACAGGAATATGACTTCATGCCTGGTTTACATAGTGTTGAGGCCTATGCCAAGGCTCTGTGATGTTAGGTAAACACTCTATCTACTGGGCTACATCTCAACTCCATAAATGATAAATTTGGTGGTTATATTTTATCTGAGCTACAGAGTTTCATGTAGCTGAGGCTGGCCTTGAACTCCTAATCTTTCTGCCTCAGGCTGCTAAGTGTTGTGATGGCAGATATGTGCAAAAACACCTGGTTATAAATTTTTCTTTCCTGATTTTATTTGATTTGGCCTCACATTTACCTAGTAAATGGTTCTTCACGAAGTTTTAAACTTCCAAATGGTGATATACAATATACATGGACTAATATAATAAAAGCTAGGCTGGACAGCGAGATAATTAAGGGCTGTGCTAGGGAATTTGACAGTCTTAATTCAAATTTTGACTCTAATTTAAAACCTGTGTGACCCTGGACAAGTTGTTTGACCTTTGCATGTCGTAGTTTCAGCATTGTAAAACTGGAGTCCTAACAGACATGCTTTCATAAGATGTGAGGAATTCAGCATGAAGCTTGCCCACCAGGCAGCTAGTCATTTGTATACCTCAATGGCTACTTTTGTGCACTCCTAGGACAGCTCCCACTGAGGATCTCTTTATCTAGTTTCTTCGAGGGTACCAATACTTCTTAGGATACCCATTTTTATCCCTGTCCCCTCAGTCTCAGCCTACTCCATACTAATGGGTCTGTTTTTCCTGTCTTGGGCCAAATTCATGTAAACAGTGATGGCTTTCTAACTCCCTAACTCCTGGCACCATCTGTTTCCTGGAGAAGAGTATCTGTTGATTTGTTTTCTGGATGAGGCAGAAGCTCCCTTTGGATTCTGCTGTGAAACAGGAAATACCATCAAGGCCTGACCCTTCTTATCTTCTCACATTTGAATTATATACAAGCCCTGTCTTTTCACAACCACAGGGGACATTATTTTGCAATGCATCCCCTTGGCTTGAGGTAAGGGAAAGTATCCTAATTCATTCCTTTTGAGAGGCAAAGAAGAACATTCAGGACACCAGCAATTCTTCCAGAGAATTACTACTACTATGTATAGGCCTCTCCAAACTCAACTCCTGTGAACAGGAATTGGGTAATAGGCTAATTTTCTTTCACAGTCCTCTTAGTGTGTCTTTGTGCATGGTTTTGTAGTTCATTTATGAAAATATGTTGTAGTAGTGATATTCATTTATGTCCTCCATAATATTTATATTTTCCCCCTCTTTGGCATAAAATTGAGTTGCACATCTGTTTCTACATTGAGGTCCAAAAACACCATATGCCTTGTGCTATCCAGTTAAATCTAACCAGAAGCTTGAACCCATGGCTCCAGTGTCCATGAAGCGAATTGGTACGATTTGTTATCATTCACTCTGGGACTTTAAACAGGATGATCAGAGGTCCTTACTGATAATCACTGGTAATGCTATATGAATAAGAAATAGCTTTGTGTTTCAAAGCACTCAGATTTTGGGATGTTTCCTGGTCCATGCTGACAGGAATGTAGTGAACATCTATTTTGCTTGTTTGTTTTCCAGCCCTCTTTGGGACATTCAAGATGAATCGTTTCCATTTGGTTGAGTTAGTCTTACTCTTTCTTCTCTTCACCACTACCATCTTTTCACAGGGGCTTTTGAAATTGTAGAACAAACCGATTGAAGCATCAAGGAGTCAGAAAGGTTGATTTTAAGTCTTGGTTCCAAGATGAGCTTTATGTATCCAAGGTTCACTATTTCCTCCAGTATAGAAGACAGAGCTACACCTCCTCTGTTTCCCTCATTGAGGATCAGCTAAGGCAGAGTACCAGCATAGTGTGTAAACTTGTGACTCACAGCAGAATCTGTACACCAAAATGACCTATAGGTCGTTCTCAAAGGTAGATTGCAAAATGTTGAGAAGAATATGAGGATGAAATGTTCAGTCAGAAACTGCCGAGCAGTTATTTGTGCTGTAAAGCATATTAATTTCACATTAGACTAAATAATCTACAGTTGCTTTCAAGTGATGAAAAAGTCTTTTAGGCATGTCTGATATCTGCTGAATACTATGCCAGTCTGTGTGAGAAATAACAGAATCTAAGGCATGGCTTGTGACATTTTTTTTCTTGTTTGGTTTATTTGAGTCATGGTCTGGTGTAACCCAAGCTGCCATTTAACTTATGATTCTCCTATCTGTACCTCCCCAAAGTGCTAGGGTTACAACCATGTGCCACTATGCCTAGTTAATATCTTATTCTATTTTTACTTTAAAAATTATTTTTTGAGAACTTCATACATGAGCACTGTATCTACATTATTCCCACCCCATCCTTTCCACCTCAAACTCCTCCCGTGAACCTCTTCCAAAACTCATGGACTCTTCTTTAATTATTATTGTTACATGTACATGCAACCTACTGAATCCATTTAGAGTTGCTTGTATGTACATGTGTGCAGGAATGATCACTTGAAATCAGACATCTGTATGTATAGGTGCTCATCCATGAAGGAAACACATTCTTTTCTATAAGCAGTTGTGGAGCTCCTTCACTGATGGGTGAGACCATCAGGCATTTCCCCTGTCCCTACTGGCATGTCAATTAATGTTTTCATTATGCTGGTCTCATTTAAGCAACCATATTGTTGAGATTTCCTGGGTGCAGCTTCCCTGTCATGCCTAAGGGACACTATCTAACAGTAAGCTTCCTGGATCTCTGGCTTTTATAATCTATTTATTCTTGAGAAATACTAAGAGAGTGGATATAGATGTAACCAACTGTCTTATTAAATAAGAAACACAGAACCAATGTAAAAGAGAAAGCCAAGAGGTCAGAGCCAAGAGCTAAAACCTTACCCTTCCTCCTGCGGTGGTCCTACCTCTCTGAACCAGAGCTTCTTCCTGTGTGTCTGTCTTTTTATAGTGTTTCTGTTCTGCCTTCTCATTGGTTGTAAACCCAACCACAGGGCTGCCTCATCACAGCCTGTCTATATAGACCTCCAGGTTTTCTATGATTGGTATTGAGATTAAAGGCATGTGTGTCCAATACTGGCTGTATCCCTGAACACACAGAGACTTACCTAGCTCTGCCTACCAAGTGCTGGGATTACAAGCATACACCACCACTGCCCTGCTTTCCTATGGCTTGCTAATAGCTCTGACCCCCGGGGAACTTTATTTATTAACATACAAATAACATTTTAATACAAATAAAATATCACCATAAGTGGATGCTAACCATTCTTAGCACAAAAGGGATAGATTTATGACATAATGTATGTGCTAACTTGATGTACATAGCCATTCTGTTATGTAAATTTTCTTCAAAATATTATACTATACACAATAAACACAGAGGTTTTGTTTTGAGATAGAGTTATATTATGTAGCCATGCTTGTCTCAAACTCTTGATCTTCCTGCCCCAGATGCCCAAATGCTAACATTATAAGTATGTGCCACCACTCTTGATGAATATGTACAACATTATTTTCAATTGAAAGAAAATAGGGGCTAGAGAGATGGCCTAGCAGTTAAGGGGACTTATTTCTTTTGCAGAGGATCTGGGGATCTGGGTTCAATTCTCAGCACACACATAGTGGCTCAAACCATCTGAAACTCCAATTCCAGGGAATATGACACTCACTTATTCTTTTTCTTTTTTACTTTTTTTCTTTTTTTGAGACAGGGTTTCTCTGTGTAGCTTTTGGAGCCTGTCCTGGAACTCGATTTATAGACCAGGCTGGCCTCAAACTTACAGAGATCCACCTGCTTCTGCCTCCTGAGTGCTGGGATTAAAGGCATGTGCCACCACCGCCTGGCTTATGACACTCACTTTTGACTTTCTTGGGCACCAGGCATATATATACAGGGAAAACATTCACACACATAAAAGAAAAAATATATCTTTAAAATAAATACAATTAAAAATATTTTTATACATATGGGCATTTTGCCTAAATGTATGTCTATGTACCATCTGCACGCTTGGTGCTCAAGGAGGCCAGAAGAAGATTGATCTCTTGGGACTGGAGTTACAGACACCTGTGAGCCTCCATGTGGGCATTAGGAATCAAACCTGGGTCATCTGGAAGAACAAGCAGTGTTCTTAACCACTGAGCCGTATCTCCAGCCCTATAAACAAGATCAATGAATGCAGAAAGGACACACTGTAATAAAGAAGAACAAGATGAAACAAAAGATCTAATTTAGGCAGAATGAGGACTTAGCAAATTTTATCCTCTGAAAATCAAACTGGTAAAATTATTAAAACAGCTATTTCAGGACTCTAAACATTAACCAGAAACATGCAGTTGAAAATTATTTGCTTGGGAGAAACTACTCAGCCTTAGTAAGAGCACTGGGATCTTTTAACTCCAGGCACCCTTCTCTTTATTTTCTTATCCACTCAACTGTGGTGCAGTCTATGATAACCAATGTCTTTGATGCTGGCTGGAGGTGGCTAACTTGATCTAGTAGTCTATTCAAACCCGAATTCCCAGGGTCTTTGTTGTAAACTGTGGTGACTTGTGTCAAAAAAAAAAAAAAGAAAAAGAAAAAAGAAAATCAAACACCAGTATTATAACTTCCGAGAGCTAGGCATGGTGTGATATGTGTATTTGGAAGACTGAAGCAGGAGGGTCATGAGTTTGAGACTAGCCTAAGCTATATAGTAAGGTTTTTTTCCTGTTTAATTCTTCATTCTTTATTCCTTGTATCAGTAGATAAAACAAGTAGCATTCCCCAAGTACTGATGTTAAGTGCTAATAGGTTTCACAAAGAGTAATATTCAATGACCTCTTTAAATGCAAATTTGACCCTTACTATAAACTAAGGACAATAATAACTTAATGCAATAGGCTAAAAACACACAAAGCCTGCATATCTCCAACTACAAAAGTGGTTTGACTAGCCACATATGGTTTTAATCAAGCATACATTTCCACAATCAAAGTACTTACAGGTATGCCGCTAAGCACTACCCCAAATCCTTGTCTTGTAAGCACTACCATTCTTGCTGCTGACAGCATTTATTTTTAGAAGCTTTAATGTCAATGAGGAAGATGTGGCCCACTAAAATTTAACAAGTAAATAGTAAGCCCCCAAAGGTTTTGAATAAAAAAAAACCACTTCAACATAGAAGCACTAAAACTCTTAGTGTCTTTAAAAAAAAGAGAGAGAAAACTGATCTTTAGAAAAGAATTCTAAAACAAATGATCTATTAAAGAAGGCAAACACCCTTACAAAAACTTAGTTCCTTAAAGGAAACACACCACCTCAGGCCAATGTTGTCTAATTAGTTCAGAATATGTAAACCATAACTCTCAACTTTCATAAGGTCAAGAGAGCATTTATACTGCATATATTATGCATCTATGGAATATAGCTTGTAATGTACAAATGTACCTGACACAAAACATCCAGGAAATCTGGGACACTATGAAAGGTCCAAGCCTAAGAATAATAGGAATAGAAGGAGAAGACTCCCAGTTCAAAGGCCCAGAAAATATTTTTAACAAAATCATAAAAGAAAATTTTCCTAACTTAAAGAAGGACATGCCTATAAAGGTATAAGAAGCTTACAGAATACCAAATAGATTGGACAAGAAAAGGAAGATCCCTGGCTACATAATAATCAAAATACTAAACATACAGAACAAAGAAAGACTATCATAAGCTGCAAGGGTCAAGTACCATATAATGGGAGACCTATTAGAATTACACACAACTTCTCAATGGAAACTCTAAAAGCCAAAAGGGACTGGACAGATATCTTTCAGACTCTTAGAGACCACAGATGCCAGCTCAGACTACTATATCCAGCAACACTTTCAATCACCATAGATGGAGAAAACAGGATATTTTGTGAAAAAGTTAAACAATATCAATCCACAAATCCACCCCTACAGAAGGCACTAAAAGGAAAACTTCAAGCCAAGGAGGTTATCTATACACATGGAAACAGAGGCGATAATTTCACACTAGCACAAATATACCTAAAGCATAAACACCACCTTACCCTTTTCAGATGGAACTGCATGGTTTAAAATATTTTAACTTTGATAGAGTCACTAAAACACAGTAAGCAATTCAAATATGGTTAGATAAGGCAGGCAATTAAAGGCTCACGTTATGAATGTAAAATGGAATACCTTTTTCATTGCACTCCCTGATATCAGGATATCTCTGTAGAAACCATAATTATAATATATGGTTTCCATAGAAAATAACAAAATTTCAGAAATGGTAAATGGTGTCAAGATCCACAGCTGGCTTCATCTAGCCCATTTCAATTCTTCATCAATAGTAAGTATTCAACTCTAGCAGACTTCCCTTAGTGTCAGAACATGATCCAAGAGTGGAGTCATGTAAGGGGAATTTTGGCTGCTTGTGAGAAAATTCCAAGAAAACAAGAGTTTTGTGACCTCAGTTTTTTAAAAACATGGAATTGTTTTTGAATTATGTTTTCATGCTCTTCCTAGGTATAATGGATAGGAATTAATTTATTTCAGATTATTCATTACAATTGGCTATTGTTATTTGTTTATATGCCTCTATGGAAAAACATGTTTTTGTCACATGTGGCTTACCTATTATGTGTGGCTTATCCTTGTGATTAGACACTTTACTTATGTGATTCTTACTTAACCCTTGGAGTATAAATTGTCTGATGTTCTGAATAGAGTTGGTTATTGTGGTGTTTTGAAAGAAAATGGCCCCCAAAGGGAGTGGCACTATATATGTGTGTTGAATTAAGTAATGCCCCTTGGAGTGATAATGCTCCCTGCCCCTCAGGAACTACAGACTAGCTAACAAAAATCTCTTTTCAAGTTATTGGTCAGGGATTCAAGAGACTCCCCAAATGATATAGGCTATTGGCATTGTTTTTCCTTGGTTGCCTCCCAGAACGTGAGTATAAGACCCTATTGCTGAAGATACCAGACACTTTGGACACAGGACTTAGAGGAATTGAGCTGGAAAACTCTTCTCTGAGGACTAACTTTGGTAGTATCTGAAGATGCTATCTGTGCAAGCTGCCAAAGAAGAAAAGTAGTCAGTAGTCTTATCCAGTTGTAAAGCCTATAAATCACGACAATGACCAACATGGCAAGATGCACTGAAAGATGCAATCGCAGCACTTATAACTTGGGAGTAGCCAACATCTGTCTAATTGCACTTAAGGCACAATCAATAGTAGGGAATTTACTGTACTGTACTGCCTGATAGTGTAAAAAAAATATCCAACCATCCATGGCTGGAGAGGTCATGGACTCTAGAGGAGAATCTACTACTGCCACATTTCTAAACCAGTACAATCTCTAATTGCAACCTAAATATTTTTCCTTATGCCTATAGATAAGTGTAGCTACTTTCCCTCATCAAAGAAGCCCCCCTTTTTTGCAGAAGATGAAGATACTATCATAGAAATCCACAACTGATCAAAATTCAGAGAACAAGAAAAATTGGTACATCTACAACACAACCCTAAAACTAAGTCTTAGGAAATATTGTGGAAGATGGGCTCAAAAGATTGAAGGGAGAAGGGGGAAATATGGATCAGGAGGACAGGGTAGAGGAGTATCCTAGCTAGGTTTCTATTGATGTGATAAAGAGCATGAGCAAAATCAATTTTTGGAAGAGAAGGTTTGTTTGTCTTACATATCACAAGTCACAGTCCATTGAAAAAAGACAAAGCAGGAACTCAAGACAGGAAGCTGGAGGCAGAATCTTTGAGACCATGGAGTAATGATGCTTACTAGTTTGATCTCTAAGACCTACTCAGTCTAATCAAGACTACCTGCCCAGGGGTGGCTTTGTCCGCAATGAGCTGGGCCATCCCACATCAACCATTAATCAAGACAATGCCACACAAAGTCGCCTACAGGCCAATCTGACTTTGGAATTTTCTCAGTTGAGTTCATCTCTTTCCAAATAAATGTAGCCTATGTCAAGTTGACAAAAAACTAGCCAAGACATGGAGGGAGTATGGGGAGTGGTAACTAATGCTAAAGGCATTTGAAAAGTCCTTATGGAAGCCTACTGCTGTAGATGCTTTCTAAAATAAATAAGTAAATAAATTTATTTAATGCATTTAAATTTAAGTATAAATAAATATAATTTGTTTAAGATAATTAAACTTGAATATAATTAATATAATTAAAGTACTAATGAATTTAATTTAAATATATTTAAAGAGTTTAAATAGTTATCTTATAATAGTGTGACACTGCATATCCTAGACACCCAGATCAAGGTGGCATCAACTTGAAAGCTTCATCCCTAATAAACAGCTTTTGTAGTACTGGAAGGCTCTATGCATGCTATCAGGGGAGTAAAACAACTGTCTTGCCCAGCTGTGAATCCAGCTAGCTACAAAAGAGAGAGAAATCCACACTGGTGCAACAGTGGCACAAAATTATGGGACTAGCAAATCACTTGGTGATTAGATTTGAGGCCCACTGCACAATATGGAACTTATGTTTGTCACCATTAATGGATAGATAAATCATAGGCCCTAAGGGAAACCCTACTACTTGTAGCTAGAGTTTTCCTGCCTGGCTCACAGTCAGGACAAATCTCTGTCCCCGCCAGTCCCACAGCCGCTCAGACCCAACCAAGTAAACACAGAGACTTATATTGCTTACAAACTGTATGGCCATGGCAGGCTTTTTGCTAACTTTTCTTTTCTTTTTTCTTTTTTCTTTTTTTTTGTTTTTTTTTTCGAGACAGGATTTCTCTGTGTAGCTTTGCGCCTTTCCTGGGACTCACTTGGTAGTCCAGGCTGGCCTCGAACTCACAGAGATCCACCTGGCTCTGCCTCCCGAGTGCTGGGATTAAAGGCGTGTGCCACCACTGCCTGGCGTCTAACTTTTCTTATATCTTAAATTAATCCATTTCTATAAATCTATACCTTGCCACGTGGCTCGTGGCTTACCGGCATCTTCACATGCTGTTTGTCATGGCAGCGGCTAGCAGTGTCTCCCTCCGCCTTCCTGTTCTCTCAATTCTCCTCTCTGTTAGTCTTGCCTATACTTCCTGCCTGGCCACTGGCCAATCAGTGTTTTATTTATTGACCAATCAGAGCAATTTGACATACAGGCCATCCCACAGCAACTACTACTATTCTGCTAAACAGACATAGTATGAAGCCATCCCTAATATTTATTTTTATAGTTGTAGATTAGTACATCTCTCAACCTTCATCAGAGAAGCTTATTTTTGCAATAGATGGTGATTAAAACAGAGACTCACAACTGGTAAAAAGGAAGAATAAGAGAGTGTAGAGTTTTTAGCCCTAAATCAGATGTCTGTATCATACCTTCTCTTCCCAGGGCTCAGGGATCATTAGGGAGGAGGGACAGAAAGATTTCAAGAGCCTGAATGTCTACTGTAAAACTGTTTTCTGGACATGACATAGCAGTTGCACATATGAACTCACAGTGGCTGTGACAGCATGCACCAGACCTGCAAAAGATTAAGCCAGACAAAAACCCATCATAGATGGGGAGAGGGTCACAAAGTTCCACCTCAAATTGATAGTGTCTGCAAGGAATTCAATTTTCTTGAGGAAATGAGACCCTGAGAGGCTATCCACGCGTTAGTAGATGATCCTACAACCGTGCATATACTAATAGCAATAAGTCTTGGTGTTTTGTTTTGCATTTGAAAAAAAATCAAGCACATAAAGCTGGGAGGGAAAAATGCTAGTAGGAGTTCAGAAAGATTTAGAGAGGAAGAATTTGATTAAAACACATTATGTACATGTATGAACTTCTCAAACAATAAAACTTAATTAAAATGCTCAACAACAAAAATCTTTTGTGCTTCAAGAAATAGCACAAGAGAAAATGGCAGACTACAAGCTGCCTCTATGTGACTTAGTGAAGAAGTGTCAGAATAAGAAAAAATAGACTCTTTTCCAAACAAACAAAGAGAGGAAGAATTCAGAAATTCAAAAAGACATAAGACAGCTGAAAACTGGAGAAGCAGAAGGATGTCACATAACAAAAGGAGCCTAGTCTAATGCAGTCCCAGTTCTATGGCTCCCCATTGGAGGAACTGGAAGTGAAAACCTCATCTAAAATTTCATACAAGTGCCCTTGGTGAAGAGAGACTGGTTGTCCTACTCTTACAGGCTTCAACTTTAGTTGTGGCTTTTGCTGATTCAGTGACTTCTTCAATAAGATAGATAAGCCATGGGGAAGAGCTCCCCTGACCTAAAGAGGGAATCACATTTTTTTAAAAGCTGAGTTTCTTCCTGAGAGACTGAGAACAGGGAACAATCACAAGTCAATGAGCTTGAATTGAACCTGTCACAACTCCAGGATGAGAGATTACTGTGGGAGCCACTTGTGGAGATTGGGATAACCCAAAAAGTTCATGTGGCAGGAGGCTTGGTCCAGGTTGTAAATTATATAGGAAACAGCAGCTTCATCCTCGGTGCCTGGAAAAGACCTCATTGAGACTAACTCTGGAGTCTGACACTCTTAAACTTGAGATCATCTGGTGTATCAACACTGGTGTGTTGCAGAATCGGAACTCTGAAGCTCCAGACACCTTGATGCTCATAGCTGCATCACTGTAGCAGAGTGATCAATAGTTAATGGGTTTTGAAAGTCTGAAGATAAGTCAGTCTATACTGATCTCAGAGCTGTAGTTGCTTCCTACATTCCCAATTCATTCAGGAGAAAATTTAGAAATTGCCATGCTGTGTGTGTGTGTGTGTGTGTGTGTGTGTGTGTGTGTGTGTGTGTGTGTGTGTATTTCAAAGACCTAGAGAGATGCTTAGTACTCAATTTTCTCCCTTTCCTTTGGCTTCTTGGATTTTCTTTTCACAATGTTTTTAGTAGTATTTTTACTTTATCTTACTAAGAAACTAATGATCTTATATTTTATTTTTATTTCCTTCATATGTGTAATCCAGCCTTATTTATATATCTTTTTATTAATGGGCAATCTTTTTTCTTTTTCTGTTTCCTTTTCTTGTGTTTCCACTTTCTTCTTCCTACTATACTTTTAGTATTATTCTGACTTCATCTAATTATTCTTTTTTTTAAAGCTTTTACATTCTCTTGATACTATACTTTATCTTTATACTTTATCTAATTTTGGTTAAAAATTTTCTCATTTGTTGGGAATCCTTTTCCTCTCTTATTTCTACAGTTTCAGAATTCCTCATGTAACTATAAAAAGCACTGAGATGCATAAACTTAGAATCTGGTTTCTTTTGTGTTAATGTTTTTATTTACAAGTTTTAAGTAATAAAGTTGATTAAAATTGTTTTAAAATCAGTTTATTATTGCATGCATGCATATGATGTGCATGTGTGGGTGTGGACACACACCTGCTATCGCATGTGTGTGGAGGTCAGAGGGAGTTGATTCTCTTTTATTATGTTGGGACCCAGGTTGACAACTCAGGTTGTCAAGCTTGACAGCACATCCCTTTACAGCTGAGCCATCTCACTAGCCCTGTCCTCCCATTTTTCTATTTATGTTCTCTCAGGTATTTATTACATGAATGCAACAATAATAAAAGTAAGAATAAATAATAGGAAACTCACACATTGTTTAACATGTTTAAGAAATGACAGTGTTTTGCTCTTTTAATTTTAAGCTTAAAATAGCAAGAAAGGAAAATGTTTGTTTACTAAGAACATGAAAATTCAAGTTCAATCCCTAATACTTTCCTGAGGGCATTTTATAAAATGGAAGATTATGAGTTAGCTGCCTATGTAGCACTGAGGGAATTAGAAGAAGAAAAGAGATTCATGTTTTAAATATTTTAAGCTTTAGGGTAGTGGCATGTTAAGTTAAAGTGATATGTTACTGTGCATTAAAGTGGTTATATGTTTTATGGTTATAAAAATGCCTGAGCTAGGAGGATTCTTGAAGATCCAACTTTCAGAGTGTAGAAATTAGACTTATTGAGGTTAATTCAAAACCACAGATGAGTAACATTTGTCTGGACTTTATGAGAGGACCATACTTGCATAATTCAACACTGGTATAATTCTCAGAAAAGACAGAGGATATTTCTATTTCATATCTAAATAAAATGTGGCACAAAGATAACAAAGCTTAATTTTACATCCCTGCCTATGTTGGAATTCATTGGGCTTGTTTACATTTAATCAATTCTTATTTGAACTATTTTAAAAGTTGTACATGTTTGGGTGGGAGCTACACCTCAACCCCTGGCACTCTGGCATCCCTATACCCAAAGAGTCTGAAATGTTCTGGTGGAAGGTCCACCTCAACTCCCTCCCCACCCATCTCTTTCCCCAAACTCGCCCGTTCAAAGGCCATCAAACCCAGATCCTCCCCCAGAGATGCTCAAGGCCACTCCCATAGCGTATTTAAACTGCATCCCAGAAAACAGACACGTGGGTCTCTCGTCCCAGTCTCCTCTCTGGTGGGCTGGAGAATCACCCGGGAACACTTTACGCATTAAACCCGGGCTTTTCTGTTTCTATCTGATTCGGTCTGACTTGGATTGCTGCATCAGCGGAGAGGCTTATTGGGGTGCAAAAAAACCTTTCATCTGGAGGTTCCACCAAGGGGGGTTGATTTTTTTCCCCACTGGCCTGGGGCCACATGGTAGGAAAACACCCTTCTCCCCCATACTTGCTCTCTGCCTAAGATCAGCTTTCGACTGGGTAAGTTGTCCTTTCCAAGTCATTGCCTAAGAGGCCCAGGGTGTCCTGCCAAATACATGACCGTGCCAGGCCCCTAACCTGTTCCAGAGTAAAGGGCTGCCGTTGTTTCATGGGACCCCTTCTTCCAGAAGATGTTCTATTGAAGGGAATTTCCCACACCCCCCTGTTTTTGACCCAGGGCCTACTTACAGTGGAAACATTGTGCTAGGCTTTGGGTCCCCTGCATAGACTTGAGAAATGAGCACTTATAATTCAAAGCCTGATTCCCAAATGCCCCTGCAATGTCTTTTACAAAATCTATTCAAATTGGGGCTATCTGATACCATCTGTCCTGAACGCTTGATTTCTCTGAACACGAAGGCCTGGCCACAGTATGTTCTCAATAACCAGTCAAGGTGGCCTCCCAAGAAAACCTTAGAATTTTCCATCCTCCGTGATCTTGAAAATTTTTGTCAGCTTGGAGATAATTGGACAGAACTACCCTATGTCCATGGTTTTCGGGTTCTGTGTTCCCACCCTCCCTATAGCAGCCAGTGTCCCACAGCATCGGTCTTGTTGGCTAGGGTCATGGTGCCTCCAGATTCCCACCTATCTGGGAATTGGGACCCTGAAAATTCTGCCCTGATTATGGCTCCGGAGACACTGGCCCTTCCCCCACTTCCCCCAAACTCTACCTACCCACCCCCCTCCTCTGGGGCCACATGATCCCTTCACTGGCCAACATTCCTCACATTCCTCCCTCTTTCCACTCCTCCCCGCTTCTTCCTCCTCCTTACCCACCTTTCTATCCTCCCCCCCCCACAACAGCTCCCCCATTCCCCAATGCCTCAACCTACATCCTGGTCCCCTTCTACACACTGGCCTAATGCCCCCAAATCTTCCCTGGTTTCTTCTCATACTCAGTCTTGCCAGACTCCTGCCCTCCTCTGCCCTCTCTGAGAGGTAGCTGGAGCGGATGGAACTGTGTGAGTCTTCAGAGCAGAGACCTCATGGTTTGTTGCCTTCTCCAAGGTATGGAAATGGTCTTGGACAAAGTTGTTAATTTTGATAAGCTCTGAGAGACTGCACAGCTAGCTGACAAAAACCTGGCCATTTTTCTAAACTGGTTACAAGAGAC
This sequence comes from Peromyscus maniculatus bairdii, assembly GCF_049852395.1. NCBI lineage: Eukaryota > Metazoa > Chordata > Mammalia > Rodentia > Cricetidae > Peromyscus > Peromyscus maniculatus. The sequence goes on along the minus strand of NC_134875.1, from coordinate 81,655,530 downwards.
CATGGTTGAATATACTTGTCTTGGCTCAGCGGGAGCCATGGTCCTGGTCACCCATTTCATTTCTCAGTCAGTGCCAGATATTAGAGGACACCAACCCGGCAAGGATTCGCAGTGTCATGGAGCTCCTATTAGAAGCTCTCAACATCTCCTGGAAACTCCACATTCTCTATCTATCTATCTATCTATCTATCTATCTATCTATCTATCTATCTATCTATCTATCTATCTATCTATCTCTATCTATCCCACAATCCCTGGGAAAGGTTGAGAAGGCCAATGGACTCATCAAACAACAGCTTACCAAGCTCTCCATTGAACTTAGGTTATCTTGGTCCTCCCTTCTCCCCATTGCCCTGAACCTGCCTTTAGGCCACCCCATGCTCTCCCACAGGCCTGAGCCCCTTTGAGCTCCTTTACAGAAGGCCCTTCCTCCTCAATTACCACCTTCTGGCCCAAACTCCCCCACTGGCCAGGTACCTCCCCTACCTCTCTCTTCTGAGGCCCCTTCTGCATTCACATGCTGACAGCTATCTCCCTGCCCCAACACCAACAGACCCAACTGGCCCTGAGCCTGCCCCACTCTCTCCAGGGGACAGAGTACTCCTCAAACAGCTAGCTCCTAAGTCTCTTGAGCCCCAGTGGACAGGACCTTATACTGTGATCCTCACTAGCCCCTCGGCTGCCAAGCTCCTGGGACACCCATGCTGGTACCATCTCTCCAGGCTCAAGCGAGCATCTATTCAGGATACATGGTCTGTCCAGCAGCTGGGACCCTCCACCCTCCGGTTTTCCAAGATGCCCCAATAAAGGGCCTATCTGCTCTTCTGCTCTCTAGATTCATCTTTACAGTACAACTAGGGCAGATGTTAATGATCTATTTTTTCCCTAGAAACTTGCCTTCTTTGCTTCCTCAAGAAACAGATGCCTGAGGTCTTCAGGATGACAATTAACCAGATGATTCTCCCCTCACACCTCCTGATGAATATAAACCCACCAACTCCCAACTCCCCACTTCCCCACATCATCCCATGCCCACAGGAAGTAGCCAGACTTGAACCAGTGCCCCTATACCCAAAGAGTCTGGAATGTTCTGGTGGAAGATCCACTTCAACTCCCTTCCCCCATCTCTTTCTCCAAACCTGCCCTTTCAAAGCCTGCCAAATACAGCTCCTCCCCCAGAGAGGCTCAAGACCACTCCTACAGGGTATTTAGGCTGCATCCCAGAAAACAGACAAGTGGTTTTTCGGTATCTCATCTCCGTCTCCTCTGTGGGGGGCTGGAGAATCATCTGGGAATGTTTACCCATTAAACCGGGACTTTTTCTAATTCAGTCTGATTTGGTTTGATTTGAATTGCTGTGTCAGCGGAGAGGTCTATCAGGGTGCAAAAAACCTTATCAGTACACTGTCAAAGTCATTTTGTCTTCTGTATGTCAGATTTCTGTAGTTTCAAATGCTCTCTTCTACCAAAAGGCAACTCTTCCCCAATGTTCTTCATTTGAGTAAATCCTATTGATTATTACAGTCCAGTTCCAGTATCAGGCCAAGTTTCTTTATTTTTTAATTTAAAAAATATATGTGTGTGTGTGAATGTCTCTCTGTTTGCATATGCCACATGTGTAAGTGCTAAAGAGGTACAGAAAGAGGGCATTAGATTCTCTGGAACTGAAGTTATAAACAGTTATGAACTGCCTGACATGGGGCAATGAATTGAACTTAGGTCCTCTAGAAGGGAGGTAAGTGCTCTTAACTGCTGGGCCATCTCTTCAGCCCCTGGTCAAGTTTCTTCATGCTTTCTACAGAAGTATGTTCTTTTACTTTAGGGTTCTTATTTTACTTTTAAATTATACATTACTAGCCAAAGTGCTTGTATGATTGTTTTATGAGGAGAGACAAAGTTCTATTTTGTCAACCATTACATCCTTACTATCTAACATGGTTGCTGAAACCTAAGAGGTACTCAATGACATTTTATTGAATAAATCAAATAGTGAAGAAATATCTACTGTAAACAAATAACTACCAGCAAATTGCACTTCAGCCACAGCAGCTTAGATAATAAATCATAGGCTTTAAATTGTAGGAGGGACCCTCTAATATAATAGCTAGTATTTAGTGGGCATTTATACATGTAACAGTCAGCATTTCAAATGTTTTATATGTGTCATCTCAATTATTACTTAAGTTCCATGAAATAGACATGATATATATATATATATATATATATATATGTATATACATGTGACATATATGTGTGTATATATGTAGGTACATATTGCAGGTTGGGAAATTGAGGTAAGTCTTGTTAGCAAAAGAAGCTTGGATTAAAATCCAGGCTGTCTGATTTCACATTTTATGCTCTTAATGCTAAACCATGTAGTATAACCTCATTTCCAAATGGGGAAATTGAAGCACAGAGGGAAATGATTTGTCTGTGTTTTAAATTTAATTTAGTAGCAAAGTCAGGAGTAGAGTCCAGGTTTTACGATTTATAATTTGTAGCTTTATCTCACCTTGCCACCAACATTAAATTAGTTCTAATAATCAAGTTTCATATAATAGCTTTTCTAATTTTATCTTCAAAATGTCATCTTTCTAAAAATGATGATCCAAGTCTCTTTGAGTTAGTTTACTAATTTTCTTGGCTGGAAGCCAAATAAAAAGAGAACTATTTGCAGCAAACATCTGAAGTGACCTCTAAATATCAAAATAAGAACTGTGAAGATATGTGCATGTATCTAATAAACAATAATAATTGTTAAGCAAGACTTTTAACTGTTTATTGGTACCAAGACTTCACAAGTGTGTTCTTCAACCTTCTTGATAAGCCTATGAGAGGGATAGCATTGTTATGCTAGAACACTAGGTTATTTGGTTAGACTCCCCTACCTGCTCTCTCTCTCTCTCTCTCTCTCTCTCTCTCTCTCTCTCTCTCTCTCTCTCTCTCTCTCTCTCTCTCTCTCTCTCTCTCTGTGTGTGTGTGTGTGTGTGTGGTGTGCTGGGCTCAAACCCAGGGTCTTGTGCACAATTACTGAGCTATATTGCTAGCATTATAATTTGATTTTTGGACAGAGACTTTGGAATACAGAGATTAAAGTAATCCTAAATCTCACAACTATTAAGTGATGGGTACAAGCTTGCTCTGTCAGCTGATTCCCAAATAAGAGGAAGATATTTGCTATTTGGAGTGACATTTTTGTGACACTGATAGATGGAGATTTTTCCTTTCCAGGTTCTGAAGGATAGTGGGAATTTTACTTTATATGTGATTTATTTATTTTAAACTGTTACTGGCAATCAGGTAGGATGGTGCATACCTGTAATCTCAATCCTTTAGAGGCTGAGGCAGGAGGGGTTCCAGTTTATTTCTTCAGGTTACAAAACAAAAACAAAGCAAAACCCAGAGCTGTAAAACCTCTGAAATTCTATCAAATTCTGAGTACATTAATTTTTGTGGATAAGACACACTGATTAGATATCAAGATGGTTATAGCATGAAAGGTTTAATAACTACATTTTCAAATGTGAAACTATTAAAATAGTACCACAATCACCTGCTGTGGTTTAATCTGAATTCTCCAAAGGCTCATGTATTAAAGACTTGTTTGTTAGCTAATGGGCTTTTGAGAAGTCATTGGGTCATGAGATTTCATTAGTGAATTCATTCCATTACATTATTGGGAGGTTGTGGAAACTAGGAGGTAGAGCTTATTTGGAGGAAGTAGGTTACCAGGGGTGTGTACCCCAGAAGGATAAATTTTAATTTCAGATAGTTCTGTATTTCTTTTTCTTGGCTGCCATGAGGTGAGCAACATTGTTCTGCCATACCCTCTCCATCATGATATTCTGCAAAAAACAAAACAAAACAAAACAAAACAAAAAACCCCACAACAATAGGAACACATGACCATGGACTGAAACTTCTGGAACTCTGGTTTCAGTCTTCCGTGACACATGGTGAAGAGAAAAAAAAAGATAATATAATGCATTTGAAATAGATTGCCTCATCATCTTTTGGTGCTAAAATCATCTCTGAACTAATAATGAATAGTTTAATTCTTCAACATTCTTATTTAGCAAGTTAAAATTTCTGTGATTCTACAGAATTTCTAGGTATAAAAATCCAACTCTGAAACTCACTGAATTAAGACAATGATGAAATAGCTCAGATAAAAATCATTAAAGCAGCGGGGGAGTGGGGTGGTGGTGGTGGCGGTGGCGGCGGCGGTGGCGGCGGCGGTGGCGGCGGCACACGTCTTTAGTCTCAGCACTCAGGAGGCAGAGGCAGGCCGATCTCTGTGAGTTCAAGGTCAGCTTGGTCTACAGAGTTCCAGGGACAGCCAGGGCTGTTACACAGAGAAACCCAGTCTCAAGAAAAACAACCAAACAACAACGACAACAATAACAACAACAACAAAAAAACATTAAAGCTTAAAGTAGTAGCAATGGAGCTAGAAAAGGTGCAAGAATTTAAGGTAACCAGATGGATGTGAGGTTAAAGGTGAAGAGTTGCTGACTTAGGTTACTAGGTGGATGGCAAGATTAATTCACTGTGATAAGGCACACTTATATAGTAAAGAAATTATAAAATAATCTTGAATAAGTTGATCTGAGGATGTTGTAGAATGTTCAAGTAGATGACCAGTTTATAACTGGAAATGTATATGCAGGATACTTAGGAGACATTTGTGGAAAATCAAAGGGTAGTTGAAATGATGAAGGTGGGTGTATTCCAGTGAGAAGAGGGCCACTTCTTCCTACACATTCTTCAGCTTCTTTGAGCAGTGATATTCAAAACAAAGGAAGTGGTTATTGGCTTGGGTGCTCTACAATGACTTGTGGTTAGTCAGAGCTCTAGGCTCTGATGAGCAGTTCAAATGTGTGGGGACATAAAAGTAAAGACTAAATTTCTTTTCTAGACACAGCAAGTATCAACATCCTGGGAATACTGTAGTGGGACATAGCTGGGAAGTCCTGATTAAAAGAACTATGGACTGTGGCTGAAAAGTAAGTAGGATAATACAGAAACTGTAGGGAATTATGGAAAATCTGACATTCTTTGGTACCAGGCAAATCAGCATTTATTACTTTCAACAAACAGATTTTACATTTTGAGAGGACTGTTTCTCTGCAGAATCCATCTGGAGCACAAATGAAGGATAACATTTGTTTTAAAATCTTTGAAGAAGGGACAAACTAGAAAATAATTTCCAAATTTGAGGGTCACACAAAATTCTAGCCCAGTGCTTCTCAAACATTTCTGTGTATACAATTCACTTAGGGATCTTGTTGAAATTCATATTCTGATTCTGCAGAACTGGCACAATAGCTTGTCATTCAGCATTCCTAACAAGTTCCAAAATGATGCTTTTGGTTTTATCCATAGTGTTAGTGGTTTCAGTCCTGTAGCAACTTGACATTGATCAGTGCATTTATTTTCAAACAAGATACCAACTTTTTGTAATTCTTTTCTTTTTCTCTATGTTGCTTGTTTTGAAAGATAGCTTTACATATTGACCTATATACACATGGGCTTTTATTTTGCCTATTTTCTAGTAGGAGATACTGAAATTCATTTGTATTGTTTTACAACATTTTGGGATGGATTGCAAGAAAAACTGCTCTCTCACCAGAGATAGTTTGAGAAACACTGCTCTAGACACTGAAGAACTGTTTATTTAAGATATAAATTCAGTTAGAAATGTTTTCAATTCTGTTTACATATGATTCTAAAGCAGTATTTTAAACTTTTCTTTTATTTATTCCATAAACAATAACAAAACTCATCTAGGTAACATTATGACAGTTTCACCATACATCCAGTCACAAATATTTAAAACTTTTTCAACAAGAACAACAAAACCAGAGGTGTTACAAGAATAATTTACAAGAAATTCTATAAAACAGCAAGAAGCTCACAAATGTTCATTTTCTTTTGCACAAGATCACTACACTCTTTCACAACATATTTTCTGTTACAAAATTCCCAACAAAAGTGTATTTTTCTTTGTATTGTGGTTTCTAAAACCAGAAACTTTGAAGTAAATATCCTTTCATTAGCACCCAGTGGTGCAGAAAAAGGAGAACTCTCACATACAGACACTTCACGGCACTTTTCTAAGAAAAATATACACTTACAAAATATGTTACAAATTGGCACACTTAAAAATATACAAGATTTTGTAGGCGTCTTAAGAGTGATCCTTAAGCTTTATACTTCAATTGACTCTACAGATTATTTATAAAGCTTAATTCTAAAAGAAAAAGGCAAATCATTTCCTAACTTTAAAGTTGCAGTGTCATGTGTCAAACAGAAACAGGTTACATTCATAAAAAGGGCCTCTAAACGCTTTTACTTTAAATTTTCTGAAATGCTTAAGGGGCTTGGGGAAGAAGAAAAATGGGGATAATCATTTTCTTTAGCACCATAAAGCATTTAACTCACTGACGAGGTGCATTCAGTTCTAGGGAAACTAAAGACTAGTAAGTACATTCAAAACTCTGGAGGCAGCAAACTCCAGTCAGTGCTACAGCTATCCCAGTGAGACTCTGAAGCGCTCTGCCTCCCTGGGAGTGAAAAATCAAAAGGCCCCTTTAGTTTAGTTTCCATTCAAGCCTTTTCTTTTGTGCTGTAAAACCAGGCATCTCTCACAGAGGCAGAATGATTTCAGTATCTCCTACCTACCTTCCTTCCTTCCTTCCTTCCTTCCTTCCTTCCTTCCTTCCTTCCTTCCTTCCTTCCTTCCTTCCTTCCTTCCTTCCTTCCTTTTTCCTTCCCTTCCCCTTCCTTCCTTTTTCCTTCCCTTCCCCTTCCTTCCTTCCTTCCTTCCTTCCTTCCTTCCTTCCTTCCTTCCTTCCTTCCTTCCTTCCTTCTTTCCTTCCTTCCTTCCTTCCTCTTTCCTTTCCTTTCCTTCCCCTTTCCTTTCCTTTCCTTTCCTTTCCTTTCCTTTCCTTTCCTTTCCTTTCCTTTCCTTTCCTTTCCTTTCCTTTCCTTTCCTTTCCTTTCCTTTCCTTCCCTTCCCTTCCCTTCCCTTCCCTTCCCTTCCCTTCCCTTCCCTTCCCTTCCCTTCCCTTCCCTTCCCTTCCCTTCCCTTCCCTTCCCTTCCCCTTCCTTCCTTCCTTCCTTCCTTCCTTCCTTCCTTCCTTCCTTCCTTCCTTCCTTCCTTCCTTCCTTCCTTCCTTCCTCATCTTCCTTCTTTCTTTAATTTTTAAAAAAATTTTCAGACTGGGTCTCATACTATAGACCAGACTGGCCCGAAACTCTCAGCAATCCTCCTGCCTAGGATTACAGGCATGATCCACCATGCCAGGTAACCTTTCTTCATTTTCAGTGGGCTGTCCTTTAGACTCAGAGAGCCCTGAGCTTGTTGGATAGACAGACATCCTTTCCATGTCATATGAGTGAGTGTTTCTTTAGTATTTATTCACCCAAACACTGATTTTTAAAAGCCTCATTCACTCCTTAAAACTTTGTACTAAGCACGCTCTTATAGTGTCCTGCCCCAGTGTTTTATCATTTAGCTATGATTCTCAAACCAAGAGTACACCTCAACTATCCTATAGCTGCAATGGGATCTCTGCTTCATGACTGTAGCTACTGTTTACTGTTGAGTGAAAAATGTGCCTTAAATGGTAGCCTGTGTAGTCATCAAAATAACCCCATGCTGGTTGAGGACTCTCAAGCTGATAATAGTGTATCCCAAATTAAACATCCCAACTAAATTTTTTCTCCTTTACTTGGATCTTTGAGAAATCTTTATAAAGTCCCTAGCCTACATTATGTTGACAAGATCTCTATTTGTCATGAAAATGTTTGATTTTGGTGCTAAGCCTTCTAAATATAATGATTGGCTTAGTGAATTTTATGATTAGAAAACAAAACTCACATTAGTTTTATTTTATAAAAGGAGATATTTCTGTAATGATTGGCAGCATTAAAAAAATCGCTAAATGAAAGTGAAAACTGTTTAAATTTGACAACTTTTCTGTCATACAGGAGAAAGCAAACTTTTCTAGTTCTAGCAACAGTTAGGACTAGTGTTCCGTTTCCCTCTTCAGCATAGACACTCAGCACGAACCCTTTTCATCTCTCAGAACTGCTCTGAGAGAATATCCATTGTGGATCTCCATTACACGAGTTCAGTTTGGTAAGAGCAAGCTTGGCTAAGAGGTCCTTGGCTCAATTTTTTTCCTTTATGCAGTACACACTAATCCAAACCCACTAAAATGGAAATTCACGAGAACTGCAAGACCTCACGTGAAATAACACAGGATGAGAGCTGATTACAGCACTTGAAGCATCCTTTGTGCTTCTCTCTTACACACACACACACACACACACACACACACACACACACACACACACACACCTCCTTTGTGTTCCCCACCCCCCAACGATTCTTCCCAGCAAAGAAAAGAGTCAGAGAAGGTGAAAATGTTGTCACCAAAGCCCACCTAGCACCAAGGACTTCAGAGAGATGGCTAAGGAAGTGACGACAAAGTAAGTGCAGGAAATTTGAAAAGATTTAGGAAAAGATAAGGCCTTAACACACAATTGCACAGAGCAGCAAGAAGCCACAAGGGAAAGCTGTGAGGAAGCAGCATCTGTGAAGCAGCTGAGAGCTGAGACACTGGACAGGCAGAGAGAGTGGTCACGGGTTCAAGCTAGTTACTCTAGTCTCAACACAACCCTCCAAGTTTTAGACCCTTGGCTAGGCCATTGCATCTGTGCCCTTGTCCCATGTAGTACAGCACCTAACCACAATAAGAGATTGGACCTGTTCTTATGCATCTTCAAGAGAAAGCAGTTTCTAACTTTTCTCAATTGCGCGCGAGTGTGCGTGCGTGCGTGCGTGCGTGCGTGCGTGCGTGTGTGTGTGTGTGTGTGTGTGTGTGTGTGTGTGTGTGTGTTGAGTGACTAAGACTGGGAAGGTAGCCCTCTAAACTTCCGGAAGAAAGCCTCTAGCTGAAGTTCCTAGACTATCAATTTGGGAGACTGAATATAATACTATACAAGAATAAAAATTCTAAGACTGATGGAAGTTAAGGAAGAAGAATAATGGAGGATATAATTTCCAGGAAAGTAAAGATTAAAGGAGACTCTATTGAGGGGCCATTAATAGGAAGCAGCTTCTCAGAATGGAGAGGATAAAAGAGAGTAGTCAGAAATTTCAGATCAAGGCGAGTCCAGGAGTTTTGACTTGAAGAAATCAGTGATAGGGAAAAACACTATTTTCACATACTGGTCCTCACTCCACTAAGGCAGTTGGTTGAATAAGAGATCTTCAGTAAGTCTGGCCTACTATGTTGTGACAGAAAGAAAAAGAATTCTGAGAGCTGAGACAAGACCAACAGAATGCTAAGTGCTCAGCAATGCAGAGCATAGTATAATGAAGATAATAAGCATCTCTGCCTTGGCCTATTGCTCACTTCTCAAATTCACTTTCTTGTCATGTTTCAGTACAAAATGACTGGTTACAAGTCACTAGTTTATATGTTAAAACATACAATGCACAGCAGGCAGATAAGAAGGTGCTTGAAAATGGCAGTTCTCTTTGGAGAAAGATATGAACCATGCCCTAAGATTGGCCCTTGGTGGGCTCCACAGGAGCAACCGAAAGAGTATCCACTCCAAAGGACTGATGATGAAGTTCTGACGAGGAAACTGTTTTCAAGGGTTTCAAGCTATCCTACCCCATTCTTACTCCACTCTCCAAAGCTGAACATCATGATGCTTTAAAAAAATCTGGGACAACTGCTCCCATATTTACTTTTATAAAAACACATTATACTCATAGAACATTTTCTTTATGTCTTTTTTAATTTTCACTTTTTGGTTACATAAAAACCACTCCATTCCTATAAGCCAGCAAGATGGACTTCAAGGTATGGAGTTTTGGGGATCACAATACAGGCTGAGTTGGTGATTCCAAGCAAAAATTTAGCTGCAAAACAGGACAAACAAAAACTAAAACCAAACAAAGACTAGTTCCTAGGAAATAGCCATAGCATTTAGCAAACAGCTAGCTATCAGAGTATCAAGAAACAGAAGAAAGTGTTCTAGTTTGATTATTCTCTCTTTTGGATGGCCGCTGTAGGGCAGGAAACTTGTCTCATCTGGTGCCTTTCTACTAAGTAATTTTCCAGGGCCCACTGCACAGTGTCAAAACCCAGGAATGTGCCTGAACTATCCTCACAGACTTCTCCTCACCCACTCATCCCCACAGACAAAAGAGACTGATGCTATGAACACACACACTCTAGATCATGGGCTTGTTCATCTTACTACCTAGCTGTCAGTAGTAGAGTAAGCTGGTGAAAGGAATCATGGACTGGGAAATGTGTGTATTTATATACATAATAAGCTCCCTTCCATTTCTCTCTGACTACTTGAAAACATTGCTTCTCTGTTTGTGAATATATTTATGTGTCAATGACTAGGTAGGTTGTTCATATTTTATTCAAAAAATTCTTTTGAAACATCTTCCCTGTTTTGTTAAGTTCCCCTTTCCCCCACCCACTTATCCTCCTCCCTCCCACCCCAGCCTCTATATTCACAAGTTAATAGGTTAGTAACAATATTAGTAAGAATAGTACAACAACAACAACCAACAACATTAATAATATTAATCCCCTATATTGGTATAGCACTTTATGATCTACAAAGCGCTTTCACATCCATTATCTCATCTGTGCCACAATGCATCAGTCATCAGGCACATAGGCCTTTAACTGTGCAAGGAAAAGAGATCAAATGTTAGAAGTCAAGTGGTGAATAAAGGGGAAGAAAAGGCTAGTAGTGAGGAATGTTGGAACTGTGAAAAAGTGTTTCTTTAAACATAGAGGAAGGGAGGGCTGAACCAAAAATGTGATTTTAAAAATGATTAAAACTTGAGATTTATGTTTATTGTATGGTATCAAAGAGTAGTCATCCTCAGACTATGTATAGATGGCCTAAATTAGTTGTTTCCACACATTGTTCAGCTTACCTGATAGTATACGAATTTAATCATAGGAAGGAAAATTTTGTCAATCTGAGATGCCATTTTAAAAAATGACATTGGCATTGCAAGATCAACATTTAAAGAACACTAAAGCCATGTTTTGAGTGCACTTTTGACAAAACTGGAATAAAACATTTAGGAAACTACTTAAATAAAAGCAATCTATGTATTTCATTTATTATTAGTGTCAATTTTATAGCTATTTTATAATTTATCCCAGGCTATTATAAAATATATAAAACTGAGATATAAAGTATCAGCAATATAACTTTGCACTTTAAATTACTTTCCGCTACAGATTTTGCTTTGGAAAACAAACTTTCAAAGCAGCTGTTTTATTTCCTTGTACAAGGTTCTGTAAATGTGCATACTCTGTCCCTGATGGACTTAGCTGTTGTGACCTTCAAGCTTCTCCAACATTTTAATCTTTAGTCGATGGAGCAAATAAATCTTTATTGTGCCTTGTTTAACTGTTCATGTTTCCACACAGGATAGTAGAGTTTAAAACATTAAAAAGAATGTATGTGTGGATGTGTGGATGTATGTAAACACACATGCATATTGCATACACGTGTGAGTGTGTATATATATATATATATATTTAATAATCACTGATGAGCTCTAAACTGATGATGGGGTAAATATGTGAGATGAGGTAAGAAAATTTGGCACAATTCAAACATTTTCCTTTGTTTTGGTAAATTTTATAACACAACATATTTTTCCACTGTGATCTACAGGTGCTATCCACAAAAGTGGGGGTGGTTAATAGCAAGAATCACTGGAATGTTTCTAGTAAATTAACAGGGGCAAGTTCCCCCAAATACTCACAACCAAGTGTTGATATAGAAGTAAAACTATATACAGTACAGTTACTTATTTGTAGTTTGGCACAATGTTTTCCATTTTTTCCTTGTGGGCAAACAGTGCATAAACTACTTGTGCAACTGTATGACTTTTAAAGTCTTTTACACAGAACATCAGATTAAAGTTTGATTTCAAAGACTTATTCCCACAATTTAATTTTTTCTTTAAGCACTTACAGGTCAACATACATACCACAAAGCTTATTTTGAAAGAAATAAAACACAAACATCAAATGTCTTTCTGGAAATTGTGAGTCTCTTCTTCAAACACAGGTAAAACCCCAAATGCTGTTTCTGCTTTTAGGAGATTGTAGTTGGAATCCCTGCAGAAAAATCAAAGAATTGATACCATCTTAGCAAGTTTTAGTGTATGTCCCACGAAGGGATCACACCATGTACATATTTTGACACCATACTAGATGGTGTATGATGCAGAAAGAGAGAAAGCACTCCTAATTGCCATGTGTTGACAACTAATGCTCTTGTTTAAATGATCTTGGCTTTTTGTCTAGATGACTTTTTGATTATGTTGTTCAGATTCTGTCTTTATTGCAAAGCCCTTCCATTCCAAAAATCATTCAAGAGCATATTTTAGTTCTATTTTCTTAATAAGCAAAATTTAACGCAGAATAGGAGAAAAACGTAGCCTTGGTTAGAGCTTATCCCTAGCCAAGCCACAACAAAATTGCCGATATTTTGAGTGGCTTAAAAAGCACAGGGATTTCCATGCACTTTTTTCTTTTCTTTTTAATTTGAAAAAGGAAGAGAATGGGAAAGAGTCTCTCATGCAAACTTCTGCTTTCAAGAGGGAAAAATGAGGAACTCTGGGCTCAGCAGGTAGTAGGAAAGCCAAGGGCGCATCTCATCTTAGCCATTTTGGTGTAGTATTACCTCAGTTTTTCAAAAGTAGCTGTTCCAGCCTCTTCCTTGTGGACCTGTTCTCGTTCCACACGCTTTCCCTTGTATTTCTCATCTCGCAGGGCCTTGGAGCTGGATTTGTGACGATATAATTTTTTGTGTGTTGGTCCGTTATTGCCTAAAGTGCTCATGTTACTGTACTTTTTATCAAAGAAGGCAGACTGAGAGTCCTCATTATAACCAGGCATGTCTGCACGACCAGGATCAGCATTTGCTCCTTTCCCATTGCTTTTGCTCACACCTTTGATTGACCTGTGATTCTTAGTAGCTCCTGATGACCCATTATTAACCTTTTTCTTAGATTCTTGTGGTGTCCCAGCTAATATTTTGAGGGTTTTTAATTTTAGGCTATTGGAATCAGGGGAGTAGAATGTGGTGGACTCCCCTTGGTGCTCCATGGGTTCCCAAAGGGGCTCTATGGAGGCCATCATGAATCTCTGCACATCTGCCATACCAGAGGCAATGTTGGACAAGATATAGGAAGGTTCTTGAAATTCCCGTTGGTCATCATCCAGAAGGTTGTTGGTATTAGTGATTACACTCATGTCATTCCAGCCTGGCCTGCTTTCCTTTCCCAAAGCCCAGTCTCCAGAAAGTCCCTTCTGACTTGGCATCTTCATAGGGGCAACAGGACCACCATGTTGAATACATTCAGTCAGTGCCTTTCCACTAGAGGATGTACTGTTGGGCTGGCCCCCACCACGGCCAATCCCAATCTGCATTTTCTCTCCATTGACAGCAGCCACATATTTCCCTTTCTTTGCTGATTTAGGAACCTGGCGGGAGGTTTTGCTAGGTGGCTTTTCAACCCCTTTGTTGCTGGCTTTTGGGGACTTTTTCCTGGTGTTTTTCTGAGAAGAACTTTGGCCCACAGCCCCACTCTTGCCAGGTGAAATTTTCTTTCTTGATTTTGACACTTTGTTGTTGGTACTAATTTGCCCAGCTGACTCATCAAACGTGGACAGGCAAGGGTTTTTTTGGAGCAGGCCAACAGAGTCCTCATCATTGAACATATGGAACTGAAACTGATGGTTATTTAATGTAAAACCATCATCTGCTTGGACCTGTTGGGAAAGAGTACTACAGTCCCACTTGATTTTCTCCATGCTGCCCAATGATCCTGGGACACCCTCTTGGAATCCTTTCATTGTTTTGATATTCTCACATCTGGTACTCTGAGGAGAAAGACTGGGTGTGTCTGGTGGAGACATTTCTGAGAGGGAAGAGTGGCGGAACTTGTCAGGAGTGAAGTTGGAGATATCGAGGAGGTCAGTGGACTCTTTAAGTGGTGTTATCTCATCAATGCTCTGCTGGATCACCAGTTTGGGGCTGCAGTGGGCCAAGAAGTCATCGGTGATATCATCATCACCATCCTTTTCACAGGATTTCAAGCTTAAGGAACAATAATTGCTTGAACTGACAGAAAGGGGAGTCATCGAATCAAAGCTAAAGAGCCGGCCATCATCATCTGCACTGACTGGAGTCTGCTGGAAAGGAAAGCAGATCTCTCCATTACTAAAGTGACACAATTGATAAGAGTCATCAGATGGGAGATGGGTGTCCTGCACACAGGCATAAAGAACCTTGTTGCAACCACTACTGAGGCAGACAGGACTGTATGTTATAGCTGTGAGGTTATTCTCCATGGAGACTACTTGGGAGGCTTCAAATTCACTAGATTGATTTGTGGCTATCTCCCTTGAGACTTCAGTCATGAACTCTTGGGGGCCAGATGTAGCCTTGTTGGACCACATACTTCCATAGTTGCTTGCTTCCAGTTTGAAGTTATGAGACGACGGTTGCAGCTCAGACTCAGAAGATGAGGACAGCACACAGTCCGGAGCAGACTGGAGAGGGACAAATGATTTTTCTGTTTGAGCAAGGCTGCCTTCATTTTGCTCTGGAGAATTGTTGGTGAAGTATGAGATACTAGTATTATTTGACAAGTCAGAAGCATCTAAGAGTGTTTGTAAATACCCTCCAGGGATAACAGGTATATTCGTGGCAACATTAGCAGAAGATAAAGGCATTTCAGAAGAGCAGGTGGTTGGCAGGAAAGTGGAATTCTTAACCACCTTTGTCTCGTGAAATTCAGACAGGTGGGAATTGTTTGAGGTTCCAGGAATGACTTCATTTTTTAAATTCGCCTTGGAGGATTGGTCTTCTAAGACAGGGCTCATTTGAACTGGTTTGTTCTCTTGTCCAGTTTTGATTTTTTTGGATTTTAGTCTAGCTTCACTTTTAAATTTAATTTTGTTGAGCACTTTCCTCTCCGGCCCCTTAAACTCTGTGTCTTGGGTTTTGACTTTCACTGAGTCAGGGACTATGATGCCACGTAAATGTGATCCACTGGCACAGCTTGGAGCAGAAAGAGGTGCTGACTTTGATGTACCTTTCAAGCTGCCTTCTTCTTTGCGATTACTAGCTTGTCTCTGATCACTGCAGAGTGGCACCTGCTTACTACTTGCTGAAGTTTCCATGGATTGGATCCTTTGAATCCTGTGTCTATTGCCAAGCTTAGATTTTCGTTTACGAGCAGGTGGCAGGAATGACATCTCAAAGCTACCTGGTTCAAAACTTTGCTTTTGGCATAAGGGTGTTTTGATGGAGTCTGTGTTGCTGTTTCTCTGCTTTTTCTTCTTTTGCCAAAAGCCCTTCAACGGTGATAACTTGGCATACTTACTGAGCTGATTCTCACTCAGATTTACTGTTGTCTCACTGGCATCTACCTTACTAAGCTTCACCAGCATGTTCTTCTCACCTTTAAAGCGATTGATAATGATGTATTTGATAATAACAGGAGGCTCCTTACGGGTTACTTTTCTTCTCTTCTTGGGACACCATTCATCGTCATCTTCTTCTTTGGAACCACCTGGAGGCCATTCCTTCCTCTCATTTACTTTTTCCCCTTCTAGTGAGTCAACATCATATAGATAATCTTCACTGTATCTGACTTTTCTCTTGGCTCTCAGCCCATAGTTCTGCTGGGAGGATGAGCTTCCAGAATTAGTGTCCCGAGCCATATAGCGGCTACAGTCTTTGATCTCCCCCATGGCATCATATGAGACCTCAATGAAGGAACTGTCATCACTGAAATTCCCTGATGTCTCCAGGGAATTAGTAAGATGGTCCGGCTTTAGGTTCTTAAATTGCTCTACCTCAAGCCCACTACATGGTTTATTATTTAATTCAGGCTTTTCTTCATTATCTTTTTCATCTTTTTTCTCTACACTTTTGTCTTCATGTATTTCATCTTTGCCTTTCTTCTTGTCCAAGTTTTTATCTTCCTCTCCCCAGATGATGCTCACATCAGGGACCTTGAATTGAGAAAGATCACTGCTCTGCTTGAGGATTCCACTCTTAGATTCCCTCTTAGGACATGTAGTAAAGACACTGGGGAAAAAATTGAATTGGGCATCTTCCTGCATCAGAAGGGTGGTCTTGTCTCGAACATTGTCCTGAAAGGACTCATATCGAATTTTGAGGGAGCAGACATCACTGCCTAGCGTTGACTCATCATCATCGAACATATAGTTATCCACATCTTCTTCAGAGAAAAGGTTAACAGACAGTTCGTTCTTGGAACAGAGGTCAAGTAGTTCAATCTTACTCTCACTAATAAAAGTCTCAAAGTAACCCCAGTCCTGATTGGAATTTGCCAGTAAAGCTTCTTCAGTATTGCACTTATCTAACAGTAATGCCTCATAATAACTTTTCTGTGTTGGATCTTCCAAGTCAATGTCAGGTTTTTCAGTTTCTCGTCTATCTCCTGCCCTTGATTTATGCAGAGGGAAGCCTAATAGCTGGTCTGAAAGCAGCTGCTCTCCATATTTTATATTTTCCCCAGCATTAATGCACTGGATCCCTATATCAGAGACTGCACATGTTTCATAATCTCTGTTTAGATCACCGACTTTCAGACTGATCCCTGGTTCAGGGTCTACTGCTTCTTTTGATTCCATGAAGCAACCTAAGCAAGTCCGGCTTGGCTGCATGAGGCAGTCTCCATTCAGAGCTGACATGCCTGCAGGCTCCATTATAGCAAATGGAGCTTTCTCACACTCACTGGGCAGTGACCATGTATTCAGGCCTTTTGCAACTCCAGATGTGAGGGAGATGGCATTCACAGAAGCACTATTAGCAGAATGATCAGGTGCTTCGATCAGGCCCAAAGGAGATGGAGGGCTCTGCACACACGGCTTCTTAGATGGCAGAGGTGGGAGATCCCTAGGAAACATCGAGGGCTCTTTTTGTGCCACTGGGATAGGTTGGACTGGTGTAGTAGCTTCTAGAGCTGCAAATGACTTCATTGCCACATCCTGGTCCTCTGAGTCTAGAGAAAAAGGGGAAAAAGGCAGGAATAAAGGTAAGGGTCTTAGATAAGGCTCATCAAGTTCCTTTCCCTGGTCGGTTTCTAATGCTTGGATATCATAGCCTTTTTTTCTCTAGCTTTATTTATTACCACCTAAACACTAGTAAAAACAACTCCGATTTAATACTGAACATTCATACAAGTGGCAAATAGCCATTTTTAGGCTCAGATTCTTCTTCAGGAAAAGATAGAGCCCCCTCAGAAATGATGAAAAAACTGGACTGATGGATCAATTGGAAAGTCAAAGCTTTCAGAAAGGAAACTGCATAGAGTGCTGTTCATGGTTTTAGCTATGAGACACATACCTGTTCTTGAAAACTTATGTTAGAAAAGTTCCTAGTGTGTCTACAAAAGTTTCACATCATACTTGTAATTTACTAGTAATTTTGAGGAACGCCATTTAGCAGATGGATTTGACAGAGCAAGGTGATTTATCTGAGAACTCTCAGGGATTCTTCTAGTTCAGTTAAAGATTTGGTAGAATAAAGTTTAGATTTACATCAACTTTAATTATATTTTGGATTCAATCTGTCTCAAGTTTCTGTATACTGAAAATCCACATGAATAATAAAAAAAGACTACCAGGAAAGATAATGTATACATATACATTAAGTATACAAGTAAACTCTCTTACCATTTTCTTTGACTCCATTAATCAGACTGTTTTCTCCACTGGCTGAGGCAGCAATAGCTTTATCTTGTTGGTTATCCATGAATGTAGCCTCTTACTGTTTCATCCCAATTTCAAATGCCGTCCAACCTGCATATTTCAAATATACAATGTTAGTCATTCAGTTTTTGTGTTTTACATGTTATTTCAGTTATAGAGTTTTAAAAACACTTGCTGGGATCTGTTTTCTAGACTGGCTTCATCACTTCTGCTGGTTTTGGTTCATAGTTCACATCTACTATATAAGGTACTTATATTCCCTATCAACAACTATACTATTCAAAACCCAAACTGGAGGAAGCAGGGAAGTGTACAAAATTAGCCTAATTACAGCTGCCCAATTAGGAAATATGCAAAGTCTAGGATAACATTCAATAATGTGTATCTATGTGGAAATTAGTTTTGTTTCTACTTTGATGACCACAAGTTCTTTAAAGACAAACCAATTCACATATATTATTCATATACATCATACTTAAATTTTTATTATTAAGATATAATCACATCATTTCCCTACATCCCCTTTCCTTCCTCCACCTCCTACCATGTCTCTTTCCTTGCTTCACTCCCTCTCTAATTCATGGTCTCATTTTTTGTTATATGTATATCTATCTATATATCTATATCTGCATCTATATTCATATCTATAGCTATATATCACACTTATTTTCTCTATGTCTTAAACTTTGATTTCTAAAACTGAAAGGGATAGAGGAGTCCTTAGTTTCTTGATTTATATGACTTCAATGGAATTTTGATCACCATTCCTCTACTCTAAAAACATATCAAGATTTTAAAAATGTGACTGTAAGTAAGATCGAGATTTTATGAAAAGGTTGCAGCCTTGCGTGGTGCTTTTAAGACACAGTACAAACATCTATAGCTCTTCATTTTTGTCCACTTACTTGGGTATTAGGTATATTGAAAATGATAGATGAGTCTACTTGAGATAAAGATGATCATCATGTGCCACTCCATAAATCCCTACTCATTTCAGCTAACCTCTATCCCTAAACATTCTTCCCAGACAAGCTTTCAAGTTTTCATCCCTTTATTTAAAAGCACACACTAAGGCCATATGCCATCACATGCCTGTAATATCAGCACTCAGTAGTGGGGACAAGTTAGAGGTCAGCCTGGTCAACATAGTGAGACCTTGACTCAAAAACAAAGCAAAATAAAACAGGGCCTGCTGAGCTCCTCTGGGACATTCCTTCTATGAGGCACCAAGTATGCCCACTACTTCTAACCGCACGGACCTGCCTGGCTGACTCTGGGACTTATCTTTCTGGTACCCACCAGGTAGACCCACTCATTCTCTTCCAACAGACCTGTCCTGCTCCTCCAGGACTTCCTTTACCGGTGTAGTCAGATAGGCCCATTCTTCTCCACTCCATAGGCTATATGGCTACTCTGGGAACTCCCTTTCTTGTATCACCAGTTGACTCTGCTCCTTCCCATCCTATAGCTTCAACCAGCTCCTCTGTAATATCCTTTCCCTATCTTCCCAGGTAGTCCCTTCTCCTTCCAACTCTATGGAGTATCCTTTCCTCTGAGACTGGGTAGATTTCACTGTTTAACTTCATGGGACTTCCTGCTCTTCTGGGATCTTGCTTTCACATGCTTCCAGGCCACTTAGTTCCTCCAGGATATTCCATTCTCACACTTCAGACTAGGACCACTACTTCCAACCCTATAAATTGCTTCTCCAGTGTTTTCCAGAATTTGTAGGTAAGTCCTACCTCTCTATATGACATAGACCTCCTGACTACACCTAGCTTTCTGAGAGCTCTTGCCCCCAACCACAGGTTGTCCAGAGCAACAGATGGGGAGAGCTACACCAGAAGGCTGCAGAGGAGAGGACCAACAAGGGTTATACTGACCCTTGGATGGTGTCTGTTTACAGAGACAAAAATGGGCTCTCAAAAGAGGACTAGTGATAGAGCCCTCAGCTCCAATACCAGTATCACAAAACAAAACACCTCAACCTTCTATAGCTTAATCCTCTCATGGATGTTGTATATGCCCACACTGAAACAAGAAAGGCGATTTGAAGAAAAAAAGGATTCAACTAACAAACTACTTCAGGTGCACAAATTCTAGTACAGAAACAAAAGTGAAAAAACAGAACATGTCCCCCTGTGGTGGTTTGAATGAGAATGTCCCCTGTAGGCTCAGATATTTGAGTACTTAGTCCCCAGTTAGTGGGCTATTTGGGTATGTTCAGGAGGGACCTTATTGGAGGAAGTACATCACTGGAGACATGTTTTGAGAGTTTTAGAGAGTTAACTATCTCTACTTCTTGCTTGCAGTTCAAAAATGTAAGCTCTCAGCTTTCAGCTCCAGCCACCATGTTTGCTTGCTGTCACAATTCTCCTCCATGACAAACTTATCCCTCTGGGACCATAAGCCAAATAAACTCTTCCATCTATAAGTTTCCCTGGTCATGGCATTTTATCACATCAACAGAAAATCAGTAAATATAACACCCCGTCCCCAAACCATTACCAATCTCATAGTAATGAACCCTAATGAAAATGAGTGAGATCTTCATGACAAAGAATTCAAAAGAATGATTAAAATTGTGTTCAAACAACTCAAAGAGGATTGGTATATATTCTAAGGGAACCAAACAAAGAGCTGAATGAAATGTGGAAGTCAATTCAAGATATGAAAATATAATTTAATAAAGAAAAAGAATTGTTAAATAAAACCCAATCTGAAATGATGCTGGAAATGTAAAACTTAGTAAGTCAAATTAAAAATCCCACTGGAAATTGTTACTGACAGAATTTATCATGTGGAAAACAGTGTTGGGACTGGAAGATGAAGAGGAATTGTATCACTCAATGAAGGTCTTGAGAATTAAAAAAATGAACAAAACACAGGGGAGCTTTGAAATACCATGAAAAATCTAATATTTGAATTATGAGTATAAATGAAATATACCACAGTGAATGCATGGCAAATATTTTTTAATAAAATGATAGAAGAAAATTTCCTAAACCTAGAGAAAGGCATGTCCAGCCAGGTACAAGGATCTATAGAACACCAAATAGGCATAGCTAGAAAAGAAAATCCTCAAGACATTGTTAATGCTAAAACAGAGTCTAAGGAAATGGTGTTGAAAACTGCAAGAAGAAATGGTTAGGTCACTTATAAAGGCAGTCCCACCAAAATAATACCTGATTATTTTACAGAAACTTCAACACCAGAAGGTCCTGCAAATATGTATTCCGAATTCTGAAAGACCAAAATTGTCAACCCAGACTATCATATTCAGTAAAACTATCAATTAAAATTGAAGGAAAAATAAAACCTTTCCATGATAAAAATAGACTAGAGGAATTTATGACCACTAAGTCAGTTCTACAGAGTCTACTGGAAGGAATGTGTCAGTCTAAAGTGAAGGACAAACACACTCAAGAAGTCATTGGGAATATAAGCAATTTCAGGGCAGTTAATCAAAAGAGATATAAGAAAACAGCAATGTCACAACAAATAACAGAAATTAATAAACACTGTTCAATAATAACTGAACAGTGTCATATTAAAGGTCTCAATTTCTCCAATTAAAAGGACAGAGATTAATATATTGGACTATAAAACAGGATCTATCTATCCATCTTCCTGTAGTCTTGAAGGAACACACCTCAGCATCAAGGACAGATACAGGGTAAAAGGATGAAAAAAGGTATTCCAAGCAAATGGAACTAACAAACAGGCAGACACAGACTTGCAAAATAGACTTAAAAATTAAACAAGTCTGAAGAGATAGGAAAGGACACTGCATACTAGACAAAAAAATCCACCAAGAGGATATTACAATTCTAAACATATGTATCAAACACAGGTGCACCAAATTTCATAAAAGACACATTAGTAGGTCTAAAATCACAGATGAGACTTGACATAGTAATAGTGGGTGCCTTCAATACTCTATTGTCACCACAAGCAGGTTAATCTAAATAAAGAAAAACAACCAGAAAATCATTGGACTTAAACAATATCATTAATCAAATAGATGTAATAGACATCTATAGAACATTCTACTAAAGAATACATATTCTCAGCAGCCCATAGAATTATCAATAATTGATCACATACTAGGATACAGAACAAGTATTAACAAATACGGGAAAGTTGAAATAATATCCTATATTCTGTCTAATCACAACGGAATAAGGCTAGATATCAACAGTAATAGAAATCACAGAAAGTACACAAACTCATGGAGGTTAAACAATATACTACTGAATGATGTATGAGTCCCTAGAGAAATCAATAAGGGAATATAAAATAAATAGAATTGAATGAAAATGAAAACACAGCATACCAAAACTTATGGGACACAGAGAAGACACCCTTAAGATGAAAATTTACAGTGTTAAGTACTTATATAAAAACTTGAGATATCTTCAATTAATAACTTAATGATGCACCTTAAAGTCTTAGAAAAAGATTGGGATCCATCCCTGGTACATGGGCAGGCTTTTGGAAACCCGGTGCCTGTGGTGTGGCACTTTGTGCAGTCTTGGTGCCGCGGGGAGGGGCTTGGACCTGCCTTGGCTTGGTGTGCAGGGCCCTGCCAACTTCCCATGGGAGACCTTAATTTGTAGGATGTGGGGATCAGGGGTGGCTTGGGAGAGAGGGCTGGGGAGTGGGAGGAGGGAAGAGGTGGGATCTGTGGGTGGTATGTAGGGTGAGTAGAAAATTTCTTAATAAAAATTGAAAAGTAAGAATTAAAAACAAAAAGAACAAACAAAAGCAAAAGATGGGAAGAGATAATCAAAATAAGGGTTGAAATTAATGAACTAGGAACAACAGTAACAACAAAACAATTAAAAGAATAAAACAAAGGGCTGGTTCTTTGGAAAAATAAATAGTATTATTAATAACCTTCTAGCAAAGTTAGCCAGAAGAAAAAGTTAATGCAAACATTATTGCAATTAATTAAAAATTAAATGATTAAAGTTAAAGCAATTATAAATGAAAAGAGAATGAACAATGAAATTCAGAAAATCATAAGGATATTAAGGAATTCCATTCACAATAGGTACACACACACACACACACACACAACACACACACACACACACACACACACACACATGCACACACAAGCATGAATACCCCCCACTCCATAGGTGTAAACATAACCAAGGAAACAATTAACAATTGGGATCTCATGAAACCAAAATCTTCTGTACAAAAAAGTAAAAGGTCAATTGAACTAAGAGACAGGTATCAGGGCTCATAGCTTCCACTTTGAGATGGACATATTAACATGGGAAGGGAAAATTTTTGTGGAGTCCTATCCTTAGACAAAGAATGACAAGTAATTAATGACTGCTTGGAGAAGGAGAATTAGTCTCTCCCATGTATAAACTTCCTTATTGGTTGTCCAATACAGAAAGGCAAGTCTGAAACTATATACATCCAAACAACAAAATGGACTCAGCAAGTTGTATTTATTTATATTTGTGCATCACACACACATGTGCACATGCATTTGTAACAATAATAAAGAAATAGAAGTTATCAATTTGAGAGTGGTGGGGACATGAGAGAGGTTGGAGGGATGTGCTGGAGGGAGGTTCGGGAGGGGCGAAAAGTGATGTAATTCTATTTCAATTAAGACATATTTTAAATAAATAAATAAACAAACAAACAAATAAATAAATAAATGCATTATTTGTAGATTTCAATCCTTAGTGTCTTCTCGTCTTTTATGTTTATAGTTAATTTCAAGAAAGTCTATTTTTAGTACCAGAAAGGTCAAGACACAGAGGAACTATGATAGCTAATGTCATAATGAACATAATGGCAAATCCATGAGAATAACTCGGAACTTTGATAAAGAAAACAGATATTTTAATCTTAAAATCCAAAGTGTTTTCTTCCCATTTCTTACCATTTTCAACCTCTGCCCAAAAGAAGGCTATACAATTACAAATTTCTGTGTTACTGACCTGTACTTGTACTCTGTTCAGGAAAACATAATAATGAAACACTGCTTCATACAAGTATTTATTATTGCTAAGAATTAATGTTCCACGAAATATATAATGGAGCAATACACTTATAAGTATCAACAATTATCCAATCGTGTCAGACATGACGAGACTATTATTCCAGGACATAGTATAACAACTCTAACTTTACTCTGGGATATTACTTCTCTCAGGACATAATTTTCCTTTAACAGAAAAATCTTTCCTTTAACAACAACTACAAAAAAAAAACCAGTACCCGGAATTTGTAGCATAGAAGTAAAGAAAATGTTATAAGGCTGATAACAGAGGAGAAATATACTTTGGCAGTAGACAAAGAAATTCAGAGTAAGGTGTGGGGGCTTGGTGAATTGAGATGGGGAAAGACAATGAATATGTACTAGGTTCTGGCTGGATATAGTTACAAAAGGTATCTCATTTTGATGTATAACCACTTTGTAAAGTTGGTTTTAGTAATTCTCATTTTCTTTCAAAAAGGAATTCATTTAATGATATCAATACTTTAGGTCCTTATTTTCTAGAATTAAAAAGGTAAATTATAAGCAATTTTTTAGTAATTTCTTATGACTTTTCAAATCTAACTTTAAGATAGAAAACTAAATGCATTAATTTTCTTATCTATCTATCTATCTATCTATCTATCTATCTATCTTGGCTGTTTACAACAATAATTCTGGAGAGAGAATATAATTTTTTATACCTCAACCCTGAGCTTGTGTTAGCTTTTTCCCACTGATAAGACATTTATGACAACAAATTTGGCAAGGTTTAAAAAAATCTATTTTAAGTACAAATTGATTAGCACTTTTGTAAGAATAGTAAATAACACAGTGAAGTGCATTGGAATAACATTAGCTGGAGACAGGTAATTTGAATCAAAACTGGGAAAGCATGCCCTTCTACCTTCATTTCCCTTTGGTTAGGCCTAAGGAAGGCTCACTGACTCTGTCTCACTGGGTTGTTATGTTACTCTCCAGAGGCCTTGAAGACTTGTGTCTGAGGGTGTAGATGGCTCATACCAGTATTTGTGTTAGTTGCATTGTGTGTGTGTGTGTGTGTGTGTGTGTGTGTGTGTGTCAGTGTGGGTAGGGGATCCATTGCTTTTCCCAACCAAGGAAAAAAAACAAAACAAGGTAATGACATAGTTGTGACAAAGTCATTGGAGTTTGAGTAGTATCAATTGCTGGAACACCGGTTTAAACCAGTTCACAAATAGACTCAATGCTATCCATGATTATATGTTTTATCAGGCGCTACTGTGGAAAAGACAGACAAATAAGACTCGAAGCTTGTTTTCAAGGTACTCTATATCTAGTTAGAGAAACTGCACATGAACAAATTCTAATATAGGCATAGTACACCAGAAGAGTGTACTATGTTTCTATGGGCACCTATAATGCAATTTTCTACCTATGGAGAGGAGAGAAATCATGAAGGGCTTCACTTTAAGCAAGAGCATTTGAGATTCATCTTGAAAAATGATCTTTCAGGAGCTGTGGGTAGGGAAGTGGAGTAGAGAGAAAGACAGTCCAGGCTAAAGAACTTCCACAAAATTCCTGGATCTCTCATTCCAGTCTATCATCTAAGGAGGTGCTATAAAATCATAGGTACGATGACTGGTATTAAAATGTTCTATTAGCCTTGCATATAATGTTCTTCTAAATCATAATTCAACTTCTTAAGTCCTATTTCCTTTTTACTGTGTTTTTACTTTTTTATATTCAATATTCTAAATATTCTTCTTTTTATGTTCTCTTTTTATAACTAATGTAACATCATATGATAAAACAAAATTAACACACCAGAATTGGACAAAACAAACAAAAGGAAAAGAACCCAAGAGAAGGCATCAGAGATCCACTTGTTTGCACACTCAAGAATCCAATAAAAACACTAAACTGAAAGGTATTATTTATGTAGAGGGCCTGGTACAGACACATTCCAGCCCTGTGCATGCTGCCTGTCTCTGTGAGTTCATATGAGCTTCAGTCATGTTCATTTAGAAGGTCTTGTTCTCCTGATGTCCTCCATCCCCTCTGACTCTCACAATCTTTCCACCTCCACTTCCACAAGTTTTCCTGAGCCCTCAGGGAAAGGATTTGATGGAGACATCCCATTTGGGGCTGAGTGTTCCAAGGTCTCTCACTTTCTGCACAATGTCTGGCTGTGGGTCTCTGCATTTGTTCTCATCTGCTACAGGAGGAAGCTTCTCTGATGATGGCTGAGCAAGGCACTGATCTATGAGTATAGCAGAATGTCATTAGGAGCCATTTTATTGCTATGTTATTTAGTAGATCAGTAGTATTTGGTTTTACCCATCATCCCTGGGCCATCTAGTTTCAGGTTCTTGGTCATCCAGGCAGTGTCAGGTGTGGGTTTCATCTCATGGAGTGGCCTTAAGTCTATCAGTTATTGGTTGGTCCCTCCCACAAGCTTCATATCACCATTGCCCTAGCATATCTTGCAGAAAGAACAGAATTGTAGATCAAATGGTCAGTGGACGGGTTGGTGTTGATATTTCTTTTTGGGTATTTATTATGCAGAGTACTTCCTGTACCAAAGACACTAGAATGTAGGGGCGAAGGCTCTGTGGAGGCACCAGTTCAACTTCTCCATGTTCAATGAGTTGTGTGGGTGTTGTCTTCAGCAATGAGGGAGGCAGTGCCATCAGTTTGTGGAGAACAACCTATATTATGTTCTCTTAATATGTGTTTTTTTTCTTCTAGGTATTTTACATTGGAGATTCTCTTTGCCAGGCATGCTTTTCCCTTTCTCAGTTCTTTCCCATCCTCTCTTTCACCTCTCTATCTTTTCCCTAGTCTGTTGTACTTTGACACATTCCTTAACTCTTACCACTCCTAACAAAATTAGTCTCTGTCCTTTGGGCTATTAAAAATCTTTGCTCTCTTTCATGTTTACCCATCACTTTTTTAATGTCTAGTATTACCCAAAAGGCTATATGATATTGCTTATCTCTAAAGGGCCTGTTTTAGGGTGTGGTGTGTACTCTATAAAATTTGCTTTAAAATGATGTTGATTGGTATGAAAAGCTGAGAGAGAATTTGGGCAACAGTACATGCTGGGCCAAAAGTGGTACGTATAAGAAGATATAGCAGATAATATATCCTGAAACTATGCTGTGGAGTAATTCAGAAGGACACTACAGAGCTTTAAGTTGTGAAGAACTTTAGGATCAGTGGTAGTGGTAGAGACAAATGTAAGGAGATAAGGCCAGGCATGGTAAGTCATGCTTGTAATCCCAATACTCGAGAAACTGATGCAGGACAATCATCACAAGTTTGAGACTAGTCTGGGTTATAGAGTGAGACTTTGTCATAAAAAAAGCAAAGAGGTAGTTTAGGAAATAAAGTTCAAGTGTACAATCTGAAAAAATAAAGCAAAAATCTCAAGAATCAGGCATCAGGAAATAGAAATGGAAAGAAGATATTGGCCTTCAGCAGAACTATAGAAATGTGCTGTAGAGACTGAGTGAGGGAAAGTAGTCAGCATACAGCAGAAAGAGGTAGAGAAGTTAATAAATAGTTGTTGTAAAAAGAACAATGTAAGCAGATGGGTTTCAGGCCAGAGTAACCCCAGAAAAGTCTTTATGCAATATGTTTATGTGAATAAAGCAGGTGAATATTAAAACTGTCAGGTCCCACATGGATAATGAAGCTAACCTGGGTGTAGATGTCACAGTGGAAAATGGGCAATCAACCAGGAAACTGGTACTGATGGTAGGCAATCTACAGGTTTTGTCAGAGACTGAAATGAAACAAGAAGACAGTACTGTTGTACCAGACAAGTCCATAGAAGGTATTCCAGGCCAGTCTAGCTAGCCTTGTCTATAACCATTTTTCCCAGTCAAATTCTAGTCAGCAGAAGAAAGTTAGTAGCAGATAGCATTTTAATCCATAATTCTGCCTGGTAACTCTATTTTCTGATACATCACAAGATTTCAAGGATCTAGGTTAGAAATATGTACTTAATCCCTTAAAATTTAAAAAAGGTGTGTATGGACCTTGAGAGCTTGTTTGGAGGTTCTAGCATGGGAGTGCAACTACTCATATATGTTTAACCAAAGACTGGTCCTCTTCTATCAAGGGAAGGTCATTCTCTTCAGTGTAGTGTGGCTTCTGAAGGGGCACACATGGAGCGGTGAACGAGGAAGGGGACACCTGCCTAGTCAGCCAGATCAGCCAAATCAACCTGGCAATCATTGGGTTTGACAGATGTCACAGCCAGATTGTACATTTGTCAGAATGACTAAGATAAAAAACACAAGTGACAGCTCATGCTGGCAAGGATGTGGAGCAAGGTAAACACTCCTCCATTGTTGGTAGGAGTATAAGCTTGAACAGCCACTTTGGAAATCAATATGGTGGTTTCTCAGAAAATTAGAAATCAATTTACCTCAAGATCCAGCTATATTACTTCTGGTCATATACCCAAATGACGCTCCATCCTACCACAAGGACACTTGCTCAATTATGTTCATAGCAGCTTTATTCATAATAGCCAGAATCTGGAAACAACTTAGATGCTAACTGAAGAATGGATAAAGAAAATGTGGTACAGTGCATCAAGATCATAATGGGGAAACATGCAGGGACGACCAAACCAAACTAGTGGGAACTCATTAAAGTTGGATCAATGGCTGAGGAGCTTGCATAGGACTGGGCTGGGCCCTCTGCATGGCAATACAGTTGTGTAGCTTGATCTGCATGGCGGTGGGATTAGAACCCATCCCTGGTGCATGAGCAGGCTTTTTGGAGCTCACTACCTATGATGGGACACCTTGTGCAGCCTTGAGGCAGGGGGAGGGCCTTGGACTTGCCTCTACTGGATGTGCTTCCTCATGGGAGGCCTTGCCTTCTTGTGGGGTGGCTGTGGGGGGTGAGTTGGGAGGGGGAGGCTGAGAGTTGGGAGGAGGGAAGAGGGGGATCTTTGATTGGTGTGTAAAATGAATGGAAAAATTTTCTTAATAAAAAAGAAAAAAAAAGAAAATGTGGTACATTTACACAATGGAGTATTACTTATCTGTTAAAAATGGCATCATGAAATTTGCAGGCAAATGAATGGAACTAGAAAAAAATCACCCTGAGTGAGGTAGCCCAGACCCAGAAAGAGAAACATGGTATGTACTCACTCAAAAGTGGTATCAGCTATAAAATAAAGGACAACTGTGTTACAATCCACGAACCCAGAGAGGCTAAGTAAAAAGGAGGGCTCAAGTGGGGATACATGGATCTCACTGTGAAGGGAAAACAGAATAGATTTTGCGGGTGGACTGGGGGCAGGCCAGGATGGGAACAGGAGAGATCAGGTTGGGGGAGGGAGAAATGATTGGAATTGGGGGATATTTTGGGGATGAGGTAGACACTTAATGCAATGGAAACTCCCTAGTATCCACAAGGGTGACCCTAGTGAAGACTCCTAGTAATGGGGGATACAGATCCTGAACCAGCCATCTTCTGTAACCAGGCACGGCATCCAGTGGTGGGACTGGGACACCAACCCAGCCACAAAACCTTCACCCTTCCATCTGTCTTTCCTGAAAGATATGCTGGGGTAAACATGGCACAGAACTTGTAGGACAATCCAATCAATGACTGGTCCAACCTTGAGACCCACAACACAAAAGGGAGCTCATACCTGATATTGCCTGGAAGGTCAGGAACCAGAGTCTGGATAGCCCAGAGACCTAGGATAGAACCAAACACAATTGAAAAAAAAGTCAATGAAATTATTCCTAATACTCATAGACCAGATTCTAGCCCAGTCATCATCAAAGAGGCTCCATCCAGCAACTGATAGGAGCAGATACAGAGACCCACAGCCAAACATTAGGCAGAGCTCAAGGCATTTCATGGAAGAGAAGCAGGAAGGATTGTAGGAGCCTGAGGAGTCAAGGACACAACATGAACAAGGCCCACAGAATCAACTAACCAGGCTCATAGGGGCTCACAGAGATTGAAGTGACAATCAGGGAGCCTGCATGGGTCTGATCTTGGTCCTCTGCATACATGTTATGGTTGCGTAGCTTGGTGTTCTCTTAACAGTGGGAGTGGACGTGTCTCTGACTCTTTCACCTGCATTTAGCACCCTTTTCCTCCTACTGGGCTGCCTCGTTCAGCCTTGATATAATGGTATGTCTTATTGCAACATAATGTCATGTTTGGTTGATGTCCTTTGGAGGCCTACACTTTTGTGAAGGGAAGCAGAGGAGTGGTTCTGGGGAAGAGGGGAAGAGGGGGGACTGGGAGGAGAGGAAGGAGAGGAAACTACGGTCGGGATGGAATATATGAGACAAGAATAAAAAAAATTGTGTGTGTGTGTGTGTGTGTGTGTGTGTGTGTGTGTGTGTGTGTGTGTGTGTCCATAGTGTCCAGAAGAGGGCACAGATCCCCAGAACTGGATTTACAAGAGGTTGTGAGCCACCCAACATGAATGCTAGGAACTGAATTCTGGTCCTCTGCAAGAGCAGCAAGTGCTCTTAACCACTGAGCTATCTTTCTAGCCCCTACATAATATTTTAAGTACAAAAGATACTTAATTAAGGGGTTGGGGATTTAGCTCAGTGGTAGAGTGCTTGCCTAGCAAGTGCAAGGCCCTGGGTTCGGTACTCAGCTCCAGAAAAAAAAAAAGAAAAAAATATTTAAATATCCAATCATACAGCTTTAAAAAATATTAAGAATGGGAACATAAAAATGATCACAAAGAAACTCTAAAGCAGCAGTTTTCAACCTGTGGGTTGTGACCCCCATGGAGTCAAAAGACCCTTTCACAGGATTCACCTAAGACTATTGGAAAAGACAGATATTTACGTTATGATTTATAAAAGTAGCAAAATTATAGCTATGAAGTATCAATGAAGTAATTTTATGGTTGAGGCTCTCACAAGACAAGGAATGGTATTAAAGGGTTGCATCTTTAGAAAGGTTGAGAACCACACAATTCATATTTCTCCTTGAAAAATCCATTTATTTTTATTTTTTCTTTTAGTTTTGAGATTCTAATATAATTACATCATTTCTCCATTCCCTTTCCTCCATCCAGACACTCTCATATACCTCTCCTTGCTCTCTTTCAAATTCATGGTCTCTTTTTTCATTAATTATATATATATATATATAAAATTCCTAAATACAACCTGCTCAGTCTGTATAATGTTACTTGTATATATGTTTTCAGGGCTGACCATTTGATATTGACATGAAAGCAGGGGGGCTGTGGGAGTCTGTACTGAGGCCTTCATGGGTGCTCTCAGGTGTGCAGACAGCACACCGGACCTGTTCAAATCCCAGGAAGAATTCAGCCCCAGGAAGGGCTGGTTGTTGGAGTGATCCAGGGTAGGCAGTGTCTGCTCAGCTCCATTCTTCTTCATCCAGTTCTGGCAAGCCCTGTAGGCTGCCTTGAGGCCCCCATTGTGGGTAGTTCTCCCCAGCAGTGTGGAGATTGTTCACAATGTAGTTGCTGTATTGCGACACACATTGGTCTACTGCTTGAAGGCCTCTATTGATGAGTTCTTCCATCAGGGCTGGAGGTTCCCATCCTTGTCATATTCCCGGTTTATGGCCCAGGATGATACCAATGCCACCGAAGTTCAAGGTGTTGGGTGCAGAGTGGGTATAGAATGGTGTCTACAGGATTCCAGCTAGAAACACAATATCACTTTTGGTGGGTGGGTGGGGGTCATACTCCACTGATCTTTGTTGGAGACTTTCCTGAGCTGGGTGTCTGTGACTCTCCATGAGATGTTGAAAAGTCAGATCTGGAAACGGGCTTTGGGACTAGAGCTCAACTTGAAGCAGGGAGGAGGAGCTCCACAATCTGAAACCACATCCCCACTGAGATGGTGCCTTTGAGGGAGGTCTTGGGATCTTCTTCTGCCTGTTGGCCAACTCTGGACATAGGTGACCTCCTCACTGGGCTTAGCAAGGACCCAGTCAGGGACATCAGAGCCTTTTTCCTCCAGTCGGCACCAGCAGAGCCACCATGGCAGGTGAGCAGCATCCCTAGGAAGGGAGCCTTGAATATACAGTGACTTCTGCACCTGGGTCAGGGGTTGTCCAGCTTCTTTGGGTCCATGATTAAGATAGCGTAGTCTATCATGTTGTAGATGACACCTGCCTTTTTCTTGGCCATTTTCTGTGTGTCTTCATCCATCCACTTTCAGGGTGCTCAGGCTCTCTTCAAATGCTTTCTTGATCTCCAAGATTATCTCACTGCTTATGTTCTTGCCGTCTTCAGTGGAGGTCGCTTTCACAAGCATGGGGCTCAAAATAAAAACTTACATCAGGGGAGGCAGGTCTTCTCTGACCCATATATGACCTACACGCATTTATCACTGTTCTGAGAGCACTGACCCAGGAAGGAGCTTGTTTTCTGTACCAGGTTCTGCATCATGTAGCTGTTCATCAGGCATTTGTTGGTGGTGTTGATGAGGATAGAGACTTGTCCCATGTGTTATTTGTTGTTGACTATGATGGACTCATTGATCTCTACCGGGTTAAAAAAATGGTTTTGAGAAAAGGTAACCAGTTGATGGGGGTGCCAACCTCTGCAGCTCGGCTCCTGTGACTTTGTAGTAAATGAGCTCCTCATCCTGGCACATCTCCTGGGAGATAGTGATATACTGGCTAGCACTATCTCAAAGTCCATGATCTGCTGTATCTGGGGTTGGATGGAGTCCTCATTCCTACTGCCCAGCAGCTTCCCTCATGGACTGTGTAGTTAAGATATTCAGTCAGCACCTTCTTATTTTCCACCTTGTTCAGGTCTCTAAGAGGACAAGCTGAGGCTGGACTGGTCTATTTGGATCATATTGCTGTTGGCTTTCTTGGACTTCACACTGCCATAGAGAAGGGTGAGGTTAGGTGGTGGGGTGTGATCATTTGCAGCATGTCTTCAAAAACTGTCCCTGGTCCAGGGTCCTGTGATAGTCCTGCCCCAGTGTTTTCAATAAGCTCCATCAGGGGCTTGGCCTGGACTCCTCAATCCTCATTTTGTTCTTACACACATGCTTATACACTTGGGCTTTCCTTGGGCCTTGGTCAAGCTGGCAGTGGAACTTGTGAGCAAGCACTTTATGATGGCTTGGTTCTGTTTGCAGAGGTTGCTGAGGCTCCCCCAGTGTGAGTGGTCATCAGGTACGGGGTTGGCCTTGATCCAGACCCCACAGACATAGCTGAAGAAGTCCTGGCAGGGGTTTACAGTGGGGCCCATGGAGTTTAAGACGAAACTGGCCACTGAGACTCAGGTCTTCCTTAGACATACTGGGGTCGTTCTTGTCTGGTACTGGATGTCTTGGGCTGCCGGGCAGACAACCAGCTCTGTTGTCAGAAACTACACCAGAACCACCAGCTGCTTCTTCACTGGGTGGGCATCCCCCGGCACCCCTGACTGCTCTGGGAGCTGCAGAAGTTCACCTGCAAGGCAATAGGGTACATGTCGCCTGCAGAAAGGGAGTCCATCAAGTATTCCTTGTCCAGTGTGGCCTCCTTGTAGGTCGACATATCGCTGGTGGGCTCTGCACCGGGTTTCTGGCGGCACATCCCTTTGGGGTCGGGCTCCTGACTTGGCGGCGCAGCTGCCGCCACTGCATTCCCACTGTGTTCTTTTTCCTCCATTTGTCTGCAAAATCCCCTGCTGTAGTACCGATACTCGGCTCAGCTAAATGGGTAGGAGCCATTTTAGGTGATTTTATGATTGCATCAATAAAGAAAGAAACTTTTCCCTTGTTCTCTGAAGCATCACAAAGTGAATGTAATCTAAGAGCTGACATACTTCTTCGAGCTCAGGGCTTTTTATCTTTATTATTTGATTTTCTTTTTCTAACACACACACACACACACACACACACACACACACACACACACACACACCCTTCTCTTTTGGAGTAAACTGTCCAGGTTTATGGAGATGTTGAATTACAACTGAATAATATTTATGCTGTGGGTCGAAGCAATCTCGTATATCAAATTCCACAGTGCAGATCTACTGTGGAAACTCACTTGGCCCTCATATGTGATATTCTTTCTTTAAACTGTTACCTACATACTCCCATGTTTTTAAATTTACAGCACCTTCTTTAGGGAGCCAAGGGAAGTGTTTAAAAATAAAAATAGAGAACTTTTCTAAGCTCTTTAGTGACACATTACAAGGAGTGGAAAGCAGGAGCGAAAGAAGCATCTGAAGGAAGAGGGCAGTCCCAGAGTTACTCCTGGCCCTTCCTGTTCTTTCCCTTTGTTAAACTTTTCATTTTACTTATTTATTTTTAGCCAGTCTCATAGTCTGATTCTTTCACCTCTTTTATATATTTATTACGGCTGTACTCACTCTTGATTTTTCCCGTATTACTGCCTTACAGTTGGGTACCACTTGACCTGAACCCACATGAATAAGGGTCTCTATCAGCTAGGTGTCAAGTGGGAGGACCAGGGCGTGAGGAATAAAAGCAATAGTTGGGATCAGAGGAAAATGGCAAAGGTCAGCAGAGAGCTAAATCAGCTAATGTTGGCAAAGAAAATACAGGATACCTCAAGACACGACTGTCTTAGGACTAATAACCACAGCCCTAGGGGAAGATTCAGATTCCTAGAAACCATACACTTGACCCCTTCCAGGCTGGATCTAGCCAAGTCTGCTCCTGGAGAAGGACACAGAACTAATGTTCCCTTTGTCCTTTCATCAGGGCCTCCGAGAAAGTCATAGGTTCGTTTGGCTCCCAACAGTATTGGGTGACCAATTGGTGTGCTCTTCCCTGCGGAAGACTATTTCTCCTGCTCTCAGCATTCCTTAGTTGGCTGTAGTTCTTTATGTAGGGCTGAAGCCTAATGGGCTTCTCCTGTTCCATCTTAGCATGTTTACTACTGTTTTTCTTGTGCAGCCCATGTTTAGCCAGTCATGTTGGTGAGATTTTTATGGGTGTAGCCTCTGACATTACTAGGTGATACAATCTCTCAGTAAAGTCACTGATTCTCTAGCTTTTACAATATTTCCACCCCTCAATTCCCCACTAACCTATGGGCCTCAGATGTCGGGAGTTTTTTTAGATATATCTGTTGGGACTTGGCTCCACAACTCTGCATTTTGATTGGTTGTGGTTTTCTGTGATGGTCTCCATCTGTTGCAAAGAGAATTTTTCTTGATGACAGGTGAAGATGACACTTACCTGTGAGTATAAGGACATGTTTATAGGTTGTTAGGGATTCTGGCACTTTAGTAAAGTGGTGGTTGTAGGTACTCTTCCTAGGTACTCCTCCAAGATCCTCCATGATTTCACTAGCACTGAGCATTTGGCTAGGTTTCCAGTGCCAGGCATGGTATCCCTCTTGTTGAGCGGGACTTAAGTCCAAATGGAAAGTTGTTGGTTACCACTAAGGTATTTGTCCCATTACTGTACCTGTAGGGTTACATGCCATGCTGGTTTTTGTGGTTCATAGGCTGGATAGGACTGTTGGTTGCTTCCCTCCTTTGGAAGTTTGCCTGGCGCCTTCTGATAACATGAAAGCTAGTCCTTACTAGGGCATTCAGTTCAGTGCCAGCTCAGGGGCCCCTGGGCCCTGTTTCTGAAATGCATGATGTCTTCAGAGACTTAACTTCCATATATGGAAGACAATTGAGGGTATCAGCCATAGGCTATATGTTTTTGGAGTCTCTTGGACAGTCCTGTCCAACAACTAAAAAGAGGGATTCTTATGTCTGGTACTGGGGTTTTGGTTAGGTGGTCTTTGGCTCTTGGAGGAAGCATGTCAGCCCAGATGAAAGAAGTCCATTTAAGCTATATATGTGTATTTTTACACAGAATTACATGTATTATAGGTTTTTTAGAAACATAGTTAATAACAAATTCCTTATGACTTTCTCAGACATCTTTAGTGTTATTTTAATCTTCCCCCTCCTTCTTTTGTATTTACCTTCATTTCCCCCTCCTGGATTCTATATATCTCAAAAACCAAGCAGTAGCATGTTATCTCATGATAAATATTTCAAAATTTTAAGAAGCACCCCCAAAATTCACATAAAAGAAGTGATATTCTATGATGAACGGAATACAATTTCTAACCATATAAGTTTAAGCAACATTAGATAAGCTCCTTTCCCCTCTCTGGATATAAGTTTTATGAGCTATAAAATAGAGGAGATGAGCTAAATTATATCTAAGAGCTCATGTAGTTCTAAATAACTCATATTTCACTTTTTCAAATGGGCACACGAGAAGCAGTTTTTTCATTTAAACTTGGGGTGATATTGAGATGAGATAAGTATATGCATCAGGGAATTCTGTATTCCTTTCCATTGCATGTCCCTGTCTACAACCTTTTTTTAAAAATATACATTCATACTTTAATTCTACTAAATATAACATGTAGAGTGCTGTTCCTGGTAACGGGGCTCAGAATGGTCCACTTGCCTTTATTTTTGGCAACTACTAGTAAAGTTGGGGTAGGAAGGCTCCTTGATGAGGATCCTGATAAAAAATGATGGCGCTTACTTTTTATCCTAGCTCATATGTGAGTCTTCCAATCTTATCACTTCTTTTCTCCTCTAGTCATATCTTCACCATCTTGTGACATAACTCGAAAGAAATTTCCAAGTAGAGCACATTTGTAAGACCAGAAATCAATCTTAAAGGAGTTAAAATGAACTGCTTATGTTAAAAGGCTATACAAATGCTAGAAAGAATAATATTCACTAAGATCTGAATAAGAACAGAAAGGAGCAGAAGAACCTACAGGAATCAAATAGGAAGTAGACTTCACTTCTCAATATTTATACTGTATGTAGCGCTCAACTTTACTGGCACATCCTAGAGTTTCTTTGCCTTTACAAAGGAGTTTTAGTTTCAGAACTTTTTTTCTTTCAGGTCCAAAGAATGAGGAGGAGGTCAATGATAGAGAAGTCCAATCACAGTTAGTCAGATGGTTCTTCCTAAAGTGTGTCCCTATCTTCTTGACTATAGACCCATTTGGGTAGTATTAATGGCACATTGAAACAAACCAACCTATATATCCCTATTGGTATGTACAAATTGGTGTGCCCCTCGAAGGACCTCATCACTGAGCGTGGTACTTTATGAGGATGAGTTTATATAAGACATAATCACAGAGTGCCTTTGTTGCCAGGCATCACCGAGTTATATTTAATGCCCGAGTTCAATAGTTTTAGGGTGAAGTATTTTTTTTACTTTCTCCATGTTTTCTAATCTCTTTTCTTATTACTGATATTTCCTGTTAATTAAATTTTAAAAATGTTATTAAATTCTTTTCAGAACTAGTTGCTGAACTATATTTCTAGGCTACAAAGATCTTGGAAGATAGTTTAATCCCAAATTCCTCACTTTACAAACAGTAACCGAGTTCCAAAAGAGGGAACTATTTTCCAGTAACACAATGTATGTTGGTATTATAACACACTGGATGTGTGTTAGCTTCTAGTCCAGAAGTATCCCCAGATGCATCAAGTTTTGCTAGGTGGAATAAATTACAAAAATAACCACTAATCAGAATTCTAACGTCTTGTTTTTCTTTATTGGAGGAGTAGTGTTACAAATCCAAAAGCTGTTCTTATTTATCTCAAGATGGAATAGAGAGGGGTGGAGAAAAAAAGTTCACAATCACCTGGGTAAAGGGCTCTGCTAATCCAGACTTCAGATTTTAGAATTTTGTGTTGTACCATAAAGCAGACTAGTCCCTATTACACACACACACACACACACACACACACACACACACACACACACACACACACACACACTTGCATATACTGAAAAAAAAAAGCACAGTATGTTTTATTTCCCAGTGTGAAATCAGATTGCTATACAAAGGACCAGAAGTTGGAACATGACTGGAGCTAGGGATTCATTTAATCTCCAAGTGCTAAAATGAATTCAATTATTTAGTAAGGCCGAGTGAAAACATCATTGGAAAAATTTTGGTGTGAGAAGGATGAGAGACAACATCACAAGTAAGAAATGTTAAAGGTTTTCAGTGGTTGTTGGAACACAGTTCAGGAATGGAGTCATGTGAAGAGATTTCTGAGTGCTTGTGAGAAAACTTCAAGAAACTAAGACAAGAGTCTTGTGACCTCAGTTTCTTTAAAAATAAGGAATTGTTCTTAGATTATGTTTTCATGCCCCTCCTAGGTGTAGCAAATAGATTATTCATTACAGCTGGTTATTGTTATTTGTTTATATATCCCTATGGAAAAACATGACTATGCCACATGCATGGCTTGTCTACCGCATGCGGCTTGCCCTGTGATTGTACACTTTACTCATGTCCTCTTAACTCTCAGTAAAAATTAGTAGATGCTCTGAATAAAACTGTCTATTGCACAAAACATCTGTCTGCCTCATTTATAGGTTCCATCCTCCTAGGCCCAACCGCCTCTAGAGCAAGTGGTGTCACAAAGCAGGGACTTGATGCCCACTACAAGATGAGAGTGGGGACCCTCACAAAAGGAGAAGGAAATAAGCAAGTGATGCATTAACCTGCCCTATTTTTACTTCTTCCGAGGAAGGTTGGGAAGGCATGTGCATCTGTCATTGCAGATGTATCCACTGAAACATTATGGATTCCTCTTTGACTCCTCCCACCTTAGACCATCAAGAACAAAAAGTGGAGGATGAAGAGACAGTGGAAGTCACCAGAAAGATAGCAAACATCCAGCCAAAAGGCAAAAAGAGATACAGACCATATCATCAAAAGTCAAGTCTGCCCACATGGGCCCTATGCTCCAAGGGAGAAGTCATTCTATGAAACACACGGAGTCCTATGTCACACAAGAATCTCTTTCTGGTGATGCTAGCTGCTTTGACCTGTGCAAATCTGCAGTGAATGCCTCTGGGCATGTGTATTGGTCTCATGTTCCTCATCCTCCTTTGCCTCAACTTGAAGATCGGATGGATCCAGTTCCTGTTATCTTTATTAATGACTCTGTGTTTATGCCTGCACCTTGGGACTATAACAGACTTATTCGTTCATCTGAAGAAGGGACTGCATCTAATTTTTCTTGGTATTTGAATCACTTCCCATTTGCATAAGACATCATAACATTTGTGTTCCGTAAAAGGTAAATATGGGATTACATTCTACAAGATACCAGAACTACTAATCATATGGGTTTCTTTTCAAGCTATTCTCTAGATTTTTTTTTTCTGATCAATATAAGAATGTAACCAATAGTACTGGACATAGTTTGTATCTCTGTTCTTGGTGACAGAGTATTACGATGCTCTAGTCACTGTTCTAATAATGTTCATTATGGTTACAATTTGCTTGCTTATAGGATACTCATGCATCAAATGACGATTGATCTACAGCATCTCAAATCAAAACTACTCTGGATATCCTGTTGTTAAAAAATAAAAACATGGTCCAAGAATGAAGTAGTGTAAGATTTCTGAGTGCTTTGAGGAAACTCCAAGAAACCAAGAAAGGAGTCTTGTGACCTAAGTTTCTTCAAAAACATGGAATTGTTTTTGAGTTATGCTTTCATGCTGCTCCCAGGTGTAGCAGATAGGAGCGAGTTTATT
Source organism: Peromyscus maniculatus bairdii (assembly GCF_049852395.1). NCBI lineage: Eukaryota > Metazoa > Chordata > Mammalia > Rodentia > Cricetidae > Peromyscus > Peromyscus maniculatus. Next base: position 81,616,147 of record NC_134875.1, on the reverse strand, counting down.
TCAGATTATTTATTACAATTGGCTATTGTTTTGTGTTTGTATGTCTCTATGGGAATACATGTTTTTGCCACATGTCTGCTAAGTGTGGCTTGCCCATCATGTGGGGCTTACCTGCCACATGTGGCTTGTCTGTTAGGTGTGGCTTGCCCATCATGTGGGGCTTACCTGCCACGTGTGGCTTGGCCACCACATGCAGCCCGCTCTTGTGATTGAATACTTTATTCATGTGACTCTACTTAATCCTCAGAGTATAAGTTGTCTGATGCTCTGGATAAAGTTGGCTATTTCATGAGACTTTAGTCTGCCTCATTTATCAGTTTCATTTTCCCAGGTCTCATCACTTCTAGAGTGGTAAACAAGTGATAATTTTCTTCATCTTCTTTTTGTAGTTCTAAGACTGGGGTTGGGCATTGAACTTAAGTTCTTGTGCATGGTAGGCAAGTGCTCTATTACTAAGATACACGTTCATCCTAGATTAGCTAGGTTTTAGGTAAGCAAACAAGAGTTTTCTATAAATGACTCACAGTAAGTTGAAGAAAACTTACAATTCAATGCAAAACTACCATAAGCAAAAGTATTACTATGAGTCTAGTCCAGGAAGAAATACTGGTGCTATTATAGGATCAAGAGATTCTTAGCTAGCTGTTGCAGTTGACTGAGGAGGAGTTCAGTTTTGCCATTCATAAATTCCTTTGTCAGAGATCTTTTCAGAGGGCCTGATCCAGTTGGGGACCCCTCAGCCTTTGATCTGCTTGGGAGGCATCCAGACAGTGGGACCGGGTCCTGTCCTCAGTGCATGAACTGGCAGTTTGGAACCTGGGGCTTATGCAGGGACACTTGGCTCAGCCTGGGAGGAGGGGACTGGACCTGCCTGGACTGAATCTACCAGGTTGAACTCAATCCTCGGGGGAGTCTTTGTCCTGGAGGAGATGGGAATGGGGGGTAGGCTGGGAGGAAGGCGGGGCGTAGGGGTGGGGGTGATGGGAGGGGGTGAACAAGGGAATCCGTGGCTGATATGTAAAATTAAATTTAATAAATAAATTTAAAAAATGAAAAAAATAAATTCCTTTGTCTTCTCTTTTAATTTTGGAGATAGTTTCAAGACTTTCTTATTATGTATACTCAAAATAGAGGTATATTCTAAGCAGTGAAGAATAAAATAGTTAAACATTGATGAAAATTTATGAACCTATGTCTTTATTGAGCACCCTATCTCCTTAGTCCTATTGGTTATATAGAAATCTAGAAGGCCAGAAGTGTCACATGAGTATGGAAATATGACAAATATATTTTACATATATTAAATATCTGGTTTATATGTTAGGTGATGCCATGAGCCAAACAGAGATGAGGAATAAGTTCTATAAACAAGCCACTAGTAGCATAAATGATGTAGGTGTGTATTTTTCAAAGCAAGTCTTTCTTTGATATGGATCTTAGGTTGACTCAAATATTCATTTCTGTATTTTTATTTTAGCTTCAAATTAACGTAGAAGGTTTGCAAATACTCAGGGTAGGCTCCCCAGATCATAGTTCAACTGTGGATTTAATTTATGAAGGCCCATATGCCTAGGTTGTCCCCACCTGGAAAGACTCCATCATTGATCATTTCACAAAGAAAGGTATAATTTCCCACTTGAGTTTCAATGAAATCTCCCTAAACCCACATGTCTTGATTAGGGTTTCTATGCTGATAAAAAAAAAAGTGATCAAAAGCAACTTGGGGAGTTTATTTTGCTTATACTTCCATTATTGAAAGAATTCAGGGCAAGAATTCAAGACAGGAACCTGGAGGCTGGAACTGAAGCAGAAGCCATGGAGCAGTTCTGTTTACTGGCTTGTTCCCCAAGGCTCACTCAGCCTGTTTTCCTGTAGCACCCAATACCATCAGCCTAGGGACAGCACTGACCACAATGAGCTGGGCCTTTCCCACAGGTCAATCTGGTGGGAGATTTCCCAGTTGAGGTTCTCTCTTCTAAAACGATTCTAACTTGTGTCAAGTTGACATAAAACTAGCCACCACAACACAGATGCTGGGCAATCCATACCGAGTTGTGATATAGTGTTTCACATCTTACTCCATCCTTACCACATTCCTTTTCCGGATATGCTTGTAGTAGAGCCCAGTATTCCCTTTCAAACATCAATAGGATGGTGGAGGTCTGAACCTTTTTACAGCCACAACACCTGTATCCACCAAAAGTCATAGAACCCAAGCATCTTCCATTAGTAAGTTGACTCCATGAGGGTTTCTTTGTTTATGAGCTATTTACATGTGACTAAATATTTTAAGGTGAGTTTGAATGTTTGCAAAATACTTTTACAATTGCTATGGAATCGTATTCAAGTTAAGAATGGAAAATTTCAGTAACCTCACATAGTCTTAGTTTTAGTATATTCATAAGCTTATGTTCCTGTTATCCCCTTTGAAACCATTTCTGTCACATTCTTTTAATTTTGTACATGGGACTATGAATGGGCTACCTAATAATAAGGGAAAAGGATAAGGAAGATAAGGTACATCAGAAAAGAAGAGGGGTTAGATATAAAAATAATTTTGCAGTCATTCTGTTAAGAGCTCTTTTAACTTTCTAGCTATCATCTATCACTTTCTGTCTGTTTTGACTCACTGAATTTCATTGCTACCACCCACACCAAGGCAAACAAACAAACAAACAAACAAACAAATTCTCAGAACAACATAATCAAAAGTAACTCCCCGAGGTATCTTCTGCAGCATCCAGGTCAAGTTAATCTTGCATGATAACCAAAGCCAAAGTGCATTCTGGGCCCTGTGTGCTTTAAAATCTGCATTCTTCCATTTCAAAGTGCTTATGTGCTGAACAGCAACAGTTGGTTATGTAGGACTCTTCCCAGTTCTATCATCCAAGTCCACAGTAGGAAAGACTGTTGAGGGACTAGGCTTGTGGAAGGTCACTTATTAATGATAAAACTAGTTCCTAAAGAAGACAAGGGCAATCACATTCTTTCTTTGTTTTCTTAGGTTCTTTCACTATTCTCATCTATCAGAGCCAAGTATTATAATGACCATGTTTTTAAAAAACTATAGCGTCCATCTACCTTTTCTGTGCAAATATTTGGTTGTTTTTGGAACATTCAAATTTCACCTTCCAATATAGTGGCTACTAGTCAGCTGTCAATATTCAAATTTAAATATAGATTAAATTAGATTAAAACCAGCTCCTCAGTCATTCTGGTCACATTTCAGATGTTTAGTAATGACATGTGGCTAATATAGCCAATACAGAACATTTTCACTATCACAGAAAAGCAAATCAGACAGCATTATTGTTTTTACTTCCTAGTCATCTGGTCTTTTTTTAAAATTTGTACATGCCTGCCTAATGTTTATTACTTTACTGCTCTCAGATGAAAAGGGTTAATAACACCAATAATCCAGGCAACATTTTCCTCTTGCATACCACTCAGCTATTCTTGTTTATTCCTATACTCTTTCACAGGTAACCCTTCTAATGTGATAAACGTGCATGTCTCTACACTCATTTAAAGGAGTACTGTTATGTGTTTGTACTTAAAGTTTACATGTAATTGGTATCATGCTACATATCTCATTATTTAAGCTTTTTTCTCTTTGAGTTAAGGTTTCACTACTTAGTTCTGGCCAGCCAGGCACTCACTATGTAGGTCAGGCTGGCCTCAAAGTTGCAGTGGTCCCCCTGCAAGTGCTGGATTACAGGAGTGCATGACCATGCTAGGCCTCGTTATTTTAGTTGTTCTTATTATATACCACATTTGTAAGATTTGTTCACTCTTCTATGCATATATTTCATTTTTAAAATTTTTATACATTATATAATGCTCTATGGTATATACCTATCACATTTTACAGATTTACTTTCATTTTGACAGACAGGATACATGGCCTAGCATTGTATGGAAATTCCTGACTTCACAAAAAAAAGTCTTTAAGAGACTCATAAGTGAGCCGGGCGGTAGTGGCACACAACTTTAATCCCAGCACTCGGGAGGCAGAGCCAGGCCGATCTCTGTGAGTTCGAGGCCCACTTGGGCTACAGAGTAAGTTCCAGGAAAGACGCAAAGCTACACAGAGGAACCCTGTCTCGAAAAACCAAGAGAGAGAGGGGGGAGGGGGAGGGGGAGGGGGAGAGGGAGAGGGGGAGGGAGGGAGGGAGGGAGGGGGAGAGAGAGAGAGAGAGAGAGAGAGAGAGAGAGAGAGAGAGAGAGAGAGAGAGAGAGAGACTCATAAGTGGAAGTATTTGGTTTTGTGAGCTCATTTTAAAAAATAATTTATTTAACTTTATTTTATGTGCATTGGTATGAAAGTGTCAGATCCCCTGGGACTGGAGTTAGAGATAGTTGTGAGCTGCCACATGGGTGCTGGGAATTGAACCCGGGTCCTCTGAGCAGCCAGTGCTCTTAACTGCTGAGCCATCTCTCTAGCCCCGTGAGCTCATTTTTAATTGCAAGTATTATAACACTTGTCCTGTCTTTTATTATTTTAATTTACTGGTATTATTCATTGACTGTTGCTGTCATTGTCAATTTTGTTTGTCTGGAATGAAGTTTCTTTCCTATTCTTAATTTCAAATACTGGGTTTCCACTGATCTTAAGCTCTGACTCCCTGGACTCAGATTTTGAACTTATGAAGTCTCTCATATCTTTTGTTGGTTTTGGATTTTTCTCTGTCTTCTTTTCTTGGCCTTGCTGCCATTCAACGTTCACTCTGACAGGTAGCTTCCTGGCTAAAGTTTTTACAGAACAGCAGGGGTTAGAGACCTAATGGAGACAGGGTTACTGCACTGACAGCTAGAGATGTCCAAGGCCTAATGGGAAGTTTCATGTTGTCTGTTAACTTGACACACCAGGGAAATAACCTTTTAATCCAGTGCAGCATATTTCATTTACTGTAGCATTATCCAGTTCAAAGATGTTATGAATACCATCCCCAGAGAGATTTAAGATTTCAAAAACATCCTGAGTTTGAACTTAATTCAACTACTCTGGAAGGCTAAAACAATGGAAGATGACCTTTAGGCGCTTCACATGCCAGGCACTGCTGGCCAAATAATGTCATGCCAAATTAGAATGTTTATCTCCCGAGGGAGGGAGGGTGAGTAGAAAGAAGATGTTGATGGCATGTGTTTTAATTAAAATCATCTGTCAGTGCTAATGGCCTCACTTTAAAAGTATTAACAATCTACAAAAATACATTAAAAACTAGGATAGGAGTAGTGACACGCGCCTTTCTTTAATCCTATATCAGTCAGAAGGAAGAGGCGGGTGGATCAATATGAGTTCAGGTCAGCCTGATCTACATAGACAGTTCCAGGCAAATCAGGGTTACATAATAAGATTCTGTCTCAACAAACAAACAAAAACCACAAAACAACAATCTACAGAAATACAAATAAGTAACTGAACAAGGGGCACAGGTTGTCATTAAGGTGGGAGAAAGGCAATGAATGCATTTCATTCTAATCAGCTTCTCTACGTAAAGCAGTAATGCAGGCCAACTAGAAATTATTAAGATGGAAAAGTCCAGAACAAGAACACTCAAAATTGTAGTTTGGTTTGGGGGAGGAAATTTAAGAAATGCGTGTTTTGTCTTTAAATATATCCACCACAAAAGGTTGAAATAGGACTTGGTTAGACCACAATGGGAAATAACTTGAGGGAGGCATACTAGCTCAGAATACTAAGAGAAAAGTCTTAAGATGAAATGAAGGCTAAGGGAGAGGCATAGGAAAAAAGTGAGTCCTCTGTCAGTGGACTCATTCAAGAAATTGGATAAGAATTTGACAGCATTGAAGAATAAATTTAAGTAAGAGATGGAGGAAGTAGACTGGGTAGCTTCATGTGACACAAAGAGAATCAGCTGCATACATCTAAAATAACTTTGGTCAACTTCTAAGAAGATACACAAGAAAACACAGCAAGTCCAAGAAAATTCAGCCCCTCTCAAGTTACTCAGTCATACATGAGAAAGAGTAACAGAAGACATTCACTCACTTGGCCACATTTGGGTTACATTTTTTATGAAAGACGAGGAGCTTTAAGGAGTAGAGGAATGCAGCTGGTTAAAAAAATCCTTAAAGACCCAATCCATAGTTTTTTTCCTCAGCGAAAGTCACAAGGTTTTTCAATTAAAATACATGTAAACTGGCCAAGGCAGATAAGTATGCTTTGCCTTTGGCACCTTGGCCCCATATTTCCCCCATTTTTCAAAAAGCATGCCTTTTCAGGAATGCTCGGCCACACTTCTCCAAGTGTCTGTGCAGAGTCTGAAAGCTAAATGAAACGACATTCCACTCCACTCCACTCCACTCGGCTGGATATTATTGCCTGTGGCACTCTACAATTGCCTTTCTAACCCAGGCTAGATTCCAATCAAGTTTTGTGGAGAGCAAACAGCAGACAGTCAACCTGGCACAGCCCCAATTAAGTGCAAACATATCATGAAAATGAAAACGAAAATCAAATGCCAACCCTATGAAAAGAGACTAAAAGCTTCCTCAGATATTATGAAGAAATAAAGGCAGAAAGAAAAATAGAAGAACCTGCTCTTAGTCTTACAATGTAACCTCAACCCTGTAACAGTCTATCATCGCCACATCTGCATATTCTATACTTACATCACCCTGTTTGTTTTAACAAATTTATAATCAAGATATCCTAACAGTGATTCCACAAATTTTATTTGATGGTACATGACTGCTTTAGGTTTCCAAGACAACAAATGTATTTTGCCCTATCTATCCAGAAAATTCTGTCCACAAGCGTCAGATCTTGTGTTGACAGGACTAGGGGCACTCTGTGGCCCAGGGAAGGGCTCCAACATGAAGCCTTCCTAACTAGGATTGGTTGGTTTTAAATTCTTGATTTCATAACCCTATTAAGTCTGAGCTGTAGAATCAAAGATCTCAAACCAACCTTAGGGGACTATGGTCCAACAACAGCTACTTGTTACATCCCTTTAGTACTGAGTACATAGCTTAGTAAATACGTTTAATTTCTTTTTCTCCCTGCCCCAACTATTTCATAAAGCTGGTGATACACGCTAACAGTAGAGACAGTAATAGATAATACTTCAGTAGTGTTATTTTTGGATATAGGTAGAAGTAAGAGTATGGAGAAAAAGGAATTAGTCTTGAATGAAGTCAACAGGTTGGCTTCTGAGTCTCAGCTGTGCCACTTAGTCACTGTGTAGTGCTGAGAAAAATCACTTAATTTTCCAAGCTCCAGTTTCTTCATTTATATAACATCTCTGATCCACTCTCTCATACACACAGTTACTATGAGAGGGGAATGGTTTATATATACACTGACTTCACTTTTATCTTTGTGCATATGTGTGTATAGAGTGTGTGTTTGTGTGTGTGTGTGTGTGTGTGTGTGTGTGTGTGTGTGTGTGTGTGTGTGACACGCACACATGCACATACCACAGCTTCAATTTGAGGTCAGGGAACAACCTCGGACAAGAGTCCTCAGTTTCCACTGTTTGAGACAAAATCTCTTGTTTGCTACTGTGTACACCAAGCTAGCTGGCCTGAGAGCTTCCAGGCATTTTCTTGTCTCTGCTTCTCCCCCACTGGGGGCACTGGGATTACAGACCTGCCTGTTGCTGAGAGTAGTGAGGGAAGTGAAGCTGTGGATCATAGAGGGACATGGTTAAGCATGAGTTGAAAACCTCTGCCCTCTCAGTAGTGGAGCTTATTCACGACTGTAGCCGTAATGGTTTCACACAGTCCTAGTACAATACCACCTTCTAGCTCTTATCCCCAGAGTTACTCTGAGGATCACATTTGATCTTTCCCCTAGATCTTGATAACCCTATGCTATCAAATTTCAAATCCCAAGGTAGAGTCCAGAATCCAAAGATTTTAGGTGGAAGAGAGAGGTTAGAGGAACCAATAGTTTCCGTCCCAGAAAGTTGATGACAAAAGCCTCTGCTGCTTTGTCCTCCAGCCCCTCTGTGAGGAAAGGGATACCTCCAATTCCACGAACACTGCTCTCACCCTCTTGCACTCAACGATAGTTTCTTTCTTGTCTGTTATTAACTCACCCATCTATGCAACAAGGAGAAATAAAGATCTGATGTGGTGTTTCTACAGTTACCTATTCTTCACGGACATTAAGGAAACAGAACTTTTCAGGAAAAAGGCATTAGTCATTAAAGTTTTTACTCTAAAGTCCTCTTCAGGTATCCACTTATTGCCATGTCTTTCAAATATTTACACAGTTTCTCATTTAGGCTTTAAAAAAGGCAGCTTTTTCTTTGGAGGATAGCTGGAATTTGTGTATTGGGAGGGGGAAAATCAAGCTACAATTACACTTTTTATCCAGAAAAAAAGTAAATCAGATGGTGATGAAATCCAAGGAGAAAACACAGATTAAAGTCTGCACTTTCTAAATCTGTTACTTAACTAAACACAGCTGCTAACGATGGAGTATTTGCTTGCATGTATATCTATAATAATGCTGCCATTAGTATTCAGATAGGATGCTGGCAACCCTCTCCATGCTTAAGATATGTTCTCAGAAGGTCTTTCTTTAGGAGTGGGGATGTATTCTACACTGATCCACCCACAAGCTCAACTGGTTACAATTTACATTCCCAGTATGATAAAAGAAGATTAACATGTATTGAGTGATACTCTACTAAGCATTTTAAATATATTTATTACTTTAATGCAAACAGCAGTTATGTTAAACAGTTGTTATTCTTTCCTTTAATAAATAAGGGAAAATCTCAGAAAAAGTTAACTCATTCAAGTCCACCTAACCAGCAGGAGAGAAAGCAGGATTTAGATTCAGCACTAAGTAACTCCTGGAAAAGCTCACAGTTCTATCACATATAACAGGCTAAAGTAACTGGGCTGAGGGCCAGGGCTCAGTCTGTGATGGGGCCATAAAATAGATTCTCTCTAGGTTGATCATTTATTCTACTGCCATTTATCATACATAAATACATTGCCACATCATTCTGAAACATTCTCAGTATGGAAATAAAACTATTCACACACACACACACACACACACACACACACACACACACACACACACTACATGAAAGTAGAAAGGCATTGTGGAAGGTGAGGAAAATATCTAAAGAGAGGGGTGGGAGAACAAAATAGGATACTGGAATATATGTGCCATGAAAATAGAAAGTGGGACTATTTGTGTGGAGGGAGAGGATGAGCAAGAAGAACAGGGAAAGGAGGTGGGGGGCAAACAAAAACAAAATATAATGAATATGTCACAATGAAACTCATTTCTTTCTGTGGCAATCAAAAGATTAATAACAAATATGTGCTCTGATGCTAAGACTTCAGTAGCAATCTTGAACTCATTAACTAAGGCTGCTGTAGTAAAATAATCCCATATATAAAATACCTACTTATAGGAAACTAGTAAGTAAAAAGCAGAGGAGACTGCAGCCGGTTCCCAGCTTACAGAACACCTGAAATCAAGAGTTAGCATTATAATTAAGATATTTTGTCAGATGAAACTTAATCAAAAGAAATACAACAAGAAGAGTCCAAGAAGAAATTCTGCTGTTTGTTTAATTTGTTTTGTTTGTTTTTGAGACAGGGTCTCAGTCTGTTTTTCCAGTGTTGTTTCCAATCGAATTTAAGGAGTTAATAAATGAATGTTGACTACAGAGGGCTTTGCAATTTAATGACATGGCTACATACATTTTTGCACTTGAATATCACCATACTGTGAGTCAATAAAATATCTGTCATCTTGGTTTGTAGATACAAAAAAGTAAAGGCCAATAAAACAATATAAAGTTGTTGAGATGGGGCTGCCTGGGCCCTGAAGGCTTTGATACTGTATTTTATTCAATGCAGTTTTTAGTAGGGAAGAAAAGTTATCAAAGTAGCACTTTAGGCTAGTCAACTTAAAACGAATCACAGGAGTTCATAGTGGGAGACAAGAGAAATGCTGAACTAGGAGCCAAGGCTCAAGTTTAAATTATGGCTTTATCATGTGATTAGTATATAATTCTGTAAAACAAAGATGAATATTCATACTTTTTCTATTTAGAGGCTATTTGGGGCTCAGATGAGGAAATAATGGATGAAGGAATGCTTAGGTTCAACTCCCAGCACCTCCAGAAAATAAATAAAAAATACTTTGGCCTGAGAGAGTAGCTCAGCTTGATTAACATGCATGACATGCTTGGTTTGACCCACAATGAAACACACACACACACACACACACACACACACACACACACACACACACACACACACACAGTGATTGGCGTTTTTGAAATAAATCAGACTTTTGTTAAGTAGTTACAGATTTTAAATAAATATTCAATGGGTCATTCATTCTACTGTCACTTTTGATACATAAGTGTATTGACCCATAACATTCTCAACGAAGAAATAAAAGTTGTTCACTATAAAATATGCTTTATAACTCTTAGATTACTAAGGTAGGTACTATGCTTGAATTAGAAGATAATAAGATGAATGTGGTGATATTACAGACTTTCCTTACTACATAACCCATTTCCTTTGAACTCAGGACCATTAGGGCTCCAAGAATCAGTCTCACTTAAAAACTAAGGGACGAGGAAGAAGGTAGGAATATGGGTTATGAATCACAGGAAAGACAGTTGTAGCAAAATATCTCCCAATATCTTCCATTATGTGTTAAAAAAAATATCCACATTTTGGTGTTTTTTTTTTCTAGTATAAGAGACAGCCTAATTATCTTTCATTACATACCTAGATAAGAATCTTACTAGACCAAATGAATCTACTACACAATAAGACAACATATGGATTATAGACAAGGTATTTTGACATAGATTAAAAAATCGGGGGGGGGTATTATTCTGACCTAAGTTATTTTTACTCCTTCCACAAAAAAAGAGCTGGAAAAAAGAAAGAAAAAACCAAGTCCAATTTGTATTGCCGATATCCTCACTGGAGAACGATCAAGCTTCCAGTGGCTAGCCCCTTAAAAAAACAGTCCTTTCTCATCCCACCTCCATGAGAAGCCGTCTCCATCTTTTATTGGCTTCTTTTCATTTTTGCTCCAATTTTCTAGTTTTCTCAATCAGTTCTGTGCTATCATCCACTTCTGTTCACAAAATGTTCTAGTACATTTATATTGTTCTGGAAAAAATCGTACCATATTCAGACAAGGCATTCCTATCTCTCTCCTAACCACAATATGTTTAACTGGTAGGCTTTTTTGTTAAGATGCTGGATATTGAAAAGGTAAAGACTAGTATTATAAAGACAGTGCTCTAAATATGATCCTATAAATATGAGCCATAACCCCTACAGAGACTTTTTAACAAAAGGTACCTTGTTATTGCAAACACATCACAGAATCAGTTGGTAATTTTGCTAATGCCTTACTCATGTACTGAGCTTACTTGCCAGAGAAACAATCTTATGCCGTATGGAGAACTGAGTTAATATGATGAAGTTGACTGCTATTTTTTGCTCATAACCTCAGCCTGAGTATAAGGGTACAGTCTTGCCACTTCAGGTGGCAGCTATAGTTACCGACACTAAAATATTTGTGATCACCCAAATAATTGTCATCAAGAAACTATGGGATGACAAGGTAATGCAAGGTACCATAGTAATTTGATTCCATTATAGTGGAATAGCCAAGGTAGGCTAAACATTTTATTACTTGCTACATTATTGTACAGAATATTGTGGCATCTTAGATCCAGTGATCCACAAATTTCTAATTGTAGCTATGGTGTTAATTGATTTTTCCAACAATATTTTTATTGATTATTTGGAAGTTTCACATTATGTACCCCAATCATATTCACTTCTCAGTCTTTGCAGGTTTACCCCCACCCTGGTGATCCCCCACAAAAAAGGATTGGAATAAAAAGAAAGGAAAAAAATCAAGTCCAGTATGTGTTGCCCATATACTCACTGGAGCATGGTCAAACTCCCAGTGGCCAGTCCCTTAAAGATAACTGAGTCATTTCCCACCCCTACCTGCGCTACTGTGAAGAGCTACACTTCAGGATCCCTATCACAATTATTTTTTGTTTGTTTGTTTGTTTGTTTTGTTTTGGTTTGGTTTTGGTTTTTCGGGACAGAGTTTCTCTGTGAAGTTTTGGTGCCTGTCCTGGATCTCACTCTGTAGACCAGGCTGGCCTTGAACTCACAGCGATCAACCTGGCTCTGCCTCCTGAGTGCTGGGATTAAAGGCATGCACCACCGCTGCCCAGCTACCCTATCACAATTTTTAAGAGTTCTTTTCAATGGCTTCCTGTCTAGACTGTTTCTTTTTGGAGGGTGGGGGTGTGGGAGAGAGGTTGTCTCAGAAGCCTTCTATGTCTCTCATTCTCAACAGAGAGTCTGCAGTCATAGATAACTCTGCAAAAGAAGCTTCCTTACTCTTTACAGTCAGTGGCAGCACAGATCATGAACTTGCACATGATTTCTGGTGACAGCACAGACCATGGACATCCACATGGCCTCCAGTGTCAACATGGACCATGGACATCAGCATGGTCTCCAGAGGCAGTACAGACTACAGACATCAACAAGGCTTCCAGTGGCAGCACAGACCACAGACATTAACATGGTTCAGGGGATAGCACAAGGCCTTCAGTGGTAACTTGGGCCACAGACATTCACACCGCTCTGGGCCACAGCAGGACCACGGACACCAACATGATCCTCAGAGGCAGCAGAGACCACCCACATCAACATGGGCCTGGCAGCAACATGGACACAGACATCAACATGGCCTCCTGTGGTAGCACTGACCATCGTCCACCTGGCTCCTGGCAGTAGCACGGGCCAAGTGGCAGCACAGACCACAGGCATCCACATGGACCCCGGGAATCAACATGGTCTGGGGGGCAGCATAGACCACGGACAACAGCACATCCCCAGCTGTAGCACTGATGACAGATATCAACATGGCTTCCCGGGGGCAGCACAGACCCTGGAGGTCTTTTGAGAAGTTCCAGTCCAGAAAATAAACCATTGTCCATCTCAGGCATCCTGTTGTTGCTCAGAGCCAGGGCGAACGTGTCTGGGGCAGAGCCTTCAAGAGCTCCAGGCTGCTGCACACCACACTGGCTCCATACTCGGTAACAACATGCTTCCCTGTCCACAGTAGCCTTCTCCCACACTTGTCACCAATGTCTCATATCTGGTTCCACCTCCCTTCTCTGTGCACATGCTGCTCTGTTCCTCCATCTTTCCCACCTCTCCACTGCATATTTGTTTGTTGAAGTGGCATTGCAAACTGCAGTGTGTCACATAATATATTTTCCCCCAAACAGCTTTACAGGCAAATACTCATTGCAACGAGTCATGGGAGTAGTTTAAGGTTTCTGGTTTCTGAAGCACAAATACTAGGCTATCACAGAGACTTGTCTCAGATATCCTGCAGTCACCCAGAGTCAGGATGGTCACGTAGCTAGGCAAGGCGTCTGGAGGACAGGACCCAAATGAGCTCCAGGCCACCGCACATCGAGGCTCACTGAGCATGACTGTTGTGCTTGTAGCTGCACGGGGCTGTATCTGCAGCAGTTCCATGCTGTGGGCTAGCCAGCGGGTGGAGCGCTGGTCCTATTCAGTAAGTCACATTCTTTGTCCACTGTGGCTGCACTTTCCTATACTGCTCCCATACCCTTCATTACCACATCTCTAGTTTCCCCATTCTCTGCTGTGCGTGAGCTGCTCTGCTCCACCATCTTTCTTTCCAATTTCATGAGGACCACTTTTTAAAAGCATCTTTCCATCAGACCTGCCTTTTTTCAGTTGTTTCAGAGATATTGTAGGCTCTGTGGACGCCTCGCAGCAGGGCAGCACCCCAGCTCTGGCTTAGCTTTCAGCCACCACAGATCCTTCATGGCGGCTGCAGGGAGCCTTGCACGTGTCAGCCATCTTGGCTCTGCCCCCTTACTTAGTTACTTTTGTATAATTTATTTATACCTGAACTATTTATTTGTTTACACAACCATAAAAGTGATCAAAGGCAAAGGAGCAAGATGTACACATAACTTCACCCAGAAAAGTCATGGTATTATTTGTACTTCTTTAGATTAAATCCCAGTCCTTCTGAACAAAGAAGGCAATTCATCCAAGCACCCAAGCATAACAAAAAATATGAGCATACCATCACATGTACTGCAGATCAATGAACAGTATCCATGTGTCTGGTATGTATTAACAGGTTCCACAGACAGCATATTGCAGGTGAATGGCAATAAATAGCTCTTATTTTCAATGATTCCCATATGGTATCTTCATTTTTTCTTAAGTTCTCTCAAGTGAAGCTATATCATAATCAAACTCTATGGGGAAATGCATATTTTATACCAGTTAGAGCCACATTACCCTTAGTACTAGGCATATTTTATTCAGAGAATATTATTACAATAAGTAAGGACAAAGATATAGTATTCCACCAAGACAAGTTACATAATGAATTTAGTAGTTGCTGACCACTTCTCTAACATAACCTCTACTCAACTGTAGGTAGTTACATAGACTGAAATCCAGTTACTATTTTAAGCAGCTGCTATCAGATTAGGTTAAATTCTACCCTTTAGCTACCACTTAAACAGCCAGATGGGAGAAATGTTTGCTGTTTTTAAATTAATTCAAGTTTAAGATCCAGTAATAAGCTAACCAATCTCCTCTTGATGTCTAATAATTATACTATCTTTACCAAACACATACCATGTTCTAGAATCTTTATATTGCTTTATATTGTTTAATCCTTACACAAAATCCCCAAAGTAGGTAGGAACTAGCATTACTATTTCACAAATGAGAAAACTGAGATTTCTTAGAGTTTTAAGTAATCTTCTCAAAGCCACACTGCCTTACCTTTCTAGGCCACTATGTTCAGGTTGTGTATTGGTATTTTAGGGTAGAAAAGAGATGCACGTGCTGTGTGTCAAAGTGAACAACATTTTCCCGAGTAACTAAAACCAGCTTGCTACTTAAATGACATTTTTCTTGTTTTCTATTTAATTTCTCCTTTGTTTTTATAGTCTTTTGGTGCTGGGTTTGTTTAATTTGTCTTTGGCACTTTTTTCTTTTCAGACAACAGAGGTCACTTTGACCCAGTCACACTAATACAAATGTTGAGTCCACAAGCTTTGAGAAAGTCTGGAGAGGAAAGATTGTTGCACATCTTGGTTCCTGGAAGTTGGTCAGATCCAGAAGTCATTCACTGATTTAGCTCTGGGAAGGTACTGCATTTTAGGTCTATCTATAAAGTAGTCATTTACTGATCAAATTGTTTCCCAATGGATAAGATTTTTTCCGCTAAAATCCCCTATCATGCCAGACTTCTGACTGATTGAAAAGGACTTTCTGGTCCCCAGTATTCTCTTCTCTCTCTCCTTTTGGCCATATCTTGCTTTCAATGCATACTACTTTCTCCATACCTACCACTACATCACACAAGGAATGCTAACAATTGAATTTTGTAGTGCGTGCTTATGTCTACAATAATATACCCTGTGTATTGCTTAACACATTATTTTCTCTTCAGGTTTCTGACTCAGTAATTTGCAAAGGGTCACCACTGCCTACCATATCCAGTTTAGTCTCCTCTGGCAGGATTTCAAAGACTTCTATAGTTGGTCTCTGCTGTATCTCAAGAGCCTTAACTGGCATCATGCATAGTACGACATGATCCTTCTATCTGGAAGATACTCTTTCTCTTCCTGTCCCAATATACACAAAAATATCCTTGCTGTCTTTCTCTTGGCCCTCTGAAATCTATTCTGGACTACAAAGATCTCCACCTTTTTTGAATGGCTTCTATTCCACACCATTTAATACATGCTACATTACCTTAGGCTTTTACATATACTACCACACTAAGCCTCTACAAAGTGATCTGAATATATGTTTCGAATGTGGTACTCCAAAGAAAACAGCTACTACCTTCATCAGATGAGCTATGCCTGTTTGCAGGAGACCAGGAAGATATCAAGATTAGCCTGCTGAATAGTGATATTCCCTCAAAGAACGAGGGATAGCGAGAGTGATTGCATCCTCACTGGAGAATCCACAGCTCCTTCCTGAGCCTCCAGTCATTTGTATGAAATTATACCTTAATTGGACATGCAATGAGGATCTTGGGATTATAAGACTGGGAAAGGTTAAATGAAGTTTGTGTGAGGGTCTTCCATCTATATATCTATGAAGAATCCATCATCCTTGTTAGGTGAGACTTTCTGAAGTCACCTATCCTCTGAAAGTAAACACAATAAGCTCAGTGGTTGCCTAAGTTAAACTTTAATGGAATAATACCTTGATTTGTTGGTGGGGGTGTTAAAAGAAGGGTAATCCTTTGCCCACATCTCCCCAGGGAAGGAATCTTACAATGGTATGCAATGAAGAATCATTTACTACTTCCTTGTCACCTCCTCGAGGATATTCTACATATAGGGAAATTTGGAATATACATTTTTGTTTCATACTTAGAAGCAGCTAGGGGAATGTAGATTCATTTTTCATCTAAGTTTCTTACATTTTACTAATTGCCTGTAGCATATTTCCTCTGTTAAAGGCAGTCTGTTTTAATCATTCCTGGGCATTCATTAGGGATATCACTAAGATACCTACTGCAAAAGAAATATAACTATATTCAAGTGATATAATTGCTACTGGCCTTTGTATCAAACAGAAAAAGATTAGATTTTTTCCCCCTAATGTTAACTTTACTCAAGGTATCCAAGTGAACTGAACTTAAGCAAATCTGGGTCTATAAATAGGCCAGGAATAATATACCACATGATCGAGTGGAAATCATGGTTCATAGATGTGATAAAATTTTGTGGCTTTTGACATTTCTTGACTAACATGATAAAACTACCTTATATTTTCACAGTATTTTATAGGCTATAAATATGTCACATCTGTTGTTTTATTTGGTCTGTGCAATAGAACTATAAATTGGGCACTATCTTTCTTTCATGGAAGGAGAAATAATCTTAAGAGTCAAATAAATTAAGAAACCAACCAAACACGTAAAGCTAGGAAGTAGTAAAAACAAGATCTGATTCCAGTATAGAGAAGTTGGAAAGAGAAGGGACAGCACCGTGTGTGTGTGTGGGGGGGGGCTTTGTGACTCAAGTGAACATTAAATATATGATAGGGCATATACCCAAAAGGTTTCAAGTTCTACTATAGAAATACCTGTGTATCCGTGATTACTGTCACCCTATTCACAAGAGCTAAGAAACAGAACTAGCCTAAATAGCCATCAACAGATAAATGAATAAAGAAAATGTGGTACACATACACAGTAGAATTTTATTCAGCCATAAAGAAAACCAAAATCCTGACATTTTCAGGAAAATACACAGTACTGGAAATTGTTAAGACTCAACATAATTTAATTCTCTTAAGAGGAATAAGCCAGACTCAGAAAGACAAATACTATATGTTTTCTACCATATATGGAATCTAGTCTAAATTTGTGTGAGTGTAGGCATGTGTGTGAATATAAATGTGGGCCATGAAATTATAAAGGGAACCATGAAAGGAGAGGGAAATGTTTTGTTTTGGGGACAGGGTTTCTCCATGTAACAGCCCTGGCTGTCCTGGAACTTGCTCTGTAGACCAGGCTGGCCTCAAACTCAGAGAGCCATCTGCTTTTGCCTCCCAAGTGCTGAGATTAAAGGCATGTGCCACTATCACTCAGCTCGGGAGGAAGGGATCTTAAGTGAAGGGGTCATGGAAAGATAGAGTAACAGAATATGTAAGATAAAAAAGCAGAAGACAACGAGCAATAGAGGGGCAAAGGGACAGGAGAGGTCTGTATAGGAGGGGGACAAATAAAAACCATATATTATGAAAATACCATAATGAAACCCATTACACTGTATGTGGATCTACAAATGTTTTAAAAGTATATGCTAGTTATTGTTATATGGCACAAGTAAGAATGCCAATTCTCTTTTTAAAAAGATTAATTTTATGTGTGTGTGTGCGCATGTGGAGATGGATAGATTGATAGATAGATGTGTGTGTGTGTGTGTGTGTGTGTGTGTGTGTGTGTGAGAGAGAGAGAGAGAGAGAGAGAGAGAGAGAGAGAGAGAGAGAGAGAGAGAGAGAGAGAGAAAAGGTAGGTATGTGTAGAAGCTAGAAGGCATCAGATCCTCTGGAGATGGAGTTATAGGAGAGTGTGAGCTGTCTGACTGATGTGGGTGCTGTAAACTGAACTCTAGTCTTGGGTCAGAGCAGCAAACACTTTTAATGGCTGAGTCAGCTTTCCTGCTCCAGGGATGACAATTATTACCTTAAAGGTACATTAATTTATGATAAATGTAAGTAAAGGTGGGACAACTATCGTTCAAATAGAAACTAAGTCCAAACTAAGGTCTTCAGGACCTATGCTCCTTCTATTAATACTAACCGATTATCATGCCTCCCACAGCTTTGGTTCAAGGATCTGGCTCCTACTTCGCCACTTTCTTCCTTTGGCTTTCAGAGGCAGGCTTTTGGAAGTTATAAAGCAGTCTACAGCCATACCACCCTGAACGTGTTCTATCTTGTCTGATCTTAGAAGCTAAGCAGGGTCAGGCCTGGTTAGTACTTGGATGGGAGACTAGGTTATTATTTGGATGGGAAGTTATAAAGTTGATTTTAGTGAAGTTGTGCTGCTCTCTACAGAAATAAGAGGATATTTGTTGGAAAGGAATAGTAGGAGAGATTGCTGAGCTCTCCTGCTGAGAGAACTGAATTAGGAGGTTAGTAGTAGAAAGAGATAAGACCACAATGCTCTGTTTTTTGTGCTTTACCAAATGTGAGGTTGGTATCAAACAAGTATGTTTGAGAGAGGAAATTAGAGAAAGATAGAGGGAGGGGAAAACTAAGGAGAATAAGAAGAGCAAGACAGAAGCCTTGGACTTTGGGTTTGTGAATTTTATATTAATATTTCCCCTTATCAGGGTGTAATATATCTTGCTTAGTGAAGTCAATTGGTTTTCCATACTTGCTAGTCTTGAGAATGGGACAGGGAACGACTTGCTGAAAATTTTATAAGTCTTTGCAAAATAGGAAACCTATCAGATAACACAGATGTGTAAGGGCCTGAACAGCAGGCAATAATCTGAGAACCCTGAAACAAATACTGACTGAATGGTAGTGTTCTTAGGACAGACTCAGATAAAAAGAATGGGAAGAGGGTAGGTTAAGGACACGCTCTTTCTTCAGATCGCCAATTACTTTAAATTGCTCTGATTTGGAGAGTCAGAGGGGCATAATAAGTTGGCAGCTTCTCTTAGGCTAGGACAAATTCTGATTATCATGGCAAAGAGTCTAAAAGCTTTCAAACTTGAAAGGGCCTTCTCTAAGCTTAGGTTTGGAAATTTGGCAACTAATATTTTATGCTAACTGAGCAAGTTAAAACTTTTTATGAGACAAGGGTAATAACCCACACTAACTTCTGATTATTCTCCCTCAGTTTCTGAAGTACTTGGAGTACACACATTAGAGGGAAAGGAACCCAGGTCTCTTGACAAGAGCAGTAAGTGTGCTTCCAGCCCCTCCCTCATTCCCTCTTAGAAGGCCTTCTGCACAGCCCTTATTTCCTTCCACTAAATATCCCCAAATTTCTACATGACTTTTTAATACATGCCCCCAAAGAGCCCTGGTTATTAGACATCGCCTCATTACTCCAAAAAACCCATGTCCTCCTACCCTCCTTATTAAGTGCTTTCACTGATTTGTTTGCTCAGATTAGCATCCTGTATACATTTGGTTTGGTTTTGAGACAGAGTCTCTTGTGGCAGGCAGGCCTCAAATCTTTACGTACCAAGGATGACTTTGGACTTCTATCTTCTTGCCTCCACCTCTCCAGTGTTGGTTACAGATGGACACCAGGTTTAGGCAATACTAAGATTAAACCTAGAGCCTCAGCCTGCTGGGCAAGCACTTTCCCAACTAAGCTGCATATCCCACAACAATTTTACACACTTTATCTAGTGAATTTATGCCAATCTATCACGGTCTACCACTTCTTTAAATCATCTCCATCTTTGTGAAGAGTAAGTGTGCTCTGGGAAACAGTGTGTTGGAGAATTTTAAAATAATAATACAAAAATAGTAATACAAGATTAGAAAAATACCCAAACTGAAATTCTGTCAGTAACTAAACGATTATCAATGTTATCTGAGCTTTGAGTGGTTTTTTCTACTCTACTTCTTTCCCATTATTCATCATTTGCCCACTGTGTCAATTGTGAGTGAATTCTATCCAGATTCTGCCATTGAGCACTTCTGAATCTAATAAATGAAACATATACATATATGAATAATTAGAATTTAAAATTAGAAAAACAGTGACTAAATATCAAGGGAGCATAACAAAAAATCCTCTAGGGGTCAGAAGAAGTTAAATTCAGTGTCTGTGTAGAAAAAAAAAAAAAACCATTTGAGTTTGGCCTTGGTGCATCAATAAAAATCATGCAAGGATCCAAAAATACATAGGAAAGTATTAGTATAAAAAGTTATGCAAATGCTAGGGTTAGTATTTTAACTGGTATAAAAGGTTAGAAGAAACTTTTCTAAGGCAAGGTGTAATAAGGCAAGGAATGAGTCAATTCCTTGTTTCTTTATGCACAACCTCCAAATATTTTCCTTCAAAAGAAGTTATGAGTTCCCTTGACTTCAGGGTCTCCACCTTATCTCTAGCCTTTTCTTCCAGCACTCTAAAGAGACTATATTAAATTACATATGAACACTTTCCAGGGCCAGGAAGGTCTGGCAGCAGAAGACCAATTTAAGGAGAATCACTGGCATTGCTCCAAGACAAGGAGAGAAATTAATATACCAGCAAAACAAGTGAGCCAACTTAAGTTCATATACAGAATAAAGGCAATTACCTCAGGTCCCACTTTTGGGATAGGGCTTAAAGCAGAGGAAAAGCTTGAAGGCAGATAAAATATATTTAACCACCCACTTTCCTAACAAAGTTCCACTAGGATACTTGTGGTTCCTCTGCAAGATATACGTTCCTAAGCTGTTCATCACTCTACTGTTTACCACTACTACTTGGGTTCAGACAGAAAACAGTCTGTCATTTTCACTTCTATGCATGGACATTATCACTATGCAAAATGCCTGGATTTTCTTTTTATGTTCTTTTTCTTCATCCTTAGAGTGCCCCCCCCCACCCTGCCCTTTGGAAGAAACATCAAGGCTGGGCTGGAAATCAAGTTCAGTACTTAGCTCAAAAGTGGTACACTAACTACAGACATACTCCAGTTCATATGAATTCATTTCCATTCCAATTCCACTTTACCATTGGTACTGGTCACTATAAGGAAAAGTATTTCACTGAGACTTGCCTATGATTTTCTGGGAAGCATCTGGGTATGCTCTTCTCCAGTGGTTCAATTCTGTGTTTTCTTTGGGAGGTCTTTGTCAAAATCCCCTGGGTGATTGAACAATGTGGCTTGTGCAAAAATAATTGAAACAAACAAACAAACAAACAAACAACAACAAAACTCTTAAAACACAACCCACTAAGAAATCAGAGTTATTGATAAGAAAGTACAATGTGAAACTGGTAAGGAGCAGAATGGTGCTGGTGATGAAATTATTTGTAATCACAGAGAAAAATAAAATCCTCAGTAGGATTTTTTTAAAAACAGCTTTTCAATTTTCAAGGCAACTTCCCAGGCAATTTTGTATTCTTGCTGTACTTAATAACATCTTAGACCAACTCTAGTTCTTATTATACAGCTGTGATAGTAATTCTCACACACTGTATTATTAACACACATCATATTATATAGCTACATACAGTAATTTAATATCTTAATACCCATCTGGAAAAGGAAAAGTTAGCCCAGCAGGCCCAACTTTATCAAATCCTATATATTCTCCGAAGTGCTCACCTATGTGACTAGTCCTCAGTTGGCTCTTGAGAATTGAAGTCTTAGAATGATCCCTGTGCTACAAATTGACAAGGGCATCGTGAATGCCTGAAATCTTGAACTATGCAATAAAAAAGTGTCTAGATAGCTTTTACAAAATGTAATTTATTGTCCTTTTTTCTGTGGGATCTGGGTTTTGAGTAATTCCACTCAATTACTAAAGCCCATGCTTCCTTTTCAGAGAGTATTCCTGAGAAAACTACTTTCCCTGTGTTTCTGTAGTTCATTGCTTAGGAATTAAGCATATCCTGTGTGAGTCTAATATTGAGAAAACATTGGAAACTTATTCCTGGGATCGTCAAGGCTTTGCCTAATGTACTTTTTGTCCTTTATAGGTGC
This sequence comes from Peromyscus maniculatus bairdii, assembly GCF_049852395.1. Lineage (NCBI taxonomy): Eukaryota > Metazoa > Chordata > Mammalia > Rodentia > Cricetidae > Peromyscus > Peromyscus maniculatus. Next base: position 81,593,879 of record NC_134875.1, on the reverse strand, counting down.
TGCTTTCTATCTTTTTGCTATAACAAATAGTGATCTGATTATAATGACTTCTGAGTACTTTTAACAAATCATCAAATGCAGAACTGGTATTGGGTATACTGTCTCACAATGTCACTATGGATTATCACCTCTACTTTATATTAAAGGAAACCGAGTTTCAGGAAAATCAAATGACTTGAGTTGAAATGAGAATTAAATTCTTTATAAATTTTACGTTCTTTATAAATCTAATGTTCTATTGCACTAGAATATTCATCATATATATTTTATGGAAATTAGAAAGCAGATAAAATAGTATGATAGAGCCTAGACTTTCAGATCTGATAGTCATTAACTGTATGTCCCAAAGCCCACATTTAAAAGAAAGAAAGAAAAAAGGAAGTAGGTGCATATCTAAAGATGAAAAGTTTACCAGAGTAAAGTTGAACTTCTCTGTTCCTATTCTATGCATTTCACCCCCATTTCAAGGTGTTTGAGGTTACACTTATATTTTACAAGACTATATGGCCAAGGAAAGAAATTACAATTTAAAGACTGACTAGTCATGATATGTATGTCTTCCCAAAATGGTCTATCTTGTTCCTGAGAACTAAAACTTTACACAAGTTTGAGAAAGATTAGCTTTGGTCAATGTGGTTACTAGAGTAAGAATGGAAAGAAAAATCTGCAGCCTCCCCTGGCCTGATCTTGTGACTATAATAACCTTGCATTTCTCTAAACTTCCAATGACTGACTTTCTTCCTTAACACTGCGTGGTCTCTTACTGACTACGTTGTTATGTTCTGACAGTGGTGAAGACAAGGCTTGGTAGTGAAATAGACAAACAGATTCAATAAACTTTTCTATGCAGTTTAGCATTATAAAATGTACGTGATAAGGGGTGTGTGTGTGTGTGTGTGTGTGTGTGTGTGTGTGTGTGGTTTTTGTTTGCTTATTTATTTGCCGCCCTGGGGTTTGATCCTAGGGCCTTCTGAAGGCAGGCAAGTACTTTACTACTAAACTATGTCCCTTGCCCATTATTTATATTTTAAAGAGAACAACAATCAATGAATTATTATGAAACTTTGCTTTTATCTTTAACATTAAAACCCCATTGTGTGGGTCAGGCATGGTGGCACACACCATTAATCCCAGGACTCCAGAGAGAGGAGGGTGGATTTCTGTGAGTTCGAGGCCAGCCTGTTCTATATAATGAGTTTCAGGACAGCCAGAGCTATGCAGAGAGACTCTGTCTCAAAAATAAAATAAGTAAAAAAAAAAAAACCCAAAACAACAACAACAACAAAAAAACAAATAAAATCCTATTGTGTGAATTTCAAGGCCCTGAGCTGAGCATTTATTTTTTTGGCATGGGCAAAATTTTACAGTGAGCTGGGCAGATAGGTAGATAGCAGCCTTGTAGAAATGAATTTTGTATCTTGCAATAGCTTCCTAGAGTGTTTTACCTCTCAGAGTTTGGCATCAGCAAGTCTAGTCCTTTTTACAATGTGTGCATGTTTTCACAGACTTATATCACTTATAAAAGAAACTTATTTGTTGATGCAGACAATATTGGGTTGGTTGTACAGTAGGCAAGAGTGGGAAGATTTTCACTTTTTCAGAGGTAAATAAAACTCTCACAAATTAATATTAGTAGAAATGAACATCAACGTAGGTTTACTTTTCTCTGTCATACACAGCGGGGAACATCTAGGGAGAAAGTAGAGACAGCTCAATTATTTACAGAGGTATTCTCAGACACAAGCTACCACATGACCTGTCACATTGTATCCTAATAAGATATAAAGAAAGGGTGTATATTTGGGTGGTTGGAGAAGTGGGGTGGAGCTGAGAGGAGTTGGGGGAAACAATAATCAGAACATATTATGTTTAAAGATCTATTAAAAAAGAATGTAATGCTCAAGAAAAAAGAGAATGGTAAGGCACTGTAATTAGGTTTAAATGCCACAACAGGAAAAAAAAAAACCTGGCCTGGACAAGAGAAAAAGGTAGATATTTGCTGTCATTAAAAAGCTCTTGCTGGGCATGGTGGCTTACACCGTTAGTCCCAGAATTTAGAAGGCTGAGGAAGAATGACTACAATTCTAAAGTCAGTCTGGGATACAAACTGAGTTAAAGGCCAGCCTAGGCTACGGAGTGAGATCTTATTTCACAAAACAAATAAACAAACAGGCAGACCCCTCCAATTTTAGGGCTGGGAGTGATGTCATAGACCTAAAATCCCAGCACTTGTAAGGTAGAGGCAGGAAGAGTATGTGTTCAAAGCCAGCCTGAGTTTCATAGCCAGTTTGATAAGAGCTTATGTTACATGAAATCTTGTTTCAAACACACACATGCATACAAATAAGAGCTCTAGCTTTGATAAATGATTACAATTATGAATCTAACACAGGCCCTCCTCCAACAACCACATACACATAGTCATATGAACATAACATTCAGAAACTAAGGACATTCTTCAAGCCAGTGTCTATTTACAAACTTTAAAAACAAACAAACAATTCACTGACTTTGATAGGAAAAGGGGCAAGAGTACTTAAAATTCAGAGGGAAAACCGAAGCAGGCAATCTAAAACAGTGTTGTACATCAACTCACAGATCCCTCCCATTCTGTACATTGCATCAGTAGTTTTCAGTTAGGATAAATCTTTTTCTCTGGAGGCTGAAGATGAAAGCACAAGGGTTCCAGAACTCCCTTTCTACTTGACTAATACCAAGACTTGCTTCTGTTAAAATTTAGGTGATGTGATCAGTCACAAAGAGAGAAGTACTTAGCTAATTAGAGTTCTTTGTCGTCTTTTGGTTTAGGCCTCACTCACTTTCCTCAACTGTAAAATAAAGGTACAGAACTGGGCCTCCCAGGCCAACCGATGTTCCTGTGGTTCTTTGACTCTATTACAAGTACCAGATAGTTAGCATTATAACCCAGATAACGTGGTTCAAAGTTCCTACTTTGCAATGAGGTCAGCAAGGAGCATAAACTTGACATGACATGATCAAATCTTATCTAGCTCCATGGTTATCCCCCAGAGATGGAAGGTAAGTCCCTATTGCTGAGGACACTATCTACTTCAGAAACCGGCCCAGAGACCCCTGAGCTAGAACTTACCTGAATACCCCCTCCCTGAGGACTAGCTTTCATGGTACCAGAAGGTACCATTCAAACTTCCAAAGGAGGGAGGAAACTAATACTCCCTCTAGGCCATAATGCCTATCAACCACATCAATGACCAGCATGCCACGATTATCCTATAGGGTTAGTAGTGGCACACATACTTTGTCAGTATCACTAACTGGATTTAATACCCTCTCAACAAGAAGGAGAAACCATGCCTGGTACTGGAAATCTACCCAACTGCTCAGTGTTAGTGAAATCATGAATCTTGAAGGAGAATATACAAACACTAATTTACTAAACCAACATTACCCAACAGTAATCTATAAACATTTGCCTTTATACTCATAGATAAGTGTAGTCTTCACCCCTTATCAAGGAAATTTCTCTTTGTAACAGATAGAGACCACTACAGAAAACCACAACCAATCAAACTGCAGAGTTGTGAAGTCCATTCCCAATGGATACATACATCTACATTTACAACCAATTGCGCTACCCCCACAGACACTTGTTTATTATTTTATTTTTAATTAAGTAGTAGGTTTCCTTATGGTATATTGTTACATACTTAGTTTTGGTTGACACTCTGTACTCCTCTCCCCTGTCTCTCTCTGCCTTCCAAATTCCCTGTTGACAACAATATTCCTCTTCTCACTTTGATATTACATGTATTCTGATGCCCTTCTCATCCTTAAGCCTTACAGCTCTCTTTCTCTGTTTCAGGAGCCCCTTTCTAGTTTCCTAGTGATTATACACACTCTTTCTAATGTGATGATATGTGTATATATATATATATATATATATAATATATATATATATATAATTTAGAAGCTAGTATCTAAATATTAAGCAGAATGTGAAGTGTTTGCCTTTTTGAGACTGGGTTGCTTCAATTAATTTATTTTCCAGTTCTATCAGTTTTACTGAAAATTTAATAATTCATTTTTCCTTATGACTGAATAAAATTCCATTGTGCATATGCACTACATTTTCATTGTCCATTCGGCTATTGATGGACATCTAGGCTGATTCCATATCCTTGCTATTGTGAATAATGCAGCAGTAAACATGGATATGCAAGTATCTCTGTGGAAGGACATCGTTCTTTGGGTATATGCCCAGCAGTGGTATAACTGGACCATGTAATAGTTCTATTTTAAGTTATTTTACAAACTTCCACCACTGATTTCCACACTGGTTGTATCAGTTTAGATTTCTATCAATGGTGTTAGTGTTCCTCTTTCCCAACATCCTCACCAAGATTAGTTGTCATTTGTTTTCCTGATGTTAGCCATTTTGACTCAAAGTAATTTTAATTTGCATTTACCTGTTGGCTATGGCTGTTAAACTCCTTGAAAAGTATTTATTAAGAATTTTCTGCAAGCTCTCTGTTCACTTCTTTAGCCAATTTAAAAAATGTTCAGTTGTTTGTTTTCTTATTTAATTGAGTTATTTGTATGTAAAATGACTAAAGTTTAATGCTTCCATAATCTTGCAACGATTTCTGACTTTCTAGGTGTTAGCAATTACTTGATCATCTAGTGGTCATTTCACAGAAATTTCATCATTCTGGTAGATGGAGCTATAATCCTGTGGATATTGCATTTTCTATCCATGTAGGGAGCCGCTATTCAAAGATGGCGCTGGCTTCCTGGTAGCCTAGCTGTAAACAACTCCATATTTGGCTATGATGCACGAGTATGGTAATTGGCCTTATGTCTTCAGCCTATCCCGTGGCTCCTCGTGCTAGCATTCTGGCGGGACCCAATCCCAGTACGGCACGTTTGCCTGATTCCCTTTATAAGCAGCTGCAGTTTAGTTCTCGGGGCCCCTCACCTCCCGCTCTCCCTTGATCAAGAGGCGCTCCAATAAAGTGTGTTCTGAGACGGATCCTCGCATGGTGGTCGTTCTTCCTCGCTGGCCGAGGAGCGCGCCGCAACTGGTGCCGAAACCCGGGAAGGAAACCCGGGACGGGAAGGAAACTTTGGACACCAGGTGAGGGGTCGAGGAGGATTCAGAACTCAGCACACGGAGCGGTGACGTCGGTGAGTTCTCCAGGAACGGTGACGTCGGTGGGTTCGCCAGGAAAGGCGGTGACGTCGGTAAGTTCTCCAGGTATGCTGATTGCTGGGATAAATCCGTTTGTGCTTGCTTTTGTGTTCATTCCTATGACAATTGTTGTTCTACTTGGCTGTTTTGTATATGCATGTCTCAAGGAAGAACGCAATGTGGAAATCATTAGAAAGGGACGCAAGGCATTAATTAAGCACCAGGATAGTCTATCAGAATCAGACGTTAAAGGGGAGAACTTAAGTAGGCCTAAAAAGGAAGGATATCCAGTATTAGACGGTGAGTTAGACCCTGATGAGGAGGATTTAGAGGAAGCTGCCGCTGAATATGAGGAAGAGAGACATGGGCGGCAGCGACCTCCTCCTTATAATGTTTCTGCTGGGGTGAATGTGGAACCAACGGCGCCTTCGGGACCACATCCACCCTCGGCAACACCTTCGTGCCTGCAAACAGGTAGAGGTTGTCGTTTTATCAGGAGAGACACCTGGGCGCGGCTAGCGTCCGCGTTTCCAGTCTTTGAAGATCCGCAAACAAACAACAGATACCATGAACCTGTGCCTTATAAACAATTAAAAGACCTGGTTGAGGCTGCTCGAGCCTACGGAATAACGGCCAGTTATACCTTAACATTATTGACTAGGCTCACTACTCAGGCTATGACTCCAACAGATTGGTTTGAAATAGCTAGAGCATGTTTAACTACAGGGCAGTATCTGGACTTCAAATCTATAGTTACAGATAGAGCCCAGGTACAAGCTAGAATTAATCTTCAGAATAATCAACCACAGTGGACGGTTGACATGCTACTGGGTCAAGGACAATGGACCGTAAATCAGACGGCATATCCTATTGAAGTTTATCAGCAGATAAATGAGATTTATTCTAAAGCTTGGAAATCATTACCAAATAAAGGAGAAGTATTGGGGAATTTGACTAAGATCATTCAGGGACCTAATGAACCTTTTTCAGATTTCGTAGCTAGAATGATGGAGGCAGCAGGAAAGATATTTGGAGATGTAGAAACAGCTATGCCTCTGGTTCAACAATTAGTATATGAGCAAAGCACAAAAGAATGTCGTAGAGCTATTACCCCGTGGAAAGGAAAGGGATTAGAAGCTTGGCTAAAAGCCTGTCGGGAAATTGGGGGACCGCTAAGTAATGCTGGCCTAGCGGCAGCAGTTCTTACAACCACACAAGCTGTACAAGGGAGAATTCTAATCATTCTCAGAGAGGTTATGGGGAATCCTTGTGCTGGCTGGGGGCCAGGTGCTAGGCATCACCTTTGCAGTGGAGGTTCAAACTGCTGCAGCTGGTCCCTGTCTCCAGAGATGCAAGCTTGGCCATTTCAGCCTCTTCAGGTGGAAGGAGTTAATGGCTCCAAACCATCCTTCATACCTCTACTTCCCTAAATGCACAGTTGCAAGGTGGCCTTATGGTGATTAACCAGTGCATTGACTTGGTACAAGAACAAGTTGACATCCTTTGGCATCTGGCCCAGTTGGGCTGTGAGTGGAGAATGCCTGGTTAGTGTCACTATCGTGCAGTTTCAAAATGGTTCCTGAGCAGCAAATTTGTCTAAACAATTGTCCAGTTATCTTATAGGAAATTGGTCCGGAGAATTTGAAGAGACCTTGGAGAAACAGAGTGGCGGTGGTGACCATCAACTCCACACCAGTGGACCTCAGCATGGCAGAGGGACTGTCCTCCTGGATTGCTTCTACCTTTTCCCTGTTTAGAATGGGTGGGGGTAGGGTATATTTTTGGCATGCTGCCTTGGAGGATGCGTGTTTTGTCTGTGGTTGGTCTGCCGTTTGCGAGCACGTACAAAAAGGACAAGGGCATTATCACTCAAGCATTGGCCGCTTTGGAGTGTGGCGCCTCCCCCCAGATACCTAATATCCACACAGCCTTTGCACCCCCAGGACTGGTTAGTCCATTGCACTCCGGAAGGTGTGTGGACAATTAAGCACAGGATGCCAGGCTCATGCACTGCACTTGAAGTGTAGGACATTTTCCTTCCTTCAAGGAGAGCAAGTCTGACTGCACATGGAGTCACATAGCCTTTGCACCCTTAGGACTGGTTAGTCCATTGCACTTGGGAAGGTATGTGGACAATTGTTATATGCATAGCCTTTGTACCCCAGGGACTGGTTGGTCCATTGCACTCGGGAAGGTATGCAGGCAATTATGCACAGTTAACTCATCCTCGATCGGTCAACACATCATGAGGTGGGGACCTGATTGGATGAAATACTTGTGTTGCAGAAATCAGACCTATACTCTCTCCTGCGGCTTAATTAATAAAGAGGGGGGAGATGTAGGGAGCCGCTATTAAAAGATGGCGCTGGCTTCCTGGTAGCCTAGCTGTAAACAACTCCATATTTGGCTATGATGCACGAGTATGGTAATTGGCCTTATGTCCTCAGCCTATCCCGTGGCTCCTCGTGCTAGCATTCTGGCGGGACCCAATCCCAGTACGGCACATTTGCCTGATTCCCTTTATAAGCAGCTGCAGTTTAGTTCTCGGGGCCCCTCACCTCCCGCTCTCCCTTGATCAAGAGGCGCTCCAATAAAGTGTGTTCTGAGACGGATCCTCGCATGGTGGTCGTTCTTCCTCGCTGGCCGAGGAGTGCGCCGCATATCCACACAGAATATGGTTTGAGAATGATAATTATTCTATTCAGCGCACAAGCAGATATTCTACTACATCCTACAAACTACTTCAACACAAACGTCTTGAGAATGTATGTTAAACGCACAAGTTTAAATAGACCTACAGTTTGATCCAACAAGTACATTGCTAGGAATCTACCAAAGTAAATTAGAAATATGTATTTTACACAAAAAAACCCTACAAATACATGTTTACAGTAGCATAATTTCCCAACGTCAGAAACTGTCAAGATGCCTTTTAACAAGATATTGGATAATTACTCCTACAATAAAATAGTACTCAGTAGTAAAAGTAATTACTTGATGAGATTGGGCATATTCAGGGTCATATGGCCAAAGACCAAAAGGGACTATTTTAAAAAGGCACTACCAGCTCACATGCTATGAACTGAATCTTAAACCAGTTTTGCTAAGAAACAGGAACTATACCCGACCAGCTACATATTCTATTACTATATTAATGTGCCATTGTGGAAAAGAGGAATATAGACATGGAAACCCATCAGTAGTGTCTGGATATTAAGAGAAGAAGTCCTGGTTGGTAATGAAGAGGATTGACAGAAGAACTTTGAAAGTGATACAACTCTTCTGTATGGTACTAGGGCATATTCTCTAACGCTGTCAAAAATCATACACCTCTAATTCACAAAGAGATAGCTTTAGTACATGTAAATTTAAAAGTCAACCAAGATGTTAGAGGATCACAAGATAAAATGTAAAATGTGATAAATGAATCTAACTATATTAAAAATGTATGATATATATGTATATGTATATGTATGATATATATGTATATGTATATATATATATCCTATAAGGCAGATTCAACTTGAAAAAATTGTATTGTGACTCAAAACTGTAAGGATAAAGAACTGAACATAAACATTCTTGTCAGTCAGTTTGTTTCTCATGGGGAAAAATAGGTCAATTCTGAAACTGGTTTGCATGTGTTGGGATCGAAGAAATCAGTAAATGGATAATGGGTAGTAGAAGCCATAAAAAAATCTGTAGATAAACAGGAACAGAATACTAGATTAGTGCTGGATTAGTTTAAGATATGGGTTTGCAGTCATATTTAGCTTAATATACATACAAATGGATATATATAATTGCAGATGAGCATGTATGTATAGATTAGTTCATGAATGTGTATTGTTTAATTTGTCAATTGAGAAAGTATAGAAACAATGATAGTTTAGTAAGAATGGATACTCTCTGATCTTGGTTTTCAAATACACCCTCCAACAAAAGGAACCAAGGTTCTTTGGAGAAATTGCAGATTCTAGGTTTATGGAAGGAAAAATACAATGTGAGTCTGGAGTATTTTGAAGAACTAAAAAGTGAGGGAGCTAAAAAGATAAAATTCATGCTTCATGTCAACAGAGTATAGAAACTAATCTGAAAGAATCCCTAATGGTCAAAGTAGGAATAATTTGAGCAACAAAACAGATAAGGTAGTATTGGCTTAAAAACCCAACATCTAAAACACTTATAAGTTTATACACATTTAAGTAAATGATTAAACAGTCAACGAAAGATGATCTTCTTTAAAGAAGAACTCCAAATTGTATATCTACTTTTATAAATTGTATTATATGAAGCACACACTTTTTTTTTTTATAGTGGCACACACTTTTAATCCCAGCATTTGGGAGGCAGAGGCAGGCAGATCTCTGAGTTTGAGGACAGCCTGATCTACACAATAAGTTCCAGGACAGCCAGGGCTACACAGCGAGACACTATCTCAGAAAAAAAAATGAATTATATGTCTACATATGTAAATATATACAAGTATTCTCCCTTTCAAGGAAGTTGAGCTGGCGTGGGTAGATGTCTCAAGCATGGAAAACAGGGAAAGGGAAAGGGAAAGGGAAAGGGAAAGGGAGGGGAGAGGAGGGGAGGGGAGGGGAGGGGAGGGGAGGGGAGGGGAGGGGAGGGGAGGGGAGGGGAGGGGAGGGGAGGGGAGGGGAGGGGAGGGGAGGGGAGGGGAGGGGAGGGGAGGGGAGGGTTTTTCTCCAAAACTCATAACCTTGGGCAATTACAAGAAAAGTATCAGACTGACAAATTGAGGGGAATTGTACAAAAAAAATCTGACCAGTAAACCTAAGAAACTGTCACAGGTTGGAGAAGACTAAGGAAATATGAAGATCAAATGTTTTGAATTATCATTATCCCGATTTTTTAACACAAAGATGCTAGTATAGAAAACTGATGAAATCTGCAGTTTGAAACAATACCACAGCAATGTAAGAGAAGAGAGAATCTTGTCATCAATATATGAAAATATTTGGACTTCATTTTAAATTTTTCTGTAAATATAAAATTAGCCCAATTATTTTAAAAATTAAACTATAAAAGCATACATGAAATACTCATTCACAGAGTTCATAGTTTAAACGGTATCTGTTAGATTTCTCCTTAACATAGGAGGGAAGAATTGTCTCTCCTGAAGCCGGAAATTCATTATGTAACTGTGACCTTGAACAAGTTTCTTTATTTAATTCTAGGCTTGAATTTTCAGTATGTACCATGAGGGATTGAGCAAAATTGCCTCAAAGGCCCATTCAGCTCTATCCAGTCTGGGATTCTTTTTGGCTGTGTGGGAAGCAGAAACAGAGACCCAAATCTTCCTTAGGGGGTTGTTTAACAAAACCATCTGCTTTACTAATACAAGATCAAAGTGGAATGCTCAATTCACCTTCCAGGCACCAGGAATCCTATAGAGACGGCTTCAGCTAAGAATCAGAATGAAACTATATGTGGTGTCCGTCTCCAATCTGGGAAGTGTTTTGTGTTCTCCAGGAAACGAGGGCAGTGTGAAAGCCAAAATATAGGTGGGGTTTAAGAACAGAAAATGGGCCTAACCTAAATTTGTATCTTGATGTTTAAGTTGTATATTGCTTCATGCCAAAGAATGACTGACTGCTCAACCATGGTGCTTGAGCAAGGACAGATTGCTAGTTAAACAAAATGCTTTCAAAATGCCTATTATCAGATACAAGGAGGTAATATTTGAGAATGAGTAATGTTCTAGAAGAAACTTGGACCTAGTTGAAGAAATCACATTATTAATACTCCCTATCTTTGATGGTCTTTGGTTAGGGCTGGAAAGGTGGCTCAGTAAGACTACCTGCTGCTCGAGCATGAGGACATGAGTTTGAGGCCCCATCATCCATGTAGAAAGCCAGACATGAGTGTGAGGAAGCCAGAAACCCTAGTGGGACAGAGACAAGGGCATCAGTGGGGCTTTCTGACTGTCATCCTGGCTCTATGGTTCAGTGAGAGACCTTACAAGGCAGAGAGTGATAGGTCAGGCCACCTGATGTCCTCCTTTGGCCTCTGTACACACACACACACACACACACACACACACACACACACACACACACACACACACACACACCACACACACACTTTAAGAAATGAAGGTTTTCCTTTGCTCAGTCTAAACTCAGTTTTACTCTAAGGAAACTACTCTTAACCTTCTAGAACCAGAATGCACTAGCTTCAGACGTTAGCATTACATTAACGGCTTAATAAGAAAGAGATGGCTGAGAAAAATGTGCACCCTCACTTTCGAAGATGGTGGCTGTGTGTGATAAATATGTATACTCACACACAGTACACCAACCTCAAAACTAAAGGGCTAGATCACCATCTTGAACAACATTTAAAGCACCAAAAGTTTTCTAGCCCATTCTAGCTGCCTATAACCCATGGTCAGATTAGACTAGAGAAGGAAATAAACTTAAAATTCAGCAAAGGTGTCCAAATATTATCAGCCTGCAAGAGAATTAAAGAGGCTCTTATATATACAGAGTGGCATGGTGGAATGTGATTATAATTCTAACACTCAGAATGGAGGACCATGAATTTGAAGACAGTATGGGCTACACAGTGAGTTAGAGGCCAGCCTAGGCTGCATAGTGAGATAATATCTTAAAGGAAAGGAAAGGAAAGAGACAAGCAAGAAAAGGGAATAAGGTTATTACTACCCCATTTAACTGAGTAATGCTTAGACCTAATAGCTACAGTTATATTTCATGTTTCCCTCAGTGAAATTTTAATAGTTCTCTAAGTGTGACAGACAAGCCCAGAAGCTCACATTTCACCTGGTGAGTCCATGAATTTGAAACCAAAGGGTCTTTCTGCAGAGGTTGCTTATTAAGGCAGAGTCTTGTATGCATATTTATATTTACATAATTCTAATAAAGAGCAAGGAAAGCATTTAGGTCCAGTTATTATAACTTATTTCACAATGTATTTTTCGCTTACTTTCTTCTAATACATTTTTTTTTCAGAGCAGAAGCTCCAATCATATGATATGCTGGTTATTTTTTTGTGAACTTGACACAAGCTAGAGTTATCTGGGAAGAGGGAACCTCAACTTAGAAAATGTCTCCATCTGATTGGCCTGTAGGCAAATCTGTGAGGGCATTTTCTTGATTGATGATTGATGTGGGAGGAGCCAGGACATTGTGGGTAGTGCCACTCCTGGTAAAGTGGTCCTAGGCTATATAAGAAAGCAGGCTGAACAAGCCATGGGAAGCAAGCCAGTAAGTCGTACCCCTCTATGGCCTCTGTTTCAGTTTCAGTCTCCAGGTTTCTGCTTTGAGTTCCTGCCCTGACTTTCTTGGATGATTGACTATAAAGTTGTAAGTCAAATAAGTCTTTTCCTCTCCAATTGGTTTTGGTCATGCTGTTTTATCACAAGAGAAAGCAAACTAAGACATATGGCAATATAATATATTGTTTTAATTTGTACATAATTTATACAAAAATAAAATGTGTTTTTTTTTATTTTATTAATAAATCCATAAATATATTAACTTAAAATATTTAGTTTCAATGCCGGTTTGCAACAATCAGAAGCCAAATGGAATACTATACAAAAAAGAGAAATCAGAGGGGAAGATACATGGGGAAATAGAAGCGGGGAAGCAAAACTGGCCAGGAAAAAAAAATAAAATAGAAATAAATATGAAAAATTGGGCAAAAATGATCAAAAATACATTATGTACATGTACGAACTTGTAAAATAATAATAATTTTTTTTTTAAAAAAAGGGCTGGAGAGATGGCTCAGTGGTTATTTCAGAATTTACATAAACACTAAGTGGGTATGGTGAGAGTCCCTAGAGCAAGCTGGCTAATGAGGGTGGCTAATTAGCAAGCTGGCTAATCTGTGAGCTCTGGATTGGATTCAGAGACTATGATGATTTATTGTGAAAGAACACTGACGATAATTTCTGACACTGAGCTTGGACCTCCACATACGTGTGTACACATATGGACCTGTACCAATACTTACACATGCAAGCTGCATACAGATACACATGGATACAATGCACAAATATGAAAATGGAAAATTGAAAAAAAGAAGCAAAAGAAACAAACACGGTGATAAACTAAGGAAACAATGAAGAAATTGGTGTCACAAGTAGTTGTGAGTTGCCCGATGTGAGTTCTGGGAACCCAACTCTAGTCCTCTGAAACAACAAATATTCTCTTTTTAACCTCTGAGCTACCTCTCCAGACTTCTAAATGTCTTCTTTCTTCCATTCATTTATTTATTTAGGTGGGTTTTTTTTTGTTACTTTTTTTTATAGGGCCTCCTTATATAGCCCTTCATGGCCTGGAACTCACATAGATCTGCCTGTGTTTGCCTTCCAATTTCTGAGATTAAAGGCATGCACAACCATGCCAGGGATTTTATATGTTAAAACAATATGTTACTTTTTTGAGAATTTCATCTATCCATACAATGTATTTCGATTGTGTTAATTAATTCACACTTGTTCTCAACACCTTCCAGAGCCACCAGCCCCTCCCCTGCAACTTCACATAAAAGTTTTTTAAAAACAATTTATAAGGCCATCCTCCTCTGAAGCTTTGACAAATGTATGGCATGGATCCACCACTACAGTACCACACAACTTCACTGTCCTAAAAATTCACTATGCACTATTTCTTCCTCCCCCACAACCCTGCAATTACTGATTACTTTTATTGTCATCATAGTTTTGGTTTTCAAGAATATTGTATTAGTTGGAATTATATAATATACAGACTTTTCAGACTAATTTATTAAACTCAGCAATATGTATTTAAGATTTCTCTGTGTCTTTTTGGCTTCATAGCCAATTTCCTTTAAGGACTGAATATTCCATTGTATGTATCCAATACATTGTTTGTTTACCCACTGAAGGACATCTTGATGGGCTGAATAAGATGCAAATTATTGTATTGATTTAAGTTTTTAAAAAATCATTTGGATAAGTACAATAGCATTATATAGTGTGAGTACATTCAGTTTTATGAAGAAACTATCTTCCAAAATTGCTGTACCAATTTTGCATTGCCAGCAATGAACAAGAATTCCTATTACTTGATATCTTCATCAGAATTTGGATTTTTGGATTTTGCTCTTTAATAGAAGTACAGTGTTTCATGCTGCTTTAACAAAATTCCTTGGGTAATTTGTCAGTAATAAAAGTTTGTTTCTCACAGAGGTGGGATATGAAAAGCTTAAGATCAAGGTACTAAACTGGACTTACTATCTGGTGAAGGCTAACTTCTGTTCAATAGACGATAGCTTGTTGTTTGCTTCTGACATAGTAGAACAAAAGGGTTTAAGGGATGAACTAAATGATTGAAGTTATTTTTAATAATTTGTTTATAATTACTATATATTAATTATATACAATAATGTGTATCATTTATGGCATTTCATACATGTATAAATGTATTTTGTTGTTGGGCAATGGTAGTGCTTACTTTTAGTCCCAGCATTCTGGAGGCAGAGGCAGGCAGATCTCTGAGTTCAAGGCCAGCCTTGTCTACAGAGTGAGTTCCAGGACAGCCAAGGCTACACAGACACACCTTGTTTTGAAAAACACATATTCACCCCTATTATTATCTCTTCTTATCTCCCTCTTATTTCTAGTGATATCCTTCCTCTTCCCAACCAGTCCCTCTTCTACTTTCATTTCTTGTTTTGGGGTGTCACAATTACTTTAATTAGAGCTGTTTGTATAAGGGTTACTTACAGGAGCATTGGCAAGTTACCAGTGGCTACATTACTGAAGAAAATGTTTTCCCATCCCTCAGCAATCATAAACTGCCAATAGTACTGCAAAGTGGGGTGAATCTTCATTGTCCTTTTACTCCAGCAACCAATAAATTCTCTAGGAGGGGTGGGGCCTTGTGATCCCCTCCATCATTCATAA
The DNA here is from genome assembly GCF_049852395.1 of Peromyscus maniculatus bairdii. Lineage (NCBI taxonomy): Eukaryota > Metazoa > Chordata > Mammalia > Rodentia > Cricetidae > Peromyscus > Peromyscus maniculatus. The sequence continues at coordinate 81,578,790 of NC_134875.1, read as the reverse complement.
CAGACTGTTGATAGGCCCAATCTTATGCATGTCTTATATAAGCAATTACATTTCAACAGTGCAACAACCATGCTATAGCCCAAAGAGAGCAGTTAACAACATTCCTTCTTTTCTTCTTTCTACATTCTTTCTGTCTCCTTTTCTGCAAAGTTCCTCAAGCCTTGGAGCAGGTGATAGAGATGCTTCATTTAGGGCTGGGTAATCCATCGTGACTTATTGTCTTAGGTTTTAATGCTGTGAAGAGACACCATGACCATGGCAACTCTTACAAAGAAAACATTTAATTGAGATGATGGTGGCTTACAGTTTCAGAGGTTCAGTCCATTATCATTATGATAGAGAGCATGGTGGCATGCAGGCAGATATGATGTGGGCTACATCTTGACCACAAGGCAGCAGGAAATTGACTGTTACACTAAGTGAAACTTGAGAAAAGAGATCTCAAAGCCCGCCCCCACAGTGACACACTTCCTCCCACAAGACCACACCTACTCCAACAAGGCCACACCTCCTAATAGTGCCTTTCCCTTTGGGGGCCATTTTTTCAAACCATCACACATATTCTAAGCACTTTGACTACTTATGATACTGTGCAGTAACTGCTGCCCACTGCAAGGAAGCTTTCCTTACCAAAGCAGACGACAGCACTCATATATATGAGTTATAGTTATATATATATGCATAACTATAAATATTTAGAGGGCAACTTGATGGGTATAACATGTCCATTTAGCAAAACAAGATTGGTAGCTTACCTTCTCGGGCCTATGGCCTCCACAGCCACAGGTTTGTTATCATATTTACAGTAACAGGTATGAATTCCCTCCTATGAAGCAGGCCTCAAATGCAATGAGAAAGTGGCTGGGTATGCTCACAATGGACATGCCTGTATTGCATCAGCGGGCACAGCTTGTCTTGCAGGTCTGTAGTGTAGCATGCAGAGCCCATAGCTACGTAAGAATAGTCATGCTATTCTCTTCTAGCAGCTACATAGCTCTTCTGGCACTATGAAAGTTATCTAGCATAGAGGAAGTTTCTAGCTCAGTTCTAGCTTGATTTGCAACAGTACTAATTCGACCCATATAGGTAGAGCCCATACAGCTGAATTATTTCCTTTTAATATAATTACCTTGTGACTAAGTATTTTTTAATTTTTATTTTTATTTTATTTTATTTTTTAATTTTATAATTTAATTTAATTTAATTTTACATATCAGCCACAGATTCCCTTGTTCTCCCCCCTCCCGCCCCGCCCCTGCCTTCCCCCAGCCCCCCCCCCCATTACCATCTCCTCCAGGGCAAAGACTCCCCTGAGCATTGAGTTCAACCTGGTAGATTCAGTCCAGGCAGGTCCAGTCCTCTCCTCCCAGGCTGAGCCAAGTGTCCCTGTATAAGCCCCAGGTTTCAAACAGCCAACTCATGCACTGAGCACAGGACCCGGTACCACTGCCTGGATGCCTCCCAAACAGATCAAGCTAATCAACTGTCTCACTTATCCAGAAGGCCTGATCCAGTTGGGGTCTCCTCAGCTATTGGTTCATAGTTCATGTGTTTCCATTCGTTTGGCTATTTGTGACTAAGTATTTTTATTATCACTAATTTTAAGGTTCACATATAAAATGATGGCTTTGTTATATCATTTTCATACATATATACCATGAACATTGTTATTTACCCCTATAATCTCCCCCCCCATTATGCGGCATTTATCCTATCGTTGCCCAGGTATTTCAGTCATCCCAATATCTTCAAGGTTCATCTATGTTGTGGCATGTGACTGGATCTCCTTTTTGAAGCTGCATATTAGTCCATTATAGATATATAATACATTTCATTTATCCACCATACACAAACAAACATTTGGGTTGTTTATACCTCCTTTAAAATACAAGTTTTTCCTGGGATACCTAGGACCAGCTTTACCTCTGGTAAAGCAACCATATGGACTGGGATATGGAGCCCGGGGTGTACGTGTGCTGTCAACAGAGAAATCTCAAATGGCCAAGAAACACTTACAGAAATGTTCAACATCCTTAGACATCAGGGAAATGCAAATCAAAATGACTCTGAGATTCCATGTTACACCTGTCAGAATGGCTAAGATAAAAAAACACAAGTGGCAGCTCATGCTGACAAGGATGTGGAGCAAGAGGAACATTTCTCCATTGCTGGTGGGAGTAAAAACTTGTACAGCCACTTTGGAAATCAATATGGCGGTTTCTCAGAAAATTGGGAATTGATCTACCTCAAGACCCAGCTATATCACTCCTGGGCATATATCCAAAGAATTCTCTACTAAACCACAAGGACACTTGCTCAACCATGTTCATACAAGCTTTATTCATAATAGCCAGAAACTGAAAACAACCTAGATGCTTCTCAGCTGCAAAATGGACAAAGAAAATGTGGTACATTTACACAAAGGAGTATTATTTATCAGTTAAAAACAATGACATCATGAAATTTGTCATTTAGAAAATAGATGGAACTAGAAAAGACCATTCTGAGTGAGGTAACCCAGACCTAGAAAAACAAACATGGAATGTACTCATTTATAGATGGATATTATCCATAAAGTAAAGGATAATAACCATGTTATAATCCACAGAACCAAAGAAGCTAAGCAACAAGGAAGTCTCAAGGGGGGGGGGGGGACACATGAATCTCACTGTGAAGGGGAAATAGAATGGATATCACAGGTGGATGGGGAAACGGTCTGGATGGGGGTGCATGGGAACAGGAAGGATCAGGTGTGGGGAGGATGGAGGGAGATGGTACTGGGAAAGACAGCTGGAATCAGGGGCATCTCTTGGGTGAGCTAGAAACCTAGTGTAATGGAAACTCCCAGGAATCTGTGAGGGTGACCCCACCTAAGATTCCTAGCAATGGGAGATACAGAGCCTGAGCCAGCCATCTCCTGTAACCAGGCAAGACTTCCAGTGGAGGGACTGGGACTGCAGCCCAGCCACATAACCTTCGCTCTACAATTTGCTCTGCCGACAAGATACGCTGGGGTAAAGGTGATACAGAAATTATGGGAGTGGCCAACCAATGACTGGTCCAGCTCGAGACCCATACCATGAGAGGGAGCCCACCCCTGACACTGCCTGGAGGGCCAGGACCCAGAGACTAGACAGCCCAGAGACCTAGAATAGAATCAAACATAACTGGCAAAAAAGTCAATGAAATGATTCCTAATGATATTCATAGCCTAGCTTAATTATCAACAGAGAGGCTTCAACCAGAAACAGATGGAAACAGATGCAGAGACCCACAGCCAAACATTAGGTGGAGCTCAGGGAATCTTGTGGAAGAAGGGGAGGAATGATTATGGTACCCAAAGGGGTCAGAGATACCACAAGGACATGGCCCACAGAATCAACTAAGCAATGTTCAAAATGGCTCAAAGAGACTGAACCGCCAACCAGAGCTTGCATAAGACTTACCTAGGCCCTCTGTACATATGTTACAGTTGTGAAGCTTGGTATTCTTATGGGACTCCTAACAGTGGAAGCAAGGGCTGTCTCTGATTCTGTTACCTGCTTTTAGGACTCTTTCCTCTACTGGGTTGCCTTGTCCAGCCTTAATAGGAGAGGAGGTACCTAGTCTTGCTGCAACTTAATATGCCATGATTGGTTGATATACATAGGAAGCCTGCCCTTTTCTGAAGAGAAAAGAGGAGTGGATGGGGGGGAGCTGGGGGGGGAATGGGGGAAGAGGAGAGAGGGGAAACTCTGATCAGGTTGGGAAAAAACTAATAAAAATACATGTTTTATTGTTAATAAATTTATCATATATTACTGATGTTATATGATAATATGGACACACACACACCAAGACTGTGTATTAGAAGCCAGCAGAATTTTTAAGTTTTTCCCTGCTAGAAATCAAAACAGTTGGAAAGTAGCTTCTTCAGAAAGTGAGTGAGAGAATGCACTCAAGTCATTATTAGACACAGACTTGGGGAAATGCAGAGTCTCTGGTGTAGATGTAACCAACCGTCTTATTAAAAAACACAGAACCAATGTAAAAGAGAAAGCTGAGAGGTCAGAGCTCAGAGCTAAAAATCTTACCTCCTGCAGTGCTCCTAGCTTCCCGAAAGAGAGCTACTTCCTGTGTGTCTGTCTTTAAATAGTCATTCTGTTCTGCCTTCTCATTGGTTGTAAACCCAAACACATGACTGCCTCATCACTGCCTGTAAGTACAGCCCTACAGGTCTTAAAGGTGTATGTCTCCAATGGTGGCTGTATCCCTGAACACACAGAGATCTACCTAGCTCTTCTACCAAGTGCTGGAATTAAAGGCATGCACCACCACCACCATGCTCTTGCTATGGCTCTAATAGCTCTGACCCCCAGGCAACTTTATTTATTAACATACAATCAAAATCACATTTCAGTACAAATAAAATACCACCATATTTCCCCCTTCTATTTTAATAAAAAGAAAAAAGGCAAAAGGGAAGCTAAGAGCACTGCAGGAGGTAAGATTTTAGCTCTGACCTCTGACCTCTCGGCTTTCTCTTTTACATTGGTTCTGTGTTTCTTATTTTAATAAGACGGTTACATCTACATCACATCTACACTCTGGCTATTGGAACAGAAGGTGAAAGAGTGCATCAGCACTGAGGCTGTAGTAGCTCAGCGCATGGCAGAGGTACTATCAAAAAGGGAGAAAGATGTAGTGGGCAAAACTTGCACAGAGACAGAGCTGCTGGGAGCTGCACAGCATGCTGGTGCTTGGGAAGTGCTCTGCATTTCACAATGCAAAAGCCTTCTTTAAAAGGTCATGTCTAGGCTGCTTGCTTTGAGAAATATTTCACTACAGTTTCCTTCCCCCATGGAACTTGCAATGAATTTTCCACTCTATACCTTCCAGCATCTACCTCCTGATCTAGTGTAGTCCCAGCAGCATGTTGCTAAAGAAAGCTCATTGACAAATATATGCAATACATTTAGGTGGGAGATGTGAAATGGAGTAGAGCTCCCTTTCTCTTTCAGATAGGCAGCTCAGTGGACAGATGAAAACTGACTGAGAAAGCACATATGATTGCATGCAGACTGGGACCCAGAAAATTACAGCTGGGAGTAGAGAAAACATGGTATTTGCTGTACCACTCTACCTTGTGTAATTTGTCCCATCCCCTTTGTGGGACTTCTTGGGAAGCCAATGAACCAAACATACCGTGGATCTCAGGATCAGGGAGGCCCTGGGTGGGGGTGGAGAAAGTATGTTTAACTTGTATGTTTGGAGTAAAGTCTGACTGAGGGAGCCTTGGAACCTGCTACCTTGTACTCGCAAGCAGGGAAACAAAGGTATTCCAACATACGCAGTTCGAAAACATTTACATTGTCAGATTGGTTAACAACACAAAAAAAGGAAAGGTGACCATCCTCTGTGTTTGTTTTCTCTAAGAAGCGTATAGTCATAGACATGAAAACATAGATGTGTCAACTGGTAGAGGACACAACATTTTAATTTCTAAAACTTTTTTTTTGGAGACAAAGTCTTAACTAGGTAGTTCAAGTTGGCTTAGAAATCATTCTGTAGGCCACATTGGCCCTCAAAGTGGTGATCCTCTCGTCTCTACTTTTACAGTGCTGGTATTGGCCTGTAATGCCCACATGCATACATGTCTATGCACACATATATTCATTTTGTATTTGTAATGATTTTCTTTTATTATTTTTGTGCTGTTACTATTCTTTCCCTTCATCCTCTAATAGTAAAATTTTTATTCTCTCTCTTAATTTATAGCCATCACTTTTTACTTTTCTCCTTTCCCCATTTTCACTTTTAGAATATTTTTTGGTCTTTTGGAGTATAATTACAAAAATATATACAGAGATGGAGACTTAAAATATACTCCCAAATTACCAATTGATTATTGAAAAACTGAGGAAGGAAAAAAAGAAAAAAAAGAAAGAAAAACTGAGGAAGGAAATTTTGATACTCATAGAATCAAATTAAAGTGAAACTATAATTTATCAGAACATCTGGGATACTGCAAAGGCAGTTCCAATAAGGAAGTTTGTAAGTATGAGTGCCTACTCTAAAAATTCAGACAGAATTCACAAATAATTTAATGACACACCTCAGGGTCAGAAAAATAAGAACAAGCTAAACCAAACTCAGTAGGAAGCAAGAAATACAGATCATTGCAGAAATGGAGAGTAAACAAATAATAAAATCAGTGAAGTAAAGAGTTAGTTTTTTTAAAAAAAAGACAAAAAGAGTTATAAACTTTTAACCAGCTAAATAACAGCCAAAGGGATGGAAGGAAAGGGAAAGAGAGAGAGAGGAGGGAGGAAGAGAGAACTCCAAATTAGCAGTGAAAATGAGAATATTAAAACAGATACCAGTGAAATCCAGGAGACTGTTATAGAGTACCAGTGAAACTTGTATTCCAATACATTGGAAAATCTGAAAGAAAAAGATAAATTTCTAGAAACATATGGCCTTCCAAAATTACACCAAAAGGATATAAACAACTTAAACAGATCTATATAAGAAATATGTATGAGCACTGAGCAAACAGAAGCCCAGAACCAGATGGATACTCTGCCGAATACTATCAGTCTTGTAAAAAAAAAAAAAAAAAGAACTAACACAAATGCTCATCCAAATATTACATTATACAGAAGGGATGAGCTAGAAATTTGTGGTGCATGCTTGTGATCACAGGACTTCCAAAGCTTAGGGAGAAGGATTATCAGTTTGAGGCCAATTTGAGCTACATAGTGAATTTGAGTCTAGCCTCAGCTACAGAGTAACACTCAATACCCAAATCTCAAAATACCAAAAAAAAAAAAAATCTAGGTAAGATGTGGACTAAGCTGTATCAGTGTTACCTGGAGGAAAGAACAATCAGAATAAGAAAATACTGACTTCCAGGTAAGATGGCAGACTAGAGGTTGCTGCAGTGAGAGCTGTGAAGTAGAGTCACAAAAAGAATAAAAGAAAATATTGCAAAGTGAGAGGTTGAGTTTTTTTGGGTTTATTTATAAGTGGGCTGTCGGAATGCTGGGGTTTGGTGGGACCCAGAGAGAAAAAACCTCCCGCTACAAATGGTGCCCAACGTGTTGGCAAGAGTTTCCACCTAAAACCTGAGTAAACAGATTCTAAAACGGAGCTAAAAACAGTTCCTAGTTGTTTCTCTCAAGTTAGTGGCAGCCTGCATGTTTGAGCTACTATGGCAGGTTCCTGGTGTGTGCGCTCGACCTGCAGTATGGCGGGAATGAGGCCTCTGCAAGTGACACATTAAGCTGCGTCGTGGATTTAGCCTTTGCTAGTACAAAACAAAAAAAGAGGTTTCTGGGCTACACGCTGCTTTGATAGAAGAATAGACCCACTATTTCTGAGAGTTGATGACTCCCAGAGCTGGCAGAAAACATACCACCACCATGTTGGGAAGCTAAAGTGGGCGGAGCCAGTAGCCACAGTGCCGGTTCAGTCTTGGAATGCTGCAGTTTAAAGCAATAGGCTCAAGGTAATATAAAAAAATAAGCCACATAAAGATGGCTAGCACACAGAGAATCTGGATTTTGTTCTCTTTGATATTTGTAACTGAAGAAAAACATTTGATTGCAAAAGCTGTTGAGTTATGCCAAAATGTATATTTTAAAGGTACCTTGACTTCAAAATTTGGATGTAAGGATATGTTGCTTTGGGAAGGAGGCTCTGCTTTTGTTTCCACAGAAAGCCAGAGGCTGTGGATTTGTTCCAGATTAAGATACATCAGGTTTGACCAGCGAAGACCCCCCTGAAAGGTCTCTGATGACACCAAGGTTCAGATGATCCAACATCCAGAACCGTTTCAAGGCAACTAGCTCAGATGATACACCCTCACAGACTACTCCATAATCCTAAAATTTTCTTTGTGTCCCCATAAGATACAGCGCCCCCTCCAGCAGGAAGTAGTAAGAGAAGCTACGCCCAAATCCCCAAATATACCAAGCTGGCTTTGGAGATGTGTAAAAGTTAAAACCTTCCTCTTAAAAAAAAAAAAAAAAAGAAAAGAAAAGGGGAAGTGCTGTGGGATGGTCTGTATGTCAAATTGCTCTGATTGGTCAATAAATAAAACACTGATTGGCCAGTGGCCAGGCAGGAAGTACAGGCGGGACTAACAGAGAGGAGAAGAGAGAGAACAGGAAGGTGGAGGGGGGGCACGGCCAGCTGCCACCATGACAAGCAGCATGTGAAGATGCCGGTAAGCCACGAGCCATGTGGCAAGGTACAGATTTATAGAAATGGGTTAATTTAAGATATAAGAACAGCTAGCAAGAAGCCTGCCACGGCCAAAGAGTTTAAATAATATAAGCGTCTGTGTGTTTATTTTATAAGTGGGCTGTCGAACTGCTGGGGTTTGGTGGGACCTGGAGAGAAAAAACTCCAGTTACAGAAGAGCTTCCTTAAAAGCACATGAATATACATAAGAAGCCCTATGAATTTAGGAGAGCCTATAAGGAAGGGGTTGGAAACATGAGGGAGAACACAGAGGTGGCAAATAGTGTAATTATGTTTTAATTAAATAAAAATGAATAAAATTAAAATAAAAACATACATTTGAGTGACACTGGATGGACAAGTTGCATTTACATATCTGTATGTATATACTTATGATATTAATAATTAGAGAAAAAGAATTAAAAAGAGAGAGGACGTGAGGGACTGATCTAGGAGTTAGAGGGAGGAGTGGGGTACAGGGTGAATATGATCAAAATAGATTGTATGACATTATCAAAGAATTAATATAAACATTACACTTAAAAAGAAGTGAAAGAATACCTAAGCAAAGCAGAACAAAGAAACATACCCCACAAGGCTGCACCAAACCTTCTACCCAAGCAGAAAAAAAATGCTGCTGGCTTGGTGTCCAATAGCCCAGTTCTATGTGCAATCCTATGTGTGACCCTATAGAAAAGTGCTGAAATGGCTTTCCATATAGTGCAGAAGATAGACATCTCAATCTTGAGGAACAAGCAATGAGCCCATGACACTGCTGGATCTGTCAGGACTGCAACTGGGGATAATAGCTCCTTAGGAATTGATCACAACCTCCAGGATGTCTCCAGCAAAGGTGAACAGCTCAAGCAGCCCACACAACTCCAGAGAAATGGAAGTATGCAGGTAGAATGTGGAATATGGTACTGCATCTGGATATAAGCAACAGGCCCCAAACTATACAGTCTGTGGAGCTAGCAGAAGGGTAGTAAGGGAGTCTGAGCTGAGAGATCACCAACACTCCCCATTCATGCCATAGCAGAAAGGAGTCAAGCCAACATACAAAGATTATGACTGTACCAGTGCAGTGTCCTGAAGGACAGACCTAAGTTAAACACAGAGGACAGGCTCTCACTGAACCAGGAAGAAACAGTGACTGAGCATATACAATCCACTTCCACTTGCTGGTTATGCTCATACATTGTTTTAAGGGTATTTTTTTAACTTTTGAAATTTTCTTAGATTTATTTGTGTGTGGGGGGGCACACACATGTGTGAAGATGAAAGGGCAACTTGGGAGAATTGAGTTTCTCTTTCCACCATTTGGGTAGATCCTGTGAGCTCTAGGCTTCTTGGCTAGCTGGTTTAACAGAAATGGCAAGCTGTAGGTTTGGTGAGAGGTTCAATGTCTCAAAAATAAGGTGTAGAGTAATAGAAGAAGGCAGGTGACTTCAACTTTTGGTCTGTGTATACACACACACACACACACACACACACACACACAAATGCATTTTTATTCCACATCCACACATGTGCACAATGTCCCCCCCAACAAAGGTTCAAAAACTAAATAGAGGAATCAAATAAATATACGAGAAATTGAACTTGAGACCTACAAAGTAAATGAATAAATTTAAGACTGATAAGCACATTATCAAAGTGGATGAAAAGTGTGATGAGGAGTGGTGAGATGGCTCAGTGGTGAGGGTGCTTCCCTTGGCACCAAGTCTGATGACCTGAGATCAACTCCTGGCACACACACATTATAAATAATAGGAACAATTCCCATAAGTTCTCCTCTGACTTTCATATGCACAATATAGCTCATATGTGACCCCCTAAAACACACATGTACACACACATATATGCACACATACATTGATGGGATAAAAATTAATGAAAATAAAAATGGAGAAAGAATTCAACAACAAAATAGAGACAATGAAAAACAAACAGAAATTTTGGAAATGAAAGAATTAATTTATCAAATTATTAACACAGTATAATGTATCATCAAGAGATAAGACACAGCAGAAAAATGAATATCAAGGATGGAGGACAAGGTTTAAACAATAATACACACAGACATACAGAAATAAAAACAAGTCAATGAGGATGACTGAAACTTTTAGGAAGTCTGGGATACAACCAAATATAAGAATTTACAGGATAGAAGACAGATCTGAGACAAAGTCAAATAGCTTAGACAATCTATTCAGTGAAATTATAGCTGATAATTTCCCAAACATAGAGACAGAAATATATATCCAAATAGAGAGAGCATTTTAAAAATCCAGACATGACAAGAGAAGAAACTGTCTACAACATATAGTGACTTAGTCACTTTTCCATCACCGTGAATAGACACCATGACCATAGTAACTATTAGAAAAAAGAAAAGCATTTAATTGGGTGCTTGCTTACAGTTTCAGAGGTTTAGTCCATTATCATCATGGTGGGGAGCCTGGCAGCATGCAGGCAGACATGGTGCTGGAGAAGGAACTCTGGAGCAGTAGCTGAGCGCTACATCCTGATCTGTAGGCCGAGAGATACACTGGGCCCGGCGTGGGCTTTTGAAACCTCAACGTCCACCCCCAGAGACACACTTCCTCCACCGAAGCAACACCGCCGAATCCTTCTAATCCTTCTCAAATAGCGCCTCTCCCTGATAACTAAACATTCAAATATATAATCCTGTGGTGGCCATTCTTATTCAAACCATCACATATAGTAAAGATGTTAAAATGCAAAACAAAGAAACAATACTAAAAATTGTAAAGGAAAAAATGCCAACTAACATTTAGAAGCAGAAATGCAAGAATATCAAGTTTGTTGTCAGCATCTCTAAAAGCCAAAAAATCATGGAAAGATAGATTTCAAGCCTTGAAAGTAAGTAATTAAAAACAAGTATTACTAAACACAGCAAAATTATCTATCAAATATACAAGTAATATTATGTGGTCTAAAAGGTTATGTTTAGAATATATACATGATATATGTCACACATATTTAGGACATATATGGTACATATCATATATATAAGTACACACACACACACACACACACATATATATATATATATATATATATATATATATGCATGCAATAACAATTAGTGAAAAAAGAGTCCACGAATTTAAAGGAGAGAAGGTAGGGACATATGGGGGCGGGGGGCTGGAGGGAACAAAGGGAAAGAAGAAATGTTGTAATTATAATCTCAAAAAAATGGGTGGAAAAGTAAGACTATTTCAAGCAAACATAAATTTAGGCAGTTTATGACAACCAAGCTGGCACTGAAGAAAATTGTTCAGACACTGAAAAAAGAAATTGAATAAGATATTATATGATGGGAAGATCAAATATTATAAAGATGGCTATACTACCAAAAGCAATATACAAATTCAATGAAAACTCCATCAAAATTTTATAATATTTTTCAAAGACTCAGAAAAAATAATTCTAAAATTTGTATGGATACACAAAGACCACAAATTGAGAAAGCAATTCTCAGCAGAAAGAACACAGCTGAAGAATACAGTATCATATTATTTTACCTCAAATTACACTACAAAGCCATGGTGACAAAATCAGCATCGTGCTGGTATAAACACAGACATGTAGACCAATGGAACATTATGAAGACCCAGAGATAAACCTAAACAGGTATTGACACTTAAATTTTGACAAAGGTATCAAATACATATTCTGGAAAAATGAAAGCCTTTTCAATACGTGGTGTTGAAAAAACTCGGTATGTACCTACAGAAGAATAAAATTAGATCCATATCTCTCTTTAGGCACAAAAATTATTTCAAACTGGATCAAAAATGCTAATTTAAAACAAGAAATGCTGAAAATGCTAAAGAGATGCTGAAACTTCTAAAGGAAAACACTTCAGGATATAGGTATAGGCAATACATTTCTGAATACAACCCTAACAACACAGGACATAGCCCTTCTCATGGGCCAACTTCTAGTTTCTTGGCCTCCATATTTATTCCCACCTAGACATACATATTTAACTATTAGAATCTAGGATCTGTATATGAGAAAGAACATATAATATTTGTCTTTCTGAGCCTGCTTTACCATGCTTAATATAATGCTTTCCAGTTCCATTCAATTTTCTCTATTACTAAATAAGATCCGTGGTATTTATATACTGCATTTTTGTTATCCATTCATCTATGAATGGATGTCTAGGCTAATTCAATTTCTTCGCTATTATGAAGAGAGCAGTGATAAACATAGATTTTTAAAAAAGTATCTATGTTATAAGATTTCAAAAGTCCTTTGGGTAGATGCCCAGGAGTGGTACCACTGGTCATATTGTCCTAGTTCTAGTTCTTTGAGGAGTCTCCCCCCGAATGATTCCCACAGTGGCTGTACTGGTTTACACTTTTTCCAAGACTGGGTAAAGATTCCTCTTTCATCACATCTTTGTCAACATTTGTTTTTTGATGGTGGCCATACCGACTGGAGTGAGAAAGATAGAGCCTCAGTGTAGTTTTAATTTGTGTTTCTCTAATGGCTAGAAAAGTTAAGAACTTTTTTTCAATACTAGTTGGCCATTTGTATTTCCTCTTTTGAGAACTGTTTGTTCAATTGGCCATTTGCATTTCCTCTTTTGAGAACTGTTTGTTCAATTCATTGGCCCATTTATGTATGTCAGTTTTGTGTTTTGGGGGCTCTTTAATTTTTATAATTCTTTATATATTCTGGATATTCATCCCTTGTCTGAAGTATCTCTGGCAAAGATTTTCTCCAATTCTGTAGGCTTCCTGTTCACCCTGTTGATAGTTTCTTTTGCTGTGCCTAAGCCATAGAAGGGATAAGACTCCACAAGTTCAATTGCTCCCCATCCTTGCACATGTAATTGAGTGCTTCAAATTTTTGAAGAATCAGACTGCTCTAACACTAGATTGTTTTCTTTTGATTTTTTTGCCCTCTTGTTCATCATACTTTCTTTTTCTTTATTTTTAATTTACGTAAGAGTTTACTTTGGATTACAGTTCCAAAGGGAGAGTCCATAATGGTGGCAGTGGGGAGCATGGAATTGAGCAACAGGTGTGATGACAAGAGGCTCTGAGCTCATATCTTCACCCACATGTAAGAAGCAGAGAGAGTGAACTCGGAGTGGGATAAGGCCAGAAACTCCCAAAGCCTATCCCCAATGATGTGCTTACTCCACAACAGCTCCGTTTCCTAAAGGTTCCATAAAGTCCCCAAACAGTGCCACCAACTGGGGCCAAGTGTTCAAATACTTATATAAGCCTGTGGGGAACATTTCCCATTCAAGCCAGAACAGAGACCATCTCAAAAATAAGGTGTAGAGCAACGAGGAAGCCAGCCATCATCAATCTCTAGCCTCCATAGATACATGTACCAGCATACACATGCATGTGCACAGACAGACAGACACCCACCCACACTCACACTCACACACACACACACACAGAGAGAGAGAGAGACAGAGACAGAGACAGAGAGACAGAGACAGAGAGACAGAGAGAGACAGAGAGGGGGAGGGGGGAGAGAGAGGGAGAGAGACAGAGAGTGTGTGTTCTGGGTGCGGTAGGGTATACTTGTATTTCCAGCACTTGAGGAGGCAATGGCAGGCGTATTGCCACAAGCTGAAGGTCAACAAAAGGAAGTGTGGATGCTGACAGAGGTGCAAATTGAGCATCACTAGTTAAAAACGAAAATATTTCTGGCATGGTACTGTACATCTTTAATCCAAGCATTTGGGAGGCAGAAGCTGGTGGACCTTTGTGAGTTTGAGGCCAACTTGGTCTAAATAGAGTCTTTCAGGCCAGCCAGGGCTGTACAATGAGATCTTGTCTTTAAAAAATAATCTATCTAAAATTTCACACCATAAAATTGTCTCATGCACAGCATTTTTTTAAAAAATTGTGTATTTTGTATATGAAGTTAAAAAACAAGAAAAAATAATATAAAATAACCTTCAGGCTGTGTGTATAAAAAAGAAATGAACTTTGTGTGTACACTGGGACCCCTCACCAGGACATCTCTTTACATATTAGAAAATGTAGGTATTTCCCAAATCTGGAAGAAATCCTCAATCCAAAACACTATGGTCCTAAATACTTGCGACAAGACATAGACAACCCACATACCATCACCCTAAGGTGTGAACACAGGTGGAATAAATGTGTCATCAGGTCCATGAGATAGCTCAGTTGGTAAAGATGCTTTCAGCCAAGCCCCAACCTGAGTTCCATCCTCAAAACTTACATGGTGGAAGAAAAGAGCCAACTCCCTCATGTTGTCCTCTACACACACACACACACACACACACACACAGAGAGAGAGAGAGAGAGAGAGAGAGAGAGAGAGAGAGAGAGAGAGAGATAGAGAGAATATGTATCTTTTAAAAAAGAAAAGCATCTTCTAATTTTTCTCAAATTACGTAGTTTTGCAGTGTGCATATTCTTCATGTTGGTGTAATGGAAAGACATTCCTGTAAGGACAGCCTGTAAAGATGACACTCAGACTCTACTTCATGACTGGCACTTGCTTTATTCTCTACTTTACATGTCAGTTCCACTGCTTCCTATGTAGTTCTTTCAGTATCCATGACAACAGAGGCTGCTTCTTCCAACAGCTCAAGCAGTAATTCTCACATGGTTCATCTAGACCTCCAGACACTGCAGCTCTGCAGCATCTGCACAGGGCCCTCCCAGCTCACTGTGCCCATGTTTGTGCTGGCACTATTCCCTGGTCGTGTCTGGCATGAGAGTGTCCTCAGGCCAGGAATGCAAAACAGGCTCTGTGACATGTGCCATATGCTTAGAGCCCCATGTTTAAGGTAGTGAGGCTCACAGTGCCATCACTGAGAACTGGGATCAATTTAGCAATGTCTACTGTGACAGCCACCAGGTAACTAAGGGACAGGCTGTGTGCCATTTGCTCAGAAAGAGAGGACACCTGTGTTCTATTCTTTCCTCCTGTTGCTTGCTGTTTCATGATTTATGCTCTGTGATCTTATGGCCAAGTGGCTGGAATCACAATAGGTCCAGCTTCATGTGGTGGCTGGAGTTTCTCTGGCAGGAGTTTTCTTTACTGGAGTCTGTCACTTGCAGCAAGTAAAGACAGATGGAGGCCTCTAAGTGTGAGATGTAATGGGTGTGCTCTGCATTCGGAAATAACTTCAACCTCTCAATAAATCTACAACTTTTCATTCCAAATGGAAAGGGGTACCACCCAGAAACCAAGACCCAGTGAAAGGACAGCCCGGCTTTAATCAAGTTCCAGGAGGGAGTTTCAAATGTGGTCTCAGCAGATGTACCAGGCAAGCGTAGAATTTTCTAGAAAATAGGGGAGCAACACATCCAACTTGGCCTCTTGCTTCCCTTACTACCACCCCAGAGGAATAGCTAACTAATAAATACCTCCTCCAACAAGGCCACCCTTCCTAATTCTTCCTAAACCATCTAACAACTGGGAACCAAACTTTCAAACCTATGAGTCTATGGGGGCCTTCTTATTCAAACCACCACATTTCATTTCCTAGACTCCCCCATAGGCTTGTGGCTATATCATAATACAAAATGCACTTAGTCAAACTTCAAAAGTCCCATAGTCTTTCAGTCTCAAGACTGTTTCAAAGTGCAAAGTTCAAAGTCTCTTCTGAGACTCAAGGCAATCTCTTAACTGTAATACCCTGTAACATCAAAAAGCAAATTACATACTTCCAACATACAATGGTACAGAATATACATTCCAAAAGGGAATACTGGACCAATGCAACACCAGAACCCAGTACGGAAATATGGCTCTTCCAATCTCCCACTCCTTCTAGCTCTGTTGACTACAGCACACTTCTTTCTCTTGGGCTGGTTCCACTCCTGTCTGGAGCTCTCCTGGGCATGACTTTGTTATCTCCCATATCTTGGGGACTTCAACACAAACCAGTATTCACCTTCAAAGCTTCCTGCAATGGTCTTCCTGCAGGGACTCCCCTGTCACATGCCTGGCCTTTGTGGCTTTCCTTTACCATGGAGGAAGATTCCACAATTCATCTCCTGTATCCCTTCTTGACTCTAAATCCAGAACCACATGGCCAAGTTCTGAGGCTTGATGATGCTGGAACTTGCTCCTTTCTTTGGATTATATATTTGCATAAATTTTGGGTTACTGTTGTTGTTTAGGCCGAGGAAATCTCTTGGACCTTTTCCTTTCCCGGGCTGCTGGATTAGCTGGGTGAGATCTTGCCCTGAGGGTGCCACTCCTTTTATTACAATTAGCATCAGGTCTTCAAACTTCTCATCTCCTTGAGCACATTATATTCTCTGGCAATCTTTTTGTTCTCTAACCGCACACTTTGTATTTCTTTTTGCCTCCCTTGTTCATTTTCCTTGTAGATCTGCATAAAAGTGATACTAATAACCATGTAAGACAGTCAATACTATGTTGTCTTGAAATCTCCTCTGCTAACAATACTAGCCCAAAACTCTTCCATTTTCGCCTCTGGCAAGACTTTGGGATGAGAGCAGAAAAGAGCCACATTCATTGCTAAAATACCCTAAGAATGATCTCTAATATTCTTCTCCTCAGAAACCTCTTGAGCTGGGCCTCAACAGTCTGCATTGCTTTCAGCACTACTGTATCCCATGCTCCTACTAGGATGGCCCATTAAGCTCTACTTAAAGCATTTAACTGCTTTTATAGTCCAAAGTCCCAAAGTCTTCCATATTTCTCCAAACAACAGCATGGCCAGGTCTGTCACAGCTATACCCCAGTCCCTGGTACCAATGACTGTCTTAGTTACTGTTCTATTGCTGTGACAAAGCACCACTCTCTAGACAACTTATAAAAAAGCTTTTAATTGAGGGTTTGCTTAAAGTTTCAGAGAGTTAGTTCATGATCATCATGGTGGGGAGCATAGCAATAGGCAGGCAGCCATGGAGCTGGAGCAGTAGCTAAGAGCTCACATCTGGACCCACAGGCAGCAGGCAGAAAGAGAGCAAGACTGGGCCTGGTATGGGCTTTTGAAAGCTCAAAGCCCATCTCCAGTGACACACCTCCAACAAGGCCACACTTCCTAATTTTTCCTAAACTGTCCATTAATTGGGGACCAAACATTCAAATATATGAGCCTTTGGGGCCATTCTTATTCAAACTTTATCAACTGAGCTATATCCCACATAAGGCAGCTCTAAGAAAAAAGTTGACAGCTATGGGTACATACATTAGAAAATCAGAAAGACTGCATATAAATTACCTAATGATGCTCCTCACGGTCTTAGAAAAACATGAAAAACAAACAAACAACCAAAGGAATTGTAAAAGTCATCATGGGAATTACTGAACTAGAGACCAAAAGAATCATGCATAGAAGCAATCAAGCTAAAACGTAGTTATTTGGAAAGGTAAGCAAATAAGCACGCCCATAGAGCCAAACTAATGGAAAGAAAAACAGAAAAGATTCAAGTTAATACAATTAGAGGTGAAAGGGGGATGTTCCAAATTTTTTTGATGAGATCTAGAGGACTGCTAGGGGAAAACTTTGAAAACTTATCCCAAAAGCTGGAAAATATAGAAGAAATGAGCAAACTCCTGGACATTTACGACCTAGGAAAAGAAAATTAAATAAAGAACATACAAACAGCCGAGACAGATCCTAACAAGTAATTTCAAGTAGTAGTTAAAGTTTCCCCACAAAGAAAAGCTTGGGGCTGGACAGTTTCATTGCTGAATTCTACCGAACCTTTAAGAGAACTATTACTAATATTCCTCAACAATCTCCACAAAACAGAAGGCAAAGGAACACTATCAAACTTATTCTGCTCAGCAGCATTATTGCCAGCAAGAGTGCCAGATGTGGCCCTTTGATCTTTCATTTCTAGAGAACTTTATAACTTAAAAACTATGTACCAATTTACTTGGTGAACATAAATTCAAAAATTCTCAATAAAATTATTGCAAATTGAATTCAAGAACATATTAAGAAGATCATACACCATGAAGAAGTTGGTTTCCTCCCAGGGATGCAAGATTGATTCAAAATATGCAAATCAATAAATGTAATACAACACATAAATATTAAGGACAGAATTAGAGAATCATCTTAATAGATGCAGAAAAGGCCTTTGGCAAAGTTCAAAATCCCTTACTGATAAAAGTCCTGAAGAAACTGGGACTAGATGAAACATATCCTGCATAAAAAGACTACCTGCAGCCAACATTTTACAAAGTGGGGAGAACATGAAAGCATTTACTCTAAAATCAGAATCGAGGCTAGAGTGAACTGCCACTGTTCTTATCTGATAAAATGCTCAAAAGTCTTAGCTCCAGTAATAAGAAATAAAATGGATCCAAATAGGAAAAGAATAAGTTAAAGTACTCCTGTGTGCAGATGACATGATCCCATATTAAAATGGCCCTAACGACTCCACAATAAAATTGTGGTTGCAAGGAACACTTAAAGGCTTAGCAATGTGGTACAAAAATCAGTATATGAAAACCAGTAGCCAGGGTGAAAACCATCATTTTGTATACTAATCTGAAAAGTCTCCCCTTAGTAGAAAAGAAAAAAATCAGTAGCCTTGCTATATACCAATAAGAATTTTCCAAAAAAGAAATCAAGGAAAAGAAATCCCTTTCACAAGAGTTTCAAACAAACAAACAAACAAACAAACAAACAAACAAACACCCCTAGGGTTACTTTAATCAAGGAGCTGAAAGAACCTCTACAATGAAAAATTTAGGATAATGAAAAAAAAATTGTAGAATGGATCACCTCACAAATTTTAGTTTAAAAGTTTGATGCACCCAACTAAGAATTGTAGAGGAATGTTGTTCCACAAATACAGAGATGAAACTGGCTGAGTTCATTGTCCTCACTTAACAGAGGGAGGAAACTTGAGTCATGTGACAGACATGCTTAAGCATGAACCCAGATTTTCTAATGCCAAATCCATGTTTTCCTAGTGAACTATAAAACACTGCTTTTTGCAGCCCCTGCAACACACACAGCTATGATTTATTTTGATTGTCATCTTGATAGCATTTAAAAGTCACCCATGGCAGAAGCATGTCTGTGAGGGCTTCCATAGGACTTTAACTAAGGTGGGAAGACCCAGGCTGAATGTAGTTTGCACAACATTCTATGGACTGGAGTCCTGGAGTGGGAATAAAGAAAGCCAGTAAGGGGCACTATTGTTCATATGTCTCTGCTTTCTAAATGTAGACACAATGTGAGCAGCTGTTTCAAGTTCCTGATGTCCACCTTCTTCACCATGACACACTCTACCCTTAAAACTATGAGCCAAGATAAGCCTTTTCCCTCTTAAGCTCCCTTCTGTCACTGCAACAAGAAAGGTAACTGCTACACACAACAATCCACAAACCCATAGGATTCTGGTACCAGTTACGCTTATATTTTGTGTGATATTTTACACGCAGTAGTATTTCACTGAAGAAAAAAAATAGCCTAGCTGAATAATAAACAGTGGAACTTAGAAAACGCTAAGTCCACTACTGGTAGTGGGATCTGTCAAGAGGAAGAAAATATATCAATATGGATTTGCAGTTATAAATTGAACCAGCCTTCTATTGCTTAAAATCTACAATCCTTTCTAATCAGAATTTTTTTAAAAAAACTACAATTGCAGAAAGCTTGCCTCAAGAACAAGAGACATTTTGTTCACTTAATTTTTAATAAATGCTAGATCTCAAGGATATGACAGAGAGAGATGCAGGTGTAGGAACTTTTTAATAGGGCTACCATAAATTATATACAATACTGGTATGTGAATATTTCTGTAACTACCTTGTTCCATTCAAGTACTTTTACTTATTTGTGCTTTTATTTAATTATTTATTCATTATTTTGAGTCAGGGTCTCACTCTCTAGCCTAGGCTGACCTTGAATCCACAGCAATCATCTTTCTTGTCTTATCCCCTTGGGTACTGGAATTGTGGCCATGAGCTACCATGCCTAGCATGCAGATATAACTTTCAAAATCATCCAATACAATTCACCAAAAGTTTGTCAGAAATAAATCAAGGTAAAAGTAATTCAAACCCAGTCAGGGGAGTATTGTAAAATAAAAAGAATACTGAATTGAACATTAAGTGATCTGGATTCTGTTCCTAGCTATGACGTTATTTTATAACTAGAGAAACTATTTACCCCTCAGCCTAGGTGTGGTTTCCCTTGTGTAACAGTCCTAATGGATTCTGTAGGTCATTATGAAAATCAAATCAAATAATATATGAAGGTTAGCAAATTGTTCTACACATTGAAAATGACATAATAGCCACACAGAGAACAGTCTCATTTGCTTCATCCAAAGCCCAGTTATCAAACTAGAATCACAGGGCTATAATATGAGGTCCAGGGATTATTCATAACATCTCCTATTTATTGAGTAGCCAGATACTCAGTTTTATATATATCATCTCACTTTGTATTTATAGCATTTAAGACTGAAGATTGTATGAGACAATGACTATTATCCATGCTGTAGAAAGGAGAAAAGTGAGGCATGAAAAAAAAAGCAGCAGTATTGTTAAGACCTAACAGTAAGCATTAGGAAAAGTAATTCAAAGTCAGGTTTGTTTAAATTCTAAAGCTGTATTGTTCTGCCTCCTTTTAGTAAAGACCATAAGACTTTCTCTAGTTGTATTATTCACAATAAAGCTTTAATCCACTGAGTCCAGCATTAGACGTCTTCCAAGATAAGGCTTATTACTGATTATCTTCCCAATATCATCTCCAAATATGATTTTCATTTTCCCTTCCTTCTCATACATTTTCTTTTTTATTATTTTATTTTATGTACCAATCACTGTTCCCCCTCCCTTCCCTTCTCTCATTTCCCCCTCATCTCCCTCTATCCCACCCCCATCCACTCCTCAGAGGGTAAGGCCTCCCTCGGTTAGTCAACACAGGCTGGCATACCAAGTTGGGACAAGACTAAGCCCCTCCCCCGCTGCATCAAGGCTGAGCAAGGCATCACACCATAGGGAATGGGCTCTAAAACACCAGTTCATGTACCCGGGATAGGTCCTGGTCCCATTGCCAGGGGACCCACAAACACATCAAGCAACACAACTGTCACCCATATTCAGAGAGCCTACTGTGGTCCCATCCAGGCTCCCTAGTTGTCAGTCCAGAGTCCATGAACTCCCATTAGCTTGGGTCAGCTGTTTCTGTGGTTTTCCCATCCAGCAAAGCTATCAATCACCGTAAATGGAGAAAACAAGATATTCCATAACAAAACCAGATTTAAAGAATATCTATCCACAAATCCAGCCCTACAGAAAGTACTAGAAGGAAAACTCCAACCCATACACTTTCTATAGGTCTTCCTCCCTCCTTCCCACAAGAAGCACACAGGAAAGTATTCTACTTATGTTTCATCCATTCAAGGTCTCATTGATGATATTTTCTTAAACCCAGTGTTAAAACTGCAATTCATATATTCAACACAATCCATAGAAAAACAAAAATCCTCTGTTAGCCCAAGGTATTCTTTTGTACCTATATTCCTCAGCTGGCAGTAGTTGTCACTTAGCATAGACAGAAAAGACTAGTAAAACTAGTAAAAACTAGTTAAGAATGTTCACTTCTTCTTAACAAAAGTCATCTATTCCTTTAAAAGAGGCGATGTTACTTAACCATTTCTCTGAATCTTTGGACATAGTTAGGATTCTTCTATCCCACACCCTCCTAAATTGAAGAGCAGACCAACTACATTATACAGCCAGCCTACTACTTTATTTGCTTTCTATGGGATATTAACTGGATTCTCTTGTTCCTCATAGAGCATCAGGATGCTAAACTCTTGGGCAATGCAGCAAGATAACTTTTGTGCCTCTTACCCTTGGAGAAAAAACTGTAATGGTGTGGGGTGCATATGATATATTCCCATATAAACATAGCAGAAGAAAAACTCTAGTTTCAAGAACATTTACATGATTCAATTATTCTTTCCTTCCCCAAACAAATTGACTAAATCATAATTTGCTGAAAAGCATGCTGCTATGAGTTAGTGAAGATTAGATAGAAGGAAGAATTGGACTCTGGGAGTAATTAGGAAGGAGAGTTTCATTTTATCGGTATTTCTAGTATTCGGCATCAGTAAATAGTAACTAGCACATTTCAGAGGCAATTTTACTCACTATTAATAAAGAGCAATAACTCATTTGGTACACACAATTAATATATCAGATCCAAGCACTATCCAAACTTAACTATATACACACACACAGATCCATTCCTCCACTCCAGATTAACATGTAGCTTCCATGGCTTTTGATAGCCTCTTCATCAAAGAGTAATTTTAATGAAGTTCTTTGTTTGCACCTTAAAGTAAGATAGCTATTTAAGATTTTTAATTGTCATTGTATTTAGTGCTTGATATTATTTTAACAAGTAATACATCAAGATACAGTATACATTGTAAATATTGTAAATTAGGCTCAATGAGAATGCAGGAAATTACATAGGACAAATATAATCCCAAAATAAATAGGAGATTGGTCAAAGATGTTAGGAGTCAGGACTGCAAGAGAGTAGCCCTCTCAGAAGGAAAAGAAATAAAGGCCGAGATTAAAAATACTAGAGAAAGCAAGATAAGACAGGGAAAGACTTCTGAAGAATAGGACAATATGAGAGTCTTAAGAAAAGCTATCATTTATCTACCTAATTGTAGAGAAATCTAGAGGGCTTAGATGTTTGTTCAAGGTCATGAAAGAGGCAGAACCAGGAACAAAGAGCAAGTCTTCTGACTCCAAGTTCAGAATAAATGTAGCTTCTTCTTCTTCTTCTTCTTCTTCTTCTTCTTCTTCTTCTTCTTCTTCTTCTTCTTCTTCTTCTTCTTCTTCTTCTTCTTCTTCTTCTTCTTCTTATGTGATGGCTGGCTGAACTGGCTGAATTCTGGGGTAGTGAATAAGGTCCACGTCAAAGAGTAATATTGGCTACTTCTAATTTCAGGAATATAGGCCTACCTAACTATTTACTTTCTTCATACCTTAGTTTCTCCTGCAGCCAAACAGCAATCATACTAATAGGCCCTATATTCCCAGGGAAGATGTGAGGGTGAGAAAAGAGGTGGGAAAAACATTCGAAGGAAATATTTCTTTCAGTGAGGGATCCTTTAAAGAGTTATAATAATTAGAAGGCACAGCCTTGATTAAACAGACAGAAAGCAAACAATTCAGAGACTTCACATTACTCTGCACTAAATTCAAGATTTAAACAAAACAAAAATCAAAACTAACAGCACATGAATAAACTAACATGCTGAAAGGGGTAAATAGTTTTCCCAGGTCTCTCCTTGATATAAAGTGATTTTCTAAGAGACACCAGCAGGTGCTACCAAACAAAGATCAGAGTAATTCTGTGTGTTCTAAGTGAGCTTTGAGAATGAATAGCATTGAACTATAATTTATTTACAACAACTCATACCTCATGAAAGCATCTAGATAAGAACATATACAAATATAAATACACACGTTTTTCTCTCAATGTTAAGTTAGTAGCTACATCAGAACTAGAATTCAGTTTGCTTCACTCAGAATTCAATCTATCAGAATGTAAGTTCCACGAGGGCAAGATTTTCATCTGTATGTATCTCTAATATATCACCAGCATTACTAGCACTTAGTGGTCTTATTGAACACACATATTCATCTAGTTGTTAGAATATATGCTAGATTCTAGCATATAGCGGAGGCTCAATAACTAAATGTTTTCAAGTTTTTATTTTCAGTTTGAGGTTCAAATGAGGTAAGTGTGAATGCATTTTATCATAAATTTTAATACACATGAAAATGATTATGAATGTTATAATTGTAGCACTTTAGAGCTTGACAGTAACTTGAGTATCATCAGTTATGGCTGCTACTACACAGGACTAAATTTTTTGAATGGCTTTATCAGAAAGAGAGATTGTCGTCTTTCTAGCATACCCCCCTTCAAACAGGCAATTGGTTACCTGTTCTTTCAAGGAATTGGTCCTGTGATATTTACATATAACTGTATTTAATCATCATGACAATTATCAATGTATTAATTACTGTCTCATTTTGCAGGTAAGGAACTCTGAGGTCAGAGAGTTTAATCGGAAGACTCAAGTGGAAAAGCCAAGAATAGTCCATTAGCCAGTCAGATCTCATTTTGCAGATAATTATTTGTTTCTGCTTTTTAGTTTGAATCTTGAATGGTAGCATTCTAACAATACCTCATGTTGTTGTTTTGAGTCAACATTCACAGTACTATTGTGGAATCTAAAGTGTTATAGAGGTCCACTATAGTACAATGGATCCAGACTCAAATATCCAGAAATATCTTATTTCAGTTGTAAGTGTTTCATGATATTTATTGGTGGGAATAAAAAGAGAAGTATAGGCCGGGTGGTGGTGGTGCACGCCTTTAATCCCAGCACTTGGGAGGCAGAGGCAGGAGGATCTCTGTGAGTTCGAGGCCAGCCTGGGCTACCAAGTGAGTTCCAGGAAAGGAGCAAAGCTACATAGAGAAACCCTGTCTCGAAAAACCAAAAAAAAAAAAGAGAGAGAGAGAGAGAGAGAGAGAGAGAGAGAGAGAGAGAGAGAGAGAGAGAGAGAGAGAGAGAGAAGTATAGTCTCGGTCCTGGGGAGGTTTCTGATGATCAGACATAGGATGCTATGTAACTGACACAAACGAATTAGCTAACAACACACAATAACATATATAATTGACACAAACAATTACAAACTATGTGAGATGAGGGCCAGCAAGATGGCTAAGAGAGTAACAGCACTTGCACACATACATACATGTGTGTGTGTGTGTGTGTGTGTGTGTGTATCTGAGCTTTCTATTCTGTTCCATTGATTCGTGTGCTTGTTTTTGTGCCATAACCATGGTGTTATTATCATTATGGTTCTGTAGTATAACTTGAAATTATGTGTGGTGATACCTATCCAGTAGTGTAGAGTATCTGTCCAGGTACAGATATTCTACTTACACAAAAATTGAAACAATTTAGAATAGCTAATGTAGATAAGAATCAAAAATAGTTTGGGAGAGACGGCTCAGTGGTGAAGAGCACTTGTTGTTCTTGCATAGGACCCAGGTGGGTTCAATACCCAGCACCCACATGTTGGCTCGCAACCATCTGTAACTCCAGTTCCAGGGGACCTCATGCCTTATTTTGACTTTCTCTGGAACCAGGCACACACATGGTGCACATACATACACTCAGGCAAAACGTTTCTATACATAAACATTTCTAAAGAATAAAAAAATAGAGGGTACATTTTAGTTTAAATAAAGAGGTCATTTGAGCTATAGTAGTTGAAGAAAGCTCTTTGAAAATGATAGGACTTGAATAGGCTAGCCAAAGAAAACTAGTAAAATTGAATTCCATCTGTGGTTAATGGATGGAGTTAAGACAGAAATAGAAATACAGACATATGGGGTAACAGTTAATGGAACAGTTTGTTAGAGGGCAGAAATTCCTGTGAAGGAATAGTGATAGAGGATGTTAAAATGTACTAGGGTTGGATCATGAAGTGCCTAATGCTAGTGGTCATTAACGCTAGTGGGAATCGTTGGTAGTTTTTAGTAGAGAAATAAGGACATGTACAAAGAGGATATATTTCAAAGGGATGGTCTGTTAGCAGTGTAGGAAATGTCTTAGAGGCAGGGAAAGAAGATAGAAAGCAACTGATTTAAACTAACTATGAAATGGGAGGTTCACAGAGAGTATTGTTAGAATTGCAATAGATTACAGTGGATAGTTCAACTACAGTTATGGCACAATAAATGTCTTAAGAATTGCTCCCAGTCACTTATATTTGATGATCTGAAATCATCATGCCTTTGACAAAATTAGACACTGGCTTTAATTCTTAGATCTTCTCCAGTGATCCTGAAAGTGTTTGTTAGCTTTGGACTTTGTTTTTACATATTTATTTGTTTATTTTGATACACAAAATAAAAATTCATTATTTATTTTCATGATGAAGCTGAAGACATAGAAATGTAAAATATAAATCACTACTTTAGTTTTGTACCCACATATCCTCTAAACATAAAACCTACCTCTGTCTGAATTGTTAATGATATTTATTAGCAGCAACTCAAAAAATTATGTGTTCTTTATAGAAAATTTCTTAAATAGACTCTTCCTGATTATTGGTTTAAATCAATGGAGTTTAAATGAAAACATTATATACCTTCTGAGGATCTATATGGAAGGTTGAAGCAGCTCACTGACAGCAAGGACTGAAATATTGCCAAGCCAATCCCAGAGCTCAGGTAATTTTGTTTAGAAATTAAAGTCAATAGAAAGTTTCTTGGGGTTACATGACAATACAAAATTGTACGGGGTGTAACTTATGAACCAACATGGAGTTAACATGCAAAGAATTAATTATATATTCAGTCTCACATTTTCTTTTTCTTTTTAGTATACGTGTGTGTGTGTGTGTGTGTGTGTGTGTGTGTGTGTGTGTGTGTGTGTGTGTGTGTGTTCACTGTGGGTTCTGGGGATCAAGCTCAGGACACAGGGCTATGTGAATCTTGACAAAGATGCCAAAAATACACATTGGAGAAAGGACAGCCTTTTCTAGGTATTGTACTGAGAAAACTAGATATATACATCTAGAAAAATGAAACTAGCTTTCTATGTCTCACTCTGCACAATAATCAATACCAAATGGATTTGAAAACTGTTAAGAGGAAAAAGTACAGAAAACACTTCAAGATACAGGCATAGGCAAAGACTTTGTTTTACATATTTATTTATTTATTTTGAGAATTTCATAACATAACAAATGTATGTATTACTATATTTACATAATTCCCACCCCATTTTCTCCCCCACTCCAACTGCTCCCATGTCCCCCCTCCTCCCTTTTGAATCCATCGTTCCTGGAGAAGACTGATCCTCCATCTCTTAGCATACATGAATTTCTTATAGAACTTCATCTAGGGGTGGGGCCTTGTGAGATTTCCCCCATCCATGTTGGCACCTCAACTGGTGTTGTCATTATGTAGATTTTATGGGTCCAACTCACTGTCATATATAAAAAACACTATCTCACAACAGACTCCTGTACTCTGGCTCTTACAATCTTTCTGCACCCTCTTCTGTGATGTTTCTTGAGCCCTGGGTGTAGGGGTTGTGTTGTAGATGTATCAGTTCAAATTGGATACCCCAGTCTGTTGTTTTCTGCATCTTGACTCTTTGTAGGTTTCTGCAATGCTCTCCATTTACCCGTGGAGATAAGGAAAGGGATTTAGAATGCAGCTGGGAATTACATTAGTGTAGGAACATGGCAGTAGGCTCTCCTTTAGGGTTCATGACCACACCAGCCACAGGCAGCTGGCTAGGTTTCCAGTATCAGACATGAATTCCCTCCTATTGAGCAGGCCTGAAGTCCAATTAGACAGTTATTGGTTGCCACTGAGATGTAAGTGTCACTATTGGACCCCTGGGTATATGAAAGGGGTATGGACCCCTTTCTATGCTGATCACTGTTGTGGTTCATGGGCATTACAGTTGGGTAGGTCTTTTAATTGCCTTTCTTCCTTGTCAGCTTGCATAACACCTCTGGATTCTACTAGAGTTAGTCCTTAGGGAGGGGCTTCCAAGTCAATTCCAGTTTGATCCCTCCAAGTGGTAAGGACTTTGTTAATAATATTCCAGTCACTCAGAAAATAATTCCAAGAATTGACAAATAGGATCTCATTAAATTAAGAAAGTGATGAATCCTTACATACATGACCAAATGATTCAATAGGATTGTCAAAAACCATTTAATAAAAGAAATAAACAATGTTTGGAAAACTGGATAGCTATATTAAAAATAATGAACTTTGATCCCTTTCTCATAGTATACATAGAAATTAGCACAAAGTCAATCAAATATCTAAATTGACAAAATAAAACTATAATATCCTATAAAGAGAGTGGAGGTAGGCAAGCTTGGTGATACAGTAGTTGCCTACCATGGTTGAAGCCTTGAGTTTGATGCCCAACACTACAAAAAATATAAAATAAAATCATCAGAAGAAAACATAGAAGGAAATCTTCATGATTTTGTTTTCACTACAAATTTTTAGATATGGTACTAAAAGCACAAAAACCAATATAATAGTTTGGATTTGGTGGCAAATTCCTGTAATCCCAGCACTTGGGAGATGGAGGCAGGAGAATCAGGAGTTTGAGGTCATCCTCAGGTACACGGCAAGTATGAGGCCAGTCTAGGCTAAATGAAGCCATATTAAACAACAATTTTTAAAAAAAGAAAACAAGCAATAGAATAAAAATACATTGAATTTCAAAATTAAAAACATTTGTATGGCAAGGGACCCCACTCAAAAGAAGGAAACAACTCAGAGACTATCAGAAAGATTTGCATATTACATATGTGATAACTGGCATATATTGAGAATATACAAATAATATTCACAACTCAATAATAAAACTCAAATATATCTTTTGAAAATTATAGATGAATTTCTAAATGGTCTTATTAAGTAAAAAGCACGGAGCTAGAAATTTTGGTTAAAGCCATAGAGAGTTTAGGGAAATATGGAAGGCCACCAGCCAACCTCACCTCACCAACTCCGCAGCTTCCAAGGAGCAGCGACTTCCTGTCTACCCAGGCTTAATATGCCTTGCTTTTCTGCCCTCTCCTTGGCTCTTAGCCCAGCTACCTCTGAGGTTAGCTGGTGGCTATTACTGTCTTCCAAGCTTCTACTAAGATAGCTCATTAAGCTCTGCTTACACTTGTTTAACTATGTTTCTAATACAAAGTCCCAAAGGCTTCCACATTCTTAAACAAAACAAAACACTAAACACATGGCAAGATCTATCATAGAAACAGCACACTCTCTGGTACCAACTTCTGTATTAGTTACTTTTCTAATGCTATGACATAACACTACAGCCAAGGCAATTTATAAAGAAAAGCATTTAATTGGGATCATGGTTCCATAGAGTTAGGGTACATGATGGCAGAGCAAAGTAACACCTGAGAACTCACAAACAGAAGGCAAAGAACACACTGGGAATGGCACAAATCAGTTGAAACCCCAAAGTCTGATCCCATCGACACACTTCCTCCAACAAGACTCCACCCCCTACTCCTTCCCAAACTGTTCCACCAACTGGCCACCCAGTATCCAAACATAAGAGATTATGTGGGTCATTCTCATTCAAACCACCACTGATTTAGGATGACAAGATGAAGATGAAGGACACTATGGATAAGAGAAGAGGAAGAGGGGGAACAGGAGAAGAAGGATGATAGATAATAATCTCCAATGAGGACAGAAAAAGAAAATGATAACTAAAAACTACAGTGCAACATATCAGGGGAATTTTGTTGCAGTAGATGAGAGTAGCTGTAGAAATATGTACAGTTACAGTTCCAAGTAATGTATTTCTTTTTTATTAATTTTTCATTTATTTTACATACTAACCACAGTTTCCCCTCCCTCCTCTCATCCTATTCCCTCTCCCACCTCATTTATATCCCCCATCCACTCCTCAGAAAGGGTTAGGTTTCCCATGGGAGTCAACAAGGCACAGCACACCAAGTTGAGGCAGGACCAGGACCAAGCTCTTCCCCTCTGCATCAAGGCTGAGCGAGGCATCCCACCATAGGGAATGGTTCCAAAAAGCCAGCTTATGCACCAGAGACAGATCTTGGCCCACTGCTAAGGGACCACAAACAGACCAAGCTACACAACTATCACCCACAGGCAGAGGGCTTTGGTCAGTCCCATGCAGGCTTCTTGGCTGTCAGTCTAGAGTCCATGAGCTCCCCCTGAGCTCAGGTCAGCTGTCTTTGTAGATTTCCCTGTCATGATCTTGTCCCCCTTCTTTATATGATTCCTTCCTCCCTCTCTTTAACTGAACTCCAGAAACTTAGCCCAGTGCTTGGCTGTGGATCTCTGCATCTGCTTCCATCAGTCACTGGATAAAGGCTCTCTGATGACAATTATGATAGTCACCAATCTGATTACAGGAGAAAGCCAGTTCAGGCACCCTCTCCACTATTGCTAGGAGTTTTAGCTGGGGTCATCCTTGTGGATTCCTGGGAGGTTCCCTGGCACCAGGTTTCTCTCTAACCCCATAATGGCCTCCTCTATCAAGATATCTCTTTTATTGCTCTCTCTCTCTCTCTCTCTCTCTCTCTCTCTCTCTCTCTCTCTCTCTCTCTCTCTCTTTCTCTCTCTCTCTCTCTCTTTCCCTCCCTCCCTCCCTCCCTCCCTCCCTCCCTCCCTCCCTCCCCCAACTTGGCCATCCCAATGGGGATGAGAACATGAGGGACCAATTAATACATTAAAAAAACCCTCCAATTCTCATGTTCTGCTGCAGGTATCTAGTACATTCATGGTAACTGTCGACTAATCTACTATAGGCTTTCAAAAACAGGAATGGAAGTAAAAGTCTATGTTGATATTGACATAAAATGAGTGAATTTGCTTTCTAATTTCAGCTCACGCCTTTACTTCTTGTCATACTATTTCTTAAAAATAGTGGACTTCAAAAACAGTAATACTCTTTACCTCACAAATAAAATAACTTATGATTGGTTCTGGGTTTAGCAGTCTTCTTGTTTACCAAGTAGCTGTGAGACATTATGTAGAACAAGTAACTGCCTGAAAGCAGTGTTACTCAGGCATTTTCATTATCCCAGCACTCAAAAAAGAACATAAAATCTTCACTTGTAGTACTGTCCTGAAATCTTCATTCTAATTAATTTCTTTACTTGTACTATGGGTCCACATCTAACAATGAACACTAGGGGCCATATTTTCTCCTATGTATCTAAACTAAAGCACTCGTTATAGATAATAACTATACATGCTGAAAAATCCACCTCGCACAATTATCTAGAAAAGGTAATAAGTAATAGCACTAGACAAGATAGAAATTGGCACACCCAGTTTCTTCTACACATTTTAATAGTTCTAGATACCAGCAAACATAAGAAATGCCATTTTGTTTTTCCTTGGACAGAACAGATACTCATCTTAGATAGCCAAGAGGTAAGACAATATTAATTAACTAATAAAGATCATACACTTATTTTTTTTGCTCTTGTCACATGCTACAGCTCAGTTGTCCCAACAGACAGATTAATCTCTTCACTGCATTGCCCTTCCTACTATTTATGCATTTTCAAGGTATTTTTCACCTACAAAGGCAGACTTGCAAATCCCACCGACATGCTAAGTAGACTACTGTGAATAAAGGAAAGTTAGAGCAATGATCAGGTCTGAAAAGGAAAGGGTGAAACTATCAGACAGTAGTCACCTGGAAATTGTATATAACTACTAACTCACGTTCTTATGAGAGGAAGGAATAAAGCAAACATTGAACAGAAAAAAATAATCCTTGAATATGTGGGAAAGACAGCAATTTCTTACTTAAAGGGAACAGAACAGTTGTCTGTATATAAATAGGTATGTGAGTGCACACATATATGTGTGTGGGGATGTGAGTTTTCCAAATAAGTGGTGAAAAAGCACAGAAGAGAGCATTGCTCTACATGGAGAAGTAATCTAAACAGACCACAGATAACAAATATCATGGTCTTAGGCGCTAGACTAGAGAGATGGCTCAGAGGTTAAGGTAAAACTATTTCTAGTTCGGAGTAACCTTGCATCTAAGTGTAAACTTTAGTTTTAAGAACACAAAATGGAATTCATGTTTTTCTTTTTGGAGTACAGTACAGAGATTGAACCCATGGTCTTGTACATTCCAGGCAAGCTCTACCACTGAGCTATATCTTCAATCCAGGAAATAATAACATATTGATATGCTGATGCAGTTGTATGTATATGCAAAATATGTTAAGCTTATATATAGATTAACTTGATCCAAACAACCTATGTGGTAATTTTAATAATCTTGAACACAGGGAAAGCTAAGGCTTCTAGAATCCCAAATTTCAATTTAAGAACATTTTAACTGGCATTTTTAAAAAGGAAAAATTTCTATGCAATAATGTATAAAGCTAAATGGAAGTTCAATATAAAATAACCGAAGTGTGGTGATTTGACATTGACCTTGTTTTTCTAATGGGATTTTTAAAACACGCAGAAATATAATTTTTGTATATTGTTTGCTGATTTAGATAGGGTCTTGTTACATAGTCCAGATTGGTTTCAAAGTCAGTCCTGCTTCAGTCTCCCAAATCTGGGATTGCAGGCATGTGTTGCTATGCCTCATCAATAAAATTTCTTGATTAATATTTCACTATGTTTTCAATGGAGTGTCTTTTATATTTGAACTGGCCATCCCCCTTCAGCCAGTTTGCTACATGGGCATTATGACGTTATTGGCACACATTAACAATACTTGGGTATCCTTTGAAAGCATCAGATAGTAGACAAAGATTTTACTCTACCCCAGCATTTGTTTTGGGGTTTTAAACTGTTGGGTTTTAAGCCTTAGGTGCTAAATCACAATGAAACTGAAGGACTGCCCCCACTAAACTCTATCACACATACCCAGTTATGAAGAAAAGAATTTTCATATGTGATTTGGTATCATCATTCATCATTATATCAAAAGGATATGGCATGCCCCCAAATTGATGGAAACCTAAATAAGCTTAAACACATATACTCCTATAATTTTAATTCCTTTGTGAATGTTGTGGCAAAACTCTAGTAACCTGTTCAATCTTTACCTTAGGATATAATTATCTTTCTCCCAGTGGCACGTTGTCTATTGTTAATATAAACTAAGTTCAGTTGCCATTAAAAATAATTGTCCTGGAAAAATATACACATCCCCCCTTCTCTATGATGATTGCATTTATTAAATTATTACAAGTCATTACTACTGCTGCTTACCTCTTTGTATCATTTAGATCAGTTAACATGTAACTTTATTCCTCTTCACATAATAAAACTAGTATATAGTAAGGCCTTGGGATCCTATTCATCTTGTTCCAATGACACAAGTTTGATATGATTTTTAAAATGAGCCAGAGTTTATCTTGCTCATCTTTGCATTTACCATAGAGTTTTATATTTAGTAGATATTCAGTGTCTAGTTAAGAATGGACAGTTGACTGCTCTCCTAGTGATTCAACAGAAATACCCCAGCCCAATACTCTTTGTTACATGACTGGGAAGCCTTTTAATGTTACAACTTTAGAATACTATTCATTGTATATGCTGTGATTTTAAATTATAATTTTTTCAAGTTAAAATTATCATTAATCATTAAAGTCCCCAAACTAAGTAAAGACTAGTGGAACACATCTAGAATTCCAGCACTCAGAAGATGAAGGAGGACTGTGAGATCTATGCCAGCTTAGGCTACATAGCTAACACAATCCTGTCTATAAGAAATAAATACTCTGGAATAATGGGCTATGTTTGGGATCTTTGGTATTTCTCCCTGTCTCCAAGTCCTCCTCTCACACTACTTATCTCAACATAACAAGGAATGGTTGCTTACAGGAAACCTCCTCAACTCCCCTGGCGAACCTCATGAACACTTAACACAGGGGGCTAGGGAGTAGAGACTGAGATTTCTAGTGAATTTCTAGATGACATGCTTTATTTCTCCTTAAATGAGCTAAAGAACCTTGGTCATTTTATCAACCATAAAAATATACCCTCTCTATACTTTGGCTATAGCTACATCATAGATATAAAACATTTTGGAAGCGGTGCTGCTAATGATTTAGCAGTCATTGAGACCTCTGATTTAATTCATTAAGTCAACATTTTTAGACTTCCTCTTATGGTAAAGTATGGAGGAATATAAGCATTAGAAATCTAGGACACCACTTTAAACAATATCTAGCAATAAGTCCTGGACTAGTTTTTTTAGTGAAACCATTTGGACATTCTTTTTTTTTTTTTTCAAATGAGCCAGAGTTTGCCCTGATTGGTTACTGTTCACATTTTTTAGTAGTGAATATAGTTAAATAATTATTTTACTAACAAATCAAACATGGTAGCTATTTATTATGGAGAATTAATGGTCATATACATGTAGCATCTGTTAGCTAATAGGTGCTCCCAAGCTTTAGGAAATAAGAACCTTAAATTGGACATTTTGAAATTGAGTGTCCACTCTGCATACCTCAGTAACCAGCACTTAGGGGAAGGAGAGACATATAAAAGTAGAAGCTATGATAAAAGAAAATAATAAAATAATATTTTCACTATGGTATATAAAGGAATCTAGGCCTTTTCCTCTATCTTGTTTCTCTTTCAGAAAATGAACAATCTACTATGAGCAGACACATAGCTGAAAAATAGACAAAAGTAAAGGTGTTTTAAAAAAAACTAAAAAAAAAATAGAAAATGTCTCACTTGAGATGTTAAAAAACCTCACACACTTTGACTTTGTTTGAGATGAAGGCTAGAAACCCCATGGGATTCAAAAATTTCATTAGCTAATATGCCAAGATCTCAAGGTATATTTGAGGGTTGGGGATTTAGCTCAGTGGTAGAGCGCTTGCCTAGCAAGTGCAAGGCCCTGGGTTCGATCCTCGGCTCAAAAAAAAAAAAAAAAAGAATATTTATCAAGGTATATTTGAGCAGGGAAGCAAGGAGGAGAAAGTGAGCAAGGGGACTGGAGGAGAGACCGAGTGAAGGTGCTAAGTTTATGGGTCTGTATGGCCAGTCAAATAAATGAATTACAATCTACTCTTCTCAGTATACACAGAGCTCTTCTAACACCATACAAATATATTGTTGTTGATTGATGTTTTTGAGACAGGCTCTCACTATATAGCTCTTGCTGATCTAGAACTCATTATGTAGACCAGGTTGTCCTCAAACTTGTAGAGATCTGCCTGCTTCTGTCTTCCAAGTGCTGGGATTAAAGGCATGTGCCATCACTCCCAGGCCATTTGTGTTATAACTCAAGAACACAAGTGGATAATGTATATAGTGAGTTTTTTTGGCAACTGATATTCCTCCAAGTGAGTCACTTAAAAAATAAACATAAAATTTCAAATGGAAAAGAGCTAAAAGCCACAACTCCAGAACAGTAATTATAACCTTTTCTCTTAAAACATTTCCAATTATCAGATCCCAAGAACAGTATAATAGAAGAGGAGGTACCAAGCTCATTTTCTTATGCAACTAAGTCTTTCCACACTAGTAGTAAAGAAGATTCTTTACTGGCAGTGATTTAGTTACCCACCTAATGCTCACTTAACGTGTTTCAGAAAAAACACTATAAGAATTTTCAAATAGAAACAATTAGCATCCACAGTAATTAGTATTCTTTTTCCAAAGGCAAGAGGAGCTACTTTGGCAGAAACTACTGATTCTCCTCCCAGCCACCCTCAGCCACTGTAGCTGCTACAGGAGCTGGTTAAGGGGCACAGCCTTAAAGAATGAAACCATTTTCAAGTTTATTTACAACTACCTCACCTCTGGAAAAAAAAACTCTTTTTCTAGGCGGATAAAGCCAATAATAAACATATTCATCATTGCACATGACTTAGTCAAACCCCTTTCAGTTCATATAAAGCATGTATTCATGTCCTTTTTCAGTCCATCCAAACTCTACTTGAATCCTAAGCCCAGATAGATTTTACCTTCATCACAAAACCTTTTCAAGATCATTGTTCCATATGGATATCTGGCCTGTGGACTATAATTAGCTTTTGGTACTACTCCTTTCTCCATGTTTTATACATCGTCTATAAATCTTAATGTGCGAGGATGACAACAGAACCTGAATGTGTTGATCTTGGAGGAGAAATATTTCAAGTGCATATAAACTAAAAATATTTTCATATAAATGGAGCTTTGTGATGTAGATGAAATACTAACAATTCACTTTTGTTTCACCATAGGGTAGAATTAGACGTTAACTACATTTTAAGCTACAGAAGCCAATAATAAATATTTATTGTGTATTTTCTCTATGTTTCATGTACTATATTGGCCATGTCTACATTTTGTCTCATTTAGCATTAGAGGACTAACAATAATTAGTTACTAGTGGATTAGTGTGTCTTCAGAAACTATCAGCTATTTAATTTACTTTTGTTATTTTAAATGAATGTGTTTGGGACTGGTTTCTTGTGTAACAAAGACTAAATGAAACAGAAATTTGTAATTAGAAGTACAGTGTTGTCATAACAAAAATTTGAATTGAGTCACGCTGATTTTTAGGATCAGGCAGGGGCAGAGGCTGGAAAAGCGACAAAGAAGCTGCTACTATAATCTGGATGCAGATGAGGTCTTGCCAACCCAGCTCCTCGGAAACAATCTGATCCAGAGACCTTTGCCTAAACACACAAAATATGTGACCCACACACATACCCAATATGCAGTGGTGTGTTGCCAGCAGGCACTTTCATTTAAAAATAAAGAGAATAGGAGACACATAGAAGTTATTGATCCACAGCAATATCTAATCAACTCTTCTCATCAGAACTTGGAAGCAAGGAATTCGTGCTGGGTGAGGGAAATGGCACTAGA
Organism: Peromyscus maniculatus bairdii; assembly: GCF_049852395.1. Taxonomy (NCBI): domain Eukaryota; kingdom Metazoa; phylum Chordata; class Mammalia; order Rodentia; family Cricetidae; genus Peromyscus; species Peromyscus maniculatus. Next base: position 81,542,120 of record NC_134875.1, on the reverse strand, counting down.
AAATTCTAAATGTCCCATTTCAATACTTATAAAACGTGTTCACAAAGTAATAAAACAAAATTGTCTTTATAAAACAAATCTGAGTTTGTGCACACGTGTTCTATTTTAAAGAAATTAACTTAAAAGATCAACTAGGTGCCAAGAGACATAACTTCTACCCATAAAGTTCTGAGCAACATACTACAAGCTCTGAAGAAAATATTACTAGAAGAGTTCCAAAACGCTTTTAAGTAATGCCAATTTTGTGAGGCATATATATACACACGCGCGCGCACGCACACACACACACAAAATATCCTTTCAAAAAATATTCAAGGCTACACATTATTTACAGTAACCGTATATAATAAGAATATATTAATATAATACAAAATAAAAATTTGAGTACACGCTACTTGTCAGACACTTGGTTAAGATATAAATTCACTTTAGTTATCTCATCAAATGGCTTTCTAGTCAACTAAAATAGTCAAGACAATTAAGTTACAGGCTTGACTGACCCCCTCCTCCTTTCAACTGAGTGCACTCTATTATGTAAAAATGAAGAATTATTCATTTTACAATCACTGATAGATAGCTCATGTTTAGCTTGGTCTGCTTATTTACCAAATTTTCTTCTGTATACAAAACATCATAGCCTATTAAATAATATTTGGGGGTTATAATTATTTTCCTACTTCTAATTTTTTTCTTATGGTAAGAAAAATGCTCTCATTTGTTTAAAAATGGTATCAGGCTGGTGGGATAGTGTGGTGATATTGTGTCCCCAAAAATATTGTGCACCCTAATAAACTTATCTGGGGTTAGAGAACACAACAGCCACTAGACATAGAGGCTAGAAAATGGTGGCACTCACACCTTTAATCCTAGCATTCCAGAGTTCAAGGCCACACTGGAAACAGTCAAGCATGGTAACAAGAGCCTTTAGTCCCAGGAAGTGATGGCAGAAAGCAGAAGGATATATAAGGCGTAAAAACCAGGAACTAGAGTCTTTTTATGCTTTTAGGCTTTTGAGCAGCAGTTCAGCTGAGATCCATTTGGATGAGGACACAGAGGCTTCCAGTCTGAAGAAACAGGATCAGCTGAGGAATTGGCAAGGTGAGGTAGCTGTGGCTTGTTGTGTCTCTCTGATCTTTCAGCGTTCACCCCATACCTGGCTCTGAGTTTTTATTAATAAGACCATTTAAGATTCGTGTTACAGGATAGCTTAATAGTTAGAGCACTTTATACCAAGCCTGACGGCCTGGATTTATTCTTCAAGACCCACATGGTAGAAGGAGAGAACTGACTCATGTGGGTTGTCTTCTGACTTCTACTTACCTGCAATGTGTGCCCATTCCTATAAAAATGAATGAAAATGTAATAAAAGCAATACCTTTACCGAAACTACTAACTGATCTTTCATGATAAATAAATCAGATTCAAGCTAGCTGACTAAAAGCCACATATTCAATACTGGATCTATGTCGACCTCAAATTACCATGGATTTAAAACATGGTGGCAATTTATTCTTCATAGTTCAAAAAGTCAGAAGTCATAAATCAAGGTAGCAGCAGGGCTGCACTCTCTGTAGACCTTTAAGGAGATTCTTCCTTATAGTACACACACACACACACACACACACACACACACACACACACACACACACACATTTAGAGCCCATAAAATAATCTGTAATTATCTCTTCATTTTGATATTGTTTAATTACACCTGCAAGGACTTTTGTTCCAAATAAGGTACACTTCAGAATTATCTGTTAAACTAGAAAGTAAGACCTCATCAAACATTCAATATATTGGGGCTTTGATCTGAAAATTTCCAGCACCCAGAACTGTGAAAGTGATATTCTATTGTTTATAAGCACCCAGCCTATGATAAATTTTTATAGTAACCCAATATAACACAGTAAATAAATTTTGTCTGTTCAGGCACATCTGCTTAATAATGGTACAACTTAAAACAGTAAGTATGTTTAAAACAGCAAGTTTAAGCTCATAAATTATAAACTTCAAGTGAAAGATTCTTATGAGAGTGAAACATGCTAGGTATAAGTACTGAAATCAGGAAGAATCTGGAGCATCTTTGCTCTAAATATTTATAATAGGTGACACTTTCATCATCTTAGGCTGAATGTGGTTGGGGTCTTCAACACACATTGGTGATGATGAGTCAGCATAAAAATACTCCCAGTATACATCCATTCCACAGTTCTAATAAATATAGCCATTCATCCATTTCTTTAGAGTACTCTAAACAAAGGTCTCAAAATGATGTAGAACAAAGGTCTCAAAACAGTGGCCCATATACTTAAGGTTTTTCAAGAGTTATGGACATAATGGTAATTTAAAAAGAGTCCAGTTTCCACATGAACACATTCTTAAATCTGAACTGCCTAAAAAAACATGGATGATTAATGATATGCTTCCTTTTACTATAGTCCTTTTCTTTCTTTACCAAATAAACATACTTCTGAACACATTCTCAATCTTAATATGTGCTAAGATTAAAGGAACAAGTCCATGGCTTTTGCAAAATAGAAGGCTTCCACTACCTATTAGAAACTGAGGAAGGCGGTTGATTTATAAAACATTTTTTTTTTTTTACAAAATTTGGAGACAAATCTCATTATGGAGCCCAACTCTCCTGTCTTAGCTTCCTGAATGTTGAGATTATAGCTATGCATACTATCATATACAGAACAATTTTTCTAATAGTTTGTTTTGAATTTTGGCAAATAAGTTAGAAGTAGTTAAGCAACTGGGAATACACACACACACACACACACACACACACACACACACACACACACACATCTTCCATTCCCATTCCTTTCATAAGAACACGTTCCAAACTATTTGCATGCTTTAAAACACAGAAATATGAATAAAACTAATGCTAAGCTTGTCACACTCTGGCAGTGATTAATATTGATTTATAGATGATATCTCAGCTAAATTTTAAAAGTTATGTCCATTTAACTGATATCAATTTGTTATGAAAAGTTTTAAAATTTTAATAGACTAAATCCAGGAGAATGATTTTTTTTATATTGTGATTTCATTTTTTTCTTTTAAGATTTATTCTATATTTATTCTATATATTTATTCTATATTATGTGAATGTCTGCATGTATGTCTGTGCACTTCATGTCTGCCTGGTGACTGTGGAGTCTAGAAGAGGGTGTCAGATTCCCTGGGGCTGGAATTACAGATAGTTGTGAGCTGCCTTGTCCGAATTTGGGGTCCGAATTTGGGACCTCTTCACAGCAAGTGCTCTTAACCACTAAGCCATCTCTACAACCCCCAGCTCCCAGGAGAACTTTCAAATCTTACAGGGATTTGAGGTCTTAGAAAAAATGTTTCAAAACTTAAAAAAAAATAGAGTACTGTTGGAGCCACTAGTTTTCCTAGTGGCTGTATCCAGCAGGACTGCATAAGAGGCTGATTGGACCACGGGCCTGAGTATCAAGTGTTTGGAAGGGTCTAAACAGCAAGGGAGGGGGTCTTTTGCTCCACCCCTTGGCATTGTTATAAATAGACCTTTGGGATAAAGTTCTGGGCCGGTGGATAAGGATCCAGGCCCACCCGAGTCTATGCTGTGTTTCTCTCTGTTTCTTTACTCTCTATTTCTAAGTCTCTTATCCCTCAATCCTCAAGAGTTCCTAGGGTAAATTAAGAGTAGGGGCTGGTCTGCCACAGAGTATAAACTAATACTGAAACAAGTTCAAAGCAACTTAAAACACAATACCCTGAAATGTAAAAGGGATACAGAAGTTTGGATAAACAAGAACACAACCACTTGCATTAAGCCTTCCTTGGTCTGTCCCCAACATCTCATATTAATATTAACATCACAATATAAAGCACAGGTAACTTTAAAAGTTTCACAGTTTAAAAGTTCAAATATGCCCAGAGCCGGAGCACCAAGCTTTAAGGAGGCAGCTGGTGGCTTTGTCAGCGAAGGGAACGCGTGGGGCAGAGACCTGCAGAGACCCAGGGCTGGGGTCGAGGAGGACTCTGGGACCGTTTGTTCCTGAGATTTGTGTGTGTGTGAATGAGTGTGTGTGCGCCACCCAGAAGGTGAACACACGCCGGTGAGATACAGGTAGTGAAGGCAGAGGGGGATGGGGAGGCCGGAGGGGCGGGGCTCGAGCGGGAGACCAGTGGAGCAGACTTGGCACCCGGGCAGGGCTCCCGAGGGCAACCTCATCTCAACACAGCTTCCTAACTACAGCAATGCCACCCCTCTTTCTCACAATGGAAGACCGAGGTGCAGAGCACCCACGTCCACTAGCTCAGCCCTGTCCCCAGCTGCCCTGGCCCGGTCTCTCCTCAAGCCACGGTTGAGACGCGGGCCTCATTTCGTTTTTGTTTCTTTTTCTTTTTTTTTTTTTTTTCCTTTTTTAAGAAAACAAGTAACAAAAAAGACAATGAAAAAAAAAACCGGAAAACGTCATGTGAGTGAAGAGATGTCACTGTCTGTGGTCTTTGGAGAACTAGTCTCGTAGCTGAGAGGAGGGGATCCCTCCTCTGGGGCGCTGGCACCCACAGCAGGACTCGCCAGTCTGATGCCAGGACTGAATAAAGTGTATTTGCCCCGAAAAAAAAAAAAAAGTTCAAATATGCAAAAAGGTTGTCTCTTCAAAACATCCAAGTTTCTTTTAAAGTTCAAAATCTCTTAATTGAGGGATCTTGTAAAAATGAACATGCAGTTATATAATTTCTTCCTCTAAGAGGGAAAAACCAGGGCACAGTCACAATCAAATCAAAGCAAACTGTACTTCAACAGTGTAAAAAGTTAAGTGCTTGGCATCTGGGACCCACTCATGCTCCTCTAAATTCCAAAAGTCCTGAGTAGCCCCACTTCTGTAACTTTCCCATCCACAATACAAATAGTTTGTCTTGTTGGCTACTGCTTTCCTTGGTGGTATTCCCACAGTCGTGGTATCTCCAATATGCTGGGGTCCTCACTGGAACTAGGCTGCATATTTACCACTAGCCTCTTCTAGCCTCTCCAACGGTGTTAAGGCTCAGATGCTCTCCATGACCCCTTTATGTCTTCAAAACTAGTACCTCGTGGGAAACTCTCTTACATTTTACCAAGTTTTTCTGCCAGCATTATCTGCAGCCTTGGTCCCCTCTGAAATACAGCTTCTGTGTACTGATCCTGAGGAAATACTCCCAGAAGATTTCCTCTCGATGATGTTAGTCTCTTCTTAATAGCAGCTGATTTCTCAGCCCCAGTGAACCAGCAATTGTCGCAGTAAAGCAAAGGTTTCACTTCAATGATGCTGGTCTCTTGTTAATCACAGTTGATTCTTCACTTCCAGCTGAGCGGACATCGCAGATTCTTATTTCCAATGTATCACACAGCCCTGGTAGAGTCTTTGCTTCCCTCTGAAATTTCACAAGCCAGGCCCCCATAGTCTGCACTGCTCTCAATACTTGTATCCTCCAAGCCCCAACAGAATAGCCCATTATGCTCGGAACAGTCAATGGCTTTTCAGCACAAAGTTCCAAACTCCTGCCACAATCTCTCCAAAACAACATGGATATGTCTGTCACAGCAATACCTCATGATCCTGGCACCAATTTCTGTTTTAGTTTGCTTTCTATTGCTGTGATAAAACTCTGACCAAAAGCAATTTGGGGTAAAAAGGGTTTGTTTCATCTGACAGCTTACAGTCCATCACTGAGGGAAGTCAGGACAGGAACTCAAGGCAGGATCCTGGAGGCAGGAACTGAAGTGGAGGCTATGGAAGAATGCTGGCTTGCTTTCTGTGGCTTATGCAGTCTCCTCTCTTAAACTATTAAGGATCATCTGTCTAGGGATGGGACCACTTCCAGTGGTCTGGGCCCTCCCACATCCATCATTGATCAAGAAAATGCCCCACGGACTTGCCTATAAGCAATCTAATGGAAACATTTTCTGAATTGAGGCTCCTATTTCCAGATGACACTAGCTTGTGTAAGCTGACAAGAAAATCAAACCAGGACAATTACCAAGAAAAGTTTCTTGGATTCATAGTTCATCTTTTCTTTATAAGTTAGTTATGCAATATTCAAGATTTCAAAATTTAGTATGTACCATGTCAAGGTATTGTTTAGTAGTATGTGAGTTTTCAAAATAAAAAAGTCTTTGTCTTCCTAAGATATACATTTAGTTAACTAGGATAAGAATGAGCAAGATTTGAACAGGCAGAGGTGGAAGGTAGGTAGTCCATAGTTGGAGAGAATAGAATGGGTATGGAGTTAATAGGCAGAAAACGGAAAAGAAATGATCAATAAGGAGCAAATAAAAATCAATAAAAACCCAAAAGAAGGCATACAAGCATTTAGAATTGTTTTTAAAGATGATTTCAACTAAAGCATCCAATTTCTTAGATTTATAAAGTATAATAGACACAATGCCAAGAAACACTTTTCATAGCACATAATTCTGTTAACAAATTTGTGTTGTTCAACCAAAATTAGGTAAAAAATATTTTTTAAAAGACATTTTACCCAGCCTGTGTTGGCACATGCCTTTAATACCAGCACTTGGGGGACAGAGACAGGTGGATCTCTGTGAGTTCAAGGCCAGAGCTAGTTCCAGGACAGCCAAGGCTACACAAAGAAACCTTGTCTTGAAAAACAAAACAAAACAAAACAAGGCATTTTAACACAAAACAGACTAATCTTAAATAACTTTTACCAGTTGAAATAATTTTGGGGAGGGACTAGCAGGCTATGGTAATATGGATAAGTAGATAATAGGCTCCCGGACCAAGAAAGTCATTAACTTAGGCCATGAAAATATATGTTTATATATAAGACAATGAAGGTAGAAACAACATTCAGAGGACTAAGTTATTCAGCATAGGAAAGCGTTCTACTATACTCTCCACTAGAAAATAATCATCTCAAATATTTTTTAGGTTGGAAATCATTTCAGCAGCAGGGCACTTGCCTAGTATATATGAGACTTTACTTTCAACCACACACTCACACATGCACAAATCAATATTTGTCGTAGACAAAATTAAGATTTGTTGTAGACAAAGAACTGAAAGGCAAAAAGTGAAGGCAAAAACCTTTCTCTGTTGAGGTATAGACTTTATCATTGTGACAAATGTTTTTAAAGGATAGCTATCTCATAATCATAAGACTAATTGATTTTCACAGAAAAGCCCGTAGTTGAAGTCTCTCTGGGAAATACTTACAACATTTGACTTGGAGAAAAAGATATATTTGGTGAGCCTTTATATAAAATTTAATTAACAGGGTCTTTCCTGCAAGGAAAGTTCTTTGTGGTCCCCAGCTATCTTGTGATGCTTCTCACTTAGATATACTTTGACAGATTAAACCCAAACACTTCACATCTGTCACATGTTAGTATCCAAAGGGATACTACTCAGAAAGAAAAGGAGACAAGCTTGAGACGTTCATTAAAGGAGACAATCAAAAGGATGGCAGTGTTGGGAAGGATTCTGAGAATATACCTGAATTCAGAGGGCTATATAGTTTCCCTTTTTAACTAACATAATAACTTGTTTTTGATATATTTCAAAATGAAGGAGAAATAGAGTCCATTTTCTAGGCAACCATTTAAGCTGATCTGTTCTTTTAGTGCTGGGGCCTTATATATACCTTATACACACACCAAGAAAGTATTCTACTGTTCAGTTATATCCCCACCTGTAAGTTTTCTTTTAAAATGTTATTCCTAGAAAAAACTATTATAGATTTTTCTAATTAACTTGCAAGCAAATAGGGTGATCTATTTATGTGACTAAAGGCACATGACAACCGTCCGTGTGTGTGTGTGTGTGTGTGTGTGTGTGTGTGTGTGTGTGTGTGTGTGTGTGTGAATATATGGCTATATATTTTTATTTTTCCTTTTAATGAAAATATTTTTTTCTCACATAATATATCTTGATTATTGTTTCCCCTCCCTCTACTGCTCAGAGTTCTTTCCCACTTCCCCTCCCACCTGAATCCATGCCATTTCTGTCTCTCATTAGAAAACAAACAGGCATCTAAAGGATCATAAAATATAATATGATATAATAAATAAAATATAATAAGATGAAACAAAAACTAACTGTTCAGTTGGAACCTCCAGCTTGCCCCTGCATGATCCAGAAAGCTCCATTCTCTCTCTCTCTCTTTCTCTCTCTCTCTCTCTCTCTCTCTCTCTCTCTCTCTCTCTCTCTCTCTCTCCATATCCCACCCTCTTAGAGAATCTGCAACAAAGAAATGGCACCAAAAAGCCCAGTTCCACATTCCTGCTGATGATTGCAACACTTCCTCCCTTGTTGCTGCCAACAGCCCAAGTCCCTGCCTAAGCATTCCAGCACAAACCCAGCTTGTGACTGACACATCATCACCCTTCACCTACAGGCTATATAATCTCCCTGCTTTAGTTTGGGTGTGTGGCTTCTCAGGCCTCATCTCTGGGACTGGAAAACCCACCTAGGAGTTGCTTTGCTCAAATAAACCTGTTCTACTTTTTCAGTTTGGCTTGATCTGGCTTACTGTGCCGGCAGAAAAACCTATTATCTGGGGTACAAAAAACCTATAACTAACATCAGAATTAAACAAGACAAACCAACAGGAGGAAAAGAGCACACGAGAAGGCACAAGAATTAGAGGCCCACTCATTTACACACTCAGAAATCCCATAAAAACATTAAACTGAAGATATAATATAAGCTCAGAGGACCTAGTTCCTTGCAGGCCCTGTGCATGCCATCTCAGCCCCTGTAAGTTCATATGAGCTTTGATCATGTTGATTTAGAGGGCCTTGTTTGCTTGGTGTTCTCCATCCCCTCTGGCTCTTATCTCCTCTTCTTCCGGGTTCTCTGAACCCTCAGGGGAAGAATTTGATAGAGACATTGTGTTTAAGGCTGAGTGTCCCAAGGTTCCTCACTCTCTACATAATATCTGGCTGCGGATTTCTGTATTTGCTCCCATCTGCTTCAAGGAAGCTTCTATGATGATGGCTGAGCAAGGCACTGATATATGAATATAGCAGAATATCATTAGGAGTCATTTTATTGCTACACTTGTTTTAGACTATAGTATTCAGTTTTCCCCTAGGTCCCTGGACTAGCTAGTCTCAAGTTCTTGATCACCTAAGCAGTGTCTGGCATGAGTTACATTTCATGGAGTGGGCCTTCAGTTAAATCAGAGACTGGGTTGTTACTCCCACAAGCTTTGTGCCACCATTGCCCTAGCATATCTTACAGGCAGGACCACTGTAGATCAAAGGCTTTATAGCTGGCTTGATTATTTATGTTCCTCTTTTGGTAGAAAGATATATATTTTCAATACTGAAGTATTTAATATCTTTATAATACTTATATAACCTTATTTTATATGACCTATATATCCTTATTGGATATATAATTTATTTTCAAATGGTTCAGGAAAAATGTAATGAAAATCATAAATCAAAGGAGTCAAAATATTAATAATGGGTAAATTTGGGTGAACTTGTTAAAACTACTCAGTATAGTTGTTTATTTTCTGTTCATTTGAAATTATTTCCAATTAAAAAGTTTAAAATGGGGGCTGGAGAGATGGCTTAGTGGTTAAGAACACTTGCTGCCATTGTAGAAGATGCAGGTTCAATTCTCAGCATTTACATTGGGTAGCTCATATCTGCCTATAACTCCTGCTCCAGGGGAACTGATGTCCTTTTCTGGCCTCTGTCAACACTGTGTGCCTAGGTACACATAAAGACAATCAGGCACATAAATGTACACATAAATGAAAATATATCAAAAATTTTAAAGCTAAAAATGGTTCCAATACTTCCAACTCTTCACCATACTAATATCAAGAAACCACATTAGAATTATCAGAATGACATTATCAGAATGACATCAGAAGAAAGGACATAATGCTCTCAAAAAATCTTGCCCTTTAATCTTTAAGAATGCTGAAAAACTGTCAAACTGATGTTTTCAGAACTCTGGAAATTAACAAAAGACAGCAATTCAAGGAGCATTTATGCAAAACAATGACTGTGTTTCAGCAATAAGAGTAAGCTTTGGAGGTGTTTTAATTTTCCTTATTCTCATTCCACATTTCCTCCTCTTTTCAATCTCTGTTGTAGCTTTGAAAATCAAAAGCCCACAATGACGCTGAAAATCAACAGAATACAATGAAGTCAGCAGTCATTGGAGAGGCAGAATAGGTTTGGAGGTCTCACAATAACCTATTTTCAGAGACCTACCATTATTTGACTTGTCTGGTGGTTTCCTGGAATATCCTATTCACAAAACTTGTCTTTATTTGACATGACTGGGAGCTATCCCAGGGTGAATGGCCTCTTCCTCGGGGCATTTGTTGAAAACAACCAATGGCAATTGTTTAACATCATGGCTGTCTGATGGAATGAGTTAACAGAAGGTAAAAATAACAGGCTAAGAAAAGGGTCTGAAAGGAAAAGTTGGATAGTAAAATGTTTATAAGGGGGATTTGAGAAACTCTGCACTGTTCCTGGATATCTCTATGGGCACATGTATAAGTCTACACTTATGTTCAGATTTGTGTGCATGTTTAGGAAACACTTGAAAAGGGTCCGAGTTCTCACTTCATTTATTTGAGACAGTTTTATGTATCCCAGACTCACTTTTTTCTCTTTAAAAACTTTTTGTTTAAAAAATTTCCATACAATATATTTATCATGTTTTCCTTTCTCCTAACTCCTCCCAGATCTGCTCTACCTTCTTGCCCACCCAACTCTATGTTCTTTCTCACTCTCCTTCTTTCAAAAAAAAAAAAACCCACAAAAATATAAAACAAAATTAACAAGCAAACAAACAAACAACAAAACATGGAGTTTGTTTTGTGTTGGTAAACTACTACTGAGTGAGGGGCTTGCCCTTGAGTGTGCTTGGTATAGCCAGTGACACTCCACTGGAGAAAACTGACTTTCCTTTTGCTAGCTGCTATCCATTGCAAATGGACTTTTGGTTGGGGGTGGAACTCTGTGTCCACTTTCTCATCTCATGTGGAAACCCAATCTGGCTTGAACCTGTGCAAGTGCTGTGCAACTTTACCCTCCCTCCTTCCCTCTTTCCATCCCTCCATCCCTCCTCCCTCTCTCCTTCTCTCCTCTCACCTCTCTGTCTCTGTCTCTCTATGATCCATTGTATTTTTTAGTTGACCGAATTAATCTTCTTACTCAGATGCAGCTTCTAGTCTACCATCTAACTTGGAAATTTCTGCTTGAGATAGGGTTTCATGAAATCCAGGCTGGCCTTGAACTTGCTAGGTAGCTGAGAATGACCTGGAACATCTTTTTTAAAATTTATCTTGATTATTATTATTATTATTATTAAGAAATTTTCTATTTATTTTACATACCAACCACAGATCCCCTCCCCTCTCCTCCCACCGCCCAGCCTTCCCCCCCATCCCAACCTCCGTTCCCACCTCCTCCAAGGCAAGGTCTCCCATGGGGAGATAACAGAGCCTAGTACATTCAGTTGAGGCAGGTCCAAGCCCCTCCTCCCTTTACCAAGGCTGAGCAAAGTATCTCAGCATAGGCACTAGGCTCCAAAAAGTCAGCTCATGCACTAGGGACAGATCCTGATCCCACTGCCTGGGGGCCCCCTAAACAGTTCACACTAAACAACTGTCTCACCTATGCAAAGGGCCTAGTCCAGTCCCATGGGGGCTCCACAGCCGTTGGTCCACAGTTATGAGTTCCCACTAGTTTGGCCTGGCTGTCTCTGTATGTTCCCCATTGTGATCTCGGTGTCCCTTGCTAATAGAATCCTCTCTCTCTCTCTCTCTCTCTCTCTCTCTCTCTCTCTCTCTCTCTCTCTCTCTCTCTCTCTCTCTCCCCTCCCGCCCTCCCTCCCTCTCTCTCTCTCTCATTGACTGGACTCCTGGAGTTCAGCCAGGCTCACTTTTAATTTGTAGCCAAGGATGACCTTGAATTTCTGAACCTCCAGTCTCTAACTTCTGGGTGCTGAGATTACAAGTTTGTGTCACCATGGCCAGTTTAGGCGGTGCTGGGCATTGAATCCAGTCTTTTATTCATGGTAGGCAAGTTGAGCTACATCTGTAACCACTACACATTTCTTATCCCGAGTCTCTACACAAACACAAAGTGATACACACCAGGTTTAGTATTAAAAGTATGCCCTGGGGTTGGAGAGATAGCTTAGTGTTTAAGAGCACTGGCTACTATTCCAGAGGATGAAGGTTCAATTCTCAGCACCCACATGTTGGCTCATAACTGTCTGTAACTGCAGTTGCAGGGGATCTGACAACATCACACAGACATATATGCAGGCAAAACACCAATGCACACAAGATAAAAATAAATATATTATTAAAAAAAGAATGCCCCTCAATGTGCACAAAGTTCCTCTATAAAGACTAAAAAAATTATTGATTGTAGGTGTTTAAGGAAACCTCTATCCGTTCATTGCTCACTACTAAGCTAATCAAGGGGACTTCATTGGCCACATGTGACACAAAATATAGACTTTAATTAATTATTGAAAGGTACTGAACAATATCAATCATGAGCCTGTGAAGGTAGGAGAATGATGTGATTTCTAGATAGTATCCTGCTTATTATTTTAAATAATCATATTATTTAAGCTCTCCCATTTAAAATAGAAAATAAATGCATGAAGAAATCTCCAAAAATATGGTGCATACGCAGAATAAAAGCAACCAATCAAAATTGCTCCAGTAGAAGCTCAAATGGTGAACTTATTGAAAAAACACTATAAAGTAATTATAACTATATTACAAAACTAAAGGAAAATTATATCTAAAGAACTAGAGGGGAGTGTAGGAACAATGTCTCAACAATGACTATAAATAAAGACATGGAAATTATAAAAATTATCTGAATAGATATTCTGAAGTCAAAGGACAAAAGATGAGAGATTCACTAAAAAGGCAAAATTGTACAACCAAACAAATAGAACAAATCAATGACATTCAAGACAAGCCAACTGAGTTGAACCAGTCAGAGAAACATGAAAACATGAAGAAAAATCAACAAAGCCTCAGAGACCTGCGGAAGTTATCACCTGCACTAACACACCTTCAATGACATACCTCCTCCAACAAGGCCACACCTCCTAATCCATACCAAACATTTCCACCAATTGGGGATTAATCATTCAAACATACGAGCCGATGGGGGCCATTCTCGTTCAAACCATCACATTCCACTCCCTAGCCACCATAGGCTTGCAGCCATTATCATAATGCAAAATGAATTTAATATAATTTTTAAAAAGTACCCATAGTCTTTCAGTCTCATAACCATCCAAAGAATCTTCTGAGACTCAAGGCAATCTCTTAACTGTAACCCTCTGTAGAATCAAAAAGAAAATTACATACTTCCAACATACAATGGCATAGAATATACATTATACTAGACCAAAGCAAGATCAAAACACAGCAGGGTATACTCCAAATCCTATAGCTCTATGTCTGAAGTCAAAGGGCTTAGATAGCTCTTCAGAACTTCCACTTATTACAGCGTTGAATACTGTAACATACTTCTGTCTCTTGGGCTGGTTCCACTCCCTGCCTGCAGCTCTCCTCAGGAGACATCCCACAGCTCTGGAATCTTTAACATCTTGGGGTCTCCAAGGCAATCCAGGCTTCACCTTCACAGCTCCACACAATGGCCTCTCTGGGCCTCCATGGAGGGACTCCCCTGTCACATGCCTGGCCTCAGAGGCTTTCCTTAGCTGCAGAGGAGATTTCTCTACCCCTTACTCTTGTATGCATCACCACTCTAAAGTCAGAACCATAAGGCCAATGCTGCCAAGTTCTGCTGTCTGCTTGGGATGTTGTTTTTCCTTTATTGTTGCTGTACAGGAATAGATAATTCCTAAAGCCTTTTCTACCTGGTTCAGTACAAGCCTTGGCTCTAACATTACATTCCCTGGTGTTCTTTTTCTTCTCATATTGTACATTTTGCATTTTAATCTTGCTTTCTCTTTTTAATTGTAGATCTGCATAAGAGTGATCACTAATAACCACACAAGTCCATAGTAGGCTGCCTTGAAATCATTTCTGTCAATAAAATTAATTAAAACCTTTTCAGTTTAGCCTCTAACAGGTTTTTATGAGAAGAGCAGAACTTAGACATACTATTTGCCAAAATATCACAAGAATGGTCTCTGGCCCAGTTTTGAACACTATTCCCTTCTGAAACCACTTGAGCTGGGCCTCCATAGTCCACATTGCTTTCATCACTACTGTCTTCCAAACTCCTATGAGGATGAGCCATGAAGCCAAAAGAGAAAACTTGCTTTTAGTATTTTACCAATACTTGCCCTTTGTTACATTTCTTAATTCCATAAAGTTCGACTCCGTTTCACAAACCTTAAAATTTTGTGCAATATATAGAAGTTTTACAAAGTTTCTAATTACTCCAGGACCATAATAAATGCAAATAATTCTTATCCCTTCCATTGTTTATACTCAGACACCTGTACCACAGTAAGGTATAAAAGAATGAATTCCATTTATTACCTTTAATATCAAATTTTAGAAGCTTAATCACTATTTATTTAGTCAAGAAAAATTATTTATTATACAAATGAAAGGACCTTGAATTGAAGCCCAAACATGAAAGTCCAAACATACCTGAATGCTCACCAAGAGTCTGTACCTCTTCTTCTCACGCACATGGCTTTCTCCTTACATTCTTCCACAATGAAGGCTGCAGTGGCTGAATTTGTTAAAATAGTTTCTTACATATAACACAATAGGGAAAAACCCCAGGCAACAATCGTTCAAACCTTCACCTCACCACTCCTCTTAGTTCAACTTATCTAAATGAAAGAACTCAAATCATCTTCAGACTCCCAAAGTATTCAGGGAGCTTAAAGGCAATTCTGACTAGATTTATATACCAAAGCTGACAACAGCCCCTTCTACCCAGTGCACAAGTAGTAACTGAGGCTTAGGAAGTCTGGGAATTATTGGAAAACCAAAAGTAAGATAAAAAGCACTGTGGTGGTTAGTTTTTTGTCACCTTGACATGAAACAGGTAACCTTAATTGAGGAACTGTCTTCATTACATTGACTCGTGGGTGTTTCTGTGAGGCATCTTCTTGATCAATGATTTATGTGACAGTAGGTTCAGCCTATTGTGGGCTGTGCTACCTCTGGGCAGGTTGTTCTGGGTTGTATAGGAAAGCAAGCTGAGCGGACCACAGGAAGCAAGTCAGTAAGCAATATTCCATTATGGTCTCTGCTTCAATTCCTGCCCTGATGTCCCTCAATGATGAACTGGGCATGGGAGTGTAAGAGGAAATTAGCCTTCTCTTCCACAGGTCGCTTTTGGTCACTGTTTTTATCACAATGATGAAAAATAAACTAGAGAAAACACCTACATGAGTGTTAACAGGTGATCCTGTGTCCTTGAGTATATGTGATATACCTAAAATCCCACATGAGTCTTGTACTCCAAGTAAATATCAAGTCCACTTTCAAGCACAATCATTTCTTTGGAGCACAGTTTTACTCTTTAAATTATCTGAGGGCTATTCTTAAATGGATAAACTTGAAAATGGATATTTAAGAAAAATATCCACAAATGTACACTCATAATGCAGGTACTCAGGGTGAAAGTGGAAACAAAACTGTTTTAAAAAAGATTTACTCATTTGTATACAGTGTTCTGGCAGCAAGCCAGAAGAGGGCGCCAGATCTCATTACAGATGGTTGGGAGCCACCATGTGGTTGCTGGGAATTGAACTCAGGACCTCTGCAAGAACAGCCAGTGCTCTTAACTGCTGAGCCATCTCTCCAGGCCCCCAAACTAATTTTGTAAAAAGGAGGCTCAGGCCAGAATTTCTCAATCTGGGCATTATTCATATCTTGAGTTGTACTGTTTTTTTTTGTTGTTGTTGTTGTTGTATGTATGAGGTAGGGATGAACTGTAGATTTAGAAGCATCTTTGATCTCTGCCCATTAGATGTCATTAGCAACTCCCAACCTAATTCTTACTAAATTCTAAATTCTCCAGACTAAATTCTTACTAATTCTCCAGACATTTCCAGATGTCCCAAATTGCAAATTTTCCATGTTGAAACTGTATGTCTTATGACAAAAAGATTTCCCTAGTGCCCAATAAGCATGTTAGAAAAACACTAACTAATGGTTACCCTTACTAGTCTTTCCAGTTGTCCATCTACAGTCAGGGGTTTATGGTTTTTCATGATTAGCAAACCTTTTTTAGCAAGAGCAAAGAATCCTAGCTATCTATTAATGAGTCTTCTTGGTGACCGCTTAATCAAGGATTGTCTTGGTTTCTTTTTCTCAGCATAATGTCTCATGGAGCACTGAAGAACCAAGTGACCCAGCTAGGGATATCCATGTGTGATTTCCTTTCAGTTTTACAAATTTACAAAATTCTCATATTTGCCAAGCCATTCCTATATATGCTGAATTTCAAAAAACAAAAGCAGAAAGGGAATTAGGCTAGGGAAACTGATGGTGAGTTAAATGTAGTTGAACTTATTTATCTATAAACATTATTGTTCCCACCCTTAGTTAGCTACATGACCTTGAGCTAGAATGGAATAACCACATACTGATTACCTACTGAGGGTGATATGGATCACATAAGACAATAGATGCAAAAGTACTTTAAAAGCTAGAAATCTCTGCAAAATTATATAGTGCTTATTATGTCCACTAATGTTGAGGTCTGCGAAGCAGAGACAGAAGTATTCTGTGAGGATCAGAATGGGATATATGAATTTGCAGGGTTAAAGAATAAAGGTAGCAAAGAAAGGAATGGGAGATGAAAGCAAATTGTTGGGCTTTGAAAATAAAAACCAGTGAGATGGAAGGAAGCCAAGTGCTGACATCAGGGATAAAAAAGTTTTCTTTTGTTTGAGTACAGAAGAGGCAAGGGGCAAATGAGCATAGGAACTATAATTACAAATAAAATATTATGTGTGCTAAAACATCCAGGGTCTATAAATAGCAATGATAATGATTCCCAATCCACACACCTTGAAACAAATATTCTCAAAATATTACTAAAGATGCTTTCAGCAAATTGATTTGAGGAACGTATCAGTCACAATACGCATACCAGAATGACTATCTCAAGACCTGTAGCAAAGACATTATTTTATTTTGTGTATTTAATTATTTCCTAAATTTATCTAAACAAATAAATATATTTATTTATTTTAAAGCTAAGGCATGGTGGTATGTACTTTCAATCTCACACTCAGGAGGCTGCAGCAGGAAGAGTGCAAGTTCAAGTTTATCTTAGGCCACTTGGCCAGTTTTAGGCTGTGAGCCTGAGTTACAAATATAAGATCCTGCTCAACAGAAAAGGAAAAAACCCCTCAAATTCACACTCAGGATCACAAAGGACCATAAAAAATTATGAGTCTTTAAGGTGTCTGCTAGGTGTGTATGTGACTGAATGGTAAATTCTTCTTCCAAGAGCATGTCTCAATTTTTTTTTCTAAAATGTTACATCTAGTTTTGAGTTTGAAAGGATATGAACAAGAAAGAGCCAATAAAGCCCATGAAAAATGATACAATTTCATTAAAGTAATGAATGAAAAGACTGACCTTGTCTGGAACTTGTGTGCATTAAGGTATACATCGTGTACATCTCACAGATAAGAAACAAGGAGCAGAAAATGTATTTGGTGATGGCCATAACTAAGTACACAGTGCTTTTCAGTTCGTTTTAGTTTTCTTTCCTGTTGGCTCCTTCTAGATCTAGATTCTCAACCTGTGGGTCATGACCCCTTTGGGGGTCAGTATCAGATGTCCTGCATATCATATATTTACATTATGATTCATAACAGTAACAAAATTACAGTTATCAAATAACAGCAAAAATAATCTTATGATTGGGATCACTACAACATGAGGAACTGTATTAAAGAGACATAGCATTAGGAAGGGTGAGAATCACTTCTAGGTTTTTCCTACTCAATACCTACCTCCTCCCACCCTAAGCAGGTACTTAATTTCTCTTGACAGCTCACTATCATCATTCACATTCTTACTCTTCTCCCATCTTAGGTGTATATCAAGTGACCTCAATTATATTTTGGGATTTTGATCCTAGACCTATTATGTCTCTCATCACCAGCTGGAGAGGTATATATATCACATGTGGTGAACTTATACCTAATGTAGTGCACAGAAGGAACGATTTCAGGGAAAGTATTAAAGTCAAATGCCCATCTACCATATTAAGTAGGTATGATTTAATTTTTAGAATCAAGCACATACTAGAAGAAAACAGGAGCCAGAAAAGACCAAGAAAATGCCAAAGCTCTGGTTTAGATAATTTGGCAATTGGCAACAGACTTGAAAAATTATTAAGGGATTTTGGTATAGGCACTCTAAAGACAAAAATTTCCAATTTTAAACCATGCAATTATACTTTATAATACATTATTTGAATTATGTATATGTTTTCAAATACATTATTGTTCCTTAGGTAAAAAATACGCTCAATTCCTTTTCCAAAATTTCCCAACAGACCCTGTGGCCACAAGGGTGAATCCACTGTACACAGTCACACTCAAGCATTCCTACACTCAGAAATCAAAGCTCCAGCTCTTTCAGGCCATATAGCAGAGGGTTAGTGGTTGAACACTGAATGCACACACTGGAAACCACAAGATACACTAAGAAAAGTGGACACACCAATCATTTCGAGCTTTGACCCTGTTTACCCAACCAGAGAGTAGCACAGAGGAGATGGGAATGAGCACTGGCAAGATGCCTCACGGCCACTATATTCATCGTTAGATATGCTGTTCCTGCTGCTACCACTAAATACGGGGAGAAAAAAAATCCCTTTCTCAAAACAGACCTACAGTGGGTGTGTAGCTTCAATCCGAGATCCTCATTTCACTTCGGTGCTGTTGGAAAGGGAAGGATGAAAGGAGAGAGAGGAGGAGGCAAGAGAAAAAACACAACCATTTTCTAATTAAATTTCAGAATCTTCTCAGGATGCAGTTTTAATTCATTGAAAGTTTTTCTTCTAGCCCCTGTTCCTTAAAACTCTTGCTGCATTCGCTCACTGCTCCTGTGTGAAAGGGGCGCACATGCACACATGCACACAGCATTACCTTTGATATGAATCAAATCAGGCAGAGTAATTCTGCCTCAGTCCTTGCCTTTGTAACCATGCTTGTAAACAATATCCAGGAGGTTTTTAGCCTTGAGAACAGTTCAACAATAATGGTTGCCATTCCCCTTTACTCGGGAAAAGCTCAAAGGAAACTAAAAGGTTTAATAGGTACAAATACTGTGCTCCTGCTTCAATCAATAAATAATGCCAAAGTGAAAGAATAGCAGTGCATGGCAACAAACTGAATGATGCTGTTTCTGGTAATCCTCCAGCGAAAGCCTTTGTGAAGTTTTATGCTGCTAATCACATTAAATTGACCTCTGAGGGCCAGGACAAAATGTTCTGTTATTATCGTTGTATTTGTTTGTTTTGCTATTTAATGGCTCTCATTTTTAAGTTTAACTGAAATTAGGGAAGGGTGAAAAAAACTCTAAGCAACTCAAGGTTTGACTTGATGAATCCATCCAGGAAAGCGTATGAGATTTGGACACAGATGCTTAGGCCTCTAGCCAAGAAGAAATTACTGCTGTGGAGCACGAGACTGGGGAGGCGAGGCCTTCAGTTTTGAATTAATCAAGCTGTGTTCTCTAGACAGTTGATTCAATCTATTCTACTTTTCAAAATATGGCCACTATCATCCTCATTTTTTCACAGTTTAACCTAATGTGAAGTAATAAAGAACACAGTACAGAAAAGAATGTTTGTGGGGGTCGTTCCCAATCTAAGCCACTACAAAATATTTCCACTGGGTCAGCAACACTTCCATTTGCAAGGAAATATTTCGAAGGAAGTTTCACCAAGTATGATTTTTTTCCCTCTTAGAAATTCTACAAAGCAAAATTAGTTGACTTGGCTACAGGCCATAAATACTAATTAGATCTGTAAGATTGTTTAATGCTTAAGCCTAAACAGCAGTGGGCAGTCCTATAGACTAAAAGAGTGTTTCTCAATTCAAAGCTGGAATGCAGAAGGACAAAAGCTAAACACCAGCTATAAAGGAATCAATTTCTCTTTAACCTGAGCACCAGAGGAAAACCTGATTAAGAAAGAAAAAATGTGTTATAGGGATTCCAGGACCTGGTGGGGCTCAAAGGAATTAACCAAGAATCTTACACAGGGCTCAGAAAATATCTACAGTTTTCCTACTCGGTACTCTGGCTATTTTTGCCAATTTTTCCTCTCAGCTTGGCAAGCAGAAGAGACAGGTATCTTTATCCCCCAACCCTAATATAGTCTTAGAATCTTTGTCCTCATGTCAGGGGTTTGCTATTAAGTGATAGATACATATTGCATAAGCAGGGTTCAAGTGTTGCCTCCAATTCAACCTCTTCTTCAAAGCTCAGATCCACAGAACAATGAACAACTTTGCATTCATTTTCAAACATCAGCCACCTCATTTTAATGACACTATTTTAATGACAATAAATGTTGCATGGGCACCATGAAGAGAGAAACATCTCCCTGCATTAATACCCCATCTGCCTGCCATCTCCCTAAGATCCTGAGGCATGTTTCAAAGCAAGCATAGGAGAATTTACACCTAATTAAAACCACAGGGGCAATGGAATGTCGGAGACTGAACTAGAGTATTTTTGAGCTGTCAGTCGATCCACAGTATTAGCACGGAAGGAAGGAAGGACAAAGAGGAGAGAATATCTATGTATAAGAGAGAGAGTAGGCAAGGAGGGAGATCCAGACAGTTGTCTTTAAATAAAGATGCTGATTTAGAATGAAAATACCAGAAATGGACTGATTGGTTTTTAGCCCCTGTAATTCCCGCCCCACCCCCACCCCCGACACACACCTAAGAGCAATGACTGCTCTTCTGGTAGAATCAGGGGGATTCTATGTGCTTTGTTAGAAGTGGCACTAAACAGTTGAAGAATGAAGATAGAAGAGTCTGAATAATCCAAAAAAGTAGATGGTTTCTGATAAATAGAAAAAGTGAAGGTGTTTTATTTCATCATTCAAGAAGATAAAGTACATAGTTTTTAAGTCTTCATGTTGCAAAGCAAATAGAAGACTAAAAGTCCAAGCATTTTATTTTTCACCCTCATGTACTTTAGAGACATAAAAAGGTACATCTGATTAAAGAGGGAAGACGTGCATATACTACCACATGTCTGGCTGTAAAGCCACAGCTAAGCAAGTCATGTCAATAAAATTAAAACTATTATATTGAACTTCATGCATTCAACACACATGAGGCAGAATAAAGAAATCTAAGAGAGAATAGGAAAATATTTCATCCAAGAGTCTAGTTTTCATATATCAAAACTAGATTCAGACAAAAAAAGGAATAATTTTTAAATACTCAGCATATGTCTACACACAATCTGATCGCATCTATAAATGGTGTGGAAACTTTTCCTCAAAGTCTCATCTTGAATTCATTGGACATTTTGTAAAGATTCTAGTCTCCTATATTTATGTAAAGCTGTCTAAACACAAGATCAGCCAGGCCCATTTGAATTTATACTCACAGTGAATCTGGCTGTGCCATTAACTTAGATACCCCTGATTTAGGGAAAAACTACAATAACCATATTTACAAAACCTAATCATTTGGGGGCAAAATATTTATGTTCTCAAAGGACTTAGTTTTTCTTTAGTAAAAAGAGATACATTGGCAAAGAAACAGTGTTCACAAGTTCTTTTAATTAAAAAATCTGTCCAATTTCCTTTCCTCTTTATTAGACTCAATTATATCATCACACTTTCCAAGTTCTCCAGTCATCTTTGATCTTAGAGATCCATAATACATTAAAGCTAAGACTTAATATAAGTAGGTTCCCTCAATCCTCAACAACCTCAACTCTCCAAGCAGGGATAGTGTCCATATCCACCTATTTTTTCCCACAATTTGTCACTAAAGTTGAAAAGTCTAGCTCTTTCCTCCTCCTCCTAGCATGGACTTGAAATTCAGCGCTTCCTATTTGCTACTTTCTCCATCTTATCCTGGCCAGTAGGTGGCACCACAGATAGATGGCTATTTTTCTTTTCTGCACAAGACACTTTAAATGTCTCATATTCTTTGGGTATGACAATCATTCATCCCAAGGAGCTGTGATTTGAAATATTTTGTACACACCATAATTTATACTTCGTGCAAATTGATATTCAGATTGATGGAATGGCCAAGTAGTAAAGGAGAAAAATTTTCTATATATATTTTTTGTTCCAAGATCACTAAACCACATATAAAGGAAATGTGACAAATCAGTTACAAATTTCTTACCCTGTGTGTGAATAAACACAGAGAGCCCAGCAATAAAAGTTGACCCCATTTGTCAAATCTCTCAGTGCAGTCTCTGAATCTTCTAAAATAGAAGAGCAGGGATGGGGCACTGGGGTGTGTCTGTATGACAGGATATTACAATATAAATTATTTGGGGGATTATACACTGTTTGGGATTAGCCACACCTCAGCACATTCCCATTAGTATTTGATAAGTAGTTTTTAAAAAAAGACACAGAGCTAGCTGCTTAATATCTGCAGCAGGCAAGGACAATAAGAAAACATTCATTTTTGTTCTGTTCACATTTCTATTCCCAAAGCTAACACACACATTCTAGGCTCTGGTTTGACCAACTAATAAATATCTACCATCATACAAAAGTGAGTTTTATTTCTTTAATGCTTGCATTGCAGAGTTTTTTCCATATATGTTATATCACAAGTGATATTCAACCTATAAGCAATATTAAAACTGAAGGCCTACACAGTTGAAGTTTAAACAAAATGTAAAGGTTAATGGAGTAGGTTAGGAGAACCTAGTTCTGCACAATTCATACAGCAACTTGGATTAAGCACTGTCTCTGAGCCTTAGTTTTCCATACCACAACCTATGCTATCCACTTCATGAAGAAGTGAGAAAGGTCAAAAGACTGAATTTTGAAGTAGTTTTGAAACATATTAAACTTTCACAAAATAAGAACATATTTCCCCTCAGATTCTTAGGGTGATTACCAAAGAGTCATTTACATATTCACTGACATAGTCTGGATACTAGGTACCACCATACACAGTTTCTAGAAAAAAATATCTTTGGTTTCTTGTTTGTAGGAAACAGAGAGTAAAGGGAAGTAGTAATTCAAGTAAATGACAAAATGGAATGTTTCTAGAAGTAAGCAACTAGGATAGTAAGAAGTCAATAAATCTGTCATGGGAGCAATGTTGATGGAATGGGCGGAGAATTGTTCGGTCTGGACAGGACTGGAGAAGGTATAATGATAGATGTTTTCAGAAATCTTGTGGGCTATCAAATGCAAGAGATATGTTGTTCTGTTTTGTTTTGCTTTTAATGGAAGAAGTTAGTAGAGCAAAAACCAAGCTCAAAGGAAAAAATTTAACTTGTATACCAAAAACATATATCTCAGAGGGACACAGGATCCAACTGAAAATGTTTCCAAAGACCAAAGCTAGAATAATTTGAGATACAAGATAATAAAGTAGCATTGGGCCACAGCCCCAAAGTTGGAAAAAAATATTCATGAATTACTATTGACATAAACAATGATTGAACAAACAAATAATAAATGAGAATAGAAACATATCTACTGCACAAGAATTCCAACTAATTTGTGTAGATAGTCTATCGAGGAGGTATAAAACTCTCCATTCTTTAAGGTGTAGACTATCAAAATTTATTCTTTTCAGAAAGTTCATTATAAAAAGGGGGAAGGATCAACTTTACTCAGGAGAAGCCTGATAAGCAGTACCTCAGCCAGGTGATCATAGTCAGTATCAAGTGTTATGTTGACAGCATGTTTCATTAAACATTACCTCTGTTACTCATCAAAATATGTGACCCCAGTCTAATCATGAGAAAAAACACCAGTAAAAAACCAAGATAAGTATATTCTACAGAATACCTGAACAGCAATATTGAAAACTGTAAAGGGCATCAAAAGAAATTTGATGTCTGAGAAATTGTCTGTCTTAGTTAGGGTTCCTATTGCTGTGAAGAGACACCATGACCATGTCAACTCTTATAAAGGAAAACATTTAATGGAGTGGCTTACAGTTTCAGAGGTTTTGTCCATTATCATCACTGTAGGACATGGCAGCATGCAGGCAGACATGGTGCTGCAGAAGATGCTGAGAATTCTACATCTTGATTCTCGGGCAACAACAGGAAGTGAACTGTGTGTCACAATGAGCATAGGTGGAGCAAAGGAGACCCCAAATCCCACACCCACAGTGACACACTTACTCCTACAAGGCCATACCTACTCCAAGAAAGCTATACCCTTTAATAGTGCCATTCCCTTTGGGGCCCATTTTCTTTCAAACTACCACATTCCACTCCCTGGCCCCCAAAGGCTTGTACCTCCATACGATGTAAAAAAAAAAATGCATTCAGTCCAATTTCAAAAGTCCCCATAGTCTATAACAGTCTCAAACTTTTTTTAAAAGTCTAAATTTCAAAGTTTTTTCTGAGATTTGTGAAATCTCTTAACTGTAATCCCCTAAAAAATCAAAATAAAAAAGCAGATCACAAACTTTTAACACACAATGGCACAGTATATACATTACCATCCCAGAAGAGTGTATAGTGAGGAAATACTGAACAAAAGACTGAAAACCAGCAGGGAAAACTCCAAACTCTGCATCTTCGTGTCTGCTATCAAAGCACTCTTCAGATCTCCAACTTTCAGCTTTGTTGACTGCAACACATTTCTTTCACTTGGTCTGGTTACACTCACTGTTAGCAGTTTTCCTCGGCAGATATCCCATAACTCTGCCTGCCATCTCTAACATTTTGAGTTCTCCAAGGCAATCCAGCCTGCAACTTCACAGCTTCATACAATGGCATCTCTAGGCCTCCATTCAGGGACACCTCTGATACATGCCTGGCCTCAGTGGCTTTCCTTAGTTGAGGAGGGAGATTCCATAACCCCTTTGTTATATCCTTTACTCTACAGACAGAACCATGTGGTTGAAGCTATCAAGTTCTGCTGCTTTCTGGGGCTAGAACATGACCCCCTCATTGAATTACATGTTCACTAGTTTTCTGTTTTCAATGCTTTCCTTCACTGCCTAAGGTTGGCTGTCCAGAATCTCTATCTGTATACCAGCCTGGCCACAATCTCAGATATCTGCCTGCCTCTGTCTCCTGGCTGCTGAGATTAAAGACATGTACCACCACACCTAAACCTAAGCTATTCTTCAATTCCTTTTCACAAGTTGGAAGCTTAGCTAGGTGGGGTCTTGCCCTGAGGCTATCACTCCTTTTATTCCATTTTGTAATCTGTTTATTTCCTTGAACACAAGACTTAGCTTCATTCTACTTCCTGGTGCCCTTTTTCTCCTCAAATTGCACATTTTGTAGTTTCACTTGCTCAGCTTGCTCCTTTTCATTACGACATGATAGAGTCAAAACTAGGTTGTTTTCCAAAACTCTTCACTTTAGCTTCAGGCAGACTTTTCAGATGAGGGCAGAAATTTTGCAGCCACTGTCTTCACCAAAATACCACAAGAATGATTTCTAGGCAACATACTAAAATTCTCCTCTGAAACCTCATTAGCCAGCCCCCACAGTCATCAAATCACACTCAGTACCACTGCCTTCCATGTTCCTATTAGTATGGTCCACTAAACAGCACTTAAAGCACACAACGGCTTTTCTAATCTACAGTCCCAAGGTCCATATTTCTTCAAACAAAAGCATGGTCAGGCCTATCATAGCAATACCCCAGTCCCTGGTACCAATAGTGTCTGTCATAGTGTTTCAAATGCTGTGAAGAGACACCATGACCATGGAAACTCTTATAAAGGAAAAATATTTAATTGGGGTGGTTGATTTACAGTTCCAGAGTTTTAGTCTATTATCATCATGGTGGACATGGTGATGTACAAGCAGACATGGTGCTGGAGAAAGAGCTGAGAGTCTTACATCTTGATCCGCAGGTAACAGAAAGTGAACTGTGTGTCACACTGAGTATGACTTGAGCAAAGGAGACCTCAAACCTCACCCCCACAGTGACACATTTCCTCCTACAAGGCCACACCTCCTAATAGTGCCACTCCCTTTGGGGGCCATTTTCTTTCAAACCACCACATTGTTACACTCAAAAAGAGTCTAAGGAAATACAATGACTAAATGTAATGTGGTATACTGAATGGAATCCTGACATAAATATGAATAAAGAACAAAATCAATTGATTGTAATTATTGGTTCAATGATTGTACCAAATTAATCACATGTGCTGATGCATGTGTATGTATTTAAGTATATAGTACAGCAGGGAAAATGGATGAGCAAGTATCTACATTTTTGTTGATATGCTGACTCAAAATTCAGTAGTGGTATAGCTGCATTACATGACAGTTAAATATATTTTTAAAAGAATCTTCTGTGATGGTTTGAATGAGAATGCCTTCCAGTGCCTTTTATGTTGTTGTTGGTACTGTTTAGGGAGGTGTAGGAAGTGTAGACTTGCTGGAGGAAGTATAACCCTGGATGGTGGGCTTTGAGGTTTCAAAGTCTCACACTATTCCCAGTGCTTGCTCTCTGCTTCATGCTTGTGGTTCAAAATGTAAGCCCTTAGCTTGCTGCTCCAGCCTTTATGCCTGCTGCATGCTGTCATGTTTCCCTACCATGATGGTGATGGACTCTTATCCCTCTGGAACCATGAGCCCAAATAAACTCTTCCTTTTATAAGCTTCCTTTGTCATAGTGTCTTATCACAGCAACAGAAAAGTAACTAATGTCCAGTGGTGGCACCACCCACAATGGGCTGGGCTTTTTCACATCAGTAATTTTAAAAATCCACTACAGACTGACTACAGGCTATCTGATGGAAGCATTTTCTTAACTGAGTCTAGGTTGTCTCAAGTTGATAAAAGAAAAAGAGAGAGAGAGATAGACATATAGTTGGCAAAGATTTTCTTTTTTTCTGTAGGCTGTCTCTTCACTCTGCTGATTATTTCCTGTGCTTTTAATGAAGTCTTTATCTTCAAGTGTTTTGTCTATGTTTCCATCTAGAAGTTTCAGAGTTTCATGTATAATATTAAGGTGTGTTATCCATTTTGAATTGATTTTTGTGCAGGATAAGAGATATTTATTTAGCTTCATTCTTCACATGTGGA
Organism: Peromyscus maniculatus bairdii; assembly: GCF_049852395.1. Taxonomy (NCBI): domain Eukaryota; kingdom Metazoa; phylum Chordata; class Mammalia; order Rodentia; family Cricetidae; genus Peromyscus; species Peromyscus maniculatus. The sequence goes on along the minus strand of NC_134875.1, from coordinate 81,514,916 downwards.
TAACATGTTTTCTCAGCATCATTTGTCTTTTTTCTGATGTATATTTCTGACATCTTTTTCAAAAATAGGTGGCTGTAGCTATGCGATTTTAGAAATAGGTATTTTAAAATGAAAAATCTTTTAATAGGAATGATGGTTTTTTATAGAGGAGTTTATTCTTATTTAAAACTGAAATATGGATGTAATGTATGAGAGAAGAATGAATAAAAATAAAAATAAATTATTAAAAAGTAAAATAAGACTGGAATGTTCCCAATCCTGGAGTCCTCACTGATTCATAGTAGTAACTGAATATCATCCCCTTCCAAACACACACTATCCTTGGACAAATTTGGGGTCAAAATGTAACTAGCAACTAGCATGACTCGAGTGACTTTTCAGCTCTGCACAAAAGGGTGGAGATGAGAACTGAAAAATTGAAATTGGCAAGGCTTCATAACAACTACTGTGAGTTGACATTTGGCCAATATAAAGACAGCAAGGGCAAACCAGCACCAAATTTAATTGATTAAAGTAGAACTATGGATGAGTTTCAGTGGGCTAAGATTCAGCTTTACAAGACCCAAGACCTGGGATATAGGCTGGCAAGATGGTTTATTGGGTAAAGGTGCCTGCTGCCAAGCCCGAGTTCCATACCATCATAAGGTGAAAGAAGTGAACTAACTCCTAAAAGTTATCCTATTGTCTCAACACACTGTAACGCATATGTGCTTCACATACATATAACACACGACAGACAGATATAGAGACAAATAGAAATGTAAAAAGTTAAGATATCAAGGATAATAGCACTTTCATTTTATTTTAACTACTATTGTATTTTTAATTATATGTATATGTATTGTCTGAGTGTGGGTTTGTGCACGTGGAGGCAAGAAGAGGGCATCAGATTCCCTGGAGCTGGAGTTACAGATAGATGGGAGCCATCTGAAATGAGTGCTAGGAACTGAACTTCAGTTTTCTGTAAGAGCAGCAAACACTCTTAACCAGTAAGCTATCTTTCCAGCCCCCACTTATTTTATTTTTAACCTCAGCATCATACCTTTTTGCTGTGTGATACTCAATTGTTCAATCTCTGTGCTTTGTTGTCTCAATATGATGAACTGCCCAAAACAAAAATCTATCACCAGTCCTGGGGGGATGGCTCAGTAAGCACTGGATTTCCCAGAACTCATGTAAAAGTCAAGTATGTATGATAGCCTGTGTATAATCCCAGCATGGTGGCTTTTCTGTAATCCCAGTACACAGAAGGTGGAGTAAACAGATGACCCAGATGAGCCTAAATAGTGAGCTCTGGATTCAGCAAGAGAACCTACCTCAATATATAAGGTGGAACATGATTGAGGAAGACATGGAATGTAAATTTTGAGCTTAGAGCTCTAAGGATTTAGTATGGTGTCCAGTGGTCAGACCTCAAGCACTTAGGACAGCTACCTAATTGTCCTAAATGAATACTTCAATAATCTAAGGTTTGTTGTTGGTAATTTTTAAAGAACCATATCTGAGGGCTGGAATGATGGCTCAATGGATTGAGAGTGCTTGCTACTTTTCTTTCTAAAATTAAAATTAAAAATATAATTACATAATTTCTTCCCTTCATTTTCCTCCCTCCAATCCCTCCCTCTACCTCCTTGCTTCCTCTCAAATTCATGGCCTCACATACAACATTCTGAGTCCTTTTAGAGTCATTTGAAACCCTGTCTCAAAAAAACAAAACAAATATTGAAAAGATTTCAATGCACAAAAACCTTTCTGAAAAATGCATTCTGACATTATAATCTATTAAAAATCTATTCCATTAGGAAATATATTAATTAGTAAGTATAGCCTGTTTCCATTTAGGAAAAAATAACAATTAGAGGAACACAGAAACTGTATAGAAAAAGGAACAAAAAATATCAAAATACTCAAATAGTAGTATTAAAATATTAAAATATCCCTATATTTTATCAAAAAATGAAACATTTATAATTAAAATTGTAGTTTTAGGTGTCTTTTTCTATCATTTTGTTTGTTTTGGAAAGGTTTCAAGTATAAAACAGGAGCCAAGGGGCTCAAATATAATACTGGATGTGTGCTCTTGTTAAGTTCTTTTTCCTTCTCTTGCCTTCTGTTTATTCCTTCAGGAATGTGTGAAGAGACTGGCAAGGATGTATCCCTCAGGCCCCTTCCAATTTTGATCTTAAGTATTTTATTGCAAGGCCCACTGGGCTAACTGAGCTGCGTAGAATCGCCGCCAGTTGAAATTTATAGTGGGGCATTGAGCACTCTGATCTTGAGACATCAATTGGTTGAATTTTCCAATTTTTGTATAACATGATTTGTATATTTTTATAATGAAAAATAATGTACATGTACTATTGACTTTAAGATATAGAGAAGATATGGAGAATTTAAGAAAGTAAAATAATAAAATAAATTGTTGAACAGGAAAAAAAGAGAATGGCAGATACTTTAGGATTTTGCTTACATAAAATTTAAAAATACTGTACAGTTCTATATATTATTTATGGCTACAACTCCATGTGCAAAGATATAGAAACAATTAGAAAATATACACCAAATTTATTTTTGGTACAAACAAGCCTGGCCTCAGGGACAGAATTGAACTTGTCTGCTGCGTTTCATTTTCTCTTTCTGATAAAAATCGAAAGCAACTAAATTCAAAATGTTAAAGTTTGTCAAGTTGAGGATATATTCAGGTATGTTTGTCGTATCACTCATTCTCAGTGTTTTGCAATACTTTTGATTACTCAAAACAAAAATCATACATAAATTTAAAAGAAAAGTGTTGGTTTTTTTCTGTACACTTCAGTATTGTGACATGTTTGTGGGTTTCTTCTTTACAGGACCTTGAATACTTTCTACTCTTGAGCTATACCCTTACCCTTCAAGGCTTATTTTGATAAGTGACAAATGAACTTAACCTTAAAACTAAACTAGAGAACTAGAAAAGAGGAGAAAAAATAACAAGAGAAAGAAAAATAAAGACACAGTCACTGAGACAAGACAGAGGTCCTAGAGCCTTGATACATCAAAATTACCAAAGTAACTCAACAAATTTCTGTTCTAGTCTGTAAGTCAAAAGTTGAACAAATGCGTATCTTTCAAGATTAGGGATCCTGGAAGCTCCTGTTTTCACCCTCTACTATAATATCATTTTTAAATTCTTCTGTTTAACTGATTTTTTTTCCAGACAGAGGTTGTCTCCTCCAACCACTTACCCTTTCGTGGTATCAGTTACACACCCCAAAGTGATATTTATTTTGTCATTCTTTTCTGAACCAAAATCATACTGGTTTCCAGGAATCATGTATGGAACATGGTTTTCTGAATTTATTTCCTCACAGTATCTTAGCTTATAATATTTTTTAAAACTTTTTCTTATTATGAAAGTTGAACCTAATGAAGAGAAGCTTTTCATCCCACCCCCTTAATCCCCTCTCCCAAGTTAATACCATCGTCATAAAAATATCATGTTTATCTATAATCTTGGACTCTTTTTTACATATTTATTAGTCACTGAATCCATCTGTTTTCATCAACTCACTGTCTCCTGATTTCCAGCCCTGGCCCCTTTTGTCATGCCCTTTTGCTCATTGCTCAGTAATAATTTTTTTGCTTTTTGAGGGTACCTTATAATATAATGGTTGTTTTGAACGTTTCTTCCCATTCTGACCCCTTTTCACACACAGGAGCTCAAGCGTCTCTTGTCTGATGTACCTGAAGTACTGGATCCAGGCTGTACTCTTTCAGGGCAGCAATGACCTTGCTCCAGCCACACTATAGATCAGGAAAACAGTTTCAGTCAAACAACATACAGATCCTGGGCAACATCAAAGGGAAATTTATTTACAGGCTCTATTGATAATTGAGAAGCAGTAGGTTGGGAAGGGAGTCAGGTGGAGCAGAGTATTAAACACAATGGATAAAGACAGTTTTCATGCATTTGAAAGTAAGATTTTCCATTATCTCCTGTTTAAAGAGACCATCGATAGGGAAATTCAAGAGAAAAGACTAAGGTCTGGTCTATAATTATCACTGTGGATCAGATTGATGCATAGTGTGGCTCTGAGAAACACACTTGAACATTACTGAGACTCAGTTCTTCAAAATAGAAACTGTTAACCATCATGCAAGCTTCAACTTTACAACTTAAAAAATCTGAAGTTGGAGTGAAGGGGAAGCTGCTTGTCTTACATGGTCACCAATATACACATGGTGCACATACACTCAGGCACACATGTAAAATAAAAAGAAATAAAAAAAATAAATCATTCATCAAGCTCAGTAATTACCGTGGCTCAGTAATCTCAGCACTCATAAGGTCAACACAGGAGAACTGTCATGAGTCCTGGGTCAGTCTGAGTTATATAGTGAGTTACAAGCTCGCCTGGACTACAGTGTGAGACTCTGCCTCAAAAACAAAACAAAAAATAAATAAATAAAAGCATCCCTCATACTAAGAAACAGAAGATCTCCAACTGAATGAAACCACTGTTCAAACCAAAATAGCTAAGATATGAGATTTACCTGGGGGGACAGAAGGGAGGGGAAACAGCAATCGGGATGTATTGAAAACAAAACAAAAGAAAACAACCACCACCACAACAACAAAAAGCAAAGAAAAAATAAAAATAAATGGAATTACCAAAAGACTTTAAAACTACTGTGACAAAAATGGTTCGGTTAGCATTTACAAATACTTTTGGAACAAAAAGAAAACACCCTGTATAAAAATAGAGTATATACATAAAAACAGTAGAAATTTTAGAAATAAATAATAAAAACAAAATAAATTGTATTTAGAAATACAATAACACAAACTGGAGAGTATTGAGAAAAGAATCAGTTGACTTGATAGAATGATGGGGATTAGTCAGTTTGGGTGAAAAAAAAAAGAGGGGGCTGGAGTAAATGTCCAGAGTCTCTGGGAATTATAGGACTGAAGCAAAAAGTTGCTGATGATCAGAGGAAACCAAGAATGACAGGAGGTGAGTCAGGGACTTAAAGCAACAATAGCTATTTTTAAAAAGTCTTAAAATTTGCAAAAGACATAAACCCACATGCTCAAGAAGCTAACTGTATTTCAAAGTAGGTAAATTCTAAAAACTCCATGCCAAGGCACATCATGGTCAAACTTCTTTTAAAAAAAACCTTGAACGCAGTAAAGAGAGAAATGGAACCTTATCTATAAGGGAAAATAGTTAAAATGACAGCAGATTTCTCGTCAGAATCCATGGAAGCTAGAATGGGATGACATATTTCTCAAGCACATTCATAAAAGAACTGTCAACTTTGATCCAGTGAAAATATACTTTGGGGAATTAAAGAGCAATAAAGAAATTTTCAAATGGAAGAAAATTAGAATTTCTTGCTAGAATACCTGCACTGAAAGAATTGTTAAAGGAAGTTCTCTAAACAGAAAGGAAAATGCAAAAGCCATGATCTTGGAACATCAGGAAGAAAGAAGTCTAACCTTCTTCAATTATGTTGTACAGCTGAAGCAAAAAATTCTAACACTAGCCGATGTAGTTATAAATACATAGAGAAGAAATATTTAAAAATCATTATGTTATAAATAGGGAAGGGTAAAGTTAGTTAAGAAAGGCAAGGTTTCTATAATTTACTAAAGCAGCCAAAATGTCAATCTTAGTAGGCTATAATAAGTTACAGGCAGGCACTGTATAAAATAGTTTCTCTCTCTCTCTCTCTCTCTCTCTCTCTCTCTCTCTCTCTCTCTCTCTCTCTCTCTCTCTCTCTCTTGTCTCTCTGTATCTCTTTCTGTCTCTCTCCTCCCTCCCCCTCCTTCTCTCCCCCCCCCAACCAGTTTCTCCCTATGTAGCCCAAACTGGACTTGAATTTATTACGTAACTCAGGTTGTTTTCCAGCTCCAGCTCCTCCTACCTCAGGCTCCCAAATGTTGAGATTATAGGCATGTCCTACCATGCCCAACTTAGGGTAGTTTATTTTTAAAAGTACAAAACTAGTTTTTGGTTTAAGAAACTAAACATGTACTTACCATACAAACCAGTAATCATATACAAAAATTTATCTCGGAAAAATGAAATTGTGTTCTCTCAAAACCTGTTCACAGCAGCTTTGTTTATTGATAGAATAAAGTGTAGACAAGTAAAGTCTCTCAGCACGTGAAAAACTAAATTGTGATAGTCATACTATACAAAACTGCTGAATAGTAAGAAAGAACAAACTCTTTATATACAAAACAAATGGGACAGCTGGGCCTGGTGATGCACACCTTTAATCCTAGAACTCAGAAGGCAGAGGCAGACAGATCTCTGAGTTCCAGGCCAGCCTTGTTTACACAGTGAGTTCCAGGAAAGGTTCCAAAGCGACACAGAGAGACCCTGTCTCAACCCCCTGCCCCCTCCAACAAAAAAGAAATGGCATTTCTAAGAGTGCTGGCTAGCCAGGGCTACAGTCAGATCCTTTCTTAAACAAACAAACAACAACAAAATCTCCAGTGGAGCTAGGGCACTATGCTGTGTGAAAAGAACCAACCTGAAAAGCTCATATACTCTATGACTCCATTCATGTAATATTTTTGGAATAAGGAAACTATAGATATGGAAACAGAATACTGATTATGGACATTTGGTATGGCATAGAGTAAACGTACAAAAACTACAATGGATGTAGTTTGCGATGGAATAATATTTTTTCTTGATAGCGTTGGTAGTTATACAAATATACATGTGTGATATGATGGCATGTAACTGTACATAGTCACTATTTCAAAGTCAAATTTTTTTTTTTTTTTTTTTTGGTTTTTCGAGACAGGGTTTCTCTGTGTAGCTTTGCGCCTTTCCTGGAACTCACTTGGTAGCCCAGGCTGGCCTCGAACTCACAGAGATCCGCCTGGCTCTGCCTCCCGAGTGCTGGGATTAAAGGCGTGCGCCACCACCGCCCGGCCTCAAAGTCAAATTTATGATTTTGAAATTATACTATGATTGTGCAAGATGTAACAATTGGGAGAACTGGATGAGGAGTACATAAGGCCCCTCTGTCCTGTCAACTTCCTGTCAATCTAGTCATTATCGCAAAATAAAACTTAAAAAGAAAAACTAGTTGTGATAGGCAGATCAATTGCCTTTCAAAAATGTCCACACCTGACTCCCAGAACCTGTGAATATTTTAGGTTATGTGGTATCGGAGGAATTAAGATTGTAGATAGAATTAAGGTGGCAAATCAACTAACTCTGAGTTGGGGAGACTGTCCATTGAGGCAAACTCAATGTAATTGTAGTGTTATTTGTAAGTGGGAAAGGGAGGAGGAAGAGTAAAAATCAGAGATGCACATGTAAACAAGATTGAAGTGATGAGATGTGGAGACTCAATCGTCCACTGGAAGCTTTGAATATGGAAGTTCTTCAACATTACATGAAATATAAGTAGTATCTAGGTGCTATAAAATGAATGGAAATAGAGTTTCCTCCTGTGGTCTCCAAAAGGAACACAGCTATTTTCATACCTTGACTTTAGCCTAGTGAAACAGAGTTCATACTACTCACATCCACAACTACAGAATAATAATTTATATTGTTTTAAACCATTAAGTTTGGGGTAAGTTTTTTAAAAATAGTAGCCACAGTAGAAAACCAAAGTATCCACCAATAGTTAAAAACTAACCCACTCAAAGATAGACAACCAGGACACTGGGGCATTGGAGCATTCAGTTGGTAAAGTGCTTACTGCACAGTCATGAGGACGTAAATTTGTATCTCCAGCATCCACATAAAAAATCAGGCACAGCAATCCCCACATGAGAGAAGAGAAGGCATGAGGATCCCAGGGAGTTGCTGGCAAGCCCATTTAGCGAACTGACAAGCTCCAGGTTCAGTGAGAGATTTTCCTCAAAAAATAAGGTGGACAAAATGGACATAAATGTGGGAAAGGGACTTGTAGAGAGGCCTTAGCAAGGATGGGAGGCAAATAATAGAGGATGGGAGGTGAGAGTAATCAGAACGCATTATATATGTATGAAGTTTTGAAAGGATAAATTTAATTACAGAATTAATTTTAAATAAAATTTTAAAATTTAATTTTACATTTAATTTTGAATCACAACAAGGTAGAGAATGATTGATGAAGACACTCAATGTCCATCTATGGCCTTCTCACACATTCACACTCACATGCAATCACATTTGCAATACACCAGCATGTATAGATTGTGCTCTCTGGCAATCATCAATATATAATGATGAATGCTATTTGCTCTACATCACCAATGAAATCAATGATAGAACATCTTCCCTCAGAACTGCAAGGAGAAGAAACACGTTGCTCTTGATTAAATGGAGCCTATTAAACAAAAAAAGTGTATAAAAACAGAAACGTGTGCCACAGAAGCTGGGAATCTTGTCTCAGTCCATTTTGAGATATATTTGCTGAGGAATTTTCTATGTTAAAATAACGAGAGTTATTTTCCAAAGACATATAATACAGAAACAGTAGAAAAATGCACTGAATTAGAAAAAAGGTAAGTAAAAGACGTAACCACCTAATTGCCTATGATAGGACAATTCATTTTATTCTTTTTGTCTCTCTATCCCCAATATCCCAATGCTTATCACATAATAGATGCCCAAAAATATTTGATGAATTGTACTATAAATGATAACTAATAGATCCACAAAGCATTAAATTTTATTAACCTTCATACACTATATAGTCCAAACTGCTAAGACAAAATGCCATAAACATTTATTCATGAATAGGAATTCTACATATTACCATCACAACTGCAAGGCACAGATGTGGCATATGCTTATTTTTGCAGTGCTTACAGAGATTTGCATTTAGTATATGATATTAGAGTTCCAGGATGAAATCTTTTAACTCACTCCCGAATGACTAATACTCCAAAAGGCCCATGAATCCCAAGGGTCTCATGAACGTATCTGTCATTTCCCTCTCTGACCCCATCACCACACCTAACAATTGGTACCAAGAATAGTTTTCTATTCTTGGTTAAGTAAAATATACAGACAGGAAAGCACAAAAGAGAGGGGTATGGGAAAATGAACATGATGGAGCTTTGATGGAATATATTAATATGCAAGTTGTTGAGGTGAGAGCTGAACATACATTTTGTTTCCATCTTTTTTCTTTGGTTTTTGAGATTATAATATATCATTTCTCCCCAACCTTTCCTCCCTCCAAACCCTCCATATACCCCTCCTCACTCTTTCACATTCATAGCTTCTTTTTTCCATTGTTTTTACATACATGTATATGAGACAGAATTTTTTTTTTTTTTTTGGTTTTTCGAGACAGGGTTTCTCTGTGTAGCTTTGAGCCTTTCCTGGAGTTCACTTGGTAGCCCAGGCTGGCCTCGAACTCACAGCGATCCGCCTGGCTCTGCCTCCCGAGTGCTGGGATTAAAGGCGTGCGCCACCACCGCCCGGCTGAGACAGAATTTTTAAAAATCCTAGAATTAACAAGTCTAGGATTTGTTGAAATGAGGCAACTTATTTAGGGTAGGAATAGTAATGTTTAAGCGAGTATTAAGTAGTTCTTTTTCATAATAAAATGCCTGTGAAGTTTAATCAGAAAAATATTTGGAACAGTAGCTGAGAGCTATGAACCATGAGTAAAGTAACGTGTTTTTTTGAGAGTCCTTTTTCATGGCTTTCATTTCAAGCTACTGTGACCATGACAGGCACACAAGAGGATTTCTTTAACAACTGGGAAACAGGCAGTTCAGAGGCTTGTTTTTGTTTTTCAAGACAGGGTTTCTTTGTGTAACCCTGGCTCTCCCAGAACTCGCTCTATAGACCAGGCTGGCCTCGAACTCAGAGATCCACCTGCCTTTGTTTCCTGAGTACTGGGATTGATTAAAGGCATGCATCACCACTGACTGGTCATGCAGAGGCTTTTAACTTACAATTCATGATTGGACTTCCTGAAATGTATGCATATTGTGTATATGTATATAAATATGCAGTTCTCTGAAGAGCATACATACACTTTGTGGCCATCAAATTTTCATACCAGTTCATGCCCCAGTAAGGGACCACTGGGTTAAATACTGATGTCCCCTTTTCTATCCCTCTACTTAGTAAGGCAACATATCTTCTGAATGTGCTTCATTTACTTAATAGCTAAAGAGAAAGTGAGTTTCTGCTCAGAAAAGTCATTGAGACTGACTTCTAGGTTACTATATCACAGGAGTACCTGGTAAACCACGGCAAATACTGGGAAAAGAGGCAGCGAAAACGCAGTAGTACCACACAATTTAGGTTACTGCAGAGGAAAGAAAGGTAAGATAATTATTGATACCTTGACTGAAACAAACATTCACTTACAAATTTTGCTTTTTAGGTAATCCTTCCATTCTTCCTGGTTCTGGTTAATCTCTCAAGCTCTAGATATTAGTTGATGGAAGGTAGACTGGTTTTAACAATGAATCTGGTAATGCTCAACTAAGTAATAGGAGCTTGAAAATATTAACAAAAGTCACTTGTAACTGGCTTCGCTTTTTTTTCTTCTTGTTTACATTATTGTTCCATGATAGGAAGGTCATATTTAGACTGGGAACCACAGTTTCATTCACTCCAGCCCCCGAGCAAACAAGCAAATCACAGACACTTAGGACTGGGAGGCAGACAGTTTAAAAGATCGTCTTGTTTCCTATTCATACTTCCCTTAGTGCTACATTTTTTTTTCTTCATCAGTATAGTGGTCAGGATGTACTTTTTAACCCTAAGGTTTTCCAAAAACTTTAAGCTTGTTAATTCTTAAAATGTTTAAAGAAGTATCTTACTTCATGGGTGTGGTGTTCTGTCCACATGTATGTCTGTGTACTATGTACATGCCTTAGGAGGCCTTGGAACTGGAGTTACGGACGGTCATGAATTGCCACGTGGGTGCTGGGGATCAAACTTAGGTCTTCTAGAAAAATAGTCAGTGCTCTTAACCTCTAAGGCTCTCTAGGGCCCCAGCTCTTACCAGGCTTTCATGAGAGGAAGAACAGGCACTCTTCAGTGTGCAGACGGGTACCTCTTTGAGTGCATGTGTATGTGCAAACACGGAATTCCATTTTGTAGTGATATCTTTGAATATTCCAATATTCCAATTCTGTGGACAAAAGCATCAGTCCTTCTGAGGCTCTTCTATAGAAAGACCTCTTGGCCGACAAAGGTAGAATGAACTAGGTTAAAGAGCCATTGTATCTCTGAAGCTCATTATTCTACCAAGCTTTGCAAATTAATTATAATCTCAAATTAGGAAATAGAGTTTCTTAATTTAAAGGTGTCTTATACTTCAAGTAATCATAGAATTTTTTAAGAATGAAACAAGTATGCCACAACATATGTTAACCTACTGATAATCTCCCACAGAGGAAATACTTCAACTTCATCCAAACGAAATGGATCTCCTTGTCATCCTCATCCTCCTCCTTCAGTCCCCTGTTGCTCCCCTTGCCTCCCTCTCTCACCCCTCCCTCCCTCCCTTTCTGTGGGAAAGGATCTTGTGTATCCGGGTTGGTCTCAAACCTGCTATCTACTTGAGGATGATTTTAAACTTCTTGTCTTCCTACCTTTTCTTCTTGAGTATTGGGATTACACCACCATGTCCAGTTTAGATGTTGCTAAGGATTGAACAGAGGGCTTTATGCAACCCCTCCTTTAAAAAAAGTAAGACAGGGTCACTACATATCCCAAGATTGCCTTGAATTTACTGTTTCCAAGGCTGGCCTCAAACTCAGTATCTTCTTGCCTCTGCCTCTTGAGTGAGGCATTATATCACATCTGTCTTTATTCTTGTTCTTGATGGAGGGTGGGTGAAAATTACTACAACATTTAGGTTCAGTGTACAAATTTTGTTCTCAAACCTCTAAACACTCTCCAGATAAACATCAGGAGAAGTTTCTTTCTTAGGCTAGTTTATGTGACACTTAAAAAAAAGTATTGGGAGAATGAAGTTGACATTTTTAATAGGATTTGAGGGTACTTGAGAAAATGGTACATAATTGCTTAAATCAAAGTCATCTTATGGGAAGAAATAAGATAATCTATAGACATACCATTTAGGAAAAAAAAATCATGTGCATATTTGCTGGTCTCAAGAATTCATCCAGGTTTTGTGGCACATGTATGTAACGACAGTACTTAGGACGTAGGAGGATCTCAAGTTCAAAACTAGCCTGGGCTACAAACAAGACCCTATCTTAAAATGAAAAACAAAAACAAAAACACCAACGGCTGAGAATGTAGCTCAGTGGTAGAGTGCTTGTCTGGCATGTACAAGGTCCTGTACTCCATCTTCAGCATGGGAAAAAGAAAAAAGTATGGAATAGAACACAACAGAGACAACACGAACGCTAGGTCTCCTTTTCTACTAGAGAACGAGGAAAGGAAAGACATTAGATCATATCACTTACAAGGGAAAAAAGGCACATTCCTTAGCCCAAGTCTGTGAATTACTGCGTATAGAGAGGGGAGAGACAAAAGGCCTGGCCTCTACCTGGAGCAGCTTCCCTAACGGCCCCTTCCCTAAGTTGTGATGTGCATACTGCTGCATAATGTCCATGTTGTTTGATATGACAGGGGCTTTCGTCTCTGCCTGAAAACACATTTTCTGAATAGCAGTGAGGGTACGAACGAAAAGGAAATCTGAAGTTGTGCTCTTGTCCAAGGTTCTTTGTTTTGTTTTCAAACAGCTCTGGATAGGCGTCCTGGACAACCAGCTAAGTTCTTTGTGTCTAACCTTATGACCTTGGTTTTGAAAAGGTGCTCTGGTGAGGAACTGTTAACTAGGGAGCTCAAATTTTCAGAGGAAAGAAAATAATGAAATAAAATTTAAAGTTTAAATCTGAAATCCAAGATGGGAAAAACAACCCCAAATGTCCTACTTCTTAGTAAATTATTCCCCTTCCCTATCATCCTTTTGATCCTTTTCTTTGTTTTGCTTACCGCCAGTAGGAACATTTTAACCACATGTGTCCCAACAGATAAAAAAAAGGGGGGGGCTACATATAACAGTCAAAGGCCAACTAGAATCTCCTACTACTACGAAGGAAGGGGCTTGCAGAAGAAAAAAACCAAACTCTAGTACTAGATTTAGGAACAGAGAAACTGCAGTCAATGCTTCTTTGGTTAAGACAGTCCCTCCCCTAAGCAAATACTTCAGTGAGACTAGAACCTTCACAGTGATTGTGTTAAGAGTTCCATGAGCTCGTCTTTGAGTGTTTTAAATCCAGCCGTTATCGCTTTTTCTTTCTCTCTTCTACCTTCGTAAACACAAGCGAAGCGAAGCGACAGCACATCTTTAGTTCTCTCTGCTCTCTGGGTAGCTAACAGGTAATCAGATTGTGAAAAAAGGAAAAAGACGGGAGAAAGACAGTGAGTAAAACAGAAAGCAGCAGTGTTCTGCAGTTGTTTGGCTTTGGCAACAGGGCTATTACAGGTTTGCACGTGTGTGCCTGCATATGTGCCTGTGTGTGTTAAAAAGCATTGATGCATCGAAGATTTATTCATTGAACAGGCTGATTTATTTAACAGACTTGACATATGTCAAATTCTGCCATGTGCTTATATAATTGTTACCCATTTATCAGAGCTGTAATTTAGGCAAATATTTGTTTGAAAAGTATCTTCTTTTAAATGGCTTTCTCTGGCCTGCTGCACAATCATTCTGTGGTTCTTTTTAATTATGTTAATAATAGCTATTTGGTTGGAGTCTGTGAAATCTAATCTTTCCCCCAAACTCTTCAGCTTTTTCAAGTAATTACTTTCAAGTTAAAATCACACTACAGGAAAAATTTAAATATGCACAATATCCTTTTATGTTTTGATATTTTGAATGTGTGGTCCTCAAAAAAAGCAGTGTCTCGACGTTGTTAAAATCACAGATCTGATACTGTTAGTGCAAAAAACTACCTAAAGGGGCAAAAGGGTATGATTTTTGTGAGCTTATTTCTGCGGGGTATGGGGGATAGGAAGACAGTAAAAATAGCCAAGGACAGGGGAACCTACAAAAAGAATCAAGTAGAAAAAGTCAAAGTAAATGAAATCAAATATCAAGTCTTACAAATCTGTTAAATCACCCTACCCTATTTGAACACACAAAAAGTCTATCTTTTCACCTCCAATGCATGCAATCTATCTAGAGTCTGTGGGAGGTAAAATTTTGCAAAGTATTTCCAAGAAACAAAACTGTCTAATCACTAGCTGCCAGAGCTGCTTTGAATTTCCTCATTGTAAATATGTTACTTACAAAAAACAAGAGGTTTGTTTTGACCTCCCGGGTCCAGGAGTATGGAGACTACATAGGAAATAAGGGTGGGAGAGAAGGGAAATCCCACTACCACACAAGGAAATTTTTGACCTAGTAAGCAAATACGCTTTTGTTGTTAGTGCTGGGTAAAATGTACAAGTCTTCCAGAAATTAGAGACTGTAATAAAAATGTACCAGCCCAAATTTAAATTGCTCACTAGACAGATGGTTAATTATATTCACAGCCACATATTTCACTGGGATAGAGTTTCAGACACTCAGCCAGTTTTATTTGATTAGCCGGTTTTCTAGTTAATATGGAAAATGACAGTTACTTAGGGCTTTTTTGTTTCTTTCTAAAAATATATTTTCAATAAGTGTAAATTCTCCTCAGCCATGAGAACGTCACTGCTGTAAATAAAATGTTTGGTCATGCTACTCATATGTAAAGATGTGCGATTCACCCCGCAAGCCCCAAATGGTCTCTTGCAGTTCCGAGAAAACCATTGGGGCACCTTTTATTCACTAAGCAAAATATTCCAGGAACTGTTAGCACACTCTGCTTCTCCAACTAAAACAGTTTTTCAAAAAAACCAGCGCTAAAGTATTTTATAGATGTAAAAAAAAAAAAAAGTCCTGCCAACCCCACACACTATTGTGTATTCTCAGACAAGTCTAGAAAATGGAACGTTAAAAAAGGCCACACAGCTAAGTGTGCTGTTGTGCCCAGAATTCAACATGTTAGTAGCCAAAGCCCAGAAGCAAAATATGAGCCTCAGTCATTTCAAAATGCTACCAGAAGCTAGACAAAAATCTGGAGTGCTGGTATCGAAATGAGGATCTCAACTGATTTTTTTTTTTTTAAACTTCGAAAAAGACTAAAAGCCTTTTGCGCGGGTGGTTCGGTCCCTCACGAATCAGACAGGGGCAGTCATGCTGAAACCCCTGGATTCCTCAGCTGAACCGCGCGGTCTGCACACTTTCCGGGAGCGGGGCCGCCCCACGGCCTCCCGGGCGCCGGCTGGCGGGGACCGAGCTACAGCGTGCCTGCGGGCACGGCAGCCAGGAGCTCCCGAAGCCGCGGAGAAACGCGTCCATCCGAGCGCCCGGGAGAGCGGGAAGGGGCAGCGGGCCAATTTCCGCAAAGGTGACAAGCTGGGCGAGGCTCGCCCGGGTCCCTAACTTCTCCTCGCCGCCGGCGGGCGGCTCCGGCCGGCTGTTGCGGGTCGCCGTGGCGCTGCCGCGCGGTGACCAGAGGCGCCCAGAGCGCGCGGGAGCGCCGGCCGGGGGGGAGGCGTCGGCACCCCGGCTTCGCACCTCTGCGGCTTCGGCCGGGACGCCAGCCGAGGCCGCCGCGTGGCTTTTCCCGCTCGCTCCGAAGCGTGCCTCGGCCGTGCCGGGCTCCCCGGTCGGGGCTAGCCCAGGGTCACCGAGCCGAAGGGAGGTGGCACTCGGCTGGCTCCTGCTGCCCTGCATGCGAGCGGCGGCTCCGACCTGCTCCCTTCCCCTCCCCCTTCGCCGGCGGCGGCGGCGGCGGCGGCGGCGGCGGCGGCTGCACACAGGCCTTTCCTAGATTGCAGCGCTCGCTCGGCGGGTCGAGCCGGGCTCCCTCGCCCTGGCGGCCTCGCTCCCTCGCGCACACAGACACCACACGCACGCCATTCGCACACAGACCTCCTCCGGGCTGGCTTCCCTTCCCCGGCTTCTCGCTCGGCTCTCCCTCAGTTCCTCGCACCCCCCACCCCCTCCAGCTGCCGCCTCCCCGCGCCGGCCTGGGAGCTAGCGAGAAGGCCGGGGGTTGGGTGGGGGGGAGAAGTAGAGGGGGGTGCAAGCTGGATGGCAGCGCTCACACTCACCTCACAGGCCGCCTCCCCGAGGCGCACGTCGCTGGCGGGGTCCGGCAGCCGGCGTCCCGAGCTGTGGCGGCTGCAGTCAAGAAGGCTGGGCTGCCGCCGTCGCTGCAGCTGTTCGCGCTGCCGCCGCTGCTCCCGCTCACTGCTGCCGCCGCCGCCGCCGCCTCTGCTCCATGCGCGGGGCCCGCCAGGTGGACGCGCCTCGCTCCGCTCGCTCACTCAGGTTCCGCCGCCGCCGTTGCCGCCGCTGCCGCAGCCGCCGCCGTCGCCGCACTAGATGGAGTCAGAGCTGTCGGGCTCGGGCGCGGGAAGTCAGAGCCTCCGCGGCCGCCCACCGGCTCCCGGGCCAGCGCTCCTCTCACCGCGCCGCTCGCTCGCTCGCCCGCTCGTCTGCCTGCTCCGCGGGCTGCACGCGCGGCGCCTGGAGCCGGCTCTGCGCGGCGGCTGCGGCCGTCCGCGACCCGACCGGGAGAGGCGGAGGGCGGCTGCGACTGCCGCTAGCGCTGGGAACGCTACTGCTAAATGCTGCCACTGCCGCTACTGCCACTGCTGTGGTGGTGGCGGCGGCGGCGGCTGCTGCTGATGCTACTGGTTTTCCTTCCCGGGTTCTCCCCCTGCCTCGGCCCCCTCCTCCTCCCCCCCTTTCTCCTCCTCCTCTTCCTCCTCCTCCTCCTCCTCCTCCTCCTCCTCCTCCTCCTCCTCCTCCTCCTCCTCCCCCCTCTCCTCCCTGGGCTGCTTGGCTCAGAGCCTCTGCGGGCGCTGCCTGCTCCCCTCTGCTTCCAGAGCTGCCTCTGCCCATTCAGAAAGGTGCCCAGAGTGGGACTGCCTCGGCTGCCACCATCGCTATTGCCCCTGCCATTGTTTCCTCCAACACGGCTGTTCTTGTTGGACGCGTTCCCCTCCCTACCCTCCTTCCCCACCACAGCCCTCCCTTTTCTGCTCGTTCTCTCCTTACCCTCACTGCGGTCCCTTCCTCATGTGCCCCCCTCCCACCCTGTCCGTCTGTCCCTCCTTGCCGTCCCCTCAAACGTCCGGGAGCGCGCACTGCGCGGCCACCTGTCATAAAGGGCGCGCACCCCCCTTCCCCACCCCCACCCCGCCCCCCACTCACATTCTCGCAGCCCGCCCAGTCCACCGCGCCACTGGCTTGTTCTTCCCCTGGCAGACACGCAGCCGGACACCACTCTCCCACGCCTTTGAGGGCAGTTATGTTGTTCAGAGAGGGGCGCTCTGAAGTTTCAGGAAGAATATCTGAATGGCTCCATGCGTTAAGCATTTATCCATCCAACCTACCCTTAACTTCAGGGCCCAAGCCCCGGGAAGGTGGATTGTGCCGGGAGGATTGGAACAAGGGAGAGAATTGGAGAGGGACGAGTTTTTTAGGAAATGAAAGAGAGAAAAAGGGAATCTGAATATGGCCGGGAAGGAAATGGGATCTGACTGCTGTCACTGGAAAATTCCTTAGGTGGTCATTTCCCTTCTGACGTTCTGGGAGCCCAACAGAAAACAGCACAGGATTGGAAAGCGACCCACCGGGAACACATAGTATTCATGAAACCCTGGGTGTAAGGTTGTGATTGTGTCTGGGAGCCACAATCATCACCACTAGAAACCAGGGTGAAAGATTAAATGTTGACGCTAGAACAGAGAGAATAAAGCTAGCTACTTTGTGTGTACTTGCTCCAGCAAGTCATTGCCACAACCCAGCTTCCTCAGTCACGCAGAGCTCAATTTCAGATTTCTCTGCTTCCACTGCTACAGCTTCATTTTCTAAGGTCAGACTTCGAGATCTGCAATGTGTAACTTCTATAGCCCTTCCCAGAGCCTCTAGCCTGTCACCCAACTCCTCCCAAGAAACAGCACAGACACAGATAGTGTGAATAGGGTGGGGGCGATATATTTCCTGGCAAAGTAAAAGACACAGAGGTTAGTGTCAAGTTAAAGGCACACGTCCAGGGCTCTTTTATTCTTGAGCCATAGAGTGTCTTATGAGGTTGGGACAGGCTTTTGCATCTCAGACTCACCTAGGAGATACACTTCTGGGTGTGTTTTCAGGGAGGCTTAGCTAAAGTCTACCACTCCACCTGCTTGGAATACTCTTATTCTTCCCTTTCTTTTATATTGCAGAAGCTCATCCACAAACAATGGCTCATTCCTCAAAGAATCCAAACTTAGTTGAGTGCTTACCTATGTGCCAACCACTATATGGTGAGCAACCCACACGAATTCTTATGTTTAATCGGCATAACAAACACAATTTTATTACTGTCCTTTACAAGCGAAAATATTGAGCCAGGAAAAAATATACACATGGACATGCTGAAGCTCTAAGCCTCAGTATCTCAGGCTGTGGCCATTTTTGCAATAGAGTGTTTAAAGAAGTGATTGTGTTAAAATATAAGGCCATTAGTGTGGACTGAAATCCAATCCTACTAGTGTACTTAAGAAGAGAACATTTAGACACACACACAGATACCAGGAGCTTACACATTGGAAAAAAAGAGCATGTGAGACACCATTAGAAGAAGTCATCCTTGGGAGAAATAAAACCGGCCAACAGCTTGCTCTCAAACTTTTAACCTCTAGAGTTGTGAGAAAATAAATTTTTGTTGTTTAAGTTACTGTGTCTGTAGTATTTTGTTAGGGCACCCCAGACAAGTTAATACAGTGGAAAACCATGGGGTAACAGTAAATGGCTGGAATAAATAAATGGGTCTATTAGATAATTTGGGCTTTGGTCAAGTAAATTGGAGGGAGGTCTAAGGAAAGTGGGGGTTTGTTCCATGTTGAATGCCATCATAAAGGAATGGAAATGTGTAATATGCCACTTTAATAAGTTATCTATACAGAGGTCAGACTAAAGTGGGAATAAGGCTATGGTGGCACAGTGACCTTTTTGTCTGTGCTTAGACAACACTATGAAGTGGCCTTGTTTTGTCTCTTTTTGTTGTGTTCTCAGAGGAACTTCATATAATGTTGCTATTTTTTAAAGATTATTTTGTCCAGCAGAAAACCATGGCTTGCCTATGAGTGCCAGGAGCAAGCTGGGCCTGGTGGCACAAGCCTGTGATCTCAACACTCATGAGGAAGATCAAAAGTTGAAGACCCACTTCAGCTACAGTATTAGTTCAGCAACAGCTCGGCCCTGTTTCAAAATTAAAAAAATAATAATAATAATAACAAAAACCCTAAAAGGAATACTTGGGATATAGGTCAGTGGTAGAGTATGCGCCTCACATACACAGAACCCTAAGCTCAATCAATCCCCAGTACCAAAAAATAAAAATAAAAAAGATATTAGGGGCTACTTTTGCTTCTTCCTCACTTGTGACATCTTACACCATCCATTAGCTGTGTGGCTTTAAGCAAGTTCTTTTTATCTCTCTGTGCCTCGATTTTTTCATCTGTGATTGAGGGAAAAAGTAAATCTTAGGTTGTTATGGGAGTTGAATGATTGAATACAATCATAGGATAAAGGTAGTCATATATTATCTACTATACATTTGTATTATAAATTTATATACAAATACATATTCTAAGGACTACATATTCTTTAGAAAAATGCTTGGCACATAGCCAGCCTATATTAAATGTGAGCTATTTTCTATGTCTCTTTTTCTCAAACAGATAATCATAGCATGAATTACATAATTACACTTCTATATCGATACTTTCTTCTATGATAGGCTGTGAACTCTTTGAGAACAGGGAAACTGTATATAGTTCTATTAATAATAGCTAATGATGATGGTTAATTTTGATTGTCAACTTGACTGGATTTAGAATCACCTAGGACACGCATGTGTGGATATGTCTATAAGTGTATTCCAAATGAGTTTCACTGAGAAAAAGACCCACTCTAAATGTGGACAGCACCATACCATCATAGCCTGGAGTCTCAGGCAGAATAAAAACGAAAAAGGGGAGTAGGGCACCAACTTTTCATCTCTCTCTCTCTGCTTCCTAACTATAGACACAATGTGACCTCATAATCTTTTCCACAGAGTGATGAAGAGTATCCCCTTAAAATTGAGCCAATCTTTTTTTACTAAGGTTTTTTTGTTTTTTGTTTTTTTGTTTTGTTTTATTTCTTTTTGCTTTTTTGTTTTTTGGTAAGGTATTTTATCACAGTGATGAGAAAAGCAACTAATATGCTAATTTTTGCTTCATAGTTTCAATGATGTTGGAATTGATTTAAATAATACTCCAAGCAAACTTATGCGGCCCAACCCCTATCTATAGAATAGCCTGGGTATCCTCCTATGGGCCCCTATAACATCTGTGTTTACCTTAATCTGCACACTTACATAGGATGTTAATACTGCTTATGTTTCTCCCTTTCTAAACTGTTCCTTTTTGGAGAGGAGAGCAAGCACTTTCATCTTCAATGCTCATGTCTAAATACAGTGCCCAGCACAACAGCAATATTAAATATAAAGATACTGTGTGAATTTTCACCATGTTCTTTGCTTTGACTATGATGAAACTCACAGTAGGCCAATCTTTGCATCATTCATCCCTCTCCTTGTTTTTTTTTTTTTTTTTTATACTGAAGAGGTGATGTATCCAGTCCCACCTGGGCCCGTAGCCACTTAGACCCAAGTAAACACACAGAGACTTATATTACTTATACACTGTATGGCCATGGCAGGCTTCTTGCTATCTGTTCTTATATCTTAAATTAACCCATAATTCTTATCTATGCTTAGCCACATGGCTTGGTACCTTTTCCAATTCTGCCTTTACATCTTGCTTCCTCTGTGTCTTGCTGGCGACTCCTGATTCAGCCTTCATGTTTCCAGAATTCTCTTCTCAGCTTGTGCTGCCTATACTTCCTGCCTGGCTACTGGCCAATCAGCATTTTATTTATCAACCAATGGGAACAACACATTCACAGCATGCAGAGCACCATCACCCATCAGTAGAATATCCTATAAAGTGATCTTTCCTATAAGGCACATCCAAAATCAGACAGAATCACTGTGAGACTGCAAACCAAGATAGTTTCATTTCTGAGCAAATGGGCCCTGTTATTTAAGAACCATCAGTAATATATTAGATTAGGTGGGATAAACAGAGTATGAGACTAGGCTAAAAGAACTTGGATTTTGACCTTAATTCTGTCATAAACAAGCTGTGCTATGTTCAATTAATCAAACTTCTTTGGGCCTGTGTTCTTATATGCAGGATATAGAGAGCACAATTTATTTATTCACTAAAAACTAGAGGTTGGTAACAAAATGTAGACTTCACTGTAATTTCTTTTTGGGGAAAATTATTTAACTCCTTTCTTACTTTCCTAATGCATATCTAGGTGATTCCGAGCCTCTGGAACTCTGAAACTAGTATTCCAAAGTAGTGAAAGCCTTTCAGAGTGCTAACCAAAAGCCACGAGTACTATGGCTTTCTGCTGGCTTTATCGCCTCCCCAACAGTCCCACACACCACCTGTTCTTAGTAAAGGGAGGTGCAGTATCTGGAAATGTTTGAGGACACAAGAGGTGCTGCCATCATGGAGATAAATCCAGAAGCATCTTTCTATCATGCTGAGGACATAAACAGGATGTTATTCAGCCCAATTTAATATTATGCCAGAAAGATAGAAGGTTAATGGCAGAAATAACATTATTTTGCTATCATATGCATATACAAGGAAGGGAATCATCATATTATTTTTTATACAATGTACTGCCATAGTATCCAGAGACTATATGGTAGTCATATAATGACCTCTGGCTAGGGGTTTATTGGACCTTTCCCTGGTTAATTTCAAGGAACAAGACAAACTAACTCATGGCATCCAGATTTAGGAGGTCAACAAATTGAGACTAACATCAGATCTTCCAGTTTCCTAAGCTGAAACACCTAATATGTTGAGAGATTCTACTAAATACAATGAAACCAACAAGCTGCCTCATTACCCCCTCCTTTCTCTTAAACAGCATTGGAAAAGTATTGTCCTCCTCACAATGGACAAAAGTTTCCTTTTTTCCCTTTCAGCATCCCCTGGACTGGCCAGGGTGTTCCTACTCCATGACTTATTCAGCTACTATTTGTCTGAGGCCTAGTATTAAGTCTCCAGAGTTGAAAGAAATAACTAAAAGCATTCCTTTTGCTTCAAAGAGGCCTATATTCTAGTGGGGGATATATAAACACAAGGAAGCTACAGAATGGGCTATAAAGAAAGAGGGCTAAGTGAGAAGAAAGAGTAACTAAGGACTTCATGGGAACAAAGATGTTTCAAGATCCTTGAATATACAGCAAATATGATAGCTCCATGGAAGTAGAAGCATGGTACATACCGAGAAGAGCAGATGAAGCATGTGAAAAAGCATAGGAGTGCTGAGGTAGGATGGTGAGCAACGTGTTTGGGAATCAGTGACATTTCTAGCATGGCTAAACCAAGGTTTTGCTCCAGGGAACAAGCAAAACTTGGAGGGGATAAGTCAGACACACTTGGTGAGACTTTGCAACCCTAAAATACTTTACCCTTAAATTCTCTCTCTCTCTGCTTTATAAATGTGTAAAAGAAAGGCCATGACCACACACTAGATTGGCAGTTAAGCCAGTGAGTGGCCTTTAGGATTCAGATGATAGCAATGAAGAACTTTGTGACTTATAATGTGTTTTTCAGACATCACGCTATCTATTCAGGACCAGCTATTCAAAGGCCCTGCAGCAGAGACTCTAGCCCCCTCCCTCCTGCTTCCCTGAAGCAAGCAGCCATAATTATTAGGTTCAGCTCACTGTCCTAAGCTGTAAAATCTGAGTTGCCGGAGGGGGAGACAATGGCACGGCCCACAAGTCAAGCCAGATAAGAAAAAACAATGGTACTTATCAAGTGTCTGGAATGCCTATCCCCATTTTCTTAGATGATTTGAAATCTTTGTTTGAAATCAGCCTGAGAAAGAACAGATCCTGGTATTTGAAACCCTTCCCTTGCAGGATGGAATTTTGAAACATACTGGAACAGTCTGAGGGATTCAAAAGTTAGAAAACTGAGGTATGGAGAAAATGATTTCCATCTTCAGTGGCAAACGGCCACTGGGAGAATCCCCCAATGAAGCCAGTACAAGCAGTTCAGTATGCTGGGCCCTGTCTCACAGCTCTAGACACTGTCCAAGATGTTTGTGGCCGGGCAGCACTAAGAAATTTAGGAGCGGGGTAGGGGTGGGGTGAGGAGGACTATTAAGACCCAGGCCAGGACCATGGACAGAGATCAGCAGGCATTATTAGCCAGTTCCCAAGGTGAAGAGCAAGAGGAACCCTCCAGCCACCATGCAGCCTTGTGCCTCGCTGGCACTGCAGTTCTGGGGAAGATGTAAAAACCAACACCTCAAAAAAGACCTCAGCCTTCTTTACACCAACACCCCACATGAAGGAAAGGAGAATGAGCTGTTTTTTAGTAGTTTGGCATCAAATAATCCAGGGTTCTGCCCCTTACTAATATACTTTTGGGCATTTATTGAGTCTTCCCAAAGCTATGTATTCCCTCCACCAGTAAAAAGAGACCAACAGAAATAATCTTTACATAACAGAGAACTTGTAAAGGAAGCTTGTGAGTTAAGTTGTATAAAACATCTCAAAAGGAGCTGGGGTGATGGCTCAGTCAATTGATGAGCTCTGTGTTTAGTGAGATACCTGTCTCAAAAAAATAAAGTAGTGATGGAACTGAAGAATTGGCTCAGTAGTTGAAAGATCATAATTCTCTAGTAGAAGGCCCAAGTTTAGTTCCAGCTCCAGGAGACCAACACCCTCTTCTGGATTCTGTGGGCAACTTCACACATGTGTACATACCCCTCACACTCCATAAATATACACAATTAAAACTAAAATTAATCTTAAAAAATTAAAATGGAGCGCGAAGAAAATACCAGATATTGACTTCTGATCTTCACATACACCTGCACAAGCACATGTACATGCATGCTCACATATACACATGCATGTGAACTCACATATACCTATGTGCATATAATGAATATGTCTATTTATACAATAATTCCTGAAGCTTCTGAAATCTCCCTTCTTGCAAGAAGGCCTCCCCAACATTTTTGTGCAGAAGGTGTGAATTCATTTCTATCTACACTTAAAATTCTTAATCTGTTCTCCTTTTACTCTGTTAGTAGCTGTTGATGTTGATAATTGGGATAATAATGATGGTGTAGTCTGGAGAATAATGACTGCCTGATACTATGGAAAAAATGATACCAGGTAAAAAGACAGGAAATGATTACTTTACAAAAGAAACAGAATTTCTGCCTAGTTTTGAGGTCTGATGTTTCCTGAACTAGCCTCCCAGATTCATTCATATAAGCATTCAAGCCAAAGTCCCAAGCATATTACACTAGAGATTACAAAGCAAAATGTGTGCTAAGAAACTGCTGCCAGGAATGAAGAGTGTGATTCAAAAGAGTAAGTGCAGGACAAAGTGAGGACAAAGATGTTTTTATTCATCTATAACAAATACAACCTTTTTTGGCCATACACAAACCAACTTACTGGCATCTAAGATGTGTGGAGTCAACACATACCCAATATGACTATCTGCTCAGAAAAGCCAGTACTTGTCTCTAACTTGGTTAAGTTACAGGAAATTCCTTTTTCTTATTTCATGCCTCCCAAATCTTCAATGGCTCTTTAAAGCCTGAAAAACAAATGTCAAAATCCCTAAGCTAATAATCATGAAACAACCCTAACCTGTTTTTCCTGCTCCACACAGCTGGTTCTCCAAATACAGGGACATTCTCCACTTTCTATCTCTATATCTTTGTTCTGGTTATTTCCTCAGTCTAGAATGCCCTTCCCCTCTCATGTTAAAATACTGTCTTCCTTTAATATTTAACTGAGTTCCTGGAGCTCAGCCTGGTGCTTGGTTATGGGTCTCTGCATTTGCTTCCATCACTTACTCGATTAAGGCTCATGTTTGTCTTCCTGAGTCTGGGTTACCTCACTCAGGATGATATTTTCTAGTTCCATCCATTTGCCTGCAAAATTCATGATGTCATTTTTTTTTTACTGCTGAGTAATACTCCATTATGTAAATGCACCACATTTTCTTTATCCATTCTTCGGTTGAGGGGCATCTAGGTTGTTTCCAGGCTATTACGAATAATGCTGCTAAGAACATAGTTCAGCATGTGTCCTTGTGGTATGATTGAACATTCCTTGGGTATATACCCAAGAGTGGTAGGGCTGGTTCTTGAGGAAGATTGGTTCCCAATTTTCTGAGAAAGTGCCATACTGGTTTCCAGAGTGGCTGTACAAATTTACACGCTCACCAACAGTGGAGGAGTGTTCCCTTTGCTCCACATCTTCTCCAACAAAAGCTGTTATCAGTGTTTTTGATCTTAGCCATTCTGACAGGTGTAAGATAGTGTCTCAGAGTCATTTTGATTTGCATTCCCTGATGACTAAGGATGTTGAGCAATTCCTTAAATGTCTTTTGGCCATTTGAGAGTCTTCTGTTGAGAATTTTCGGTTTAGCTCTGTACCCCATTTTTTAAATTGGATTGTTTGGTATTTTGATGTCTAGTTTCTTGAATTCTTTACATATTTTGGACATCAGCCCTCTGTCAGATGTGGGGTTGGTGAAGATCTTTTCCCATTCTGTAGGCTGTCATTTTTGTCTTATTTACAGTGTCCTTTGCCTTACAGAAGCATCTCAGTTTCAGGAGGTCCCATTTATTAATTGTTGCTCTCAGTGTCTGTGCTACTGGTGTTATATTTAGGAAGTGGTCTTCTGTGCCAATGCAAGGCAAGAGGGATTATATGAGCAAGGAGGGTCAAGATCATGATGGGGAAATCTACAGAGACAACTGAACCAAGCTCAAAGGAACTCATGAACTTTACACGGACTAGACCCTCTGCATATGGGAGACAGTTGTGTAGCTTGGCCTCTTTGAGGGGCTCCTGGA
The DNA here is from genome assembly GCF_049852395.1 of Peromyscus maniculatus bairdii. Classification (NCBI taxonomy): domain Eukaryota; kingdom Metazoa; phylum Chordata; class Mammalia; order Rodentia; family Cricetidae; genus Peromyscus; species Peromyscus maniculatus. Next base: position 81,488,903 of record NC_134875.1, on the reverse strand, counting down.
AATGTGATCAGGATCTATCCTGGGTGCATGAGCTGGCTTTCTGGATCACATTGCCAATGGTTGGACACTTTTCTCACCCTTGAGGCAGGGGGAGGAGCTTGGTCCTGCCTCAACTGAATGTATCAGTCTTTGCTATCCCCCCATGGGAGAACTTACACTTTTGGAGGAGGGGATGAGGGGTGGGTCGGGGGGGTGATTAGGCAGGGGTGGGGAGAGCCAGAGGAGGGAATGAGAGGGGGATATGTGGTTGGTATGTAAAATGAATTTTAAAAATTTTAAATAAAAAAGAAAGTAAAGTAAACAAATAAATAAACGTGGAAACAATGAAAAGATTTAACTGAAATATCACATCCTTTCTATGGCCTTTCTTTGATGTTTCCAGGGCTGCTGTCATAAATTACTGCAACCTTGGTGACTTTAAATGACAAAAATTTGTTATTTCACAGTCTGATGGTCAGAAATCTGAAATCAAATTGCCAGCAGGGCCACACTTCCTCCAGTGTGTCTAGGGAAGAATCCTTACGTTCCCCCATCCAGCTTTTGGTAGTTCCTGCTATTCCATTACTTAAGATAACATAACTATGATCTCACCATCCATTTTCCTGATATTCTTTGTGTTTCTGAATTTCTCATCTTATATTGGCATTTTTATTAGATATAAACACTACTGTGTTAAACTAGGGTGTTCTTATCACAATATATCCACTTAATTATATCTGTAAAATCTCTTTTTCCTAAATAAGTTTGCACCCAAAGTGCCAGGGATTAGAATTTGGACACAACTTTGAAATGTTCACCGTTCAACCTATTACTCTTCTCAAAACAAATTCATATTCTTCTCTTTTGACCTAACAGCACATGTTTTTGCTCATAAGATTTTCACTTAGTTATCCTTTCTTCATTACAGATATATGAATTATCTATCTATCTATCTATCTATCTATCTATCTATCTATCTATCTATCTAATTATCTATCTCTATCTCTATCTCTATCTCTATCTCTATCTCTATCTCTATCTCTATCTCTATCTCTCTTTCTCTCTCTAATACATATCAAGTCCTTCAGGGAAGAACTATTTTATTCATCTCTATACAACACATTGCTAATCTCAGTACCTGGCTGGCTTTCTTTCCAATTTTGGGATAGAAGGAAATAGCTGTAAAAGACAGGCAAGAAGTAACAATAATGTGCCAGGTTATCATATAGAATTCAGTGTCTGTTTGTGGAAACCAAGTAGATTTTCTATAGAAGGCAATTCTAATTTCCCATAATATTATAACCCAAAGAGGAGGGGTTTCAAGAATATCCCCAACTCAAACTATCCTGTCTTTGAATGTTAGTGTATCTTTCAATGTTGATTTACATATGTAGCTACAGAAAGAAGATGCATATATGCTATAGAAATGATTATTTATGAGAGGATAAATGCATATGATATTTCTTGAGAAATATATGATCATCTATCAATAGTACCACTAATGAAATACTGTCAATGATAAATGAGAAAGTCCATTGTTCCAGTAACACTTAGAACCATAGAGTTTGTCAGGAATACCTACCATTTTCTTCTAAAACAGCATCCATGTTGTGTGTGTGTGGTGGCTTCCCATGAAAATACTAATTAGTTAGGGCATGTGTGATGATATATTGTTGTACCCTAATAAAATTTGCCTGAAGATCAGAGAACAGAACCAGCCACTAGATTAAACATAGAGGCCAGACAGTGATGGCACATACCTTTAATCCTAGCACTTGGGAGGCAGAGATCCATCTGGATCTCTGTGAGTTCAGAGCCACCCTGGACTACATGAAATTAACTCAGTCTAGGAGAGAAAACAGCTAGGCAGTGGTGGCACAGTCCTTTGATCCCAGGAAGTGATGACTGGGTGGAGAAAGGTATATAAGACGTGAGGAGACAGGAACTAAAGGCTTTTCGACAGAAGCATCCCTTTCAGCTAAAGGCTTTTTTAGACTGAAGAGTCCTAGAGGTAAGAGGTGTCTGTGGTTTGTTCCTGTCTCTCTGATCTTACAGCATTTACCACAATATCTGGTTCCAGTTTTTTTTTAATTAAAAGACCATGTAGGAATTTGTGTTATAGGTACACATTCCACACCCATTAAATGGATCAGAAAACATATTTGTTAATCTTATCTAATAACAATCCTTTAAACAGAAGAATAACCCAACCATTCATTCTACACTGAAACCATGGGAGCATACAGAAGACCACCAGGCAGTATATTTGATGATGTCTGCTAGACCCATAACATCCACATAAAATTATGGAGCAACATTGTGAATAGGAGTTTGGAATTGACCATAGGAATTCCAGATGCCAGAATTAAGACACTTGAATAAAAGAGGTGGGTTAAAGGCTTCCTGGAATTCTCAGATGGAGGACGGTAGAACAAAGAAAAGAGAGTTCAAGTGTTTATGCAAAAAAGTAAGAAAGGAATAAGAACAGAATATTTGGACAGGAGAAGAAAAATAGATTTGTCCACATATTCTCCAACATATACTGAAGAAAACTGTCCATGGGGCGAGAGTATGGAGTGATGAGTCCCAACACCAGGCAAGAAGGGATTGGAGCCAAGAAGCTGAAAACAGAGTTTGTGTACTTTCCTATGGAGCTTTGGTTGTGGCCCAGAAGTTCTGTAGCATTACCGGTGCCACATGCACATAGTGCATTCCAATTATAGTTATTTCACACCCACTTTCATGTAGCTTTTAAAAGATGGAAAGAATAGAGAAATCCACACCTTCATAGAGTATTTAAATTCCATGTTAACCATTGCATTTGTTACTTATACGATTTTTATGTGATATATAATATAGACAAAATTATTATTATCATCATTATTATACTTACCAGTTAACAGAAAAGGAAGCAAGAGGAGCAAGTGATTTGTACCCAGATACACAGTTGATAAGTGATAGAGCTGAACTTTTACCAGAAGTATGGAACTGCTGCTGCCGGAAGCTGCATGCTCTTTCATACCGCTGTACTTTTGTACAAGCACTTTGCTCTGCCTGGAAAGTCTTTCCCTCCTCTGAAGATCCACTGCTCACTGTCAAGGCTTAGTTTGAATGCCACTGCCTCAGTGAAGCTTCCTTTGACTTCTGACACCCTCAAGAAGAATAAATAAGAAAAAAGAATAATATGCTCAGGTTTTTGAAAATAGGACAACGAGTGGCTATTTCCTCAGGGCTCTTAGGCCATCATGTATACTATAAATATCTATTATGCATTTGATCATATTTTCTAGACTAAGAATTCTTGGCTTCCCGAGGGTAGGGACCTTGCTTCCTTTTTTTTTTACTTCTCCATTATTCAGGCATTATTAGAAACATTTCAAGAAAGTGGTGTCTAAATAAATGAATGAACTGAGGATTTCATGCACACTCTTACACTAGCAATAGCCCACAGATGACTGCTCTTAAGGGATGTCTCTAAAGAACACCAAGTTCTTCCTTGTACATGACTCAATCAACAAATTAATAAAAAATTGACAAATCTGGGACAATGGCCAGGTTCTTCATTCAATATGAGGTCACTTTGACCAGGACCACTGTTTCTGTAAGAGGTTCATTAAGTTTCGGGGTTGATGTGACCCTGATGGCAACTCATCCCACAGATGTCCTCATGTCTCCCTGCCTGAATTCAGATGGCCCTAGAAATAGAGAGAGTTTAGGGGTGCAACCATGAAGGGAAGACAGGAAAATGGGAAAGGAAATAGAAAAGAGACAACAATGGACATAAGGGGAAGAGAGAAAGAGTTAGAAAGGAAGGGATACCAGAAAGTGGCAGATGTACCTCCTTAATTCATAAGGCAGACATCATAGGAGTTTGAAGGTGTCAGCTGGTTGACACCACTTCATGTAAAATAATATTAACTGAACTTCCAAAAGCATCAACTTGATGCCTTTAGTCACACACTCTTACCCACTCAGTACTGGCATTGACCTCCTGTGCTCCTTACACTTCAGATGATTGTTCGCAAAGTGCAGTAAACACAGCAGATGTGAATGTCTATCCCAATCTGTGTAGTGCTGTCAAGTCACTCTCTGAGGCACCTTTCCCTCATCTGTCACATGAGGATAATAATATTTACCGTGTAAGGTTATCTAGATTATGAAGATTAGTGGAACTGCAATGAAGTACTTAGTAAATATGCAGTCAACAAATGATAGCTATTATGATGCTGTCAGAAGGCAGCACAACAAAAAAAATCACAGACTTTGGAATCAAATATTATTTGAACTCTGTTTCTGCTGTTTATTAGCTGGATTTCATATCCTCTCAGAGAAATTAACTCCCTCCTCCATTTAAATTGCTACCTGTGCAGAGCTGTATGAGAGTTAGGAGCACAACTTCTGGAGTTTTAATCTTAGCTCTGCCACTTACTGCAGAACATTAAGTAAATTACCTAATCAGCCTCTCTCTTCATCTTTCTGTGTGGATGCTAGGATTTAAACCTTGAGCTGTGTGATAGTGTCAGGAACACTCTGAGGTTCATGTTCCTCATCTGTCACATGAGGATAATAATATTTACCGTATAAGGTTATCTACATTATGAAGATTAGTGGTACTGTGCATGAAGTACTTGGTAAATATACAGTCAACAGATGATAGCTACTATTATGATGCTGTCAGAAGTCTGCATACCCCAAATGCTGGGATTACAGGCAAACATCACGATGTCTGGTGCCCTGTCCTCCACTCTAAGCCCTGGTACGTATTCTATTTCTCAGTGCTTTTCTTTGAATACCATACAAAGTATTAGGAACTCATTCTGGATATGCAGTATAGATTCAATCTCAATAACATGCTTGTTAAAGGAGATGTGCCTTCTGAACACTGAGTTGCATTTCCCTTCCTATGAAAGCCAGGTATACTGCTTCCCTGTCTAATAGAAGTCAGGAATAGTGGCTATCCACAGAGAGCAAAATTCTCTTCTGCACATTTGGTCATTCCACCAACATGTTTTAACCTTTGTCTGACCTAATCAACTAAAATTTAAAGTTCTAAGATATTAATGTCCATAAACACATTTGCAAAACAGCAAAGTTTTCTAAAAGCATATTTCTGTTCAGAGCATCCTAATTCTCTGATTCTCTATTGACTCCTGTTATAAAGTTGAAGGCGTGTTCCCATGGAAACTGTCCCCAAAACACACTGAATCAAAAGCTTTTGGTGAATAAGGGTCAACTCTGCTGTGTTGGCAAGGACTGGGTAAGACTGGGCAGAGTGAAATGATGTACATAAAAACAAAATGATACATAAATAGAAAAGAGTATAAGGAGTTAGCAACAGGACAAGGATCCACTCTTGGTCGCACAGCTATACTTGCCTCCTTCCAGCCGATGGGAAGGATTAGGAGCCTCTACTTTAGGCTTTCACAGACTGCATTCTAACCCCTGTCTTACATCAGTATCCTCTACCATTCTTTATTCCTTTTATTAGAATATCCACAGCACTTACTGTCTAACATAATGTTTTTTCACATATTTGTTTATTTTCTGTTCCTCTCCCATAAAAATGTAAGCAACAGGAGAATATGATTTAGGTGTTTTTTTTCCTGATACTGTATCCTTATCATTTGGAACAATGCATAATTCATAGTAGATACTCAATAAATAGTTGTTGAAGGAGTGAACAAATCAAAGAATATTGTTCACTCTGCCCAAGAAGTATGTTTCTTTCTCTCAACCTCCTTTACCTGGCGAACTTCTCCATACATGACACATCACATCTCTAAGGACTTTCCTGAATCTTACACCTTAGCTTTGGTAAGATTCTCTGCCATAGAACCTTTTACCTTCTTGATGAAACACAACTAAATAATAAATCATATGTTTGCTTGTTTTTTGTTTTTGACATTCAAGACAGAAGTTCCCTGAAGGCAGGGATTGCATTCCTTTGCCAGTGCCGACAACAGAGCCTGTCTTGTATGATTGAGTCAGCTACTCACAGGGACAGGATATTTAAGCTCAGACATTTACTGATCATAGAGGCATAACCTGACTCAAAAGAAGAACCATTGCACAGAAAATATGGCCACCAGCATCACCTCTTTATGACAGTGCCATCTTTTATATATATTGGCAGTGATGGTTGTAGTCACAGCTGTTCTGGAAGACCAGAGACTTGCAGATAAGTTCCACAAGAAAGAAGAATATGGTAGGTGTGACAAACTGTGCTTGAGAATGCATTTCCTAACAGTGTTCTAAAAGAATTAAGGAAAGCAAGATGGCATGGGCCTGAAGACCTGGCTTCATATCCTAGATCTTTTTTTAATTAAGAAATTGTATTGTTCATTTTACATACCAATCACAGATCCCTCTCTCTTCCCTCATCCCACTCTTCCAATTCACCCCCCCATTCCCTCCTACAAGAAGGTAAGTCCTCCCATGGGGAGTCAGCAGAGCCTGGTACATTCAGTAGAGGCAGGTCCAAGCCCCTCCTCCTGCCTCAAGGCTGTGCTAGGTGTCCCACCATAGGTAGTGGGCTCCAAAAAGCCAGCTCATACACCAAGGATGGATCCTGACCCTACTGCCAGGGGGCCCCTTAAGCAGCTCAAGCTACACATCTGTCTCACTTATGCAGAGGGCCTAGTCTAGTCCAGTGGAGGCTCCAAAGGTATTGGTCTAAATTTCATGGGTTCCCACCAGTTTGAGTTGGTTGCCTCTGTAGGTTTCCCTGTCATGATCTTGATGCCCCTGGCTCATAGAATCCTTGTTCTCTCTCTTCGGCTGGACTCCTGGAGCTCGGCCGGGTACTTGGCTATGGATCTCTGCATCTGCTTCCACCAGTTACTGGAGAAAGGCTCTATGATTATAGAATATTCACCAATCTGGTTACTGAAGTAAGCCAGTTCAGGCACCCTCTCCACTATTGCTAGTAGTCTAGGGTGGAGTCATCCTTGTGGATTCCTGGGAACTTGCCTAACACCCAGTTTCTCCCTATCCCCATGATGTCTCCATCTATCAAGGTATCTCTTTCATTGCTCTCCTACTCCATCCCTGTTCCAACTCGGCCACCCCATTCCCTTATGCTCTCATCCAACATCTCCTACCCTCCATTGCCCACCCCTCACCCCCAAGTTTACTCATGGAGATCTCATCTACTTCCCCTTCCCAGGGCAATCCATGCATCCCTCTTTGGGTCTTGTTAGCTAGCTTCTCTGGAGCTGTGGGTTGTAGTCTGGTTATCCTTTGCTTTACATGTAGTATCCACTTATGAGTGAGTACATACCATGTTTGTCCTTCTGAGTCTGGGTTACCTCACTCAGAATGATATTTTCTAGTTCCATCCATTTGTCTGCAAATTTCATGATGTCATACCGTTGTGTATATGTACCAGGTTTTCTTTATCCATTCTTAGGTTGAAGGGCATCTAGGTTTTTTCCAGGTTCTGGTTATTACGAATAATGCTGCTATGAACATAGTTCAGCATGTGTCCTTGTATGGTTGAGTATTCCTTTGGTATATGCCCAAGAATGGTATAGCTGGGTGTTGAGGTAGATTGATTCCCAATTTTCTGAGAAACCACCATACTGGTTTCCAGAGTGGCTCTACAATTTTTCACTCACACCAACAGTGGAGGAGTGTTCTCCTTGCTCTACATCCTCTCCAACTGAAGCTGTCTTCAGTGTTTTTGATCTTAGCCATTCTGACAGGTGTAAGATGGTATCTCAGAGTCATTTTGATTTGCATTTCCCTGATGACTAAGGATGTTGAGCAATTCCTTAGATGTCTTTTGGTCATTTAAGAGTCTTCTATTGAGAATTCTCTGTTTAGCTCTGTACCCTATTTTTAATTGGATTGTTTGGTATTTTGATGTCTAGTTTCTTGAATTCTTTATATATTTTGGACATCAGCCCTCTGTCAGACACGGCTGTCATTTTGTCTTATTTACAGTGTCCTTTGCCTTACAGAAGCTTTTCAGTTTCAGGAGGTCCCATTTATTAATTGTTGCTCTTAGTGTCTGTGCTACTGGTGTTATATTTAGGAAGTACTCTCCTGTGCCAATGCATTCAAGACTACTTCCTACTTTCTCTTCTGTCAGGTTCGGTGTAACTGGTTTTATATTGAGGTCTTTGATCTACTTCAACTTGAATTTTGTGCATGGATCTATTTGCAATCTTCTACATGTTGACATCCAGTTATGTCAGCACCATTTGTTGAAGATGCTTTCTTTTTTTCATTGTACAGTTTGGCTTATTTGTCAAAAATCAGGTGTTCATAGGTGTGTGGATTAATGTCAGGGTCTTCAATTCAATTGTATTGGTCCATCTGTCAGTTTTTATGCCAATTTCAAGCTGTTTTTATTACTATAGCTCTATAGTAGAGCTTGAGGTCAGAATGGTGATGCCTCCAGAGGTGACTTTATTGTACAGGATTCTTTTAGCTATCCTGGGTTTTCTGTTTTTCCAAATGAAGTTGAGTATTATTCTTTCCAGGTCTGTGAAGAATTGTATTGGGATTTTGATGGGGATTGCATTGAATCTGTAGATTGCTTTTGTTAACATTGCTATTTTTACTATGTTGATTCTACCTATCCTTGAGCATGGGAGATCTTTCCATTTTCTGATATCTTCTTCTATTTCTTTCTTCAGAGACTTAAAGTTCTTGTCATCCAGGTCTTTCACTTGCTTAGTTAGAGTTACCCCCAAGGTATTTTATATTATTTGTGGCTATTGTAAAGGGTGATGTTTCTCTGATTTCTTTCTCAGACCATTTTTCATTTGTATATAGGAGGGGTACTGATTTTTTTGAGTTAATCTTCTATCCTGCCACATTACTGAAGGTGTTTATCAACTGTAGGAGTTCCTTGATAGATTTTTTGGGGTCACTTATGTATACTATCATATCATCTGCAAATAGTGAAAGTTTGACTTCTTCCTTTCCAATTAGTATCCCTTTGATCTCCTTTTGTTGTCTCATTGCTCTAGCTAGGACTTCAAGTACTATATTGAATAAATTCAAGGAAAATGGACACCCTTGTCTTGTTCCTGATTTTAGTGGCATTGCTTTGAGTTTCTCTCATTGAATTTGATGTTGGCTGTTGGCTTGCTGTAAATTGCCTTTCTTATGTTTAGGTATGTTCCCCATAGTCCTGATCTCTCCAAGACCTTTATCATGAAAGGGTGTTGGATTTTGTCAAAGGCTTTTTCAGCATCTAATGAGATGATCATGTGTTTTTTTTTTCTTTCAGTTTGTTTATTTATTACATTGACAGATTTTCTTATGTTGAACCATCCTTGCATCTCTGGGATGAAGCCTACTTGATCATGGTGGATAATTTCTTAGATCTGTTTTTGGAATTGGTTTGCCAGTATTTTATTAAGTATTTTTGCATCAATGTTCATGAGGGAGATTGGTCTGTAATTCTCTTTCTTGGTTGAATCTTTGTGTGATTCGGGTATCAGGGGTACTGTAGCCTCATTAAAAGAGTTTAGTAATGTTTCTTCTGTTTCTATTGTGTGGAACAATTTGAAGAGTATTGGCATTAGCTCTTCTTTGAAATTCTGGTAGAATTCTGCACTGAAACCATCTGGTCCTGGGCCTTTTTTGTTCAGAGACTTTCAGTGACTGTTTCTATTTCCTTAGGGGTTATAGGTCTATTTAAATTGTTTATCTGGTCTTGATTTAATTTTTGTATGTGGTACCTATTCAGAAAATTATCCATTTCTTTTAGATTTTCCAATTTTGTGGAGTACAGGTTTTTGAAGTATAACCTGATGAGTCTCTGGATTTCCTCATTGTCTGTTATGGTGTCTCCTTTTTCATTTCTGGTTTTGTTAATTTGCATGTTCTCTCTCTTTCTTTTGGTTAATTTGGATAATGGCTTGTCTATTTTGTTTATTTTCTCAAAGAACCAACTCTTTGTTTCATTGATCATTTGTATTGTTCTCTTTGTTTCTATTTTATTGATTTTATCTCCCTATTTGATTATTTCCTGGCATCTATTCCTCCTGGATGAGTTTGCTTCTTTTTGTTCTAGAGCTTTTAGGTGTGCTGTTAAGTCACTAGTGTGAGATTTCTCCAACTTCTTTATGTGGGCATTTAGTGCCATGAATTTTCCTTTTAGTACTTCTTTCATAGTTTCCCATAAGTGTGGGTATGTAGGACATTCATTTTCATTGAATTCTAGGAAGTCTTTAATTTCTTTCTTTATTTCTTCCTTGACCCATTGGTCATTCAGTTGAGCATTATTTAGTTTTCATGTGATTGTAGCCTTTCTGTAATTTTTGTTGTTGTTGAAATCTAACTTTAAAGTATGGTGGTCAAATAAAATACAGGAGGTTGTTTATTTATTTATTTATTTATTTATTTATTTATTTATTTATTTATTTATTTATTTTGGTATCTGTTGAGATTTGCTTTGTGACCAAGTATGTGGTCGATTTTAGACATGGTTTCATGGGGTGCTGAGAAGAAGGTGGAATGCTCTGTAGATATTTATTAAGTCCATTTGAGTCATAACATCTGTTTGATCCCTTATTTCTCTGTTAAGTTTCTGTCTGGCAGATCTGTCTATTGCTGAGAGTGGGGTGTTGAAGTATCCCACAATTAATGTATGGGGTTTGATGAGTGATCTAAGCTTTTGTAATGTTTCTTTGACATATGTGGGTGCCCTTGTATTTGGGGCATAAATGTTCAGAATTGAGACTTCATCTTGGTGCATTTTTCCTGTGATGAATATGTGTTGTCCTTCCCAATCTTTTTTTTTATTGATTTTAGTTTGAAGTCTGTTTTGTTAGATATTAGGATAGCTACACCAGCTTGCTTCTTAAGTCCTATTTGATTGGAAAGTTTTTCCCTAGTCCTTTACTCTGAGGTAGTGTCTGTCTTTGAAGTTGAGGTGTGTTTCTTGTATGCAGCAGAAGGATAGATCCTGATTCCATATCCATTCTGTTAGCCTGTGTCTTTTTATAGGCAATTTGAGTTCATTGATATTAAGTGATATTAATGACCAGTGATTGTTAATTCCTGTTATATTTTTGGTGATAGTATGTGTGTATTTATATTCTTTGGGATTTGCTGCTGTGGGGTTATCTATTGCCTGTGATTTCATGGGTGCATCTGACTTCCTTAGGTTGGAATTTTCCTTCTAGTGTTTTCTGTAGGGCTTGATTTGTAGATAGGTATTGTTTAAATCTGGTTTTGTCTTGGAATGTCTTGTTCACTTCGTCTATAGTGATTGAAAGTTTTGCTGGGTATAGTAGTCTGGCCTGCCATCTGTGGTCTCTTAGTGTCTGCATTACATCTGTCCAGGACCTTCTGACTTTCAGAGTCTCCATTGCGAAGTCACAAACCCTACATCTTACAATGAAAGAGAGAACCAACTCCCAGGAGTTGTCCTCTGGCCACAGATAATCTAGGCAAGCATGAATCTGTGGTCTGAATCTGTAGATTTGCCTATTCTACACTTTTTACATGAATACATCATACTATATTATGACGTTCTTCTTTCATTTAACATATATTCCAGGTTCATCCATATTATGCTATCTACTCCAAAACAGAATATAAAGTCCACAAAATACCAGTGAATTAATTTTGTGTTGGCCAGCTACTCCATAGTGCCTGCCCTTGAAAATGGTTGATATATCCAGTGACATTTCATTGGAGAAAACTGATTTTCCCTTTCCCAGCAGATATAAAATACAGATTGTTTCTTGGTTAGATGTGGGGCTTTGTTTCCACTTCCCCTTCTCAGTTCTGGGGTTTTGTTTTGTTTGAGTCTGTGCAGGTTTTTTTTGTGCTTTTATGGTCTCTGTGAGTTCACATGTGCATCATTTCTGTTGTGCATGAAAGACATTTTCCTTGGAGTCATCCACTGCCTCTGGTTCTTCAAATCTTTTTCTGCACATTGTCCAGTTGTGAATCTCTTTTAATTCCAATCTTTTGGATGAGGATTGAGTAATGTTCTGCTCTATGGATATAACAATACATCATCAAGAGTCATTTTATTGCTGTTCCTTTGGCAGAATAATAGTAGTAGGCTTTTCTCTAGGCACATGAAGTATATTGTCTCAGGTACTTGGCCAATTTAGCAGTATAATGTGTGGATTACATCTCATGATGTGGGCCTTAAATCCAATAAGAAGTGGTTGGTTAGTCCCATAAAATTTGTGCCATTATTGCACCAGAATATCTTGCAGACAAGTCTCTATGCAGATCACAGGTTTTGTACCTCAGTGAAACTGATAATTACTCTTTTCTTCCAGTAGAGTTCTAAGTACCTTCCAGCACCATGAATGTTAGTCTTTAGGGGTGAAGCTTTACAGTTGGGCAACAGTTTTCTATTTGTTTGATGAAATAAGTAAGTTTTGGAGTCAGTAGTAGGGCCTTACCATCATGACCTTGGCGATATCCTGTGATGTTTGGGCAAGTGGTCTATTAAACTCCTTTGGCCAACAACTCAACAAGATGCAACCCATTCCTACTACTGGGGATTTTACTTTGTAGTAAAAGATACCTAATTTTAGGAATTATTTCCCTCATTATAGGATGACACCGTTTAAATTCCTTTCTTTTTTAATTATTTATTTATTTATTTATTTATTTTAAAATTTTATTTATTTTATTTTACAATACCATTCAGTTCTACGTATCAGCCACGGGTTCCCCTGTTCTCCCCCCTCCCACCCCCTCCCCTTACCCCCAGCCCACCCCCCCATTCCCACCTCCTCAAGGGCAAATCTTCCCCGAAGGACTGCGATCAACCTGGAAGACTCAGTCCAGGCAGGTCCAGTCCCTTCCTCCCTGACTGAGCCAAATGTCCCTGCATAAGCTCCAGGTTTCAGACAGCCAACTCATGCAATGAGCACAGGACTTGGTCCCACTGCCTAGTTGCCTCCCAAACTGATCAAGCCAATCAACTGTCACACCTATTCAGAGGGCCTGATCCAGCTGGGGGCCCCTCAGCCTTTGGTTCATAGTTCATGTGTTTCCATTCATTTGGCTATTTTTTTCAATAATTGAGTAAAACCGAAATTTATTATAAGCCACAGTCGTCCTAGGGACCTCCATGGTATATATATAGCTTCTATGGTTCTATGGGTTGTGGTCTGATTGTTCTTTATTTTATATCTAGAATCCACTTATGAGTGAGTACATACCATGACTGTCTTTCTGGGTTTGGGTTACCTCACTCAGGATGATTTTTTTCTAGTTCCATCCATTTGCCTGCAAATTTCATGCTTTCATTGTTTTTCTCTGCTGAGTAGTACTCCATTGTGTATATGTACCACATTTTTTTCATCCATTCTTCCGTTGATGGGCATCTAGGTTGTTTCCAGGTTCTGGCTATTACAAATAGTGCTGCTATGAACATAGCTGAGCATGTATCTTTATGGTATGAATCAGCATTCCTTGGGTATATGCCCAAGAGTGGGATGGCTGGGTCTTGAGGTAGTTCTATTCCTAATTTTCTGAGAAACCGCCATACTGATTTCCACAGTGGTTGTACAAGCTTACATTCCCACCAACAGTGGAGGAGTGTTCCCTTTGCTCCACATCCTCTCCAACATTGACTGTCATTGGTGTTTTTGATCGTAGCCATTCTGACAGGTGTAAGGTGGTATCTCAGAGTCATTTTGATTTGCATTTCTCTGATGATTAAGGATGTTGAGCATTTCTTTAAATGTCTTTCAGCCATTTGTAGTTCTTGTTTTGTGAATTCTCTGTTTAGCTCTTTAGCCCATTTTTTAATTGGACTGTTCAGTGCTTTGATGTCTAGTTTCTTGAGTTCTTTATATATTGTGGAGATCAATCCTCTGTCAGATGTGGGGTTGGTGAAGATCTTTTCCCATTCTGTTGGCTGTCTTTTTGTCTTATTGACTGTGTCTTTTGCCCTGCAAAAGCTTCTCAGTTTCAAGAGGTTAAATTCCTTTCATATACATATATATTTAGGAAGCTTCTATGGTAGTAAGTTTCTATATGGCTTTTCGAAGAGCACTCCATTATTCCTTCCATTACTGTGAAATCCTATCTTCTTCCCCATTTAAGTCCCCTATTTTAGTTCCTCCTTTATCTCTTTATAAAACTACACTGTATTGCCACTTCCTTTGGAAGCTCCCCATATTTCCTCCTCCATGTTACCTAACTTCTGTGGTTATTTGTATTGAAACATGCATATATGAAGCTTAAAAACCATCATCCACATTTAAGGGAAAACATGCCATATTTGTATTTTAGGAGGAGTTTGAGTTGCCTAATTCAGGATGTTTTTTTCTAGCTCCATCCATTTACTTGCAAGTTTCAGGATTTCATTTTCTTAGTAGCTGGATGATATTCCATTGTAAATACACTACATCTTCATTAATCAGGTGATAGATATCTAATCTATTCCCATTTTTTGTTTTTATAAATAGAGCAGCAATGAACATTGATGAGCAACTATCTCTGTAGTAATATGTAAAGTCCTTTGGGTATATACCCAAGAGTAGTATAACTGGATCTTGGGATAGACCTTTTCCCAGCTTTCTGAAGAACAGCCACATTGATTTCCATAGTGGCTGTGCCAGTTTGTATTCTCACTAGCAATAAATAAATTTCCTCCTTTTCTGCAACCTAGCCAGCATGTGCTGTCATTTGTTTTATTAATATTGGCCATTATGACTGGGATAAGATGAAATGTCAAAGTAGTTTTAATTTGTGTTTCCATGATGACTAAAAATGTTGAACATTTTAAAGTGTTTCTCAACCATTTGTGTTTCACCTTTTGAGAACTGTTTAGTTCTATACTCAATTTTTAAATTGGGTTATTTGCTTTCTTGAAGTTCAAGGGGGTGTTAGTTCTTTATATATTCTAGGTATGGGCTTTCTATCAGCTGTATGCTTAGTAAAGTTTTTTCCCATTCTTTAGTTTACTGCTTTGCTTGAAAGTGTCCTTTGCTGTATAGAAGTTTTTGGTTTCATGAGATATCATTTATTAATTGTTTGTCTTAATGCCTGTGCTATCAGTGTTTTGTTCAGAAAGTCCTTTCCTTTGCCAATGAACTCAAGCCATTTTCCTACTTTTTCTTTTGTTGGGTTCAGGGTATCTGGTATTACATTGGGGTATTTGATCCATTTGGAGTTGAGTTTATGCAGTGTGATAGAAATGGATCTATTTCATTCTTCTACATACAGCCATCCAGCTTGACGAGCACCATTTGCTAAAGATGGTGTGTTTTCTGCAGTATGTATTTTTTGCTTCATTATCAAAATCAGGTGTCCATGGGTGTGTGGAATAATGTACATGTCTTCCTTTCCATTCCGTTGATCAACATGACTGGTTTTTATAGCACTATCATGCTATTTTGATTACTGTAGCTCTGTAATACAATGTGAAATCTGGGATGGTGATACCTCCAGCAGTTCTTTTGTTATTTAGGATTGCCTTTGTTATCCTGCTTTTGGGGTGTGGCGTGTGTGTGTGTGTGTGTGTGTGTGTGTGTGTGTGTGTGTGTGTGTGTAAGTCTTTCTGTATGAAGCTGAATATTTTTTTTTACAATTTTGTGAAAGATTGTGTTGGAATTTTCATGGGGATTGTGTTGAATCTGTAAATTGCTTTTGGTAAGATAGCCATTTTCATAATATTAGTGCTACATATCCATGAGCATGGAATATCTTTCTATCTTCATTGTCTTCTTCAATTTCTTTCTTTGATATCTTACAAATATTTTACTGTTCAAGTCTTTCACTTGATTGGTTACAGTTAACCCAAGATATTTTTGGGCAATTATAAAAGTACTGTTTCCCTGGTTTCTTTCTCTGTATGCTTGTCATTTGTATATAGAAAGGCTGTGGATATTTTGTGCATAAATTTTATATCCTATTATTCTGCTGCAAGTGTTTATCAGCTGTAGAAGTTTCCTGGGGGTGTTTCATTGTCACTTATGTATACTATCATATCATTTGCATGTAAAGATACTTTGACTTTGTCCCTTGCTATTTTATCCCCTTGATTTCCTTCTATTGTCATATTGTCCTAGCTAGGGTTTCAAGAACTATAGTGAATAGCTTCGTGATGGTATCCTCTACTGTACAGAAGCCTTTTAGTTTCATGAAGTCTCATTTATTGATTGTTGTTCTTAATGTCTGTGCTATCAGTGTTCTGTTCAGAAAGTCCTTTCCTTTGGCAATGAGCTCAAGTCTATTCCATACTTTTTCTTCTATGAGAATGGTTCTCAACCTTCCTAATGCTATGAGCCTTTAATACAGTTACTTATGTTGTAGATACCCCCAATCATAAAATTATTTTCATTGCTACTTCATAACTGTAATTTTGCTACTATTATGATTTGTATTTTAAATATCTGATGTACAGGATATCTGATATGCAACCCCTATGAAAGGATTGCTCAATCCCACCACAATTTGTGACCCACATGTTGAGAACCACTGTTCTATGAGGTTCAGGGTATCTGGTATAACATAGGGGTCTTAATCCATTTGGAGTTGAGGTATGGAGAGAATGGACATCTTTGTCTTGTTCATGATTTTAGCAGAAATGCTTTGAGTTCCTCTGTGATGATATTGTCCATGGGCAAGTTGTAAATTGCCTTTATTATGTTATGTTCCTTGTGCTCTTGTTCTCTCCAGGACTTTTGTAATAAAGGAATGCTGGGCTTTGTCAATGGCATTTTCTGCATCTACTGAGACAATCATGCGGTTTTGTCTTTGAGTGTGTCTATATGGTGGATTATATTTATTAATTTAAGTACATTGAACCACCTCTACATCTCTGGGATGAAGCCAATTTGACCATGGTGTATAATCTTTTTTATTATTATTTATTTATTTTACATACTGACCACAGTTTCCCCTTCTTCCTCCTCTCCCCGGTCCTCCCCATCACTTCCCTTCTGTCCTTACTCCCCAATCCATTCTTTATTTCTGTTCAGGAAAGGGCACACTTCCCATGGATATCAACAAAACATAGCATATCAAGTTGCAGTAAGACTAAGCACCTCCCCATGTATTAAGGCTGGGCAAGGTGACCCAGTATGAGGAGTCTGGTTCCAAAAGCCAGTAAAAGAGTCAGAGAAAGACCCACTGCTAGAAGTCCCACAAGAAGACTAAGCTACACAACTGTAACATACATGCAGAGAGCCTAGGTCAGTCCCATGCAGTCTCCCTGGTTGTCAGTTAAGTCTCTGTGAGCCCCTGAGGCCAGATTAGTTGATTCTGTGAGTTTTCTTGTGGTGACCTTGACCTCTCTGGCTCCTACAATCCTTTCTATCCCTCTTCTGCAGGATTCCCAGAGTTCTGCTTAATGATTGACTGTGAGTTTCTGCATCTGTTTCCATCAGTTGCTGGGTGAAGCCTCTCTGATGACAATTGGGCTAGACACCAATCTATGAGTATAGCAGAATATTGTTAGGCATCATTATGTTGACTTTTTTTCTTCAGTCATGTTTGGTTCTATACTAGGTTTCTGGGTCATCCAGCTTGTGGGTACTGGCACTCCAGGCAGTGTCAGGGGTAGGCATACTCTCCTGGCATGGGTTTTAGGCTAGATCATTCATTGATTGGCCAGTCTCTCAAACTCTAGGCCACTTACCCCAGCACATCCAATAGGTAGGGCAGAATATAGGCCGAAGGTAATGTGACTGATTTGGTGACCCAATTTCTCCACTTGAAATCTTGCCTGGTCACAGGAGATGGCCATCACAGGCTATGTATCCCCCATTTCTAGGAATCTTAGCTGAGGTCATCCTTGTAGATTCCTGGAGGATTCACTTATGCCAGGTTTCTACATGGTAGTTAATCCTTTTGATGTGTTCTTGAATTCAGTTTATAAGTATTTTATTGAGAATTTTTGCATCTATATTTATAACGAATATTGATCTATTATTCTATAACTTTTGTTTTTTTGTTGGGTTTTTTGTAGTTTTTGTATCAGGGTAACAGTGATCTCTTAAAATGAATTAGGAAGTGTTCCTTCAGTTTTTATTTTGCAGAATAATTTGAGGAATATTGGCATTAGTTCTTCTTTGAAGATCTGATACAATTCTACAATGAGTCCATAAAACTCTGAACTTTTTTTAGTTGAGAGATTTTAAATTACTGCCTCTATCTCACCAGGGGTTATAGGTCTATCTAAACTCTTTACTTCATCTTTATTTAACTTTTCTATGTTGCATATATTGATAAATTCACCCATTTCTTTTAGGTTTTCCTATTTGATAGAGTACAGATTTTTAAAGTATGTCCTTAGATTCTCTGGATTGACTTGGTGTCTTTAGTAAAGGCCCATTTTTCATCTCTAATTGTATTAACTTGGATTTTCTTTCTATTTTTTAGGTTGATTTTTGATAAGGGTTTGTCAATCCTGTTGATTTTCTCTAAGAATCAACTCTTTATTTCATTGACTCTTTGTATTGTTCTTTTGTTTCCATTCTGTTGATTTTAGGCCTAAGTTTGATTATTTCTTTATCTAATCTTTTTGGCTGTTATTTTTTCTTTTTATTCTGGAGCTTTCAGGTATGCTGTTAAGTTACTAATAAGACATCTCTCCAATTTTTTTAAATGTAGGCACTTAGTGTTATGAACTTGCCTCTTCAAACTGTCTTCATTGTGTCCCATAGGTTGGAGCATGTTTTGTGTTCATTTTCATTTAATTCTAAAAAGTTTTTAATTTGCTTCTTGATTTTTGTCTTGACCCAATTTTCATTTAGTAGTGAGTTGTTTGACTTCCATTAGTCTGTATGCCCGCTACTGTTTCTATTGCTGATATCCAGTTTTAATTCATGGTGGTCAGATATAGTACAGTTTTTTAAAATATCATCTTAGACTTTTTTGTGTGTCTCAATATATGGTCAACTTTGGAGAAAGTTCCATGTGCTTCTAAGAAGAAAATATATTCTTTAGCATATGGGTGGAATGGTCTATAGATGTATGATATGTCTGTTTAATTTATAATGTTATTTAACTCCAACATTTCTCTTTTTAGTTCTTGTCTAGATGGCCTGTCTATTAGGAAGAGCAAGGTATTGAAGTCACTCATTATCACTGTATTAGGGATAATATGTGACTTTAGCTGTAGTAGTGTTTCCTTGTTTTTAGTGCATAAATGTTTAAAACTACAGTATCTTCTAGGAGGATTTTTTCTTTAATGAATATGTGGTATCCTCCCCTATCTCTTCTGATTAGTTTTGGTCTGATGTCTATTCTGTCAAATATCAAAATAGCTACACTGGCTTACTTCTTCCTTCAATTTGCCTAGACTATCCTTTTCTATCATTTTACCCTAAGGTGATGTCTGTCCTTGATGGCAAGGTATGTTTCTTGGATACAGCAGAAAGAAGGACCCTGTTTTCTAATCAAACTTGTTAGCTTATGTATTTTTATTGGGAAATTGAAACCATTATTATAAAGAGTTGCTAATAAGCTGTTTGTTAATTTTTGTTATTTTATTATGTTGTGCCCCCCTTGACTAACTGTTCTATTGTAGTCAGAAGGTTTCACAGGTCCTACCTGGCCTTATGGTTGGGACAAATCTCTCCCACTCACATCTCACTGGCACTCAGATCCAAGTAAACACACAGAGGCTTATATTAATTATTAATTGGATGGCCTAATGGCTGAGGGTTCTTGCTAGCTAGCTCTTATATCTTAAATTAACCCATTTCTATTAATCTATGTTTTGCCACATGTTCTGTGGATTACCAGTCTGGTGGCATGTTGTTCCTTGGGTGGCAAGCTGGCATCTCCTCCCAGACTCTGCCTTTCTCTTCCTGTCTATTTGCTTATATTTCATGCCTACTTCTAAGCTTTCCTGCCATAGTCCAAACAGCTTTATTTATTAACCAATCCGAGCAACATATATTCACAGCATACAGAAAGATATCCCACAGCACTTCTCCTTTTCTACCTAGTCAAAAGGGAAGGTTTTAACTTTAATATAGTAAAATTACATATAACAAACAGTTATCAAGCAAGAATTACAGTTATAATATCTAGTCTATTTGTATTTGGAAAAATTAAATAAAATATTCTATCTATCCTATATTTGTGAGTCTAAAGTTTCATATCTAATTTATCTTTTATCATAACTAAGGAAAACTATAATTATCTAGTCTTCAACTACATTAAAGATGCCAGAAGGATATAATATTGCCTAAGTAAACAGGAAATTCATTGTAAGCAACTTCCAAAATTCTGAAAATGACAGAGACAGCTGCCTGTCTGAACAGTCATTCAACGTTCCTCTACAACTTTGTGGCATACTTCAGCCTAAAGGCCTAGAGTCTCTCAGTTGGTTCTTCCTGTGTCCTGTAGAATATCTGGCAGTCTCCTCTGTGAAGCAGGACCCTTAAGGACCATCTTGTCTTGCAAAGTTCAGTGGTCACCTTCCTATGGGTCCTGCATGTCCAGTTGATACAACATTTTTTGTCACACAGTCTAGGCAAGAACAGTTTCTTGCACAAATGGCTATTTTTTGTCAAGAAGAAGATAAACTCCATATGGAGTGTCTTCAATGCCCATCTTCCTCTTTGAAGTAAATTGGTGCTGCCAGTAGCAGACATGTCTCATTGTCCAGGAAAGTCTGTTTTTAAAAGATTTTAAATGACATATTCTGTAGGCCTTTGAAGTGTTTGAAGATTACCTACCTGATTAAAATATATCTATGTACACCTAGAAAATTTAACTAACATGACTATAGGTTTGATTATCATAGATGACTAATTATTAATCTGTATTCCTCAACTGCTGTGGGATGGTCTGTATGTCAAATCTGTTGCTCTGATTGGTCAATAAATAAAACACTGATTGGCCAGTGGCCAGGCAGGAAGTATAGGTGGGACTAACAGAGAGGAGAATTAAGAGAACAGGAAGGGAAAGGGAGTCACTGTCAGCCGCCGCCATGACAAGCACCATGTGAAGATGCCGGTAAGCCACAAGCCACATGGCAAGGTATAGATTTATGGAAATGGATTAATTTAAGCTATAAGAACAGTTAGCAAGAAGCCTGCCATGGCCATACAGTTTGTAAGCAATGTAAGTCTCTGTGTGTTTACTTGGTCGGGTCTGAGCAGCTGTGGGACTGGCGGGTGACAAAGATTTGTCCTGACTGTGGGCAAGACAGGAAAACTCTAGTTACTGTGGTATTTTATTTGTACTGAAATGTGATTTTCATTGTATGTTAATAAATAAAGTTGCCCAGGGGTCAGAGCTATTATAGTCATAGCAAGAGCGTGGTGGTGGTGGTGGTGGCGGTGGCGGAGGCACATGCCTTTAATCCCAGCACTTGGTAGAAGAGCTAGGTAGATCTCTGTGTGTTCAGGGATACAGCCAGCATTGGAGACATGCGCCTTTAAGACCTGGAGAGCGGTACTTACAGGCAGTGACAAAGCAGTCATGTGTTTGGGTTTACAACCAATGAGAAGGCAGACAGAAAGACTATTTAAAGACAGACACACAGGAAGTAGCTCTCTTTCGGGGAGGCAGGAGCACTGCAGGAGGTAAGATTTTATCTCTGAGCTCTGACCTCTCGGCTTTCTCTTTTACATTGGTTCTGTGTTTCTTATTTTAATAAGACAGTTGGTTACATCTACAAGTTATACTCAACTATACACTACAATTCCAAATGAGTTGAGCAAACAAAATACTTTAAACAAGAGTAGAAATATACATACAGTATAACAAAATTAACTTTAAATTTGTATCAATAAACTAAAATCCATAGCAATGTAAAACATTTTTAAACAAATTGTTGCTCTTTAAAAGTAAGTTCAGTAATCTACCCTTTTCATCCTATCATATCTATACTATCCCCTTTTCTTCTTTAGAAAGATAGTGCATTTATAATCAACCCCATTTAAATAAAAATAAACATTTATAAACAATATTTTGGGAATTTGGGCGTAGCTTCTCATACTACTACCTGTTGGATGGGGGTGCCGGCAATCTCATGGGGATCCTGAGAAAATTAAGAATTATGGTCACGTCCTGACTGGAGTAGTCTGTGAGGCTGCATTGTCTGAGCCAGTTGCCTTGAAGCTGATCTGGATGTTGGAACATCTGGAGACCTCTCAGGGGGTCTTCCTTGATCAAATCATATTAGTTTGGAACTAATCCATAGGGTCTCATCTTCTGTGGAAACAAAAGCAGAACCTCTTTTCCAAAGCAATGTATCCTTAGACACAAATTTTGAAGTCAAGATACCTTTAAAATATATATATTGGTTTAACTCAACAGCCTTTACAATCAAATATCTTTCTGCAGTTAAAAATCCCTTGGGGTTGGGGATTTAGCTCAGTGGTAGAGTGCTTGCCTAGCAAGCACAAGGCCCTGGGTTTGGTCCTCAGCTCCAGAAAATAAAAATAAAAAAAATCCCAAAGACAATACAATCCAGACCCTCTGTGTAATATCCATCTTTATGTGGCTTATTTTTATATTGCCTTTACTGCCTCTGTAAAGACTTTATTTTTTTAAACTATTTCATTATATAACTGTCTATATTCATTTCTTTCTCTCTTCCAAGCCTACGTACATTTTTACACACACTGTAAACCATTTAAAGTCTTATTCCATCTGAATCAGCCTTATTGTGAATCTATTGCTTTAAACTGCAATGGCCAGTACTGAAGCAGAAGCCTTGGCTACTAACTCCACCCACTTCAGCCTCCCAATATGGCAGTGGTACGTTTAGTGCTAGCTCTGGGAGCCATGTACACCACCAACTCTTGGAAGCAGTGGATCTATGCCTCCATCAAAGCAGCATGTAGCCCAGAAACAATTTTTTTGTCTCTACAAGCAAAAGCTAAATCTGCCATGCAGTGTGCTTCATGGCTTGGAGAAACCTTTGTGTAACTTGGTGGGTATCTGTCATGCTGTAGCTCCATCCTGCATGCTGCAAACCTGCCACTGTACCTCGTCCCATCAGGAGTGACATGAACTATGAAGGTGCTCTTAGCTACATTTATAATTTCTTCTTAAGCTCTCTCAGGTTTTAGTTAGAAACTCTTGCCACCACATCTGGGCACCATTTGTAGCTGGAAGTTTTCTTTGGTTCCACCAGGCCCCCTGCATTCCCGTGGCCCTGCTTATTTTTATAAAATAATCACTCAGAAGCTTATATTAATTATAACTGCTTGACCATTAGCTCAGGATTATTACTGACTAGCTCTTATACCTAAATTAACCCATAATTCTTATCTATGTTTAGCCATGTGGCTTGGTACCTTTTCTCAGTTCTGCCTTGACATCTTACTTCCTCTGTCTGGCTAGTGACTCCTGACTCAGCCCTTCCTCTTCCCAGAATTATTCTCATCTGCTCACCCTGCCTATACTTCTTGCCTGGCTACTGGTCAATCAGCATTTTATTTATCAACCAATCAGAGCAACACATATTCACAGCATACAGAACAATATACCACAGCATTCTGGGATTATTTATTACTTGTGTCCTCTTGGGTACAGTTAATCCTTTTTTCAGAACAAAGTTTCCTTCTTGTGTCTTCTGTAGAGCTGTATCGGTAGGCAGAAATTGCTTAAATTTGTTTATATCATGAAATGTTTTTCTTTCTCTGCTGATTGTGATCGATAGTTTTGCTGGATATGGTAGTCTGGGCTGGCATCTGTGGTCTCTTAGAGGCTGTAGAACATCCATTCAGGCTCTTATGGCTTTCCAGTGAAAAGTCAGGTATTACTCTAATGGGCCTGCCTTTATATATGACTTGGTCTTTTTCCCTTGCAGCTTTTAATATGCTTTCTTTATTACTTATTCTATACATTTAGTGGCTTCTGTATCATGAGAGCTTTTTTTTTTGATCCTGTCTACTTAGTATCCTGTATGCTTCTTGTGCCTAGACAGGCATCCCTTTCTTTAGATTAGGGAAATTTTCTTCTCTGATTTTTGTTAAAAATATTTTCTGTGCCTTTGACCTAAGTTTCTTCTTCTTCTTCCTCTATGCCTGTTATTCATGTTTGATCTTTTCATAGTGTCCCAGATTTCCTGGCTGTTTTGTGCCTGGAATTTTTTCAGGTTTAATATTTTCTTTGACTGAGCTATTCATTTATTCTACCTTCTCTTCAATACCTGAAATTCTTTCTTCCATGTCTTGTAATCTATTGGTGAGGCTTACTGTGAAGTTTTAGTTTGATATCCTGAACTTTTTATTACCACTTCAGTTCAGGTTTACTTTAGTGATTCTATTTCTTTGTTAAATTCTACTTTCATGTCTTGAATTGTTCTCATCATTTCATTCAACTGTTTGTGTTTTCAGTCTTCATTAAGGCATTTATTCATATCCTCTTAGTCTTCGAACATATTCATGCTATTTTTAAGTTCTTGTCCTATGTTTTGACTAAATTGCTTTCCTCAGGGCCTAACACAGTAGGGTTGCTGGTTTCTTGAAGAGGCACATGTGGTGATATTGTGTTCCCCAAAATATTGTGCACCCTAATAAATTTATCTGGGGTCAGGGAACAGAACAGCCACTAGATATAGAGGCCATAAAATGGTGGCACACATGCCTTTAATCCTAGCATTTCAGAGGCAGAGATCCGCCTGGATCTCTGTTAGTTCAAGGCCACACTGGAAACAGCCAGGCATGGTAACAAGAGCCTTTAATCCCAGGAAGTGATGGCAGAAAGCAGAAAGGTATATAAGGTGTAAAAACCAGGAACTAGAGCTGGTTAAGCTTTCAGGCTTTGAGCAACACAGTTTAGCTGAGATCCATTTGGATGAGGACTCAGAGGCTTCCAGTCTGAGGAAACAGGATCAGCTGAGGAACTGGCAACGTGAGGCGGCTGTGGCTTGTTCTGCTTCTCTGATCTTCCAGCTTTAACCCAATACCTGGCTCTGGGTTTGTTTTTATTAACAAGAACTTCTAACAATTCATGCTACAGGCGTATTGTCTTGGCTGTTCATGTCTGTACTGCATCTGGACTTAGGATGTTTTGTACTGCATATGTACATCT
Organism: Peromyscus maniculatus bairdii; assembly: GCF_049852395.1. Taxonomy (NCBI): domain Eukaryota; kingdom Metazoa; phylum Chordata; class Mammalia; order Rodentia; family Cricetidae; genus Peromyscus; species Peromyscus maniculatus. Next base: position 81,463,973 of record NC_134875.1, on the reverse strand, counting down.
GGAGTTATAATGTTTGATCTTTCCTTTGGTGTGATTATTCCATTCTTTGGTTTTTGTTGCCCAATCTGAGTCATAGTCAAGTGTGATGGTTATGGGATCCCTGGTCAAAAAGAAGTTCCATGGGTTAGTGGAGTAAAAAAAGGACTGGAGGCTAGAAGGAAAGGATCAAAGTTGACATCAGGAAGAACTAGAGGGACCCTGGGTCCTCACCAAGTGGACGAGTCCCTAGGGATTTTGGTGCACACTGTAATGAATTTTCAAAATAATCTGATGAAGCCAAGGATTTACTGTGTGAAAATTTCACCTTGGTGTGAACTTAAATTAAAACAAAAAAGCAATGGTCTTTGCCTTTCAAAACTAACCCAGCCTTCCTTTAAAACAGAGCAAAACACCAGAAAATAAAAATATGATTTCAGTGATTGAGAGAATATCAGAAAAATCTTAATAAGTCCTGATCAGTTGGAGGACTAGAACTTAATTCTGTCCCTACTGCACCCTTTCAATCCCTGGACTCAAGAGTAGGCACTTACCTCATGGCCACTGCTATCCAGTGTACATGCATTGACTGTGTATTAAGACTCAATGGAATACAAATGATAGTTTCTAATTATCTAAAGTGGGACAAATTAGAATACTTTCTTAACAAATTAGTAGTTCTCAAAGGTTTGTAAAGTATTGGAACATGTGGCTGGCTCTATTTATCTTTTGTTCTTTCTTTCTTTTTTTCTTTTTTTTTAAAGTTTATTTATTATGTATAGTGTTCTGCCTGCATGTATGTCTGCAGACCAGAAGAGGGCACCAGATCTCATTACAGATGGTTGAGAGCCACCATGTGGTTGCTGGGAATTGAACTCAGGACCTCTGGAAGAACAGCCAGTGCTCTTATCCTCTGAGCCATCTCTCCAGCCCCTTGTTCTTTCTTAATAGTTTATCCTAGCAAAGGTGAAAGACAGACTCTGGCACTGATATCTGTGAGTCTCTTGCTATAACACTACCTCAAATGTATTTCTGAACCAATTAAACATACCAACATGAACTCTTTACCTGTTTCCTACAAAACATACCAGACTGCATTTGTTATCTTTGTTATAATTCTATCCTGTGTTCCTGAAACACCAGAATCATCCTTTTCTCTTTCACCCCCCTCTTATCTATCTCTATTCTATTTCAGAATGTCCTCATACTTTACCACATTTTGTTCTCTTTGCTCAAATTGCCCCTTCCATTCTTTTTGTCTAGTGAAGACCTACTTATCCACCCTCTCAATTCACAAATCAGTTTCTTCATGATTTCCTAAGGCAGAAGAAGTAGGTGATTTGTCTTTTAGGTTACATACATTTCAATGATAATATATTGTATCATTATCTTTTTTATCTCTGACACTTTCACTAAACTCAGTGTTTTGGAGTGGATTCAGATTGAAATAATCTTCACATCACCAGGCCACTAAAGATGAGGTACCCTGAAAATACTTGTTGATGATCAATCCTTCACTAACACAGTTTTGTTAAGGTTTTCAACAAAGTCACACTGGCAAATGGATGGACATGTCATGAAAACCTGTTTTGAGATGCCCACAGTGATGGATACAGGATTTAATACTAGGAAATTTTATATATAAATAAAGGGAATATTTTCCTGTCTTAGTTACTTTCCTATTGCTGTGATAAAACACCATGACCAATACAAGTTTTAAAAGAGGAAACATAAGAGTCCATGATGGAAGAGTGAAGGCAGGAGGAGCAGGAAGCTGAGGACTCACATTTTGAACTGCAAGCAAGAAGCAGAGAGAGCATACTAGGAGTAAGCCAAAGCCTTAGGCTCTCAAAGCCAACCTGCACTGACATGTATCCTCAAGCAAGGCTACACCTCATAAACTGCTCCAAATAGCTGGAGACCAAGGATTCAAATGCTCGAGACTATAGAGTACATTTCTCCTTCAAACTACCACATCTCCCATAATGTTTTTTAAAAGATATAGTCTCATGTAGCTGGTGTTGAATTGTTGATTCTACTTCTGCCTCCGCCTCCGCCTCCGCCTCCGCCTCCGCCTCCGCCTCCGCCTCCGCCTCCGCCTCCGCCTCCGCCTCTGCCTCCAACTCACAGTGCTGGGATTACATGCATGGGCTACCACATCTTGCTCAGAGAAACTTTTTTCTTTCTTTTTTCTTTTCTTTTTTTTTTTTTTTTTTGGTTTTTCGAGACAGGGTTTCTCTGTGTAGCTTTGCGCCTTTCCTGGAACTTATTCTGTAGCCCAGGCTGGCCTTTAACTCACAGAGACCCACCTGCCTCTGCCTCCCAAGTGCTGGGATTAAAGGCATGTGCCACCACCACCCGGCTGAGAAACTTATTTTTAACTGATAATTTCTTTTGAAAAAATAGAAAAATAGCAATCATTTCTTCAAATGTACAAAAAAGAAAGCTGTGGTTGAGCTCTGAAATTTTTACATAAAATATTTTTAATTTGAGGGATTACAAGGAACTTGATTTATTCAAAATTATGGTTACTGCACACATACTTCTCACTAGGTAAACAATTTGAGAGTTCATATTCATATCTTGTTAAAGTAATTATATATGTTTTAGCAAAGAAAAAACTCAATAATAAATTGGTTGTTTTGATCATATGAAATATCTTAATTTTCTTTTTAAATATAGTCTGGCAAAAGAACCCTTCACCATTATTCATTATTAACCTGCTGAATAGTAGCTGATTTTCCTTGGATGACCTCACAAGTATCTGCTTCAATTAGCTTTGTAAAAAATTCATTATTTACTTTCCTTATGTAGATGCGAAATTAATATGAAAAGAATAAAAAAAATGAATCATTGCTTTAAGGTGTATTAGTGTGTACCTTCTAAAATGAAGCCTGCATCTACCACTGAGGTGAAGAACCTGCATTAAGGCTATAGCAAACAACAAAAAAGCACTTTTCCAGGAAAAATGTCAGGACTGTTGGAGTTAATAATTTGATTCATGAGTCAGACTGAAGGTTGGTCTCAATGACCTCTAATTTCCATTTCAATGCCAATATTTTTATGGTTTATAAAATCAAATCTTCCTAACCTGCGATTTAAATATATTTACTTTAAATAAAATCTGCCTTACCACAAACCATATTCGTTAATCAAATCACATTTTCAATGTCTTTAATTACAAAACTAAAACCAGAGATGCCTTTCATAATAAGAGGAATTAGAACCAAATGACAAATTTACAGCATACACTGGGCCTTGGTGGTGGTGGTGGTGGTGGTGGTGGTGGTGGTGGTGGTGGTGGTGAGATCTCTGTGGTATAACACTTGCAAGCATGCACATAGCAGAAAGTTTCACACACACACACACACACACACACACACACACACACACACACACACGAATATACCCTGAAGAATGTAGAACACTGAGATGAATGCAGTGGCACACACCTATAATATCAGCTCTTAGAACGCTGAAGCAAGAGGATCTCTGTGAGTCTGTGGCTACATGCAATGAGTACTAAGCATGCCAGAGCTATAGAGAGAGACTCTGTCTTAAAAAAACACACGTGCCAGGTGTGATGGTTTCAATCTGTAATCCTAGGACTTGTGTGATGATATTTTATTTATGCACCTTAATAAAGCTTATCTGAGGATCAAAGGACAAAGCCAGCCACTGTGTTAAACACAGAAATCAGGCAGTGGTGGCACATGCCCTTAATCCTAGCATTTGGGAGGCAGAGATTCATCGGATCCCTGTGAGTTCAAGGCCACACTGGGAACAGAGCCAGGCATGGTGGCACACACCTTTAATTCCCAGCACTAGTTAACCATAGAGGTCTGGAGGTCTGCACAGACAGGAAGTGATAGAACTGGCCAGAAAGAGGAAGTGATGTAGCTGGGCAGAGAGAAGTAGTAAGAGGGCAAGGACAGAAAAGCAAATACGTGTGAGTATACAGGAAGTAGTTCTCTCTTTGGCTGAGATTTTCCTAGCGGTAAGAACGTGGCTGGCTTCTTTCTGCTTCTCTGATCTCTCACTTTTCACTCCAATATCTGGCTCCAGTTTTCTTTATTAATAAGACCGTTGAGCAATTCGTCTTACACACTTGGGAGGCAGGAGAATGAGGATCACCTCAAGTTTGATGCCTATGTGGTCTACATAGTGAGAACCAAGCTAGCCTGCACTATAGAGTGAAATCTTGCCTCAGGAAAAAATATGGCACTGGGGGGACAGTTCAGTTGGTAAAGTATTTGCCATGACTTGAGTTTGGATCCTCACAAATACATAAAGGCTAGTCTGGTTGACATATCTGTAACCCCAACACTGGGGCAGGGATCCAGGAGGATCCCTGGAGCTCATGTGCCAGACAAACTGGCTGAATAGGTGAGCTCTAAGTTCAGTGGGAGACCCTGAGTCAAAATATAAGGTGGAGAGAAACTAAAGAAGACATTCAACATCAACCTTTAGCCTTTCAACACACATGTACATGCATACTTACATACATCTGCATGCAAATATTCACACACAGGAACACATACAAACAAAACTCTCTCTCTCTCTCTCTCTCTCTCTCTCTCTCTCTCTCTCACACACACACACACACACACACACACACACAGACGCACACACATACAACATGTGGGAACTCTTAAAATGACAGAGCTAAAAGTGGGAACTGAAGACCATTTTCTGATAAAATGTTGGTAATTATCTACATAGGTGAAAAGGCAGAAATATAGCTGAGCATGATGATGCAGACTTATACTACCAGTATCTCAAAGCCTGAGGCAGCAGAATTGTTGTAAGTGCAAGACTAGTTTGGGATACCTACTGAGTTCCAGGCCAGCCTGGACTACAGTGATATCTTGTCTCAGAAAAATAAGGGACAAAAAGGAAAATAAAAAGAAAAGGGTACAAGTGGTATCATACATTGGTAAAAGGGGCACCAGCTCAGAGATTATTTAGCTCTAGTATATAAATTTTTTTGAGGCAGAGTCTCACTATTTAGATGGCTTAGAACTCTCAGTGTAGACCAGGCTAGTCTCAAATTTGTAGACCTCCTCCTGCCTTTGCTTCCTGACTGCTGTGTTTAAACATGTGAATCACCATGCTCCACCCCTAGTAAATATACCTTTTTTATTCTTCTCTCAAACATTACATCCTGACCAAATTTCCTCTCCTTCCACTCCTCGCAGTCCCCCCTAAGAGTCCCTATTCCCCAGATCCACTCCTCCTCCAATTCCACTCAGAAAAGAGCAGGTCTCCCAGAGATATCAACCAAACATGGCACAAGTTACAATAAGACTAGGCACATCGGTGGTGGCACATGCCTTTAATCCCAGCACTCAGGAGGCAGAGACAGGCATATCTTTGTGAGTTCGAGGCCAGCCTGGGCTACCAAGTGAGTTCCAGGAAAGGCACAAAGCTACACAGAGAAACCCTGTCTCAAAAATCAAAACACAAAACAAAACAAAACAAAAAGACTAGGCACAAACTCTTATATTAAGGCAACCCAATGGGGGGAAAGGGCCTCAAAACCAGGCAAAGAGTCATAGACAGCCCCTGCTCCCACTTATTAGTAGTCCCATAAAAACACCAAGCTACATAACCATAAGGTATATGCAGAGGATCTAGCTCAGATTCGTACAGGTTCCATGATTGTCGATTCAGTCTCTGTGAGCCCCTATGAGTCCTGCTTAGTTAATTCTGTGGTCCGTGTTCTCGTGGTGTTCTTGGCCCCTCTGGTGCTTACAATCCTTCCTCTCCCTCTTCTGTGGGGTTCCTTTAGCTCTGCTTAATGTTTGGCTGTGGGTCTCTGTATCTGCTCCCATCAGTTGCTGGAAGAAGCCTCTCTGATGATTAACTGGTCTAGGCACTGATCTAAGAGTATAGCACAATATCATTAGGAATCATTTCATTGACTTTTTTGTCAGTCATGTTTGGTTCTATCCTATGGTCTCTGGGATATGCAGCTTCTGGTTCCTGGTCATCCAGGTAGTGTCAGGCATGGGCTCCCTCTCATGGCATGGGCCTCAAGGTAGACCAGCCATTGGTTGGCCACTCCCACAAGTTCTGCTCCACCATTACCTCAGTACATCTTACAGGCAGGACAAATTTTAGGACAAAGGTTTTGTGGCTGGGTTGGTGCCCCAGTCCCCCACTGGAAGCCTTGCCTTGTTATAGAAGATGGCTGGTTCAGCATCTGTATCTCCCATTACTAGGAGTCTTCACCAGGGTCACCCTCATAAATTCCAGGGAGTTTCCATTGCATTAGGTTTTTACCTCACCCCAGAAATGCCCCCAATCCCAGTAGTCTCTCCCTCCATTCCTCCCCACACCTGATCTCTCCTGTTCCTATCTTCACACTCCCCAAGGCCACCTGCAAAATCTATTCTATTCCCTCTCTCCAGGGAGATCATTTATCCCCCCCTTGAGCCCTCTTTGTTACTTAGCCTCTCTGGGTCTGTGGATTATAGCATGGTTATCCTTTACTTATCCTTTACTTTACAGATAGTATCCACTTATAAGGAAGTACATACTATATTTCTCTTTCTGGGTCTGGGTTACCTCACTCGGGATGATTTTTTTTTTCTAGTTCCATGCATTTCCCTGCAAATTTCATGATGTCAATTTTTTTTTTTTTTTTTTGGTTTTTCAAGACAGGGTTTCTCTGCGTAGCTTTGCGCCTTTCCTGGAGCTCACTTGGTAGCCCAGGCTGGCCTCGAACTCACAGAGATCCGCCTGGCTCTGCCTCCCGAGTGCTGGGATTAAAGGCGTGCACCACCACCGCCCGGCTTCATGATGTCAATTTTTAAAACAGCTGAGTAATAGTCCATTGTGTAAATGTACTACATTTTCTTTATCCATTCTTAGGTTGAGGGACATCTAGGTTGTTTCCAGTTTCTGGCTATTATGAATGAGACTGCTATGAACATAGCTGAGCAAGTGTCCTTGTGGTATGATAGAGCAGCCTTTGAGTATATGCCCAAGAATGGTATAGCTGGGTCTTGATTGCCAATTTTCTAAGAATCTGCCATATTGATTTCCAAAGTGGCTGTACAAGTTTCACTCCTACCAGCAATAGATGAGTGTTCTCCTTGTTTCACATCCTGGCCAGCATGAGCTGTCACTTGTGGTTTTGATCTTAACTATTCTAACAGGTATAAGATGGAATATCAAAAGCAGTTTTGATTTGCATTTCCCTGATGGCTAAAGATATTGTACATTTCTTTAAGTGTTTCTCAGCCATTTGAGATTCCTATATTGAGAATTCTCTTTTAGATCGGTACTCCATGTTTTAATTGGATGCCCTTCACAATAGCCACAAATAATGTAAAATATCTGAAGGTAACTCTAACTAAGCAAGTGAAAGACCTGTATGACAAGAACTTCAAGTCTTTGAAGAAAGAAATTGAAGAAGATATAAGAAGATAGAAAGATCTCCCATGCTCATGGGTAGGTAGGATTAACATAGTAAAAATGGCAATCTTACCAAAAGCAATCTACAGATTCAGTGCAATGTCCATTAAAATCCCAACACAATTCTTCACAGACCTGGAAAAAACAATACCAAACTTCATGTGGAAAAACAGAAAACCCATGATAGCTATAAAAAAAAAATCCTGTAGAATAAAGGAATTTCCAGAGGTATCACCATTCCTGATTTCAAGCTATATTATAGAGCTATAATAATAAAAAACACATAGTATTGGAATAAAAACAGACAGGTTGTACAATGGAATCAAATTGAAAAACCAGAACATAAATCCACGCACCTATGGTCACTGAGTTTTGATAAAGAAGCCAGAAATACATACTGGAAGAAAGAAAGCATCTTCAACAAATGGTGCTAGTCTAACCCGATGTCATCATGTAGAAGCATACAAATAGATCCATACCTATTACCCTGCATAATACTCAAGTCCAAGTGGATCAAACACCTCAAGACAAACCCAGCTACACTAAACCTGAGAGAAGAGAAATTGTGAAGTAGCCTTGAACACATTGGCACATGAGACTACTTCCTGAATATAACACCAATGGTACAGGCACTAAGATCAATAATCAATAAATGGGACCTCATGAAACTGAAAAGCTTCTGTAAGACAAAATGTCAACAGGACAAAACGTCAGCCTACAGAATGGAAAAATATTTTTACCAACTCCACATCTGACAGAGGGCTGATTTGCAAAATACATAAAGAACACAAGAAACTAGATATCAACAAAGCAAGTAGTAAATATACTTTTAAGGCCAAAAATTATTGGTTTCTTTTTATTTAAGTAAGCAGGGTGTGTGTGTGTGTGTGTGTGTGTGTGTGTGTGTGTGTGTGTGTGTGTGTGCAGATCCATGAAGATCAGAGGACAACTCCCAGCAGTCAGTTCTGTCCTTCCACTGTATTGAGGCAGGATGTCTCTTATTTCTGCTTCAGCTGGTCCATAAGCTTCTGGGTGATTCTCCAGTCTTGGCCTCCCATCTCCTGGTAAGAGTGCTAGGATTATGGTTGTGCCAAATCTAGATTTTTCTGTGGGTTCCAAAAATTGAAGTCATATCATCATATTGTAAAGGCTTGCACTTTTATCCACTGAGTCAACACCCCACCCCTATCCCAAGCAATGATTTTTGAAGTGTTTATAACTTGAAGTTACCTTCTTTTTAAATACAGTTGGGGCACTTTTTGAAAGTATCATCCCTTATTCATGTTTTCTTTTAGAGCTAATTTCTGTATGCTTTTGTCTTAGATATAGAAATGTCTTGAGCAAAGCTTTAAGAAGCACATTTCATTGTCAAGTTCACTGGCTTTGATAATTATCTTGTGGGTTTAAAGTCCCCTGTGTCTTAGGCAGGCTCCTTAATTTAACTAAAGTTCAGTTTCATTAATTATAAACTGGATTATAGTGGGAATTAAATGAAATTATTTGTTTTTCAAATAATGTGATCAGTATTTATTTGGGTATAGCCCACATATGATCATTAATTTACAGAGCTGTTTGAAATTCTCATCAATGCTCTTTTAATTTAGATTTTTTTTCATTTTTAACTTTTTCATGTGGAAACTTTGCCTCCTGTTCTAGCATGAAGAGAAAACAAAATAGGGTCTGTTGTGGAATATTTGTTTAATTGTGTAAAGATGTGTTACATTTGTTTATGCTGCATTTGTTTACCCATGTAAAGATGTGTTGCATTTATTTTACCTTGCCTGCCTAAGATTGGTCTAATAGAAAGCTGAACAGCCAACAGCTAGGCAATGGAAGGATAGGTGGGGCTGGCAGGCAGAAAGAATAAGTAGGAGGAGGAATCTAGGATTGACACAGGAGAGGGAGAATGGAAAGAGCGCACAAGGGAGGAAGAGAGAGACACCAGAGACCAGCCAGCCAGACACTGAAGAAGCAGGAAAAGTAGGACAGACAGAATGAAAGAAAGGTTAAAAAGCCCTGAGACAAAATGTAGATGAAGAGAATAGGTTAATATTTTATAAGAGCTGGTGGGACAAACATAAGATAAGGCTGAGCATTCATAACTATATATATGAGTCTCTGTGTCATAATTTGGGAGCTGGTTGGTGGCCCAAAAGAAAGCCTGCTACAAGAGTAGGGATTTTTAAAGTCATTTTTGTATGTGTGACAGACGTTTTCCTGGGGAAATACAACACACACACACACACACACACACACACACACACACACACACACGCCTATTCACCTCAGATAGGGAGCGTACAACAGATCAAAGTACAGATACCACAACTTGGTAAACCAATGAGTTTTATTGGAGTTACTTACTTAAATATATGAGTGACATATAACTTACAGGAGCAGGAAAAAAATCTAAGACAGCTGCATCACCAAAGCCCACCACAGCTCACAAAAGCTTTGAACCTGGAGCACAGTTCATAGCCTTCAGGCAGCTCAACAGGTTGGAGAGTGTCCTTTCCAGGTGCTTCAGTTTGTCTGAGCCTCTTCTAAGCAGTTCAGCTGATCTCTGCCCCCTTTTCAGGCTGCTGGGCTGGTTTCTGCTTCTCCTAGGTAGCAAGTCTGGTCTCAGAGTCCTCTTTGCAGCTTGGCTGGTCTGAGACTGACTCTCAACTCTCTTTGTTTACTCTTAGGAAGGCAAGCGCCTAGTGAATCTAATTCATTTCAGGGACTTCCTGAAGATATTTTGAGTTGTTTACTTTCTGTCTTACAGAGTTTTCAGACAGGATGGAGTGTTTTGATCTGAAAGGAAACCACTACAGAACTTTGAGCTAAGTAAATGCTCTCCTACTGACCACAAGCTACACCCGCTGACCTCTAAGTACAGGGATTTTTAAAGATCTCAAGAGATGCTCGGTTAGAGTCATTGGTGACATTAGCTGTCCACCTAGATTTACAAATCAAATTTCACCATATGATTGCTTTTCACTATAGGAAGTGCCAGATTGTTGCTCTGATTGGTTGATAAATAAAGCTGTTTGGCCAATGGTCAGGCAGAATAAGGTTAGGCAGGACATTCTAACTAGAGAGGAGGAAGGAGAAAGACAAACCAGAGAAGATGCTGCCAGCCGCTGCCAGGAGAAGCAAGATGTAAAGTACCAGTAAGCTACAAGCCACATAGCAAAGTATAGATTTATAGAAATGGGTTAATTTAAGATGTAAGAGCTAGCTATCGAGAAGCCTGAGCCATTAGGCCATATCATTTGTAAATAATATAAGCCTCTGTGTTTATTTGGGTCTGAACAGCTGCGGGACCATGGAGCCGTGGGAGCCAGGTGGGACCAGAGAAAACTTACAACTACACCAGATAACCCCATTTCACATATCCCAAACTAGAAAACAGGATGAAATTCTCTAGCCTAATTTGCATTCTTAAGAAAAGAGCCAGCTGATTCACTGGATGGGTAGTTATTCAATTTGTGTCTGTGCTATGTGGATATTGTACCTATTATTTTTTAAGTGCAAGGCAGATTCCTATAACAGAAGACCCAATTTTTTTTTTAAAAAAAGGCCCCTTCTTCTCTAAAAGATCCTACAGTTCAATGAAGTGTGAGATAAGAAAACACTACTAAATGGCAGGCCCTATGTGTTGAACAACAAACAGTAATCACAAAGAATGGTCAATTTTTCCTAATGTCTGGAAATAGTTTTTGACATGGCAAAGGTTTTTTTTTTCACTCATTTAAAATGTCCATCCTAACTAAACACCTAAATTTTCTATACCATCTACTTTAAAACAAAAATAATTTAGTCTTCCATGCCAATGAAGAAAGCAGAAAGTCCTCAAATAAACAGTGTCCTATTTTTTGTAGTGGTTTTTAAATGCTTTCACACAAAATTTTGTTAAACATTATTATTCAACAGAGAGCCAAATAGTGTTCCATTTCTCTGGAAGGTTCAGTATTCCTTTCATTTATATTACTTTGAGCATATTAACACATTTCTAGGTCTCTGAGTGACCAAAAAGGTGAGTTGTGCTACAAAAAGGCAAACACAGAATTGGAAACCTAAGTTTAAGTACCAGTTCTATCACTAACCAGCTGCGATGAGAGTAGATAAAAAGCATTTGCCTGGCAAACCATTCAGCCTGAGTTTGAGCCCCAGAACCCACTCAAAAACTGAAGGAGAATCTCAAACAGTGGGGGTTTCCTCCTAGACCCAGGATTAGGCACAAACCACACCCAAACACTTGTTTTCACAGAGAGATCCTTTATTAAGCAGGGAAGAAAGTTAAAGTGGCTGCTTCCTGACTCAGGCAGAAAACAGCAGCAAATGACTTTGCAGGTATAATTTTTCAGAGGAGAGGGAGGTTTGTGTTAGAATGGGATAGAGTGCAGTGGTAAAGGAGATAGGGAATGAGGGAGAAGGGGAAGGGAACAAAGGAAAGGATAAGGGACTTTGTCTGAAGGGTAGAGAGGAGACAGACATGGCACATAGGTAAATGGTGGCTTATAAAGGTAAAGGGGGAAACCCCATGTTAGGATGATGTGTTTAATTTTAATTGGACATGTTAATTAGGTGAGTCAAAGGGGGCTTCTGATTGCTGGACTTTGGTAGTCAGCCTCAGTAGAAAGAAGTGGCCAAATAAGGGAATAGACCTTGGTGGCTAGCTTCAGGAATGTAATCTAAGGGTTTTTAACAAGGCAGAAGGGATGGGGGAGAAGGGCAAGACCTGCTAGAGCCACAAGTGTCCCTTCAAAAACCTGGATGCAGTGGCGCACATCTGTAATCCCAGCACTCCTACAGTGAGACAGGAAGCAGAGAGAGGAGAATCAGGTGAAAACTCATGGGCCAGATAACCTAGAGAGTGCAATTCAATAACAGAACCAAGAGAGACCCTGCCTCAAAACAAAGATCAGTAAAAATCCACGTGTGCAGCACACACACACACACACACACACACACACACACACACACTAAGTAAATTAACAAAATTGGGATAGTGATACTAATTTTATAGAGTTGATATGAGACAAAATTTATGAAAGTTCCTCATAGTCTATACAATTATGTATGGGGATTGAAAGTTGTTCTGGTTTTTAGAGTAAGCTGATCATTTCCACCCCAGCACACTTAGCAATCATTGGCTTATGCCCTGATTTTATTTAGATATGCTTGACAAATAAATAAATAGATAGATAAATTAATTAATAAGAGTTTATGTGGTATACAAAGTGATATTTTGTTTTGTTTTTTGTTTTTCGAGACGGGGTTTCTCTGTGTAGCTTTGCGCCTTTCCTGGAACTCGCTTCGGAGACCAGGCTGGCCTCAAACTCACAGAGATCCACCTGCCTCTGCCTCCAGAGTGCTGGGATTAAAGGCGTGTGCCAACAAAATGATATTTTTATACATGCATATGTTGTACAATGATTACCAAAATCAAGCCAAGTTTTTTGAGAGGAAAACATCGAAGTTCTACTCTGTAGCAATGACCAAGTGTACATTATTACTATAGCCATCATACTGTACATAAGTCCCATGTAATAACTATTCTGCTTTTTATTTTTATCTATTTTATTAACATTTTCCCTTTATTTTACATACCAACCACAGTTTCCTCTCCCTCTTCTCCTCCAGTCCCACCCAGACTCTCACCTACCCTCCTCTCCATCCACCCAGTCCTCCTCTGTCTCCATTCAGAAAGGGCAGGCCTCCCATGGGCTTGAACAAAGCATGGCACATCAAGTTGAGGTAGGACCGAGCTCCTCCCCCTGCATCAAGGCTGGGCAAGTTAATCCAGCATGGGGAACAGGTCCTCAAAAGCCATCTACGTGCCAGGGACAGGTCCTGATCTCACTTCTAGGAGTCTTACAACCAGACCAGGCTACACAACTGTCACATACATGCACCTAGGTCGGTCCCATGCAGGCTCCCTAACTGTTGGTCCAGAGTCCATGTGCTCCCATGAACTCAGGTCAGCTGTCTCTGTGGGTTCCTCCATCATGACCTTGACCCCCTTGGCTCATACAATCCCGCCTCCATTTCTTCAGGAAGACTCCCAGAGCTCTGCCCAGTGCTTGGCTGTGCATCTGCTTCCATCAGTTACTGGATAAAGGCTCTCTGATGACAATTAGGGTAGTCATCAATCTAATTACAGGAGATGGCCAGTTTAGACACCCTCTCCACTATTGCTAGAGGTCTTATCTGGGATCATCCTTGTGGATTCCTGAGACTTTCCCTGGCACCAGGTTTCTCCCTAGCCCTCCATCCTGCTTCTGGTCAAGATGTAGCCAGCACCACATCTACCTGCATGCCGCCATGCTCCCCATAATGTTGATAATGGACTGAACCTCTGAAACTGTAAGCAAGCCACCCCAATTAAATGTTTTATTTATAAGAGTTGCCATGGTCATGGTGTCCTTTCACAGTAATAAAACCCCTAAGACATTGCTATTGAGTTGTTTGTGTTCTTTATATATTTTAGACATTGATTCTTATCAGATGTATGTTTTAAAATATCATTTGTGTTCTTACCTAAATTAATTCTAGTCTCTATTTTGAAGCAAAGGCTCACTATGTAGCCTGGAACTCACCATACAGGCAAAGCTGCCCTCAAATTCAGAGATTCACATAACTCTGCCTCCCAAGTTCTGGGATTCAATTCATGCATCACTATGCCCAGCATAAATATGTCTATCCTTTATTAAATTGAGGTTGTGAGTATCCTAAAATGGGCTTATAGACTTTTGGCTAAAGGCTTCCAGTTTGTACATCTGAATGAAATATTTAGGAGACTGGGAGTTACTTCTAACCTTCCTCTATATGAAAGACAAAATTCCAACCAGCTCAAAAGTAGGATTTGTATAGTATAGTACAGGAGACTTCAAGAAGATGATGATGATAAACAATATTGAAGATATCCAAGGGTTTTAGGAATTAAATCTGTGTAGTCCTACTTTCTCATTTTAGGGTTGAGAAAACAGAGCCAACCAAATGACAGAGATGAACTGTTACAGTACTGGGTAATATTTACTGGTTGTGTACTGTATGTCAAGCGCTATCTTAAGGGCTTGATGTGCATTGTCATATTTCATCCCCATGGTAATCCCCTAGTGTAAGCACTAGTGTGTCAGAACACAGTCCAAGAATGGAGTTGTATAAGGAGAATTCTGAGTATTTGTGAGAAAACGCCATGAAAATAAGACAAGTCATGTGACATCTTCAAAAATACAGAGTCATTCTTGGAATGTGCTTTCAGGCCCTCCAGGCATAGAGGATATGAGTGAGTTTGCTTCACATTATTCATCACTATTGGTTATTGTTACTTGTTTATTTGCCTCTATGGAAAAATGTATTTTTGCCATGTACAGCTTGACTGCCATGGGTGGCTTGTCTGCCACATGCAACTTGTTCTTGTGTTTGTACACTTTACTGGTGTGACTCTTTTTAACCTTCGAAATATAAATTGTCTGATGCTCTGAATAAAGTTGGCTATTGCATGAGACTGTAGTCCATCTCAGTTATCAGCACCATTCTCCCAGGTCCCTTTAGAGCAGTAAACAAGTGGTGTCTGCACAGGGACCCGAAGTCAGCTGTGAGATAAGGGAATGGGGACCCTCAGAGAAGGAGGCGAATGAGAATAATGGGGTAGAAACCAGGGAAGGCTTTGCCTTACGTTGAACTTGTGCACAATTTTTTAAAGAAAGGTGGGGCACAAGTATTAAAATCACAACTATTCAATTTCTTGCAAGTTGTTTATGATTATAATCCTGGTTTCCAGAAGAAGGAAATTCAGATGAATAAGTATGGAACAGAGTCTATAAGAATATTGAAAAGGCATATAAACAAGGGGGAAATATCCCCATTCAATTTTGGGTCACTTGGGCATTAATCCACACAGTTATTAAAATACTGAAGGAAGATAAGGAGGATATTAATCATGAGGAAGAGATGGCTAATTCATTGAATAAATATAAACTGGATAATCAAACCTTAAACTTGGCAAAAGAGGCAAAAATGATTTCCCCATTCAGGCAAAATTGAAAGTAAAAACAGTACCACCAATAACTATTCTGGTGACAACTCCCTTAGCTCCTTTATTGGAGCCTCCTTTAAATACATATCCTCCATTGCCTGAAAATTACCCTGAAGCATGGGGTGAGGAATCTGATATTCAATCTAATCTTAAATTCCTTCCACTTCCTGATGAGGACTTAGGAGAGCCTATAAAATAGCTAACTTTACTCAGTAACCAATCTATTTAAAACTCTAGGAGAAACAGCATTGGACAGTCCTCAAATATTATCTTGAGAGACAAGGAAAAGATTCTACTTTGAATTCCAACTAAAGGAATCATTTGTGTAGCCTGTGGATCCTTCACTGCCTTTGAATTTACTTATTTTCCCCACTAAATTGTCTCCTACAGGTATTATATCATAAGAGGAAAAACCTTTGGAATGGATTTATTTATACCACAAGGTCATAAAATAAATACTAACTCCTCACCTTACTCTTCTTATTCAGTAAGAATTCTGAATCACAGTAAATCAGGAGAGGCCTCAATGTCAACAGTTATATGGATGTGATCCTTGTTATATTATCTTACTCTTTCTTGACCAAAAATCATTTTTTAAGAGTGTTACCGCACTCTATGGATTTTCAAATTTTATTTGCAGGTTACTATGGAAGAATAGGAAATCAGCTGTTAAGCTATGAGTTTTTTTTATACAAGCTGAATTTGTGATTCAAAAATTGTCTAACCTTCTCCCATTCCATAGGAAGGTATTTACTTTATTGGTGGCTCATCTAATGGTATAGGGGGGATTCATGGTCCAGATATTCATCAATCTATTAATACTTCTTTTTCTTCAGCCCAACTGGTGGATCTCGCTGTTTTGATTAATCTATTATGGTTAATTCATAAATCTTTAGTGTTTCAGATTCTACTTATGTTGTAGAATTATTCCTAGCAATAGACTCATACTCGTGTACACTCTAACCTCCCTGGCTTTGTTGCAGAAGGAAGTAAGCAAGTGATGCGTTAACCTGCCCTATTTTTACTTCTTCAGAGGAAGGTTGGGAAGGGGTGTGCATCTGTCATTGCAGATGTATCCACTGAAACATTATGGATTCCTCTTTGACTCCTCCCACCTCAAACAAGGCCATCAAGAACAAAAAAGTGGAGGATGAAGAGACAGTGGAAGTCACCATAAAGATAGCAAACCTCCAGCCAAAAGGCAAAAAGAGATACAGACCATATCATCAGAAGTCAAGTCTGCCCACGTGGGCCCTATGCTCCAAGGGAGAAGTCATTCTATGAAACACAGAGCCCTATGTCACACGAGAATCTCTTTCTGGTGATGCTAGCTGCTTTGACCTGTGCATCTGCAATGAATGCCTCTGGGCATGTGTATTGGTCTCATGTTCCTCATCCTCCTTTGCCTCAACTTGAAGATTGGATGGATCCAGTTCCTGTTATCTTTATTAATGATTCTGTGTTTATACCTGGATCTTGGGACTGTAATAGACTCATTCGTTCATCTGAAGAAGGAACTGCATCTAATTTTTCTTGGTATTTGAATCACTTCCCATTTGCATAAGACATCATAATATTTGTGTTCCTATTAAAGGCAAATATGGGATTACATTCTACAAGATAGCAGAACTACTAATCATATGTGTTTCTTTTCAAGCTATTCTCTAGATTTTTTTCTGATCAATATAAGAATGTAACCAATAGAACCGGACATAGTTTGTATCTCTGTTCTTGGTGACAGTATTACACACAAGCTTAAGGACAACTAGATTTATCTATAGCATCTTAAATCAAAGTCATTCTAAGTATCTTTCAATTAAAAAGGCGAGGTGGGGGGAGAAGATGTTGGAGCATGGTGCAAGAATGGAGTCATGTGAGGAGAATTCTGAGTGCTTGTGAGAAAATTCCAAAAAAACAAGGCAAGCGCCTTGTGATCTCAGTTTCTTCAAAAACATGGAATTGTTCTTGGAATGTGCTTTCCTGTCCCTCCCAGGTGTAGCAGACAGGAGTGAGTTTACTCCAGATTACTTATTACAACTGGCGATTGTTATTTTTTACATACCTCTATGGAAAAACATGTTTTTCTACATGAAGCTTGTCTGCCATGTACTGCTTGTCCTTGTGATTGTACATTTTACTCACATGACTCTTCAGAGTATAAATTGTATGATACTCTGAATAAAGACGGCTACTGCATGAGTCTTTAGTCTGCCTCATTTATTGGCTCTGTTCTCTCAAGTCTCGTTGCCTTTAAAGTGGTAAACACCAGTGTACCTAGCTTAGGGATCAAAGTCACATCTTTAGTTGGTGACAGAACAAATGTTGAAAGGGATTTCTCTGGTATATTTTTCCTCTTAAAAACTATATTGCCAATCAAAAAATAAATGTGTCACTTGAGAGCTTCCATGATCTGGTTCCAGCCTATCTCCCCAGCTTTGCTTCATAGGCTTTATCTTCATGAATCTTGTGCTTCAGTTTGTTTGCTATGTCAAATAATTTCCTAACTTTCTGTTTTCTTCCCTGCTACCTCAACAGGTCCAAATGATGCCTATCCTCTGAGTTCCAATTCAAATGTCACTCAGTTTGCTTAGAATTGACTTCAACCTTCTCTGTGCATCTAAGGTTCTTCATACTGACCTTTGGCACAGGAAGGGCTTTTATGATGGTTTGGCCAGGGACAGGACAAAACAATAGAGCCTGTACTTTCGTTGGTTTCCTAAAGCTCTATTAGCCTGCCAGCCTGTCAGAAAAATATGAGACAATGGATGTGAATGGGCCCCCTGCACTGTGTCATCATTGTTTAGCAAAGTAGATACCTTTGAAGGTGGGATTGTTTTCAGATGAGCAAATTTCTACTTTTCATGTACATTTTAAAAAGCTAGAAATTTCAAAATTGAACAAGCAAAGAGGCAAGTAGTAGAAGGTAATGTAGTCAAACAAAATACTGACGTTTGAATTGATGCATAAGCAATCATGGTCTTGAATGTCTATTGTTTTTATGACAGAGAAACATGTAATGACTAGAGAAGTGAGAACAGTCTCTTAGAATTAAGTATGTAAACTCATAGCTTGTGTTTAATTTCAAAAATCTGTGTTCATTTAAAAACTCTGAAAAAGGGGCTTATGCTCTTTGCTGTTTGAGTGATAAGGCCACAATGCTATAAAATGAAGGGTGGCTACAAGCCCAGGTTTTATTTATGTCTATGTGTGCAAGTATAAAAACCACCTCCTTGTTAGAGGATGGCACTCAAAACCCTTTAGAGAGACAGTGACATCTGCTATGGGGGAGTCACACTTGGGACAACTTGATTGACCATTTTTGGCATATGCTGGTCTAAATTGGCTCATCTATTGGCTAACAATCTTTTCTGAATTAGTTCCAACTCTCCAGCAGGCACATTTCCATCTGGTTAAGTTTAGAACTCAAGCTGTGTTTTTTTTAAAGGGAAAAAACCCATACCTTGCACTGATACTAGTGTACGCAAAAGGTTCTTACTGATATCACCCCACCCCGGTCCTCCTTTAAGATGCATTTTTCATTTGTGTTTGCTTAAATCCCAAGGTGAATGATGTGCTTGCTGGGATTCTTGGAAAAGCAAGGATAGTGTTTTGAGGTTTCCTTTCTTTTGAAAAGAAGACACAAACGGAGCTAAGGAAGAAGAAAATGCTCACATCTGCAGATACTGGCGCACTTTAGTTTGTCAGGTGTCTATGTTCTCTCAGGGGAGGGAGGTGGACTTCATAAACAGCTGCTTACTGCAGACAGAGCCTTCTGCTGTTTGGTTCCCTCATTGTTTCCACCTCATGCACTAGCCTGTGAGACAGTATATCACAGTGTAAAGTCACACAGATGATTGGAAGAGAGATGACAATAAGCAAAGCCATGTACCAGCAGGATAGTAAATCAGAGGCCTGAAGGCTTTGTCTTACAATCAGCTCAATCATGAATCTGGTGGTCTTTTCTTAACATTCTGTTCTGCACTTCTGGGTATAAATTTCCCTGGCAGAGTTGACTGGTTTAGGGATGGAAGGGAAGGATGAGTTAGAAGATTGAGAGACTTTGTTAGGGTTTCTCAGAATATGTTCACAGCCCTGGTCTTGACAAAGCAGTCAAAGATACAGCTAAGTACTCTGTGCTTCTTTCCCAGGGTTGGGGCTTGGTGGGTGTCTCATAGTTGTTACAACTTTGTAAAAACACTTTTCACTTGATTTCTCATCTTCATCAGGCTAGCAATTTCTGGTATGGAAATCTAAGAGTGTTCAGATTTTTTCAATCAAATATTTTTAATTGTAAAATAAATTCAGGCTCACACAGAATTTCAAAAATAATAGTTATGTCATAGCCTCCCCCCAGCTTTTTTCGATAATAACATAACCATAGGACATAATCAAAACCAGGACATTGACTAAACTATAGACATCAACCAGATTTCAGTCAAGATTGATTGGATGGGGTATATTTCTTTTAAAATGTTGGGACTATGACACAGAGTCTCACACATAATTGTAAGTATTCTACTAGTTACCCTTGGAGCTCTAGTTTATAAATGAAATTTTATTCCCATGTAACCATCACCATTGTCAGGATACAAAAACCATTTTATCACCAGAAAGACGCCCCTTTGCTCTTATAATCAGGTCCAATAGGAGTACTTAAGTTGAACTAAGTTTTATCCTCTCTGATGTGGTGGCCTCCATCAGGAAATACTCCCTTGAAGCTGTGTTCCTAGTTCAAACAGCCATAACTGGCCTCTAGAAGAGCATGGTTTTTCCTTTATGTCCCTGGCACAAGTGGGAACAGTTTCTTCATTGCTTGGTTTGCCTTAGAAAAATCTGTAAAATAAATGTTTAATACTTTAAGACTTGAAAACGTATATGAAGGATGAATACACAAACACACACACACACACACACACACACACACACACACACACACACACACACACACACACACCAGGCTTCTGCAGAACTTTTTCTTATTTCACATTGGTTAACTTGCTTACAAGAATCTCAAGCTGTGTCTGACAGTCTAGTCTGTTTTCTTGGATCTTTGTCCTTCAGTCCCTGCCTTCTGCCATTACAACTTCTTAGACACCCGGGCAGCTTACTTGTTCTCTGAAGGTGCTAATCTATCTCCTGTTAATTGTGAAATGGCTATTTCTTTCTTTCCCTTCTTCCATCAAGTACTCACACCTCCAATCCTAAATAGCCATCCACTAGGTATGGATTCTCATTTGAGTTTTTAGTCTAAGTGGTGATTAACATAACCAATATTCTTATTTTGTCGGTGAAGCCTCAAGTAGTGATTAATATAGTAGTGGCATAAGGCTATGTTAAATTCTCCTAGTATAGACTTCCATGAAGTAATAATGACTCTAAGTTACAGGGCATGTCTTCACTGGTTTGTCACTAAGAGGTTCTTTTCTATACACTTAAACTCCAGGAGAAAAGACTAAATTAGTTTTTGCTTGCAATATAACAACAGCAACAGCAACAAAACCCTACAAACTTAACTGCTGAAAACAACACTTATTTATCACATCCTAGATTTATAGAAGTCCAGGCATGGGGGAGCTGCATTTCTCTGCTCAGAGTCTCATGAGACTGAAATAAGAATGTTGGCCAGGCTGCATGCCTTTCTGGGGACTCTAGGGAATAATTTGCTTCTTAGCTCATTCAGGTTATTGGAGAATTCATTTCCTTGCAGCTGTATGACAGAAGTCCATATTTTCCTGCTAGCTGTAAGCTGGAAATGTTCCCAGCTCCTTCAGGCTGTCCATCTCCATTAGGAACTCACATTATAGATGGTTGTTTTATTCCAGGCCAGATGAAACACATCTTTTTTACTTCTTCTCCCCGTTGCCCCCAGTCTGAGAAAACACTAGTTTTAAAGCATTCAAACAATTAAGACAGGCCCACGATCTCCCTATTCTAAAATCAGATGTGCCACATGATTATAACCCAATCACAAGAGGAAGATTTATCATTTCCCCAGTTCTGGAAATCTTATATATGATATGTACTTGAAGGGAACAGCAACCAACCCTGATAAACATCCTTGCTATGTATACTGGGCTGACCTGGAAATCACAGAGATCTGCCTGCTTCTGGCACTGGAGTGCTAGTATTAAAAGGTATGCACTGCCATACTCCAACATTTTCTTTCTTTTTAAATCCTTTTCTCGTCTCTCATTTATTCGTTCTTTGAGAATTTTGTATAATGCATTTTGATCACATTGCCCCACCCTATCCCCTACTTCTCCCAGATCCGTCCTCCCCATCCCACCCAACTGTATCCTTTTTTTTGTAGACCCATCAAGTCCAATTTATACTGTCTGTATACTCTTGGATGTGTGGCCTTCACTAGGGAAATCTGACTCTCCCTTTCACAGCAGCTATCAATGCTCATAGTTCCTTAGCTAGGGATGAGACTTTAGGTCCTTCCTCCCGTCTCCATAATGGAATTTTGTATGGCTTCAGCTTCTATCAGTCTTGTGCATGCTGTCTCAAATGCTATGAATTCATATAAGCAATTGCTCTTCTGTGTCCAAAAAATTGTTTTCTTGTAATCAGCCACTTTCTTGGGCTCTTACAGTCTTCTCACACCTTCTCCCACAATGATCTTAAACTTTGGTGGGGAGGGGTATGATACAGATGTCTGATTTAGGGATGAGAACTCCAAAGTCTCTTATTTTCTGTACCCTGACCACTTATGGGTCTCTATGTTAATCACTATTCACTGCAAAAAGAAAATTCTTTGTTGAAGGTTGATGAATGCATTAATTTATGGGTATAATGACATGTCACTAGAAGTCTGTTTAATACTATGTCTATTTAGCAGAATAATAGTAGTAGATTCTTCTCTAGGACCTATGATCTGTCTAGCCACAGGCTCCTGGCCTCAATAATGCTAAAGAAAGATATGTCCATCTGGCTGCAATAGGCCTACAGAACATCAAATAGACAGGACCAGGAAAGGAACTCCCCATGACATATTGTAGTCAAAACATTAAAACCACAGAATAAAAAATGTTATTGAAAGCTGTGAGGAGAAAGGTCAAGTCACTTATAAAGGCAGGCCTATTAGAATAACACCCGATTATTCAGCAGAAACCTTTAAAGCCAAAAGGGCTTGGAAAGATGTACTCCAAGTCCTGAAAGACCACAACTGTCAATCTAGGCTATTAATACCCAAATTAAAGCAATGGAAGAAGAAAAAACTTTCCATGATAAAAACAGATTAAAGGAATTTATTATTACAAAGCCAGCTTTTTAAAATCCTTTGAGTAGCTAATTTTCCATCTAGATTGAAAGGTGAACAAAATATAGCATAGCTTCCCATGAGATGCTATCAACAGGTAACAAATAAGATCCCACAAAAGTTCTTTCAGCTTTCAGCCCTTGGGAACATGGATCAGAACTTGCAGTGACATGAACTCCTAAGCCAGAAGCAAACTGTAATCTGCCTTACACACTTCAGGAAGCTGTGAAAATACTGAAATTTCCTATGTGTGCATGACATTGAAAAGGTCATGTTTCTGTGTTTACTCCAGGTTATGTACATATATCTAAAGATTTGAAGCTAGGAACCTCAGATGAGACAGAACATGTGACATTAGTCTTTCTGGGTCCAGGTCACTTCATGTGTGCATGATATGAAAAATACCAAAACAAACTATTCAAACCAATATGAAATGTGCTAAGAACTTAGATCTGATATCTCTCTATTGGAGTCCATGTTATTGCGCTATTCAACATACTTTGAACATGCAGGGTACTATTTAGAATATAAACATACTAGTGCTGTGAGATGTCTTTCTGTACGCTGTGAATATGTGTTGCTCTGATTGGTTGATAAATAATGCTGCATTGGCCTATGGCAGGGCAGGATGGAACCAGGTGGGGAAATCCGAGAGAGGTAGTAAAAGGAGAGGTGAGAGAGACACCAGCTGCTGGTAAGCCACGACTACATGGCAACATATAGATTAATAGAAATGGGTTAAGTTATAAGAGCTAGCTAGCAAGAATCCTGCCATAGGCCATGCAATTGGTAGTTAATATTAAGCCTCTGAATGATTATTTTATAAGTGGCTGAGGGCTCGTGGGCCGGGCGGCCCGAATCTTCTGGCTACATACTAAGATGTGTATGAGTTTCTGGAGGGGACCTAGGGAAAAGGGAACCCTCATTCACTTACTTGTTAGTGGGATTGCAAGCTAGTGCATTCACTCTGAAAATTAGTGTAGAGAATCCTTAAAAAGCTAAAACTAGATTTAGCCTATGACCCAAATATGCCACTCCTTGGCATGTGCCCAGAGGACTGATATCCTACTCCATAGATACTTGCTCAGCCATGTTCATGTATCCTCTATTCAGAATAACTAGAAAATAGGAACAACCAAAATGTCCTCCCATTGACAAAAGGATAATGAAAATGTGGTGGGTATACACAATGGAATACTATTTATCATAAAGAATAAGGAAATTTTCAGGTATGTTGATAAAACTAGAAAAGATTATGTTGAGTGAAGTAACCCTGACACAGAAAAATGAACATTGCATGTTTTCTCTCATCTGAGGTTCCTAGCTTCAAATCCTCAGATGTGAGTACATGACCTGGAGTAACTACAGAAACCAGGAAAGAAAAGGGGATTGTTTCCGGGAGGAGGAGAAAATAGAGAGGGGAACAGCATGGCACAAGTCATCTGAAGCAAGGAGTGGGAAGAATGGAGGGGAGCTAATTGGGAGGGGGAATAAGTGAAAAAATAAGGAGGGACAGGGTAAAATAACAATAAGGATGTCTAAAATTTTCATAACGAATCATACTATTAACAATCTACCTAAAATACCTATAATACACGTGAGTCAGTGTGTAATAGACATACATAGTTTAAATGAAATTTTCCCATCTGGGCTGACAATGAATCTCCCTACCCCCCACAAAGCCATAGATCACACAACATAATCCCCAACAGTAGGCATGAGGAGTTCTCTTTTGAGTTGTTGGTTAGGAATGTCTAGGAAACTCCCAAAACATTGTAGGCTATTGCTATTGTCTTTGGTTGCCCCCAAATGTGGAAAGTAAGTCATTATTGCTGAAGACATTATATACTTTGGACACAGAGCCCAGAGGCTTCCAGTTGGAGCTAACCTGAAAGCCTCCTTCCTGAGGACTCGCTTTCATGGCACCAGAAGGTACCATATAAGCTTCCAAAGGAGGGAAGCAACCAATAATCTTACCCAGCTATGATGCTTATGAATCACAACAATTATTGGCATAGCATTATAACCTTAAGGGGGCAAGAGTGGCACACTTACCTTGAAGGTAATCAACAGCTCTCTGATTGAACTTAAGACTCACTCAGCAAGAGAGAAATGATGCCTGATACTAGAAACCTAGCCACCTACCCAGGGCTAGTGCAATTATGGAACTTGAAAGAGAACCTATAACCACCACTTGACAAAACCAGCATAATCACTAATTACATCTAATTACTTTTCCTTATAGCCACAGGTCAGTGTAGTTCTCATCACTCATCAAGGAAACTTTTTTTTTTTTTACAACAAATGGAGACTATTACTGAAAATCACAACCTATCAAAATGCAAAGTTGTGGAGCCCAGTCCCAATGGATACATCTACAACACAACTCCTACAAAAAAAGGGATATTTAAAGAAAATAGAGGAACAGGGAGTTTGCTGTGAAATTTTATCCCCCAGAAATGTCAGAAATCTCATACATGAACTGACACGGTTACCTAAACTTTACCTGAACAAGGACAACATCAATGTACTTGCTAACATAGGCAGGGGAAGGTTCAGAGGCCTCAATCCTAGACATAGAACTGTAGGCAACTAAAGAATGCTGAGCTTGGGGGAAAAAAAAAAACCAGCCTTTCCCAGAGACGATTACACCAACTGGTTGCCCAATACCAAACGGTCAACTCTGAAAACAAGTAGCATCATAGAGACAGATCAGTTTGTATTTATGTAGGGGGTGGGGGTGTAGAGGAAAAGAAAAAACACAGTGGTATTTGTCATTAATATTAGGATGCCAGGGAAGTAGAGGACATTTTGGTGAGGTACAATCATGAAGGTCTGTTCTGTTGAGATATAAGTGAAGACACAGCAGCTCAACAACTAAAATACTAAATTGTCAGTAGTTATAGGAAAGAATAACCAGTTATAAAGATAAACTAATATTTTAAGACACCATAAACTAACCTATTAAAATGTAGCTTAGTGGTTAAGAGCAGTTCCTACTCTTTCAGAGGACCTGAGTTCAGTTCCCAGCAACCTTAAGAGATATATCACAAAGGACAAACTCCAATGATTTCTTCTGATCTGAGCAGATACCTGTACAAACATGGTACATCCATTCAAACACACGCGCGCGCACACACGCACGTGAGCGCACACACACACACACACACACACACACACACACAAGGGTAGGGCATGAGGCATGGAGAGAGAGGGGGAGAGGAAACGAAAGAAATGTTAAAAAAAAAAAAAGAGGGGGTGGAGAGATATCCCAGAGGCTGAAAGCACTGGCTGATCCCACATGGTGGCTTACAACCAACTGTAACTCAAGTCCCAGGGGATCCAATGCCATCTTCTGGCCTTCACAGGTGCCAGACATGCATGTGATGCACATACATACACATGGGTAAAATACTCATACACACAAAATTGAAATAAATAAATCTCTAAACTTTTTTAATTAAAAAAGAAATTTAAAAATTCTTTATAATAAATGACTGAGCCAAAAAAGGAAATTTTATTCATTTGGGTATTCTCTCTCTCTCTCTCTCTCTCTCTCTCTCTCTCTCTCTCTCTCTCTCTCTCTCTGATTAGTTTAACTATATATTACTGTTTATCTTTCCAAAGAACCATTGTTTTTGCTTAGTTGATTTTATTTATTACTCTTTTAATTCATTTTAATTTCTGCACTGGTATTTATTATTTCTTTTCATCTACTCTTCTTGGAATTTTTTTTGTTCTTAATTTTGTAAGACCTTCAAATACATTATTACATTTTGTTTGTGATCTGATTTTTGTTTCTTTGAGACAGGACCTCATGCAGTCCCAGGCTGGCCTCAGAACTGGTTGTGCAGTCGAGGATGACCTTCAGCTCCTATCATCCCGCCTCTGCCTTCCAAGTTCTGGGGTTACAGGCATGGACCATCAAGTCTTGCTTCTGAATTTTATTTTTTTAATGCAAGCATTCGTTGCTATAAACTTCCCTCTTAGAAATGCCTTATCTGTATTGCAGAGTTCTGGTAAACTTTACTTTCATTTTATTCTCTAATTTTTTTAAAGTGTGTGTGTGTGTGTGTGTGTGTGTGGTGTGTGGCCATGCCACTTGCTTCCATGTGGAGGAAAGAAAGCAGATTTGTATTTGGTTTTCTCCTTCCACCTTTATGTGGGTACCAGGGATCAAACTCAGGTCACCAGGTTTGTGTGGCAAGTGCCACTGAATCATCTTGAATCCCTGAATAGAGATGAGAGTGGAGTAATAAAGTCACCCCTGATTATTGTACTAGGATTTATGTGACATTTTACACTCATTTGTGTTTGTTTTATGGTATTGGACCCCAAAGATTTGGTGTACACCAGTTGACAAAGTGTTGTGTGTTTTTGATGAATTGTTTCCTTCATTATTATGTAGTAGCCTTCTTTATTTCTTTTGGCTCACTTTGACTTGAAGTGTATTCATCAAATGTCTCAGTAGCTATGTCAGCTTGATTTTGGTTTCTGTTTACTTTGATAGATTGCTTTCTATCCTTTGACTCCCAGTCTGTCAGAATCTTTACCATTGTGGTGTGTTTCCTGTAGACAACAAATAGCTGGATCTAGTTTTCTCAGTCCAGCCAGCCAGTCTGCATTTCTTTATTGATTACTTGAGGCCATTTACATTTAAAGCTACTAATGACAGATATTGTTTACTGTAGTAGTTTGATTGAGAATGGCCTCCATAGGCTCATTAATTTGAATGTTTGGTTCCCAGTTAGTGGAATTGTTTGGGAAGGCACTGTTAGACACTCTGTCTCTTGCTTGTAGATCAGATGCAAGCTCTCGGCTACTGCTCCAGTGCCATGCCTGCCTGCTGTCATGCTCTCTGCCATGATGGTCATGGACTAACCTTCTAGAACTGTGAGCCCAAAATTAAATGCTTTGGTCATGGTATTTTGCCACATCAATGGAAAAGTAACAGACATTTTATAATTGCTGAAATATTGTTTGTTGTTTTCCTATATTTCATTCTTACTCATTAATGTCTCATTCAGATTTGAATTTAGCATTTCTTGTAGACCAGCTTTTGATTATCTTTATCTCTCTTTAATTTTTAAAGTAAGTTTTGTTTGAATATAGCTTTCATGATTCTCTCCATTCTTATTCTAAAAAGAAAGAAATCTCTGTTATATTTAGTTTGCAATTTTCTAAAGGAAGAAGAGGTAGGGACTGCATCAGGATTTTTCCATTTGAAAAGTTGTGAATGTAGTTCAGGGTTTCAGTTAACAAGAGCTTAAATTATGGAAGCACAATGAGAATATAGAGGAAAGGACAAACTGGAGGTCTCCCGGGAGCAAGTGTCTGAATGAATAAGCAAGGCTAATTTAATGGACTACTTTGACAAAATACTGTGTTTTGAGTGATTTTGAAGCTGTCAAGAAGAGAGTGGGACAATGGAGCTGACTTTAACCAAGTCAAAAATAAAGGAAGGCATTGCCTTGTGAATCATCCGCATATCTAATGCAAAACATTGCTTTCAGAGTTCCAAATATGTCCTGTTCTGAACAGGTCTTTGGACAATAGTGGAGTAGCATGAGGCATTAGAGTTTGAAATAAGACAAGCTTCATACCAGTGTTAATCAGGCACTTCTTGGTTTTTCTTAAATCTTTCATTTTACAGTTACTCCACAGGATGATTTTTCTGCAAAGTTTGAGTATTTTAAAAGAGTTCTCCATGTAATTTATGATAGTAAAAGTCTGGCTATCTCTTAAGCTTGAATATGGTAGTAAAGAGAACAAGATGGAAAGAGAACAGGAATTAAAATACAGGTCAGAGCCTTATTTGTTCACTAGAGGTAGGGAATCCACTTGACAGGCTATTACAGGAATTAAAAGGTAAGGAACTGTACCATGAGTGTTACACTGGAAATCCATTTCATGTACCATGCATTTACTGACTGCCATAGCAAGGACCTTATGAGATGGTACAGCAGTGGACTAAACAATACGTCAGGAAAATGCACCATGCAAGTTTGGAAAACTGGAAGGGCAACTGATGCTGTAAGAGAGAAGAAAAAAAAGCTACATTTGGTTTTCATAATGGATCACTTGATTCTCTTGGTATAGAGCCATACTTTCTCGACTGCTCTCAAGTTATGTCAAGAAAATAAATTACATATCAGAAAATAAGAGAGAACTTCATTCTCCAGTCTAGTTGGATCATTGAACTTTTCATCTTAAGCTCAATATGCTTTTGCACACATTCTCACTCTCTTAGGCCAGTTCTGAAAGGCTCCAGGAAACAGACATGATCCAGAGTATGCAATGAAGTCATCTCTCCAGGGATCCTCAGAAACAATCAGCAGCAGAGCCAGAACTGGAATGCACGTTTCTTCACTCCCACTCCAAACTCCACCTCCACTATGTTCGTAGAAGATACTTTTAAAAAGTTAAGTCAAACCATTGCCATTATGAACTCTTGACTCTAATTTGTTTAGGACAGTTGATTTGTTCCAAACCTTAATCCCCAGAAACATTTAAAAAGATACTACCTCAGGATTTACTGGAAGCAGGTTCCTGAGTCTCAGCAGCCTTAACAAAGTCTATAGTCTAAATTCTCAACAAGTTCCACTATTAACAGGGACTTTAAAAGTCTGAGGTGTGTGATACTCTCTGTGAATTTACTGAAGGGCAGGGCAAAACCTGACCTTAACAGCTGTTTTCCCTTAAAAATTGGATCCCATTTTGATGTAGGGAATTATTGTCCAGATGCTTTTGTTGGTCATGCTCCTATGAGACTACTCACTCACACAACAAATTGAGTTTCTATTACCTGCTGGGCATGATAGAAATTATAACTTGGATAGGAGACAAATAATCAAAGGGGAATAGGAAACCTACCTCTGACCCTTTCTTTAGCTGCCAGTTCTTGAACATGATATGTTCATAGTTATAATTTGTGTTTGTTTATGGGTGTATATATACATATACACATATGTGCATATGTACAATTGAATATGCATACTTGAATCTGAATTGAAGTACAATTGAATAATACTTGAAATATTATTTCTGATGATTATATTGGTAAAGCACAGACATAATAAGACTGAAATGAACAAAGTAAGAAGGAGGAGAATAAAGTATTTTTTTTGCTTGTTTTTTTCTCTAGAAGAGGTACACACTCTATACTTATTATAGATAAAAGACTAGTGTGGATCTTAAATTATCCAAATGTTTTTATTATTAATAATATGTCTTTCCTGGTATGAGTGAATTATATTTACTCTTTTTTGCCATTAAAATGATGAAGCCATGTAAGAATAGGAAAATAAACTTATTTTCAAGAGTGAACTTGCATTTACACAGCACTCATACATGATACTCAAAGTCCCAGTTGAGACCATAGCTGTCTCTGCCACATTGGACAAGAGGCTAAATTTCTAACAAGGCTTGGAGCTTCATGACACAAATATGCATCTTACAGTCCCCAAATGTTTTGTACCCAGGACGCATTTCATAGTCTTAAATCTTGAAAATCCCAAACAGTACTTGATTGTATGGATAGATCAATATTGTCTGTATTGGATAGTAAATTTTAGAAAACTTAACCTCTGTTTATTACTTTACTTAAAATAGTACATCTATAGTCTAACAAAGATATAGTGTTTTTAAACATTTAAGTATGACATTTTAATGGGAAAAAGATCATTTACAACATATTAGTAAGAAGAGTGCTAATGTTTTACAGTTTTTCAAATGTCTTTTAATGTGTAGCTTAACTTCATGTCTACTTGTGAATTCAACCTTCTATTTTTTTTAGTCCTTGGGGGCTCACCACTCAGCTCTCAAATAAATACACAGAGAATTATTCTTATTTATGTATGCCCAGCCTTAGCTTGGCTTATTCTTAGCCAGCTTTTCTTAAATTATCCCATCTACCTTTTGCTTCTGGGCTTTTACCTTCCTCTATTCTATATATCTTTCTTTACTTCTTTCTCTGTAGCTGGCTGTGTGGCTGGGTGGTTGACTCCTGGCATCCTTTTCTCCTCTTTTTCTTGCTCCTTTCTTTTCTCTCTCTCCTATTTATTCTCTCTGTCTGGCAGCCCCGCCTAGTCTTCTTATGCTTAGATATGGGTCATTCAGCTTTCTATTAAACCAATCAGGTGTTTTAGACAGGCAAAGTAACACAGCTTCACAGAGTTAAACAAATGCAACTTCAAAATAATACAACACATCTTTGTATCATTAAACAAATATTCCACAGCATAAATGAATGTAACACACCTCAAACTAAGGTTCCACACTATAACCTCCTGTTTTGCTTGAAGAAAATTTAGATTTAAATGACTATATGGTTTGAAAAGGAAGAAATATTATAATAGCTTTTTTCTAATAATTTTGTATATTCTTTTTTTGATTCCGTAACAAACTCAGCAATTGGTAATGGTTTTTAAATTAAGATTACAGCATGAACTCTGAAATTCTATCAATGCATGATTCAGATTCTGTTACAGTTCAATACATCTATCTTGTGTCTTAATTGGAACTTCCACCATGTGTGAATTTGGAATGACATACATTAACTATATGGAAAATATTTCATAGTATAGAAAATACTTCATGGCTTTGGGTAGGTCTTCCCAATTCTGATGCATTCAATTGTAAAATATCCAGAATACCATATATGTTACCATCACTGATCTCTTTAGAAAAGTCAGACTCACAGAGGTAGATCCAGGTTTTTCAAAGTTCCACTTTTCCCTGAAAGCTTAAATGTTATCATTAGTGACAAATATTGTCCATTATTTTCCTTGCAGTAACATGGATACTTCATTCCATTTTGAGGCAATGCCTGCTGACTAGCCATGGTTCTTTTGCCAGTTCTCTTTTCAAATGAAAATGGTGTTCCATGAAAAAAAATGTGGCTATCACTCAGCTCTCTGACCAAACAAGTGCTTTTTATAAGACCTATGTCATATTTCAGTACATAGTAAAAGTGCTATCCCACAGAATTTTCTTAATTTACTTAAAGGTAAAGACTTAATAAAATAGCATTGTCCTAATTCGGTCTATTGTTGTGACAAACAACATGACCAAAGCAGCTCAGGGAATCAATGAAGGAAGACAGGATAGAAGCAGAGGCAGGGGTGATGGGGAAATTGGCTTACTGGCTTGTTCCCCATGGCTTGATTGGCTGCTTTTCTTATAATACCCAGGGCTATCTTTTCAGGGTAGCATTGGCCTCAGTGGGCTGGGCCCACTCACATCAATTATTAGTCAAGAAAATGCCTCCATAGACTTGCCTACAGCCCCTTCTGATGGAGGCATTTTCTCAATTGAGGTTCCTCTTCCCAGATGACCCTAGCTTGTGGCAACTTAACAATAACTAACCAACACAAAAGTTTATTGTTTTTTATCAAGGACATTATTGAACAAAACTATAATTTAAATTTTTTCGTGTAAGTACATGGGGGTGAAAAATACAGTGGTGCAGTTGTCTTGACTAAAGGACCAGAAAATTTCCCACCACTGCTTTTGCATCATCATACTGTCAATGATAACATAGCTGTTCCAGGATAAACCACAAGGTTCAAAAAGTTCAGCACCTTTCATATTCCAGCAACATGTGTATTTATTTCCAAGCAGTAACATCAACTTCAGTTAATTCATGAATTTTTCCATTTGTAAGTGAAAAGGATTCTTTGGATGCCATTCTTCATACTCATGGATAAATATTGAATTGGCTGAGTTACTGTATCATCAAAAAATGTCTTACTAACTTCTCATTCATGTTGCCTTTAGGATATACAAAGCCCTACGTGCAATACCCAGTATCACATCAACTACATCTAGTGATACACATCTATAATCCTGGCACTTAGAGGTAGAGACAGGAGGATCAGAAGTTCAAGATCAACCACAGCTACTCAATGAGTTTAAGGCTGAATAAGACCTTGTCTTAAAATTTTACTTTTTCTGTAAACTCAAGTGACTAATCTCAAAATGATATCAAATTTAACCAGCACAGTAATTGTATCTAAAAAATACTCTGTTGTATAAAATACAATAGAAAATGTGGTGTTTATAATAACTTAATTTATACTTTTTTCCAATTTCATAATTTTCTTTCTCTGTTTCTTAATTTCTTGAATCAAATAACTGTATTCTAATATATCAGTTGTGAGATGAAAACAGTTTTGGTAGACATGTCTCACTGACCTGAAATTTGCTACCAGACTGGCCTCAAAGTCACAGAGATCATGCTGCCTCTGCCTCCCGAGTACTGGGATTAAAGGTGTGCACCACCTTGCCTGGCCCTGAAACAGTTTTTTTTTTTAAATCATTTTTAGTTGTTGGTTGTAGCTATGGGTTAGAAAATTGGTTCTTCTTGACTACTTTAGTAAGCAAGAGAGCTATATGTATGTATATATATATATATATATATATATATATATATGAAAATAATGTATATATAAAACATTACAACAGCATAAAATAGTGTTAAATTCTAAAATAATTTCAGCTAAACTGCAAACATTTAGAGTTTTTGAAAAAAATCAAAAGAATATTACTGTAAAAGAAGACAAAGTATGTCTTATATGTCAACATGGATATGAGAGAAACTAGAATTTAAAAATTTTAAACTACTGATTCAGTAGGTATTAAGGAGGTTAAAAGATTATAGATTATCTATAGTTATAACTATAGGTATCTGCTAATAAAATAGTGAATATGCTAAGAAAAATAGAATTATATACATATATATGTCATATATGTATATGACTATACCCATATTTATCCATATTTGTACCCTAAATCTAAACCTATCATTCTTAGAAAATTCTAGAAAACATAATAACATATACATTATGAGAACAATGATACCATCTTTTATCATGTAGCTTATATAAAATTTCACTGTATACTTGTGAAAATGAAGGTGAATCTCATAGGTAAAATGACAAATTAGCCATGTTCTGAAATTGCTTAGAAACCTCAAGTGAATGATTAAAAATATGATTATTCACCAGACTCCCCAGATTTACTTTTTTCTCAATATAACTTGCTTTTGATTCAATTAAAATTTGGTGATGAGATGGGAATGACGGGTGGGTTGGGGGGAAGGCGGGGGTGGGGGTGGGAGGGGGAGAACAAGGGAATCCGTGGCTGATATGTAAAATTAAATTAAATTATAAAATAAAAATGCAAATAAAAAAATTGGTGATGTGATATCTGTATTACAATGCAATGGCAACTCTAAGAGAGCACAGATGCCAGCCCAGACTACTATAGCCACCAAAACTTTCAATCATGGTAGTTGGAGAAAGACACATTTCATGAAAAAACCAAATTTAAGCAAAACCTGTCTACAAATCCAGCATTATAGAAGGCACTAAAAGGAAAATGTCAACCTGAAGAGGTTAATCACACCCAAGAAAATATAAGGAATAAATAATCCCAAACAAACTAATCAAAGGGGGGCAACCATAACAACAAAATAACAGGAATCCACAAACATTACTCATTGATAACTCTCAATACCTATGGCTTCAACTCCCCAGTAAAGACAGATAGACTAACAAAATTCATTCTAAAACAAGATCCATCCTGCTGCTGTATCCAAGAAAGAAAATGGAACCAAGATTCTCTCTTCTGTTTCTTCTATTTTGTTGGTGAGATTTGCATCAAGGATAGATATCACCTCAGGGTAAAAGGACGGGGGGAAGATATTCGAAGAAAATGGAACCAAGAAGTAAGCCAGCATAGCCATTTTTAATATCTGACAAAATAGACTTTAAACCAAAACTAATCAGAAGATATAGGGAAGGCCACTACATACCCATCCAAGTAAAAATCCACCAAGAGGATGTTGCAATTCTTAACATCAATACACCAAGCACAAGAACACCCAAGTCCATAAAAATAACATTACTGCAGCTTAAATCACATATTGACCCTCATGCAAGAATAGCAGGTGACTTCAATGTCCCACTTTTGCCAATATACAGGTTGTCCAGACAAAAACTAAGCAGAGAAATGCTGGAGTTAGTTAACTGACATCATAAGCCAAATGGACCTAACACATTTTTACAGAACATTTCACCCAAACTCAAAAGAACATACCTTCTCAGCAGCTCATGGAACTTTCCCAAAATTGACCACATACTTGGACATAAAGCAAGTCTCAAACGGATACAAGAAAAGTGAAATAACACCGTGCATCCTATCTGACCACCATGGATTAAAGTTGGATATCAACAACTAAAACAGTCAAAAGTTTACAAGCTCATGGAAACTGAACAGCTCACTACTGAATGAAAAATAGGTCAAGACAGAAATTAAGAATAAAATGAAAATATTTCAGTTATTGAATGAAAATGAAAACACTACATATCCAAACTTATGGTACATAATGAAGGCAGTTCTAATAGGCAAGTTCATAGCACTAAGTGCCTACATCAAGAAATTAGAGAGATTTCATACTAGGAACTTAACAGCCCATCTGAAATATCTGGAATAAAAAAGAAGAAATCACACCCAAAAGAAGTAGATGCCAAGAAGCAATAAAACTTAGGGCTGAAATCAATAACATAGAAAGAAACAAACAAAAACAATACAAAGAATCAATTAAACAAAGAGTTCTTTGAGAAAATCAGTAATATTGACAATTCCCTAGCCAAATTATCTAAAAGGCAGAGAGTGACATACAACTTAACAAAACTAGAGATGAAGAGGGGACATAACAATGCACAATGAGGAAATCCAGAGAATCATTAGGACTTACCTTAAAAACCTGTACGCCACCAAACTGGAAAATATAAAAGAAATGGGTATTTTTCTACTAAAGTTAAGTCAAGATCAGATAAGCAATTTAAACAGATCTATAACTTCTAGTGAAATAGAAGCAGTCATTAAATGTCTACCAACAGCAGCCAGGCAGTAGACGCTTTTAATCCCAGCACTCAGGAGGCAGAGGCAGGTGGATCTCTCTGAGTTTGAGGCCAGCCTGGGGTACAGAGCGAGTTCCAGGAAAGGTTCCAAAGCTACACAGAGAAACCCTATCTCAAAAAAGTTAATTAAAAAAAATTTTTAAAAAAAGTCTACCACCACCACTACCAACAACAACAATAATAAACCAGACCCAGATGGTTTTAGCACAGAATTCTACCAGACATTCAAAGGAGAGTTAATGCCAATACTCCTTAAATTAGCCCACAAAATAGAAACAGAAGGAACATTGCTCAATTCATTTTATGAGGCTGCAGTTACCCTGATACCCAAACCACACAAAGACATAACAAAGAAAGAGAATTACAGACCAATTTTCCTTATGAACATATATGCAAAAATTCTCAATAAAATACCTGCAAACTAAATCCAAGGACACATCAAAAAGATCATCCACCATGATCAAGTAGATTTCCTCCATGAGATACAGGGATGGTTCAACATATGTAAATTGATAAATGTAATCCACTACATAAACAGGCTCAAATAAGAAAACCACATGATCATCTCATTAGATGCAGAAAATGCTTTTGACAAAATCCAACAGCTTTCATGATAAAAAGTCCCTTGAGATTAGGAATACAAGGCACATACCTCAACATAGTAAGGCAGTTGACAGCAAGCCCATAGCCAACATCCACTTCAATGGAGAGAAACTCAAAGCAATTCCACTAAAATCAGGAACAAGTCACTCTCTCCATACCTGTTGAATATAATACTTGATATCTTAGAGCAATAAAACAATTAAAGGAGATCAAGGAGTTACAAATTAAAATGGGAGAAGTCAAAGTATCATTATTTACAGATGATATGATAGTATATGTAACTGACCCTAAAAATTCCACTGGGGCCGGGCAATGGTGGTGCACACCTTTAATCCCAGCACTCGGGAGGCAGAGGCAGGCAGATCTCTGTGAGTTCGAGGCCCTGTCTTGAAAAACCAAAAAAAAAAAAAAAATTTCACTGGGAAACTCCTACAGCTGATAAACACTTTCAGCAAAGTAGCTGGATACAAAATTAAGTCACAAAAATCAGTAGCCTTCCTATACAAATGGCAAAATGGATTGAGAAAGGAATCAGGGAAACAATATCTTTCATAATAGCCTCAAATAATATAAAGTATATTGGGGTAACTCTAACTAAGCAAGTGAAAGACTTGCATGACAAGAACTTCAAGTCTTTGAAGAAGGAAATTGAAGAAGATATCAGAAGATGGAAAGGTCTCCTATGCTCATGGATCGGTAAAATTAACATAGTAAAAGTGGCCATGCACCAAAGGCAATCTACAGATTCAATACAATCCTCATCAAAATTCCAACACAATTCTTCACATATCTTAAAAGGACTATTTTCAGGTTCATATGGACACACACACACACACACACACACACACACACACACACACACACACACAATCAGTATAACTAAAACAATCCTAAATGATAAAAGAACTGCTGGGGGTATCGCTATTCCTGATTTCAAGTTGTACTACAAAGCTACAATAATAAAAACAGCATGATACTGGTATTTAAAAAAAACAGTCATGTTGATCAGTGGAATAGTACTGAAGACTATGCCTGACCTATGGACGTTTGATTTTTGATTAAAACAATCCAGAAATATACACCAGAAAAAAAACCAGCATCTTCAGCAAATAGTGCTGGTCAAACTGGATGTCCGCCTGTAGAATCCAAATAGATCCATACTTATTACCCTGCAAAAACTCAACTCCAAATGGATCAAAGGCCTCAACATAAATCCAGTTACACTGAACCTTATAGAAGAGAAAGTAGGAAGTAGCCTTGAACACATTGGCACAGGAAACCACTTCCTGAATATAACACCAATAATAGCACAGACACTGAGATTGACAATAAATGGGACCTCATGAAACTGAAAATTCTCTGCACAGCAAAGGATACTGTCATTCAGACAAAGCAGCAGCCCACAGAATGGGAAAAGATTTTTACCAACTACACATCTGATAGAGGACTAATATCAAAAACATATAAAGAACTCAAATAAACCTCAAGGTATCAAATAAATATTAAGAACAAAATAATCCAATTTTAAAAATTAGGTTCAGATCTAAACAGAATTCCCAAAAGGGGAAACTCAAATGGCTGAGAAGCACTTAAAAAATGTTCAAATCCTTTAGTCATCGGGGAAATGCAAATCAAAGCTACTGTGATATTTCATTTTATATCTGTCAGAATGGCCAAGTTCAATAAAATAAATGACATTTCATGCTGACAAAGACGTGGAGTAAGGGGAGCACTCATCTGTTGCTGGCAGGAGTGCAAATTTGTACAACCACTATGAAAATAAGTATGGTAGTAACTCAGGAAGACGACAACTGATCTACCTCAAGTTCCAATTGTACTAATCGTGAGCATATACTCAAAGGATGCTTCATCCTACTACAGAGACACTTCCTCAACCATGCTCAATGCTGTTTTGTTCGTAATAGTCAGAAATTGGGAATAATCTAGGTGTCTGTCAATGGATGGATGGATTAAAAAATACAATGGAATTTTACTCCAACATTAAAAAAAAATAAATTCACAGGTAAATGGATGGAACTAGAAAAAAATCATCCTGAGTGAGGTAACCCAGACCCAGAAATACAAACACTATATGTATTTGCTTATATGTTGTTGTTAGCTGTTAAGTCAAAGATAAGCAAGCTACAGTCCATAAAAACCACAGAGTTTAGGTAACAAATAAAGTACTTGGGGAGGAACAGATCTCCATAGGAAGAGGAAATAGAATAGATAGTTATCAATGGACGAAGGGTGGGCACTGGAACAGTCAGATGAAGTGAGCATGAGGAGGGAAGAGGGGCACAAAGGAGGAAATATGCAGAGGGACATCTAAAATTAAGGGGCATTTGAAGTGTTGTATGGAAACCTATTACAGTAGAAGCTTCCTAAAATATATACATATATGAAGGTCATCTACATGAAATCACCAAAATAATGGGGGAGACAGAGCCCCAACTGGACATCTCTCATCACCATATGAAGTTTCAGTACTGGGAATGGGTTACATCTGATCAAGCTGTTGGCCAAAGGGGTCTCATGTGAACCCCCAAACAACCCAGGCTGTTGCCAAGACTATAATGTTGCTCTCCACAAACTGATGGTGAGGCCCTAATGCTGAAAACAATGCCTACACAACGCATTGAACATGGAGAAGTTGAGCTGGTGCCTGCCTATAGCCTTTACCTCTACTGGCTAGTGTTCTTGGTACCAGAAGGTACTCTTCATGCTACCAAAGGAGAAAGGTACACACCAACTCATTTACAAACTCTTGAAATTACAATGGTGTCTTGCCTCCAAGATGTATTAGTGCAATGGTAGCACAAAGCTTGTGGGAGTAATCAACAAATATCTGAATTGATTTAAGGTCCATTACAGGAAATGGAACTCATATCTACTGAAGCTTGGGTGACCAAGAACCTGAGTCTAGAGTCCAAGAACTTGTAGATCTCTTGCAGAGCCCAAGACCACTTTAGCCCCAGCAAGCAGCCTTGTAGACCTCAACTGCATGCCCAGAATGGTGATTAATACGCGTGAGCTCTTCCAAATGTTAAGTCAGCTCTCCTACTTGAACAGATCTTACTTCCTTGGTTGCTTCCCACATTCCCAGTGGGCTTACAAGACATCACTCCAGCTGGAAAATTCAGCACTCCAGATGGTATGACCTGTGGTCTCTGAAGGGTGAGATCACCTGTCCAGTCCATAGACTGCAAAGCTAACTGTGACCAGCAGAGGCCCCTGGCATACAAAGAAGGGACGTTTATAAAGTGAGCATAGCTCAGTAGACATGGGACACTTGTAAAATAAAGTCTCAAAAAACAGCATACACCACTGTCAAGACAGGAATCTACAAGGCCAGTCGATTACATTGTGCCCAGCATATAACGGGCAGTCTCTACTTGCTGGGAAGACAGGAAAAACAGCTTCTCCAACACTTCATTTTCTTCTTCCTTTTTCTATGTTTACCCTTCCACCATTCTTCTTCTTTTTTCTTTTTTCTTTTTCTTTTTTCTTTTTTTTTTTTTTGGTTTTTTTCGAGACAGGGTTTCTCTGTGTAGCTTTGCGCCTTTCCTGGGACTCACTTGGTAGTCCAGGCTGGCCTCGAACTCACAGAGATCTGCCTGGCTCTGCCTCCCGAGTGCTGGGATTAAAGGCATGCGCCACCACCACCCGGCTCTTCTTTTTAAATACACCTTTAGCAGTACCTTTTCTTTATCATACTAAAGTTTGTACTTTAATTTTATTCCCCCTCCTACAGTCATTTAATTTCTGTACATATTTTTCATTACTGCATAATTTTCTTTCTTTGCCCTTTTTTTTCTTTTTTTGTTCCACATTTTTCCACTTTTTGTTCTTTCTACTATACATAAATTTAGTACTTTATTCACATCCTTACTTTGCATATTTAAGAAAACCTTCATGGGGAGCTGGCTGGGGAGAAGGCTCAGCTGATAAAGTGCCTGCCCAGCAACTATGCAATCTGGAGTTCAGATCCCCACACCCTACAGAAAAAGTCCTGCGGGATTGCAGCCCACTGGCAATTGCACTGGGCACAAACTG
Organism: Peromyscus maniculatus bairdii; assembly: GCF_049852395.1. NCBI lineage: Eukaryota > Metazoa > Chordata > Mammalia > Rodentia > Cricetidae > Peromyscus > Peromyscus maniculatus. The sequence continues at coordinate 81,423,700 of NC_134875.1, read as the reverse complement.
GGTCTCCATAGCAGGCTGGCTGGCTGGCCAAACTAGCTGAATTAAGGAGCTGTAGATTCAGTGAGAGGCTCTGTATGAGGTGGAGAGTGATTGAGGAAGACACTGGACATTCAGTCCTGAACCTCCACATGCATGTGCACACATGCATCTGCCCACACACATAAAAATGCATGCACATATATACACACCACACTCACATGCATAAAGTAGAAAATGAGAAGACCAAAAACAAACAAACAAACAAGCAAGCAAACAGAAAACTTCCTCACATTTTAATTTGTGTATTCCCTTCTTGCATTTACCTAATTTGGTTTCCATGTTTTTTCATTATTGGAAAAAACCTTCTGTTTCCTAACTTCTTGCTCTTTCCTCTTCCTTTCCAAAACATTCTTCTTCCATATTGTTTTTCTGATCACTTATTTACCCTTATCTCTTTTCCATGTTTAGACTAAACAAATTTTAGTCCCATAGGTCACTCTGAGTTAGTCTCACCATATCAGTTTTTATACTTCCAGATGTAATTTGTGGCTCAATTCCTAGAGTGCTTATCTAGGAACTCTGCTTATAATAGAACCCTGAGTTTGCTTCCAAATACCAAACAAAACATACCATGATGCTGCACACCTATGATTCTGGCACTCAGGAGGCAAAAGGAGGAGGACTGTCACTGAACTGATCTACATAGAAAGTTCCAGGCCAGGTCTACATATGGAGACCCTTCCTCAAGACAAGTAAACAAATAAGAGGATATAATTTGCACGGTGTTGGTTATTGCTGGTGTATAATATTGCTGAAGGCAATTATATCATACTTTCTTTGTTTCTTCTTAAATTTCTTTTCTGTTTTTTTTCTTTTCTTTTCTACATGATCTTACTATTTATCCCATTATTGCTGGAACTATGTATCTCATATTGGCCTTGCTTTTGTGGCACTCTTTCTGCTGCCATGTTGGGATTAACAGTCATGAGACAACAAGCCGGGTTTGTACTTTTGATGATTCTATTTTTTTCCATAATTTCATTCCCTTGGTTGCTGATTCGCTTTCAACCAAAGAGAAGCTGCCTTCTGACTCCAGGAAACAAGTGACACAGGCTGGTTTTGTTCCTCTTTTTGATGTTATGATGAAAGAGCTAATGAAACAGCTTAGGAAGAAAGGATTTATAGTGACCCCCAGTCTGAGGACAGTCTCCTGTGGTAGGATAGCATGGCAGCAGCAGCACAAGGCAGCTGGTCACATGGTAGTCACATTCAGGAGGCAGAGAAAAAGGAATGCTAGGGTTCAGGTCAGTTTCTCCTTTGTATCCAATCCAGGACCCTAGTCCATGGAATTATTGTCTAGATTTAGGGTGGGTCTTCTCATCTCAATGAACCCAATATAGACAATCCCTCACAGACTTGCCCTGGCTTGTCTCCTGGGTGATTCTGGGTCCTGTCAAGATGACAATCAATATCAGCTATCATGACTCCATCCCCTGTCAACTTGACATAAACATATCACTTTTAAGCCATAAACTTCCACTCCTTGTTCGCATAGGCTCATGACCAACCTCTAAAGTAAAGCACATCATCTAAGCCAGGTGGTGGTGGCACATGCCTTGAATCCCAGCGCTGGGGAGGCAGAGGCAGGGGCAGGCGGATCTCCGAGTTTGGGGCCAGCCTGGTCTACAAAGTGAGCTCCAGGACAGCCAGGGCTACACAGTGAAACCCTGTCTCAAAAAACCAAAACCAAATAAAAACAAAAACCACAATGTCTAACTTCAAAAGTCCCCATAGTCTTTAACAGTTCCAACAAATTTCTTCTAAGACTTCAGAAATGTATCAACTGTGAGCCCTTACAAGCATCAAAAACAAGTCAGAGTAAAGATTTCCATTTGATAAGAGAGGAATGACAGTATAGTAAGGAATGACCAGATATCTGTCCTCCTTAAGCCAATTAAAGACACAATAGTGAAAACCAGAAAAAGATTTATTCAATGTGGCCACATAAAAAACAAAGAGGAACAAAGAGGTCTAGTAGTTAACCCCCAAGTCCACATTCAGGGTGTTAACATGAGGCTTAGATTTAAATAAGAGACAGAGTTATGCATAACTCAGCAGTCAGACCAAGGTGTGATTCCACCTGTCACCATTGTCTCACCTCGAATTTCTCCTGAAAGGTCATCTGACAAACTACAAATCTTTTTTCCAGGAGATAAATTCAGCTTCTGGTGACCCCAGGGCCTCAGACTTTTTTTTCTCCAACGTGAAATTCTTGGAGGAAATTCCAGTTTCTTGGGGCCCATTGTTTCAATAATCTTATAATCAAAAGTTGGGGCACAAGGGTCTCTTTAAATATCTTCAGTACTATGAGGACAGTTATAATAGCCAGATGGTCTTTCAGTAGGACCATGGGGAAGCTTATCCTGTGCATCTGTATTCAGTAAGGTGAGAGAGAGAGAGAGAGAGAGAGAGAGAGAGAGAGAGAGAGAGATATGAATGCTGGTGCTTAGCTTGGTTTCTCCTGTTTATTCAGATGGGGACCTTAGACCATAGAATGCTGCAACCCACATCTACAGCTTTTCCTACCTCAACTAACACAATCTTAACTGTAGCCAGTCTTTCTGGTAATGCCAGTTCCCGAATAATGACACAAAGATGTCTTACTAATTATGAAAGTTTGGCCTTAGCTTAGACTTGTTCCCAACTAGCTCTTATAACTTAAATTAACCCATTTATATTAATTTGCATTCTAACACACGGCTCTTTACCTCTCCTCCATTCTGTACATCTGACTCCCTCTGTGTCTGGCTATTGAAATCCCACTTCTCTTCTTCCCAGAGTCCCTCTTTCTCTCCCCAGAAGTCCCACCTACCCTCTTCCTGCCTAGCTACTGGCCATTCAGCTCTTTATTAAGCCAATCAGAAGGTGCCTTAGGCAGAGACACATTTTGTACACAATGTACAAAAGGATTATCCCACAACATTAACTCCCTCACAAGCCCAAAGGCTTGTCTGCTAGATGATTCTAGCTCCTTTAAAGTTGACACTCAAGACTACATGGTTAGTAAACCTGTTTCAAATTTGAACATAGATGAGACCAACTAGGATTCATTAGGTTAATTGATCAGTGTAAATCTTATGGATTTCTTGTCCTCTGAAAATACACAGTGTGATGAATTCTCGTTGTAATTCTTGGATCTGACACAAAGATCCTATGAGTCTGAGGTGGCAGAGTAACTATATTCCCAGCACTTCAGTGGATGAGGCAGGAGGACTTCGAACTTGAGGGCAGCCTACATAGCAAGTCTCAAGCTACACTGAGTCACATAGTGAGACAGTGTTTCAAAACAATAACAAATCAAAACTACAATAGAAGAAAGACTTCATGTTGTCAGATGTGGAGTAGTAGTTCCCACATGGCCTTACTTAGTAAGAGAAGTGAAAATAGACGAAAAGTTGCACGTGGAATTTTGGGGGTGTTGTTAGGGTTGTTTTTAGCTTTATTGTCACAGGACAGCTAAATTGTATAAGCTAGTAATTACTCCAAAATAGTCAATGAAATAAAGCCCAAGAGAACATATTAGATCATTCATTCCAACTCATGGTCTCATATCCTAGTAATTATGTAACCTAATTAGCTTTGTGGTTTGGTGCCATCTGAACAGAATGAATCCTCAAGTGGTTTCTTCTCATCCTCATCACAGCTTTAGAAATTAGGACCCGTTAGGCCAAGATTTCTCACCCTTCCTGGATTCTTCAGCTATGTAGTCTGAATTAAGGAGCTGAAAAACATTCTGTGACTCTTATAAAACTCAAGGTCCAGTGGGCACTTGAAATGCAGAACAGATCCCACATCTGCTCAGTGTGAGTTGACTGGCTCTGGGCTTGTTACTTAATCACTCTAGACCTCTAGTCTGTCAAATTTCCAAAGCCAAGGTGTGTGTGGGAACAAGACCTTATGTCCTCAGCTTCTTGGTAGCCACAGGCATTTCTTGTGTTTATCTTTACATTTTTTCCTCCATGATATTTATTAAGTGAGAGATATTACTGAAAAGTCATTCACAAAAGCCCCAATTACTAGAGTATGAAAACAGTTCATAGTTAATCAGGAAGAATTTTATTAGAAATCTCTACCATATTCATGTTGTATCTAGTCAATAAAATTAGTATGACACCTAATTTGCACAAATATTTTAAAGAGTCAAATGTTAACCATCACTTCTTAGACTACTAATTACAATTTCAAACATTAAATTAAAATGGCTATAAAGAGAGATGCAAAGACCACACAAACAAGTTGTGTTCTGAGCTATAGATTAAAGTATTTCTTTTTTGTTTTGTTTTTTTGGTCTTTTAAAAGAGGGCAATTTTACTGTCACAGAGGGGCAGAGCTGAGGGAGAGGGCTGCAAAGCTACTTCTCCCATACTCCAAGGACACACACTCTCTTTTCTCCCCACAGGTTTTGGCTTTGGGGATGACCCACAGAAAATAAAGAAGGCTCAAACTGCTCCAGGGGTTCTCAGGTTAGGCAGAGACATGAAAGTGACATGATTCTTAAACATGTCAGTGGCTGTAAACAGAGGGCTAGGAGGCTCTTTGCTTTGGAGGGGATCTTTGACAATTCTTCATCAGGGGAGAGGTCCCTAATCCCTTTTTAGGTCTAAGAGCAGTCCCAGAGGTAGACATGGAAGCTGGGCAACCCCAGGACAATGTGCTATACCTCACCAGGTCAGACAAGTGAGCCCTGGGCTTCACCACAGCACACAAAGACACAGATAGTGCATTTGAGAACCTTGGGTTAGAACACTAGAAGATGGGGATATAGTTGTCTATCTTAGCATGATGGCGCTGGGCGATGCACTCAGCAATCCACACAGTGTTGTGACATTCCTGTTCCTTAAGTTTTACAAAGGCATAAAAGATAGCAAAATGGAACTGGTTCAGGTAAACCAGCCTGTTCAGTTTCACCCCATGCTCAAAGAATCAGTCCCCCAGGGTCTTATTGCTACCTACATCCTCAAAAAGCAGTTTGTATTCTGGGTAGTAACCAGTGACATTCTTGACCTGTTCACAGTCATTAGCCTGAGACAGCTGAGCCAAGCCCTCAGGGTAGAGGCCACAGTGTGGAAAGAGGTCGGGACGATCTTTCTTAAACAGCTCTGTCAAAAGAACTGATAGTGTTGATGAAGGTGGGGCAGTCTGTTTCAAATCTAAGAGACCATCTGCTCTGGTCCCATCCAATAAACTACAGAATTTGTAGAAGAACTCAAGATAGGTCTTGTAAAGCATATTTTGGATTATCTCACTGTTCAGCTCATCAAGGTCTTACTTTGAGATGTAGTCCTGGAAAAAAGCTGCCAAGGGTGTGTCGGCAAGAATGGCACTGTAGAACTCTGCAGGTGTCGGTGTGATGTTCCCAGCCTCCATCTGCTCAAAGCTGCCTAGTGGGAGGCACTTGGGCACAAGTTCAGCAATTGAACACCAGTGTGAAATTTGCCTGTGATGAGCAGAAACATGTTGTCAATAAGTAATGAAGTCCAGGACTGCTGTCCTGGCCACAGCCAAGTTGTTCTTCTGGGAGCTTTTATTTTAATGTGGACAATGGCTACTTGAAGGGATTAGTGTGCAGTCTCAAGGCTGGGGTGCTCAGCCAGGCAGATTACTTCAACCTGGTGCAGCTTGAGATGCTCAAGGACTTGAAGCTGCACCTGCAGGATACAGATTATGGCAACTTCCTGGCCGATGAAGCATCACCTCTGACAATGTCAGTCATCGATGACAAGCTCAAGGAGAAGATGGTAGTAGAGTTCTGCCACATGAGAAATTAATGCATTTTAAGTCATCTTAAAATATGAAGAGCAATATAAGACCTCTAGGACTTTTGTAGATGACCATTTGAAATTAATAGAAAGGCTTCACTTGAACATGTTATTATACTTCTCACTTTTTCTTTTTCCTGAATTCAGACCGAAAGAAATGGCAGGACTGTAGGAAAACCAAAATTCTGCACTGAAATATGACTTTTGAGAAGGACATTCATCTGGATAAAGAAAATGTGGCACATATACACAATGGAGTACTACTCAGCAGTAAAAAAAAATGACATCATGAAATTTGCAGGCAAATGGATGGAACTAGAAAATATCATCCTGAGTGAGGTAACCCAGACTCAGAAGGACAAACATAGTATGTACTCACTCATAAGTGGATACTAGATGTGAGGGAAGGGATGGCCAGACTGCAACCCACAGCTCCAGAGAGGTTAGCTAACAGGGAAAGACTCTAGGAGGAACACATGGATGACCCAGTGAAGGAGAAGTGGATGAGATCTACATGAGCAGACTGTGAGTTGGGGGTGGTGGCGGAGGGTGAGGAGTGGGGCATGAGAACATAGGGAAATGGGAGGGTCGAGCTGGAACAGGGACAGAGTGGGAGGGCAGGGAGAGAGATACCATGATAGATGAGGACATCATGGGAATAGGAAGAGGCAGGGTGCCAGAGAGGCTCTCAGGAATCCACAAGTATGACCCCATCTTGGAGTGCTGGCAGTGGTCTAGAGGGTGCCTGGACTGGTCTACTCTGGTGACCAGTCTAGTGAATACCCTAACCGTCATCACAGAGCCTTTGTGCAGTGACTGATGGAGGCAGATGCAGAGATCCAGGGCCAGGCACCAGGCTGAGCTCCAGGAATCCAATCAATGAGAGAGAGGAGGGATTCTGCAGGCAGGGGACATTGAGATTATGATGGGAAGACATGCAGTGATGACCAGCCACACTAGTGGAAGCCCAAGAACTGTAGACTAGTGGCTGTGGAGTCCCCATGGGACTGACTAGGCCCTCTGGATATGTAGGACAGTTGTTTGGCTCAAACTGTTTGGGGAGCACCCTGGCAGGGGGATCAGGATCTGTCCGTGGTACATGGGCAGGCTTTTGGGAGCCCAGTGCCTGTGGTGTGATGCCTTGGGCAGCCTTGGTGCAGTGGGGAGGGGCTTGGACCTGCCTAGGCTCAGTGTGCTGGCCTCTGCTGACTCCCCATGGGAGACCTTGATTTGGGGGATGTGGGGATGTGAGGTGGCTCGGGAGCGAGAGCCGGAGGGTGGGAGGAGGTGGGGAGGAGGAGGGATCTGTGGGTGGTATATAAAATGAGTAGAAAATTTCGTAATAAAGAAAAAGGAAAAAAAAGAAAAAAAGAAAAGGACATTCATCAATAAATCTAGAAAGCTATTTACATTTTTCTTTAATTACTCAACCTAACAAGTCTACATTTGGAACAAAGTATATCTTCTCAAGAACTCCTTACTAGCAGAGGTTTATCAGGTGGGGATGTCTGCTGGGAAACCAACTTGCTCAAGTAAAGTTTCATTTGGGCAATTCTAATTATTGCATAAATAAAAGTTCAATTCCCAGGTTGCTAATGCCTCAACTTTTCTCTCTAGATTTTAGATATTTGGTCATTTTGCAGCCTACTTCTACCAATGGGCAAAACCACCACCACCAACAACCAACCAACCAAACAAACAAACAAACAAAAACAAGGCAGGAAAGGGAAGTAGTTTTTTTTTTTATGTTAGTGACTCTGATTGGTGAATGGGGCTTCATTGTTATTTATACATTTCATGTATCTCTCAGGATTCTTAAGTATCATAAATTCACCTGATAACTGCTTTTGTAGTCACTTTATTGTACAAATGTTTGAAATAACACATTAAAAGGAAACAACATCTATGGTCAGAAGACATATAAGCTATATTAAGGACGATAAACATGGCATTATATATTTGGATGGGTTTCCTACAAACAAGACATCAGATTATGTTCTGAGAAGAAAAGCATTAGATAAAGATAAGATAATTACTTTTTGATATTAAATCTGATTAGAGAAAAAGGGGGAGGCAATTTGGCTTTTTATATATTCATAACAAAATAATGTTCAGTGTTGCACATTAGTAACATTTAATGACAATAGATTCGTTTATAATAGGTAAAAAGCACCTAGGCTGTATTAACTTGATGCCAATTAAGCAGTACCTGGAAATAACTTACTTAGTCCTATCTTAAAAGGTCTAAAATTGAGTGTGACAGCCATAAGTACTTACATTTTAGTATCTGAAAGCTTCGAAAAGATAAAACAGGACAGCAAGGACAAACTGTTCTGTTGGAAACTCCACCTTTGCCCCCTCCAAACCCTGCCCCTCAGAAAGCCTACCAAGAGGCAGCTCCTCCCCAGGGGCTGCTCAATACCTCACCTACAGGGTATTTAAGCTCTGGTTCATAGGCTTGTCATGTGATTTCTCTTCCTTCCTTCCCCTGAGATCACCTAGGAGTGCTTTGCTCAGATTAAACCGGTTTTTTTTTTTTTTAATTTGGCTACATTTGGTTTATTGCATTGGTGGAGAAACCCACTACCAGGGTCCAAAATACTTACTGCAAGTTACTTTTATTATTGAAAACACAAAATGTTTTCTCATTAAATGTTCTGAATTAGTTTTCCATTACTAGAATGAAATACTGGCCTCTAATGAAGACAGTGACCTCTATAAATACATAAGGTTTATTTAGCTCACAGTTTGGGAGGTGCAAGGGCACAATGGTTGGATTGCCTCAGTACTGAGGAAGAAGCTTATGTGTGACGTATCATGGTGGATGGCAGTGGTGGAAGCCTTTGTTGGAGTCAGCAGATTCCACCTTGATATAGGAAGCAGGGACCAGACTTGCTCCATTTATAACAGCCCTCTGCCAAGGGATTCCAAGAGAACTTACACTCTCAATTTCCTTTGTGACCTGGGCTGAAGTACACTTCTCTTCTATTTGCCTTTGTTTCCTAAAAAGAGAAGTGGGGGCTTTGAAGGTATTTGAAAGTGTGCTTTGTAAATAAATTTTTATTGGAATACATTCTTTTATTCATTTCTTATTGTTTATAACTGTGCTGTGGAACAATATTTGTACACTATAAATATATGTTGCTGTCATTGTTAATAAAATATGATTGGCCAATGGCTAGGCAGGATTGTTTGGGCAGAGAGAATCCTGGGAAGAAAGAGGGCAGATTGGAAATCACCAGACAGACAGAAAGGAAGCAGGACATGCAGGAGAGATAAAAGAGATAAAAGTCATGAGCCTCCGGGCAGCACATAGATGAACAGAAATGGGTTAATTTAAGTTGTAAGAGATAGTTAGTAATAAGCCTGAGCTATTGGCAGGTCATTTATAAGTAATAGTAAGTCTCTGAGTGGTTATTTAGGAAGTGGCTGGTGGAATAGAGTTGATTGTGGTCCCAATGAAAAACTCCGCCTACATAACTGCATTTGCACTATAAAGGCACAATCAAGTAGTTGTGGAAAAGGCCAGCTGGTCAGTAAAGCTTCAGTATTACCTGTTCCTTTCTAGGAGAAGTTTTTGAGCCCTTGACTAAGCTATTTTAGATTTCTTCCTACTGTGATACTCTACACAACTATGAAAATATTACATACTTTACAACTGCATTCTATGCATAAAATTTGTTTCTAATTTATGCAATAGCTCTCCTTTATAGACAACTTGGTTTTGTTCTTCATTTTTCAACACTACTGTATAAAAGGTATGATTTTAAAAAAATCTCTAGAGATTTTTTTCTATTACTTCTTATAGTTTTGAGATTATAATAATAAACTTAGATCATTTCCCTCTTCCCTTTTCTCTGTCCAAACTCTTTCATATTCCCCTCATCATCTTACACTGTTTTTCTTTTCTTTTCTTTCTTTTTTTTTCTGCTTGTATTGAGATAGGATCTTGCTATGTGACTCAGGCTAGCCACAAACTATTTATGCAGCCCAAACTGGCCTTGAATTTACAATCCTCCTGTCTTAACCTCCAAAGATCTGTAAATAAAGTGTGTGCTATTATACTCTGATCCTAATTGTTTCTTGAGACAGGGTCTTACTATGTAGCCAGGTTATCTTCACACTAGCTATGGTCCTCTCTCACCTTCCTGAATGCTAGGATCATAGGTACACACTGTTACAGGGATCTCACCAGAGATGACCACTCATACACAATGTCTTTATTCTAACTGGCTGGGACCACATCCAAGTGTTTGGGGACCTAGGTGTGGCCCATGAGTTTTTAAGGTCAGAGACCTCACCCAGGCACCTCACGTGGCAGCTGCAGGGGACACATTGCAGTGTAAACAGTTAAAAGCAAGCAGTTTAACAGAAGCTAAGATAAGCTGTTAGCTGGAGATTAGCTGGAGGAAGTTCTTTACAAACAGGCAGCTAAGATTAACAGATTAACTGGAGGGGTCCAGCACAAACAAGCAGTTTTAACGAAGGCTAAGATAAGTTAGCTAGAGCATCCTAGAATAGAGTTGGGTAGTTTCCATGAGATTCTCCAACAAGGAGATCAGTTAAACCTGGATAGAAACAGCCTCAGCAAGAATACAAGATAGAGGAACCTCTGCACTGTCTTGCCCCATACCACCACCACCATACCCAGTTATACGACGATTTTAAGCACTGTGAACAAACCTCATGATGTAGCATCTAGAGTATCCTATGATTAAAATAAGGAGGATAACCTATTTGGGAACTTTGATTTCTTATTTCAATGGCATGACTTTTAAAAGAAATACTAACAACATTACAGTATCAGGATCTGCACAAAACATATTTTGCGTCATGGGCTATCACCAGTAAGCCATCATATGCACTAGTAGTAATCTCTTCATTCTCCACAACACACTCTAACCCAATCCTCCGCCAGAGGTAAGCATTAAGCTATCTTCCAATTCCATAGATCTGTATATTTTAGAATTTTAGAAGAATACAGGATGTGGGTTTTTGTGGCTGGCTTTTCCTTCCTTCTTTCTCACCTCCCTTTCTTCTTCCAGTCCCAGCACTCCAGCAGAAGTACATGATGGGTTGTGACTGAAGGTGTTTTGAGCAGCTGTGGGCAGGGGATAAGGAAGTTTCTCCATTCCAAGAAGATGGGAATAGTCATGTTGACAAACGATAGAGTGAGCAGAAGGTTAGCCAGACCCAAATCCAAATGGAAAGACACTACTCAGATGAAAAGTCATGGGAGCACCACACAGGCCTGCTGAATGGCCAGGAGCCATACAACTACCTGGGGTATGTCCCCTTCACAGTCTTTATGAACTATACAAATGAGTCTGTATGAGTCAATTACAAATGATATAAAAACTTGTATATACATTAGAAAAGATCACAGAATTGACATCTATGTACCACAAGTTGCTAGACCAAAGTATTAAGGGACAAAATTACATATTCCTCCTTTTTTCAAAACAATTGACACCTTTAAAACACATGTATGCTGCTTTCCATTAGCAAAACCCATAAAGAAACCAGAGCTCAAGCTTCCCTCAACCTGAGACCTTGAGCCACAAGTGGCCCTGCCAGATGACAGTGGCCGTGGTTGCAGCTTGGCACAGCTGGAGAACAGACGGCTGAAACACACAAAAAAAGGGAAAATGTCTTTGATTTAAACTGTGGCATTAAATAAAAGAATCAAAAAGGATGGAAATATGCAGCTCTGCCAGCCAGGCTGGGCAAAGTAGGGACACAGGTAACCTTGGAAGCTGACTCCAAGATTGATGGGAACCGGACCTGTTAGAAAGCTGCATTTCAATGGTGCTTAGTTTCTTTGATTTAGCGTGTTTACAAGGTTAATCAGTGATGTGTTGTGTAGTTGTGATCCATTCTTTTTCTATTATCAAATAATTATATGTAGGGTTGTAACATAACTGCATTTATTTTTTTTGAGATTGTTTAACAAAGCAATTGCACTTCTCTGTTCCCACCAGCAGTGTATAAAGGTTCCAATTTGCCCACATTCTTGCCAATATTCTCATTAGCTGCTTTTTGATTACAGCCATCCTAGTGAGCATGAAGTGGCAACTCACTATTGTTTTAATTTGCATTTCCATAATAGTTAATAATGCTGAACATCTTTTCATATGCTTATTGGCTATTTACATATCTTCTTTGGAAATTTTCTATTCAGTTCTTCCTCCTATTTTTATTGGGTGAAATCCTGGTTTGCTTTCTATTGCTATGATAAACACCATTACCACTTCCACTTCCATAACACAGTCCATCACAGGAGGAACTCAAGGCAGAAACCTGGGTAACAAAGTTGGCTGGGCCCTCCTACATCAATCATTAATCAAGAAAAAGCCCTCTAGACTTGCCTCCAGGGAATCTGATGCAAACATATTCTCAATTGAGGTTCCTCTCCCCAAGTAACTCTTTCTTATGTCAAATTGACAAAAACTAATCAGGACATGTAGCTTTTTAGAGTTATAATGTTCTTTTATACATCATTTATATATTGCAATATATATATATATATATATATATATATATATATATATATATATATATATATATGAGTGTAGTCTGAAGTTTTCCTGTGTCCTGCCTGGTCCTGCAGCTGCTCAGACCCAAATAAACAAACAGATGCTTATATTAATTATGAACTGTATGGTCATGGCCTATGGCTCAAGCTTCTTGCTAGCTAGCTCATAACTAAACTTAGCACATTTCTATTAATCTATATGTCACCACATGTTCCGTGGCTTTACCTGTGTGCCATTACATGCTGCTCCTGGACAGCGGGATGGTATCTCTTCTCTCTCTGCCTTCCTTCTTCCTGTCTCTCTCTTAGATTTCTTGCCTGGCTATATCCTGACTCACTGTAGGCCAGAACTTCTTTATTAACCAATCATAGCAACATAAATTCACAGCATACAGAAAGACATCACACAGCATATGAGTTACCATTTTTTTCCCATTTCTAGGGGTGTCTTTTTCCATTCTTAATAGTATCATTTAAAGCACAGAAGTTAATTTGTGGGGCTAGGGAGACAACTCCGTCAGTAAGGTACTTACTTTGTAAGCATGATGACCTGAATTCAACCCTCAGAAGCCATGTTTTTAAAAAGCCACAGTTGGTGGTACCCTCTTGCAATCCCAAGCCTTGGAGGTGGAGACACAAATGTTCATAGGGTTCACTGGCCAGTCAGACTAACCTACTTAATAAGTCCCAGGCCATCAAGGTACCTTGCTCCAAACTAAAAAGGTGGATGCCATCTTAGGAACAACACTTGACATTATCTTTTGGCTACCACATGTACCTGTACACACATGTGCACTCTCCTACACAAACACACACATGGACTACATTCATGAATACACAAAATTAATTTTGGTCATCAATTTTTCTTTTGGGTAAATTTTACTGTTGGCGTCCCATCCACAAAACCATTGCTTAACCCAAGGTCAGGAATATCTACTCACATTTTCTTCTAAGAGTTTGTGGTTTGGGCCTTTACATTTTAGTTTCTGATCTATCTTGATGATGAAATTTCATACACTATGTTGACTCTACCCTCATTCTTTTGCATGTAGATAAGCAGTGTCTTGGCACTCTTTGTTGAAGAGTACATTATTTTCCTCATTGAATGATTGTGACAATTTTGTCAAAAATCAATTTACAATTAATGTGAGCGTTTATTTTTGGACTCCACATTTTATTACAGTAATTTCTATATTTCTAGCTGTACATCAATGCCATATTTTGGGAGTAAGTTTTGCAACTGGGAAGTGAGCATCCTCCAGCCTTGTTTTCATTCTCTAAATGCTGTAACTATAATGTTCAGGAAAATATTTAATAGAAATGGTTAAGTAGAAATAAACACTCCTGTCTCACTCCCAACTTAGGAGCTCAGAATTTAGCTTTTCACCATAAAGTAAGATGGAGTGCTAGAAATGGCTCAGTAGGTAAAGGTGCTTGTCATTCAAGCCTGGTAATCTGAGTTCAATCCCTAGAATTTATGTAAATATGGAAGGTGAGAACTGACTACACAAAGTTGTTCTCTGCTCTCTTTACGCATTCCTCTGCCCTTGTCATAGACACAAACTCAAAACTAATAAATAAATAAAACTCTAGGGGCTAGAGAGATGGCTTGCCAGTTAAAAGCACTTGCTGCTCTTTCAGAAGTCATTTTCCAGCACTCACATCAGGTGGCTCACAACCACTTGCCACTCTAGCTCTAGGGAATCCAAAACCCACACATGTGGCATATACATACTCATAAGTAATAAAAAAATAAATCTTAAAACGTTTTTATGCATGTTTTTATGATCCTTATCAGTTTAAGAAAAATTTCTTCTATGCCTAGTATACTAAGCATTGTTTTCATGAAAGGGTGTTATATTTATTAAATACTTTTTCTGAATTCACTGAAGTGACCATATAAATTTGGTCATTTATTCTATTAACATCGTTTGTTACACATGATTTTTAGATACTAGATTACTTTGCAGATCTGAAATAAACACCACTAGGCATGTTGTGCAATCTTTTTGAAATGTTATAGAACTCAGCTTTGGTTTGAATTTGAAATGTTCCCCAAAGGCTCACTTTAAATTCTTGTTATCTAGCTGCTGGCGCTATTTGAGGAGACTGTGGAACCTTTAGGAAGTGGGGACTAGCTGGAAAATAGGTCACTAGGAGCCAGCCTTGGAATGTTATAGCCTGGTCACTGTTCCAGACCTGGAGTTCTGTTCTGCTATGATGTGAGCAGTCACATACTCCTGCTGGCACAATGGACTGAAACCAACTGCAACTGTGAGCAAAAATTAACTTTTCAGCTCGTTTCTGTAATTTATTTTACTCACAACAATGCAAAAGTAATACTGGCTAATTTGATAGTATTTTTTTCATAAATTTCTTCACTTAATGTTAGAGACACTATTCTGTGTGTGTTCTTTGGTTGTGTATCAGAATAACAGAATGAATTGTGAAGAGTTCCCTTTTTTGTATTTTTGAGCAAGTTTTAAAAGTATTGGTATTAGTTAATGCTTCTTTAAACACTTGGTGGAACTCAGTGGTGAAGCTGCCTCAGCCTTGTTTTTCTTAATGGGTAGTTTCCATTACTCAATCTCCATTTGTTATAGATCTATTCATATTGGATATTTCTTCTTGCATCAGTATCTTCTGATTTCTTCCCATCATTTCTTCCCATCATTCCTGACGGTGTCAACAAGTTTCATTCTTTGCCATTCATTTAAATTCCACACATGAGAACATGCAATATTTTTTATTTGTCTCCGATTCATTTAAGCATCCTGTTGTTCTGCAAGTTCACTCATGTTAGAGTAAATGGCAGAACCTAAATATACATCATGAAGTTTAGAAAAACTCATGGTTTTGTTAAGTGGGTTTCTGGTCTGTTTCATTAACTTCTGCTCGAATATTTGTTAATTCTTTTGTGATTGCTCATTTTGTAATATACAGTTTCTTTTTTTCTTTCTTTTCTTTTTTCTTTTTTCTTTTTTTTTTGGTTTTTCAAGACAGGGTTTCTCTGTGTAGCTTTGCGCCTTTCCTGGATCTCACTCTGTAGACCAGGCTGGCCTTGAACTCACAGAGATCCGCCTGCCTCTGCCTCCTGAGTGCTGAGATTAAAGGCGTGCGCCACCACCGCCTGGCAATATACAGTTTCTTAAGATGCAAGTTTATTCATTCCAATTTTAAAAAATAGAGACATTCAAAATTATGAACTCTTCTGAACTAAGAACTCTTGCTATATTTGATCATTTTTATTACTCTTGGAGTATTTTCTAAAGTCTCTCCTTTTTTGCCATTTCTTCTTTGGCCTATAAAATACATTGTTTAATTTCAGTATATTTCAGAAATCTCCAAGTTTCTCTGTAATGCTGATTTCTAATTTCATTCTTATTGTGGTCACAGAACATTCTTTGTATGTTTTCATTTATTTTCAATTTACTGAGGTTTATTTTATGCCTTACCACATGCCCTATGCAGAAGAATGTTCCATGTGCATGAGATGATGGAATCTATTGGCTTGGGGTAGAGTGTTCAGTTAGTTGATACAGTGTTCAGATTATGAAATCACTACTTCTGGTTATTGTTGTAAAATATACTGCCTGATATTAGGATAGCCACTCTGACTTTTATGGTTGGTATTTACATGGAACACTTTCCTATTCTTTTACCTTTAACACATTTAGGTAGCATCTCTTAAAGATGACATACAGTTGGACCTTGATATTTCAAACTAATTGGCAATATCTACCTTTTGATTTGATTGTTGACTTAATAGTTACTGATATTGTGGAGTAAACATTTGAACTTTTATTTTTATTTTTCTATATGCTTTCTTCTTTTAAAAAAAATCCTTTTATAGAATTCTCTACTATTCCATAGACAGTATAATATAGTATTTTATCCCTTTAATGGTGTTTTAAATACGTGCTTATAGTTACTTTCTTAGTTTTATTCTCGGACTTCTAATATACACTATAACTTAAGAGAATACACTTCATAATTACACTAAGTATTCTGAATGAAATAAAACACATGCCTATATCGCTCCTTTACACACTCCCATTTTTATATTATTGTTAAACATTCACATTGGTAGTCAAAAATCAATACAATATAATCAGTACTTTTTTTAAAAAAAAAAGCCACAAGGTATAGATGGGCTTGTGATATTAACTTGCTATATAAGATTTATGGCTCTCTCCACTTGTTCCTATAGATCTGAGATACCCTTCATAGCCCTTTACTCTAAGACAGCTTTATTTTCACTCCAACCAAAGAATGATATAGATTGTTTTATATAGTTGCTTTATAAGTCAAGGAAAAAAAGAAAGAAGAAACAATATTGTCTTCTTTAAGAACCCTACTAGATTGCCTTTACTGGTGCTGTTTTTCTCCTGTGGATTTAAATTACTCCCTGGGCTGCTCATTTTGGACCTAAAAATGTTCATTTGTATTTCTTGCAGGTCTATTAACAATATATTTTAATGCAAGGTGTCTGGGCTGATTTCATCTTCATTTTCAAATGAGTTTTGGGTAAAATTACAAGTAATAGTTTGTCTTTTTATTCTTTGACAATTCCATGCATGTATTCAATGCATTTACTTCATCCAATCCCCAGCAGACCCCTCTAACTAACATGTTCCCCCTCCCCACTTCAGGCCTTTTTTCTTTATAAACCACCAAGTCCAATTAACACTTCCCATATACACGTGGATATAGGCCATTCACAGAAGCATGGACAACCTACCAGTAGCCTCACTCCCTAAGAAAACTTACTCTTCCTTCTCCAGCAGCCATTGTTAATAGCTCACTGATTAGGGAGGGCCTCAGGATCCCCTCCTGCATCCACATGGGAATTTGGACTGGCTTGATCTCATGAAGGTAACCAGTTTCTATGAGTTTATGAGAGCAATGGCCATGTCATTTCTAGAAGAGCATTGCACAGCACTCCTCACCTCCCAGCTCACATTCTTTCCAAGCCCATTTCCATAATGTTCTCTGAGCCTTGCGTGCGTGTGTGTGTGTGTGTGTGTGTGTGTGTGTGTGTGTGTGTGTGTGTGTGTGTAGGGGTGGTGGAGTTTTTTTTAGATGTCCCATTTAAAGATGAGCACTCAGTCACTTATTCTCAGCATTAGGACTAGTTATGAGTCTTCTTATCAACCACCGACCACTGTAAAAAGAAGCTTCTCTGGCCAAGGATGAGAACACCATAAATATCTAGAAGGCAGTTTGACAGAATATCCACTTAGCAAAACAATAATAGTAAGCTCCCCCTAGGGCCTATGACCTCAACTAGCTATGGGCTTTTGTACAAATCTACAGTATCTGGTATGAACTCCTTCTTGGGGAATGAGCCTTAAATCTAATTATAAGGTAGTTGTTTACCTCCATAGAAGTCATGTCTCTACTGCACCAGTGGACACATCTGGCTAGAATATTCTTGACTGAGACTTTTTCCCCCAGCAACTTGAATGTCAATACTCCGTCTTCTGGACTTCCTGGGCCTGGTCAAATTTTACTTGTCATAAATTTGGGATGTCTTTGTATGTGATGACTACTGTTCACTCGTGGTCCTGTGGCAGCACTTACTTACTATTATGTCCTTCCTGCTTGGGTCACATTCTCTTGTTGGCTTTTGTGTCTTACAACACTCTTCTTGTACACTGGGTATTTTAGACTGACACCTATGGCAATTATAGAAACTAACTTTCTCCTTGAGGATTTGTAGTTTCCCCAATGTATGTGCTCAATCTTTCCAACCCCTAAACTGACTGCTCCCAGGAAGGCTCTTTCCCTCTTTCATTTCTGTTCAACTTTCTGGCTGCTCTTCTGTTTTGCTTCTGCCAGCTCCTCTTAACTGCCAGCAGTTCTCAACTTGTGGCTCACAACCCCTTTGGGGGTCAAACAGTCCGTTCACAGGGGTTGCATATCCTGTATATCAGATATTTACCATACAACTCCTAACAGTGGCAAAATTTCAGTCATGAAGTAGCAATGAAAATAATTTTGTGGTTGGGGGAGGGGGTCACCATAACAGGAGAAACTGTATTAAAGGGTTGCAGCATTAGGAAGGTCCTGTCCTAAGTGAACTTCTCCAAGACCTCTACTGCTTTTGATAATGCCTTTACTAAAGGAGTTCTCCATCTTTCAAATAAAGTCAGTTCCCACAGGTAGCCATGGAGTTCTTTGCCCTAATCACATTCCCTTGACCAGAAATTGTGCAATACTCAACTGCACTGGAGCAAGGCCAATATTGAGTGAAATTTCTACCCCATGAGTAAGTTGGAGAAGAAAACAATTAGCACCTCATTGTTCTTACATATGGAAAAGAGCTTCTACTCAACCATGGTTTAAATGTATACCCCAAACTTTCCTGTATTGAAAAAGGTTCATGATAATGGTAATGGTGGCGGTATTTGGGAGGTAAAATGAGATCATGATGGTGGGGTGTCCATGATGGCACCACTGACTTTGTAAGAGACATGAGTTAGCATGCTTCCTCCGTTTCCCCCTATGGAACCTTCTACCATGCTATGACACAGCAAAAGGGCACTCATCAATGCCAATCAGATGTTGGCACCATATGATTAGCACCACAGCCAAGTAAAATTCAAATCTTTATAGCTTACTTGCTCACATTTGCTACAGCAGCAGAAAATGGGTTACAGCACACATGGGGGGGGGCAGGCTGTAGATACAAACTGCTGGCAGCTCTCAATGACAGTAAAACTGCAGCCTCAAGTTGGGAACTGGGGATGAGGAAGTCCCATGTACCCCCATTACATGTCTTTACCACACCTGCTCAGAGCAGAATGCCCAGGGTAGAGCTTCCAGCACAGAGCATATGGAACATAGCATTTCTTAAAGGCCACAGTCTCTTGCTGTTCTTAAGATCAGACTGTCTTAAATGTTTCTCCATTTCCTATAAGCCCCTAGGACATTTTCAGAAGCTTTCAATAGACTATTTTTTCTTTTAAGTAACTTTAAAAAAGATTTATTTGTATTTTTAAATTATGTGCATGCATGTGTGTCTGTGTGGGTATGTATACATGACTATAAATGCCTTCAGAGGACAGAAGAGGGTGTTGGATTTCTGTAACTGGAGTTAACTGATGTAGGTGCTGGGAATTGAACTTGGGTTCTCTGTAAGAATAGGTATGTGTTCCTAACCACTGAGCAATCTCTCCAGCCCTTAGAACAACTTTAAAAGAAGCAGTTAAATTGTTACTTTGTTGGGGAATGGGCCTGTAGAGGTTCTTAATTCTCCATTCTCAATTATGACCCTTCAATTTATTTTCAAATGTCATTTCTGAGTGGAAATGTGGTATAATACAAGAGCTGACTATAAGGAACTGGGGTTTTCATCCCCGCTTAGCCTCTAGTGGAGTGGTTTCTCTTGAAGTTCAGCTTCCTCATTTATAGAATGAGAAAAAATGTATTAAATGACCTTTAAACCCCTTCCAACTTTAAAACCCTATGGGTTTATGAACTAGAAACAGAAAAACACCAGTGAACATTTTACTGTAGCTATATGAGAACATGAAATATGGAAACAATCTGTATTTTTCCAAAAAGTTCCAATCTGTTTTTAATTAGAACACACATTTCATTTCCAATTCTACCTAGCTAATCAAAATGCAGGCAAGACATTTCTCCACCCCAAGGTTTCCCTCCTAATCATTACAATTGAGAAACTGGGGACAAGTAAGAAACTAGGGACTTCTCACTGGTTGACTATCAAAAATATGACAGCTTAATGTTAAATAAAACCACTATAATTTGCCACCATTTTACCTACATTATGAACTCTGCAAACATTTACTTTCCTACTGAAAAAAATTCCAAGTTTTTACCTGCTGTCTAAAGCTGCAAGGCCATATTCCCACAGTGCTTAGTAATTACCTGTATTTATTCCAAGTGTATAACGGACAAAATGTCAGTTTCCCTGAGCATTGCAGAAAAGTTATTTCCATTAGACACTCATTTCTAGGCATAAAGACAGCATGTTTATTCAGTAATGATTATCTGCACAGGTTGTTATAAACATGAGAATTGCGGTAAGATAAATCCTTGGCTGAGATGTTTTGTCTTAATCAGCTTTATCCAGAATGTCTCACTCAATGTTGTGATTTACCATACAGTTTACATTCCAAATCAATACACTCAGAGAAGGGAAAAGAAGGAATTTTTCTATAATTAAAAACAAACTGTAATTACAAACATATTTAAACACTCTTAACTGCTAATTCACAACAGAATATCCTGTAATCAAGTTACAAGATGAGGGAATTAGGAATATATATGGAAAAGATTGCTACTTGGTGATATATTCAGTAAGAAGGAAGGATAGAAACAAGATGGTAATATGGAAAAAATGATCTAGAAACAAAGAATCTTATAACTTTTAAATACCTGGCCTTTAGAGCAAAACAAGTTTTTAAAAAAGCCACCCTCATAAACTGAGATCTGTCAACAGAAGGGCAAGTCAGAGTATTCATCCTAAGGTATAGAAAAGATGCAAGTCCCTGCAGAGGTATGCATGAGACTGTTCATGTGCAGATGTGAAGGTCTGTCTCTTTGATTATCACAAGTGACCCTGACTTGACTGTTAAAAATTTCCAAATGAGCCCATCTACACAACACCTTAACATAACAGTTCTATGTTAAGAACGATCAGTAAGGCATCAGGCCCAGTTTTTATGATCCCAAACTACCTTGGCTTTAAGTTAATTTTTGTAAACTGGGATTTCCTTAGGAAGCAAATAAATTTCTTAATCCTTAAAATAAAGAGATGTAAGAAATGAACCCCATTATCATGCTCTATTTTCAGAGCTCAAATTTTAAAACTATAGTTTATTCCTCCCAATACATTAAAAACATTGCTGCAACACTGATCTTTTAAAATTTATACACATTATCCTTTTGCGTAATTATGTAATATTGTGATGTAAAATTAGTGCATTATAATTAAATGCCCTTTTCTTGGCATTTCCCATGACTGAATCATTCCAGAGGGCTTCTCTTTCGTCTTCATCTATTATTTCCCTCTATAGAACCACCTAAAGATGACATAGTCTTAAAAAAGGTGTCTTTAGGACTTTGTTATTGCCTCGACACTAATTGTCACTTTCAGATAATTTAAGTTTTGTTAACTGAAAGATAGGTTAATGACTACTATTGCCTAGTGACCACCTGCAATCATATGAAAAACAAAGAGTTTCAAAATCTTCGTGGGACTATTATCCCTACCCTGAAAATATTCTTACTGTGTTCCCTATATCACAGAATCCCTTCCTTGGAACACTGTTATGTACACTTCAAGAAGAACTCTTAATAATGATTATTACACTCTGCTTGTCTGTGTAACTGAGCTTCACCAATTCCATCAGCATTGCTGCAAATGTAAGAAGTAATAGCGATGTAAAATTTTGATTTAACTTTAATCACAGCTGCAGTAATGTAACTGATTTATTCAAAGGATGTGCTGCTTCTCCCCTGAGAATAGCACTGATACTTACATATTGAGAGCAAGAAATACCAACAAAACAAAAACCTAGTTTTTAGTACATGACACACTGCAGTGTTACCTCCAATTTAAAAAGCAAGATTCTGCAAAAATTACTTTGGTACCAAATATTACCTGAAATATTGGCCTCAGATTAGCACACTATTATATAAACAGAAGATATTTATTCACCAATACCAATAAAACACATAAAAAATTAATGTCTCCTACACTAAATTATCATTTAAAACACATTAAAAACCATAATATAACAAGCAGTTTAGGACTTTTCCTGAGAAATAAAGCCACATTACATATGATTATGTGGCCATTCATGAGATACACACGTGTTTCAAAATGAAAGGGTATTATCGAACAAATTAAATTCATATTGAAACAAGAGAAGAACTTTTGTTTTCTTTTTCAGTTTTAAGAGAAATGGTCTCACCCAAACTAGCCTCAAATTCCTAGGCTCAACTTCCTGGTGCTGGGACTCCAGGTGCATATTACTATGCCTACCTTAAGAGAACATCTTTTTAAGTGAATGTGTATCTTCATTTTAATAATTATTTCTTACAGGTAAAACGTTTTTCTATTTTTTCTAAGTAAAACTTTACTATATCACTTAGTTTCTTTTTTACATTACACTTAACAGAACTCATTAAATTATGAATAAGTAAGAAAAGCCTTACAATAAACATAGCAATTTTGAAGTGTCAATATAGATTAAGAGATCTGGTCATCTAAAGAGTATACCTACATATAGAATCCTTTCCTATTTACCAAATGTTTTTAATAATTTTAAGTGGACACTGATTTATATACATGTATTAGCATATACACAACATAGACATCTGTGGATGTACAACATCCTGTTTACTTTTTTCTTTGTATCACTTCAGATAGGAAAAGCAGTGCATTTAAGACAGAAATAGGAAAGACCACTAACTATTAACTCCCTAAGCTTCGGGGATCATTCCCAGTATGATAACTCTCAAATGACATCTGGGTTTCTGAGACTTTAAAGAAAATTAAGAAATGTTGGTCCAATCACTAGAGAAGAGTCGCAGTGATGATTAACAATAATATTCTATACACCAATGAGTTTTCCACCCAAAAGGACATAATTAAAACTCTTCTAGGTGTCCAAAAGTAAAATGCCCAAAGTATAAATACAGTTCCTTTTGGTAAGCTCCAACTTTAAATGTGTTTGCAAACTAATTTTCAGATTGACAAGGAACTATAATTGGAGGAAGGAAAGAGGAGAAAAAACTACTCTTCTCTTTTCCTGTTTTAATTTTAAGAGAGAAAAAACCACTCTCCCTATAACCTGTCAGCATAAAGGATGTTTTAAAAACTACATAAATTCAGACCACTCTACTTCATCTGGTTATCTATAACAAATGGATATCAGACTTCAAAAACAGTTATAGGGTAAAATCAAATGGTAACAAAAATTATACACTGAGCACAACTGGGGCAGGAACAAGAAAATAATTCAGGGATAATTATAGATGTCACATTCAAAAGATGGTGAAAGACATAAAATCAAACCCTCCTTTAAACATATCTTATTTAATAGGATTAAAGGAATGGGAATGTATGATTTACACTTTTATGAACTAGTTTTGCTTCAGTGCAAACAGGACAACAAACAGAGAAACAAGAAAATGTCTTTTGTGCCTTAGCAGGAACAATTGCCACAGCCTTTCACACTGTTAACGATCTCCTCTTGGAGCTTCTTCCTTTCTTCTTCTTTGGAGAGGCCTTCTTTCTTCGCACCCCATCCGAGGTGATCACTGTTCTGCACACGGCTGCTCTGTGTGTGCCACATCTCCGAATAGATACTGCCCGAGTTAGCAAGCAGACCATAGTGGGTACCACGTTCCGCTACCTTCCCCTAAAAAGTAAACACAATGTACATGTGGAGCAAGGTCAGTTAACCAGCATAATACCTAAAACTAACCAGTAATTTATAAGGAAAGATTTTGAAGGACCTGTATTCATTAAAACACCTCTTCTAATTCCTCATCCATAGCCCCAGTGGGAAAAAGTGAGGTACGAATGCTTCTCCACTGCTGAACTACCCGGACTCAGTAAACAAAAGCTATGAGATTCCCAGTACCACAAACACCATTTTAGATAAAGAGAAATAAAGCTTTACTGTTTTACTTTTCATTCTGAAAGGCATAAAGGGAAGATTAAAATTCTAAAAAGGTGATATTTTCTGTAATCACCAAATGTTCAAATCAAAAGCATTGTTATTTATACAGGGATTTAAAGGATTTAAAAACAATATTGTTAAATCCATGTGAATTTTGAAATAAAATTTCATGAAATAAAGACTTCATGAAAATGAAGTTTACTTCTTCCAGTAGCTCTTTTTGTTAACAATACCTACTAAACACAGCATTCATTGATTTGGTATTTATTCCAAACTCTGATCCAGAATTAATTTGTATCTTGATGGTTACTGCTAAACAAGATGGGACACAGTAAGAATTCGTCACTTTCACGGGCATTCCTATTGACAGGATTTTCCAAATATACTCTTTCTGTAATATTAGTGAAGCTTGTCTGTGCCAATGCCCAAGTACTGGGTTTGTACACATATATGGCTATATACATATACGGTTATATTGCTTCTTGATTTATTGATTTCTGGCATTAGTTATCAACTCATTTCCTCTGGTGCATTCTTCACTCTTCTAACAACACCTCTTGTATCACTCTGTTATGACTATGCAAGTATTTTGTGTTGTTTACTTTATGCCTACGTATTTCCCGTTGAATCAGACACTGGGATTTTATATATCTTTTCTTATGGTTTTTTTCTTCCTAGACTTGGTAACTGCCTCATTTGCTTTCCTTACTTGCTTTGTCTCACTTTATACTTATTCTCTCTCATATATTATATGTATGCAATAAGGGTATTTTACCTGTACACAAAAATCATACTATTTTTGTCAAAAAAATCTGAGAATGAGCTGTACATACTGATTATATTATACTTCTAAATATTTCATTAATATATATCTTTTAAAAATAAATTAAGCAATGACATGATACTCTTATCTAACATATGCTTCATTTTCAACCTTCAGCAATTATTACAATAATGTCCTTTATTTTTTTCCATCTAGGATCTGAAGAAAACTAACATACTGAATTTAAATAGTTTTACTTTTTAAAGGATAGGTTATTGAGTACAACACAAAGGAGCTGTGGTCTGAGCACTAACAAGAATACTGCTTGCATCTACACACTGAATTTCTAGCAGCGTCCTACTCTCTCTCTTTGTGGCACTGACATTTCTCAAATGTCCAGATCTAAATGGTTTATAGTTTGTTTTTTTTTTAATAAAGACTGCCCTTCAGTTTGGATTTATCTATTTGTTCCTGATTATTAGGTTATGTGGGGCCAGAGATGGCTCAGCTGTTAAGAGTCCTTCCTCAGGACACATGGATCGCCCAGTGAAGGAGAAATAGATGAGATCTACATGAGCAAACTGGGGGTGATGAGGGTAATGGAGGGCAAGGGATGGGGGATGAGAACATAGGGGAACGGGAGGTTCAAGCTGGAACAGGGACAGAGTGGGAGAGCAAGGAAGGAGATACCATGATAAATGAAACATCATGGGAATAGGGAGAAACAGAGTGCTAGAGAAGTTCGCAGGAATCCACAAGGATGACCCCACCATACACTACTGGCAATAGTCTAGAGGGTGCCTGAACTGGCCTATTCTGGTGATCAGATAGATGGCTGAATACCCTAACTGTCATCATAGAGCCCTCATCCAGTGACTGATGGAAACAGATGCAGAGATCCACCGCCAGGTACCAGGCAGAGCTCCAGGAGTCCAGTTGATGAGAGGAGGGATTCTATGAACAAGGGACAAGGAGACCATGATGGGAAAAAAAGAGATGATTGGCCAAATTAGTGAAAACGCATTAACTGTGGACCAATAGCTGAGGAGCCCCCATGGTACTGGACTAGGTAGGCCCTCTGGATAGGTGAGGCAGTTGTTTAACTTGAACTGTTTAGGGGGCCCCCAGGCAATTGAATGGGGGGGGGAGGGACCATCCCTAGTGCCTATGCTGAGACACTTTGCACAGCATTGGTACAGGAGGAGGGGCTTGGACCTGCCTCAACTGAATGTACCAGGCTCTGCTGACTCTCCATGGGAGACCTTGCCTTGGAGGAGGTGGGAATGGGGGGTGGATTGGGGAGGAAGGCTGGGGGGTGTGAGGAGGGAGGACAGGGGGATCTGTGGTTGACATGTAAAATGAATAGAAAATCTCTTAATAATAGTAATAATAATGATGATGATGATGATGAAAAAAGAAAGATAATATCATCTACTCTCTTCCAAATATAGTTTAGGCCACATCTGCTACAAGAGAGCTTGAAATATTATCATAGAAATGTTTGGATAATTAGCAATTAATTTCCATTGACTAATATACAATAAAAACAGAGCTGCATATGCATGAAGCAAAAAAAAAAAAAGTCCTTCCTCATCTTTCAGAGGACCTGAGCTGGGTTCCCAGTACCCACCTTGGGCAGCTCATAATGGTCTGTAACTTCTGCTTCAGGAATTCAAGACCTTCTTCTCTTCTCTTCTGGCACTAAACTCACATGCACAATCTCCTATCCTACAGACCCACACATACACACATCATTAAAAGTAAAAATAAAATTTTAAAAGGGCAATAGGTCTTCAATGCATCATCACATGAGGAGGTAAGGAAGCTAGTTTGTTCCATTACTGAAATGAAATTTGATCTTGTGGTTGTGGGTATCTACAAAGTTTCTCTATTTAACCATCAAGTTTCATCCTTGTAATTAAGAAGTAATCTATGGGTTTTGCTTTTGAACTGACTGAATAATCGATTCCTCGATAGTTTTATCAGCCAGTGGTGACTGTTTTCTAAAACAATCATTACAATGGCGGTTGCAAAATCTGATTTTCTAAATATAGCACTCCTTCCACAGCTGGCTGGTGGTCTTCTTACAGAAGGGCTTTTCTTTTCCTCTTGGCACTTCTTGTTTTAAAGTATTATCATGGATGCAGAAATTAGTTTTTTATTCAGTATGTTACAACTCATTAGTGCCATTATTCATTTTACTGCTCTAATTATCCCACATTTGGCCAGTGGGAGGGCATTCAAAGTGGTTCCTGTGTCCTTGTGACACGTGTTCATTAGTTTCCCTGCCCCAGATCAGCTTTTATCGAAGAAGGGTTGGTTCCTTTTAGTAAGAAATAGTAATTTAGTATCCCAAATCTGTGTGCTGGGAATGCTCATTACTTTTAGACTTTCATTGCTCCCAGGCTTTTTCAGTAGACAGAATTAGAATACTTTTCGTATAAGGAATTTATATGGATAATTCTGTTAAAGCATAATCTTGTGAGAGTCTTCCACTCCTCTGATGATTTTTTACTTGCAACTTTCTTCTCCCAAATAAGGTCTCTGTTCAAGGAGCAGTGTATTTACTCAGTATATACTGCTCAGTCTTACATACAGAATAATTTCAAAATGGGTACTTCTATAAAATTACCAACTCTTTCCTTTGGACTATTTATCCTTATAATACAGTTGTATATTATATAATACACGGGGAAGTAGTTAAGTAGGTAGATTAGAACTATATCCTGGTTATATGATATAATATATAATATATTTATATTAAATATAAATATAATAAATTTATATTTAATATCCTAGTTAGTTGTTTTTTTTTTTTTTGTCAACTTGACACAAACTTGGCACACATGGGAAGAAGGAACCTCAATTGAATGAATGCTCCCATAAGATTGACTTTGTAGGCAGGTCTGAAGGGCATTTATTTGATTGATTAATGTGGAAGACCCCAGTACACTGTGGTGGTGCCATCACTGGGCAGATAATTCTCAGGTGTATAAGAAATAAGGCTGAGCAAGCCAAGGGGAGTAAGCCAGTAAGCAGCATTCCTCTATGGCCTCTGCCTCAGCTCCTGCCTTAGCTTCTCTCAATGACAGATTGTAACTTGTAAGCCAAGTAGATCCTTCCCTCCCCCAAGCTGGTTTTGGTCAGTGTTTTATCATAGCAACAGAGAAGAAAATCAGGGCATTTAATAAGAGTATATAATTGGAGTATTGCGTTAAAAATTACATGGATTGGTTCTATTCTTTTTTGTGTAGTTATCAATGTGACAGTTTTGCTTCCTGTTAAGTGTTCAATTTTTAAGTTTTTGTATCCTTGATTTTTGTGTTTTTAGTTAGTACACAAAATAATGAGCAAAATAATGTGACATGTTAATACATATATCTTACTCTCTTCCACATTCTTTCTCTCCAACTAGTCCTTTTCAGCCCATCAAATGGTAATGTTCCTTTAGCTTTCACACCATGTCAATATGTTCGGGACTGTGCATACATACATATATATGGGTGTATAAAATTTAAATATGTAAAATAGATCAAAAGCAAAATAAACATAAACATATATTCAGGAAATCTTATTTGCTCATGTCTTGCAAAACTTTTTCATCTCCATTCTGTAGATAGTCAACTGTTTTAGTTTCTATTTTATCCTTCTTGAGTTTCTCTTGGGAAGAATAAGCACATATACATACATTCTTTCCCTCATCCTTCTTGCAAAAGATGGCATACATGTCATTTGTACTCCACTTTTTTCACTCAATCATATATTGAAATCATACCATATGCTTCCTTTCCTTTTCTGAATAGCACCTGTCATTATTTTAGAAATGTTTTGTTTTTCATGACTTCTAGGGATATTATATTTGAAAATATTTCTTACAGCTCTTTGCATTGTTCATATATTTTATTGAACCCCTTCCATTCTGTTTGCTTTCAACATCTTCATTTATTCTCTTTTAACACTTTATTCTCTTCTAACACCAAAGAATGGAACATTAAAGGCTATCTGCAGATTGTGTGCATAGGAATGGCCTTCTCAATTTGCATGCTTTGTGGTTGGGTGATCATTTGGATACCTGGCCATCTTATTGCAGCCTCAAACATTAATTGTTGTGGAATATTATTTTAAGATGTGTTACAAATGTTCCACAGCATAAACAAATGTTTTAATGATACAGTGATGTATTGCATTCTTTTATATTGCATTTGTTTAACTCTGTGAAGCTGTGTTACTGTGCCTGTCTAAAACACCTGATTGGTCTAATAAAGAACTGAATGGCCAATAACAAGGCAGGAAAAAAGATAGGCAGGACTGGCAAGCATAGAGAATAAACAGAAGGAGAAAATTGGGGGAAAGGAAAAAGGAACAAGAAAAGAAGGAGAAGGACATCAGGGGCCAGCCACCTAGCCACACAGCAAGCCATGGAGAAAGAAATAATGAAAGGTATATAGAAATAGAGAAAGGTGAAAGCCCCGAGGCAAAAGATAGACTGATAATTTAAGAAAAGCTGGCTAGAAACAAGCCAAGCTAAGGCGAGGTGTTCATAAGAAAGAGTAAGCCTCTGTGTGTATTTATTTGGGAGCTGGGTGGCAGCTCCCCCTAAAAGTAAAGAGTAATAAGACAACCAACTAAAATTAATATTCTTTTTGAGGGGCTACTTTGGTTTCTCTAGAGAAGAATCCTCCCATTATTTGCTGATGAAAGAAGGTAGTGGTGGAAATAGCTGTTTGGTAAACTTCTTGCTAAGGCTGGCAGGGGGTAAACACCAGGCTATAAAAGTAAGAAAAAAAACCTTGAAAATTATCTTAATAGTAGTGGGAATTGAACCTAGGGCTTCACACATGCGATCACTAAGCTATATCCCAGGCCCTCTTTTACATTTTTATTTTGAGGCACGGTCTAACGAAAATGCCCAGGCTCAACCTCCCTAGCAGCTGGGATTACAAGCTGTGTCAACAGGCCTGGCTTATGTTTCTCATATTGCTGTGGATATCACTCTATATAAATAAAACACTGATGGCCAGTGACCAGACAGGAAGTATAGGCGGGACAAGGAGAGAGGAAAATTGGGCAAACAGGAAGAAGGGAGAGACACTGCAGCCACTGGCAGGACAAGCAGCATGTAAAGACTCTGGTAAGCCACCAGCCACATGGCAAGGTATAGATTTATTAAAATGGGTTAATTTAAGATAAAAGAAAAGTTAACAAGAAGCCTGCCACGGCCATACAGTTTGTAAGCAATATAAGTCTCTGTGTTTACTTGGTTGGGTCTGAGCGGCTGTGGGACTGGCGGGTGAGAGAGATTTGTCCTGACTGTGGGCAAGGCAGGAAAACTCTAGCTACAAATGGCGCCCAACAGCTCGAGTTTCCACCTTAAACCTGAGAATATTTAATAACCGATTCTAAACAGAGCCAAAACCAGGTTCCTGCTTCTTGTCTCATATGGGCAGCTAGACGCCGCAAAACGCAGGTTTGAACACTGGCGGGTTCCTGGCATGCGTATTTGACCTGCAGTATGGCGGTAATGAGGCGTCTGCCAGCGGCACATTACGCTGTGGTAGATTTAGTCTTTACTAGTATTAAAAAAAAAAAAAAGATTTCTGGGCTACACGCTGCCTTGATAGAAGCATAGACCCACTGTTTCTGAGAGTTGATGGCTCCCAGAGCTGGCGGAAAACGTACCATCGCCATGTTGGGAAGCTAAAGTGGGCGGAGCCAGCAGCCACAGTGCCAGTGCCGTTTCAGGCTTAAAAGGCTGAAGTTTAAACAATAGACTCAAGGTAATATAAAAAATAAGCCATGTAAAGATGGCTACAACACAGAGAATCTGGATTATGTTCTCTTTGATATTCGTAACTGAAGAAAAACATTTGATTACAAAAGCTGTTGAGTTATGCCAAAATGTATATTTTAAAGGTACCTTGACTTCAAAATTTGGCTATAAGGATATGTTACTTTGGAAAAGAGGTTCTGCTTTTGTTTCCACAGAAAGCCAGAGGCTGTGGATTTGTTCCAGATTAACATACATCAGGTTTCACCAGCCAAGACCCCCTAAAAGGTCTCCGATGACACCATGGCCCAGATGATCCAACATCCAGAGCGGTTTCAAGGCAACTGGTTCACACAATACAGCCTCATGGACTACCCCATAGGCCTAAAATTTTCTTTGCGTCCCAATAAGATACAGCGCCCCCCTCCAGCAGGAAGTAGTAAGAGATGCTACGCCCAAATTCCCAAATATACCAAGCTGGCTTTAGAGGTGGAATTGGCTCACTCCCCCTCTAAACCCAGACATATTGCTTTTAAAAAAAAATGGTTAAGAGATTCTTGTGTCCAAAATCAGAAGAGCCCTCTGGTGTGGGACAGAGAAAAACCAATATTTTTATTTAAAACAGGTTGATTATAAATGTGATCTCTTTCTAAAAAAGAAAAGGGGATATGATATAGATATATAGGAGGATATAGAGATGATAAGATAAAAGGGTAGATTAATGAACCTACTTTTAAAGAACAACTTGTTTAAAATGTTTTACATTGGTATAGATTTTAGTTTATTGATACAAACTTGAAGTTAATTTTGTTATACTGTATATATGTATTTCTATTCTTGTTTGAGGTATTATGTTTATGTAACTCATTTAAAATTGTAATGGCTAATTAAAAATAGATTAATAATTAGTCATCTATGATAATCATATTTGTAGCCATGTTAGTTAAGTCTTCTAGGTATACATAGATATATTTCAGATAGATAGGTAATCTTCAAACACTTCATAGACCTAGAGAATATGGCATTTAAATAACTTAGAATTCTGTTGACATGAGACACAATTGCTCCTGGCTGCACCAATTTGATCCCGAGAGAATGTTGGGCTTCTAAGACATTTCCATTTGGAAGTTTGTCTTTTTGGCACAAAATGGCCTACTGGGCAAAGAACTGCCCTTGCTTTGACGGCTGACTACAAATGCAATGCTGTCCTTCCTGGACAAGCGGGACACAAGAAAAGTGACCACTGTACTCTGCCAAGACAGGGTAAGATGGTCTTTCAGAATTCCTGCTTCTGAAAATGGTCTGTCAGATACTCTAGGCCTGTAGCTAATTTGAATACACCAACAATGCTGAAAAACATTAGGTGACTGTCCAGGCTGCCAGCTGTCTTGGTCTACTCTTGCAAGATTCCCGAAAGTTGCTTGCATCCATCTACCATTTCTCAGGTACCATTATGTTCCTTCTCAGGTCTTTGATGTGGTTAAAGACTAGATAGTTGTAATTTCCTCAGTTATGATAAAAGATAAGTTAGATATAAAACCTTAAACTCACAAATATAAGATAGGACATCTTTAATATTGTAACTGTAATTCTTGCTCGATAATTGTTTTGTTATATGTAATTTTACTATGTTAAAGTTAAAACTTTCCTTTTTAAAAAAAGAAGAAAAGGGGAAGTGCTGTGGCTATTACTCTATATAAATAAAACACTGATGGCCAGTGACCAGACAGGAAGTATAGGCGGGACAAGGAGAGAGGAGAATTGGGGAAACAGGAAGAAGGGAGAGACACTGCAGCCACCGCCAGGACAAACAATGTAAAGACTCTGGTAAGCCACCAGCCACGTGGCAAGGTATAGATTTATGGAAATGGATTAATTTAAGATATGAGAACAGTTAGCAAGAAGCCTGCCACGGCCATACAGTTTGTAAGCAATACAAGCCTCTGTGTTGACTTGGTTGGGTCTGAGCGGCTGTGGGACTGGCGGGTGACAAAGATTTGTCCTGACTGTGGGCAAGGCAGGAAAACTCTAGCAACACATATAAAGATGAATTCTGATATTTTCAGCCTCATACTCACCTTCACTTTCCATAATACCCTGATGCCTCCAAGTCTGAGCCATTTCTGGTTTCTACAGTGTGAATCAAATCACTTTTTAAATTGTTTTCTCTCTATTTTGGCACATCATAGTATCCAAATTTCTCAGTCCTTCTAATCTATCTACTTAACATCTTCCTCATATTTGCTAATATTCTTTGTCCAGTATTAATTCCTCTTCCAGGATCTTTGATTTGTAATTACATTCATTTTATTCCTTCCCTT
Organism: Peromyscus maniculatus bairdii; assembly: GCF_049852395.1. Lineage (NCBI taxonomy): Eukaryota > Metazoa > Chordata > Mammalia > Rodentia > Cricetidae > Peromyscus > Peromyscus maniculatus. The sequence continues at coordinate 81,390,853 of NC_134875.1, read as the reverse complement.
TCATTTTAGTTTGGATGGAAGAGGAGAGTAAGTGTGTCTAATCTTCCATACTCAATCAGATGACTTGTAGACATGCCATCTAAACAGAAATATCATAAGCAAATTTTGACAATGCCTAAGGTGACAGATAGACCACCAGTTGAAAATGAGGTCACATAATTAAGCAATTAGAGAGCCAACAAACAAAAGTACCAAGAAGATTTATATAGACACAAATGCTATGGCCATTAATACATTAACTGTAATTGTAATTCAAAACCCACAGGGCAATGTTGTGACATATCTGCATGGACATATGTAAATATATTATTTGCTAAGAAATTTCAACATTTTATATTACTGAGTAAAATCTCTGAGAGCATGACTGCATACAATTGGTAAGCTTAGTTTAAAAGGCATAAAATGTCAGATTTTATTTCAGGTTCTTGAATATCAAAAATATATATAGTAAGGTTTAAGTTACCATTTAAGATATCCTGGTATAACTATATTGGGAAAAACAGCTTATTTTCTAAAGAATGTAAACATTTATGAACAAATTAACATGCTTAAAGTCACAAGCACACACACCCTTATAGAGCAAAGGGTATAGACATCACAATATAGAATACTGTCTAAGTATCAGTGGAATGAAAAAAAAAAACCCTTGTGGGCTGGGAATACAGTTCACCAGTAGAACACTTGCTAGCATGTACAAGGCTCTGAGTTCAATCTACAGCATCACAAAAAAGTCCATCTTAATAACTCAAACTATAGAAAGCACACATTGCTTCCTGTCTCTTAACTCTCAGTACACAAGCTTCTAAAACAATAAAGAATAGAAGTATTGATCAGAAGAGAAAGATAATGATGGAAAAGGCTCTGAATGTGATATAAAAAAGTGAACAGTGTTAGAAATAATCAAACGTTAAGTAAGAGGCAAGGGAAAAGAGATCCTTACAGAAAGGAGTAAAGAACAATTATTAAAAATTTTCAAATCTGCCAATCACAACAATGATTGCTGAGGACATTTAGATAGTAAGTGTGTATAGTAATTCTCTCAAAAGTGATAAAATAGGATTTCTTTTTACTTTACCTATAAGGAAAACAAAAATATAAGTGGTTGTGTTTAAAAATGATCATTTTTATTTTACAGTAATTTTTAAGACATTAAGGTTATATATAGCATTAGAACAAGACACTGCAAAGATCTATTCAGGGCAAAAATAAATGCAGAAAACTTATTTTATATAGACAGTCATTGAAAAATATGCTTCTATCTTGAAGAATTAATACTTTCCTGATCAAACATTTGCTTTTAGTTCTTTAATAAAGAGTGAGTTAATATAGCTTATCCTTCTTGGAAATTTCATACATTATTTCCTACAAAAGTGACTAAAGCCAGAATACTATTAGGATTCAATCTCATCTAAAGAACATAAATTCTGTAACATTTTATTAGATGCAATAATTAAATTTCAGTTATCTGTAGCTATTTCAATATTCTTCAAATACTATCACTTTTCCTTTTTATAGCTTCTATTAAATTTATTCTTTGATAAGGTCACACACACACACACACACACACACACACACACAATTAACTTACTGATTAATTCCACCCCTACCTTGTCTTGTCTTCCTTTCACCCTTGTTAAACCCACACCTCCCTATAAGTGCATTTCCTCCATTCATGTCTTTTTGTTTTGTAATCCACTGATTTTTACCAGGACAGTCTATATGAACACTGGTTTAGGAATATCCACTGGAGTCTGGTGGGTTCACCTTTAGGTACACAGGTGCAGACAATGACTGCCCTCTCCTAGAATCCATAAGTAGTCAATAGTGCCTTGGGAAGGATATGGCCCTGTGACTCCCTCCTGTATTCATGACTTGACTGCTGACTAGCTCAGTCTTAGGCAAACCCACTGCAGGTAGCTGCAGCTGCTGTAAGGTTATGATTACAATGGTTGTGTTACGGCCAGAAAAGAGCATTTCGCAGCCTTCCTTCCTATCTTCTGGTTCTTTATCCCCTATCCCAAACCTCCCCCACACCTATTCCTCTGTGTCCCCTAGGCATTAGAGGGAGTGGTATAAATGTGCTATTTAGGGTTAAACACTCAAATGGCAGTTATTTTCTGCACCTTTAGCAGCCATGAATCCCTGCATTCACTGTCTATCACTGCAGAGAGAAACTTCTCTAATTAAGGCTGAGTAGCAATGAATACTAACTTTTAAAGTTCATCTCTTACCTGGCTGAGGACAATGATCTCATCTGCATCAACCACTGTTGACAATCTGTGTGCAATGAAAATAGAAGTTCTGTGCTTGACCACATCCCTCATGGCACCAAGAATAGTCTACAAGTTTGACAAGAGTAGGAGAAAAGCAAACCAGAGCTCTCGTTAGGTTAATGTAAATTAAAACAATCATATCTTTCCTAAGGGAACTTAGGAATTTATATCAACACTAAATATTTCACCTCTAATACTTACTGAAATAAATAAAAAGAAGACAAAAAACAATGAAAATTGGGAAGTAAACATGAGTACAAGTACACTGTAATAAAAAATATCACTTAGATAGGCAGCTTGTCACTAAAATACCTGGGACAAGGATATATATTCTCTGTTTTAAATAAGACAACATAGTCACATATAATCTTATCAATAAGAACAAAACTGAAATGAGGAAGTACACAAGTGATAGGACACAGAGAAAATACAAAAAAAATCTCAAACAAAGACAGGAGTCTGGAAGCATGCAGGAACATTTGTTATTCCTTAGTTCAAAGGCAAAACAGAGCTAAGTACCTTTAACTTGAGGAAGCCCTTTTTTTCCCAAAAGCATTTTGAGTTCTTGATTTTTGAGACAAGCTGGTACAAGACTTACTATGTAGATTCAATTGGCCTTAAACTGTTGGCATTAAAGGTGTGCCTGGGCACAATTTGAGTTTTTTGTTTTTGTTTTTTGAGACAGGGTTTCTTCGTGCACTTTTGGTGCCTGTCCTGGAACTCACTCTGTAGACCAGGCTGGCCTCAAACTCACAGAGATCCGCTTGGCTTTGCCTCCCAAGTGCTGGGATTAAAGGCGTGTGCCACCACTGCCTGGCTCATATTTTGAGTTCTTAATGCATTCTAGAAAATAGATTTTGTTTACTGCCTATAAAGTGTAAGACAGTTACATATGTGTTCACTTATCTTTAGAGCTAGTTGGCTAAAGAAACAGTGTGGGTAATGGGGATGTAATCACTGGCTTCCCACAAGTATTTCTAAACATTTCATGTTTTAAAAGCAGAAAATTACTGGCAGCAGACAGTTTTTTTGAAAAGGAGGCCTTATGTTTTACTAGGACAGACAAATGATCAACCTGGTGTTTGTAGAAGTCACTCTCCTTTCTTACCTATAAAAATTTAAATTTTGCCTTCTCTGTACCTGTTAAAAAGGCTCACCGAAATCTATCACAACTTTTTCCTCTAAGGAATTCTTTGTAAATGCTTAATGGGTTATATTCTCTGGCATAATAATACTATGTGACTTAAAAACTGCTGTTACAAATTTTATCTTGTTAGCTTGTAACTTGTACGACAGATATTTAGGTATGAAGTTCTCATAAGTAGGCTGCTATTCTCTTTTGAATGGGATCTAGTCTTGTTTAATGTATAATTCTCAAATGAATATACTTTGAATTGTTTTAGGTATGTTGCTAATAATATAATAATGTTCCCTAAAATTTAATTCAAACATGTAAATACTACATGTAAAGCTGAAATATTACTTGTAAAGCTGAAAGTAGATCTCTACCTTAACATTAGATTTATACCACATACTCAGTGAAAAGTAGCATTTGCCTATTTTTAGCTGTAGATTAACCCACATGAAATTATTACTGCTGCTAAAACTTTTGTATGTAATGTAAAGATATTAGAAGATGCAATGAACTAGTTGGGGTAATATCATGACATCATTGTCACAAAACTCTTGTTGTTACACAACACTTTTGTGAATGAACACAAATGACACCAGTCTAAGGGTTGTATGTGCCTGACTTGCACTTCAATAGTAAGTGAAAGGTATTCTGGTATATACTGTGTCAGAGTCACTTACATGACTTCTATTAAGGACAAGATAGTTATTAAAACTTTCTTCTCTCACTAGCATGTTGGGTAATATGTACAGCTTTGCAAGATGCAAGAGTAATGTAATAACAGCATAGGGTATCACATACTTCCAAAAGGAAGCACATCTGTGAACAGATTTAACAGTGTATTATCTGGTTCAATGCAACCTGGCTCTTGTAGCATTCATTAACACTTGCCATTTGGAAGGAAGGGGTTAGGTATTTTGCTTTATAATACCTCCTAATGAAATTTATTCAAAACACTAAGTCAGTAGTTCTCAACCTGTAAGTCACAACCCTTTTGGGGGACAAATGACCCTTTCACAGGAGTCTCATAAACAGATATTTATATTACGATTCATAAAAGTAGCAAAATTATGAATTAGCAATGAAAATAAGTTTTTGGTTGGAGTCACCACAACATAAGGAACTGTATTAAAGGGTTGCAGCATTAAGAAGGTTGAGAACCAGTACTCTAATAATGAAGATATTGTACTGAATCTTCCAAGGAAAGAAGGTTTTTTTTTGTTATTTTCATTGTCATTTACCTCTTCAGTTATTGAATCTAATGATGAAGTAGCTTCATCATAGAGAATAACTGGGGGGTCCTTCAAAATGGCTCTTGCAATTGCTACTCTCTGTTTTTCTCCTCCTGGAAAAGAAAAATTTTAATTTAAGGAAACATAATACAGTAATATTCTGTTTCTAGTGTTTCTGTTGATTATAACCATCAAGTTATACCTGCACTCTTTATCACTCATTTTCCTAAATTGTTCAGTCTAAGTCTACATATGGTATCCTTTGACAAACTACAGTCCATGGAATACAAATGCAATCTTAATGAATCTGATTCATGTCAGTGAAATGAATAAAAATGAGAAGTAACAACTTTGATTCTCCAATTGTTCTTACCAGAAACGTTTATCATATGTGTTACTTTCTATTACAGATGTTTCAAATATGTAACAAGCTTAGATAAAAAAAAAATCATTAGCAAAGAATCAACAAAGCAAAAAGATAAATCCAAACTATCTGAAACTAAAACACTTAAAGACATAAAACCATGAATATGTAATTTATAACAACATAAAAAGGTCCCAACCTACTAATATTTAAGAATATTTTGAGATAAGCTGTTATTTCATAGCATTTTTCAAAATAAGAATGTATATTGAATACATTTTACTTTCTTTTAACTGCAATGGCAAATTATATAAACCTTTATAAGGTAGACTGAAATGATAAATATCTATTACAAAGTTACGACCAAACAATGACTACAAACCAACTTAACTGGAAAATCTTTGTTTAAAATAGCCTTAACAACAAATTTCTAATTGACCACAAATTCCTTGACAGCAGGCCAACTACTCATAAACAATTTGGCATAGGAGCCATGCAAGTGTGTACTTAATAAATCTTGTAAATAAATGAATTATTCAAAAATTCATTTTAAGGTTATCATTAAACATACCATCTCATGATTAAAGATTTACATAGAAACATACAAGCCTCAAAATTTCTCTCACCAGTGAGCTAACTAAAAAGGATAAGAAAATAAACAGGACCAAGTGTAAGGATGTCTAGACAACTGAACTGCACCTAGGAAATGAGATGAGAGATACACTATTCAGTACTAAACTACTTAACTCCACTTTCATATTCCAGGTGAGTAACAGTCTTGGCTTTCCTTAAATATAAAGGCTGTGGATTATACTTTAACACTGATATACCTGAGATCCCATCAATAATATAAACAGTCCACCAATTGGTTTGAAGAGAATATACAAGCAGAAGATTCAAAATGTTTGCTCACCTGATAGCTTGAGTCCTCGTTCCCCTACTTGTGTGTCATATCCATGTGGCATTCGAAGAATTGCATCATGGAGACCAGCTAATTTTGCTACTGCATATACTTCCTCTGGTGAAGCATTGATGTTTCCATATAAAAGGTTGTAGTAGATAGTGTTATGGAAGAGGACGGCATCCTGTATTAAACGGCAGATTTGTATAGACACACATGTATGTATGCATATATGTGTTCATTACACAAATTGTAAAAAATATAAAGACATAAAGTAATAGTAAATAGCAAACCATGACAATTCCTCTTGAGTGTCCTGCAGTCTCAGGTCCCTTTCTGGAACTAATTACCACGTATAATTTGTTATGTTCATTCCAGTAATTCTATATTACTTCTAGACACTTATTGCTTAACCATATGCTTTTTTTTTTAATACAAGGGAACCCAATCTATACATACTATTTTGTAAATTGCTTTTTCTACTTAACATACGCTAGAGATTGTCCATTCTGGATAATAGAAACATACTTCATTCTTTTAATAGTTATACATTTCATACTATAGATATAATTAACTTATTCCCCCATGTACATTAATGCGATTAACATGTTGAAATAAAATAGCATTATATAAATGGCTTTACACAAATAAGTATTTATGTAAGAAGTCCTAGATGTTAACTGATAGATCAAAATATAAGTTTATCCTTATTCTGCAATATTATTGCTCAGCTGTCCTGGAAAAACAGCAGCTAGTAATATATGAATATGTTCTACTTAGTGGCATGTAAGGTTGCTAGAGCTCCATAGCTTTAGCAACCCTCGTTTTTACTCATTTTCACCTGTGACTTTTTTTTTTTTTTTTTTTTTTTTTTTTTTTTTTTTTTTTTTTTTTTTTGATATATATTTTTTATTTTACAATACCATTCAGTTCTACATATCAGCCATGGGTTCCCCTATTCTCCCCCCTCCCACGCCCTCCCCTTACCCCCAGCCCACCCTCCATTCCCACCTCCTCCAGGACAAGTCCTCCCCCGAGGACTGTGATCGACTTGGTAGACTCAGTCCAGCGAGGTCCAGTCCCTTCCTCCCAGACTAAGCCAAGTGTCCCTGCATAAGTTCCTGGTTTCAAACAGCCAACTCATGGAATGAGCACAGGACTTGGTCCCACTGCCTAGATGCCTCCCAAACTGATCAAGCCAATCAACTGTCTCACCTATTCAGAGGGCCTGATCCAGCTGGGAGCCCCTCAGTCTATGGTTCATAGTTCATGTGTTTCCATTCATTTGGCTATTTTTTTTCAATAATTGAGTAAAACTGAAATTTATTATATGCCCCAGTCGTCCTAGGGACCTCCATGCTATATATATAGCCTCTATGGTTCTATGGGTTGTGGTCTGATTGTTCATTTTATATCTAGAATCCACCAATGAGTGAGTACATACCATAACTGTCTTTCTGGGTTTGGGTTACCTCACTCAGGATGATTTTTTCTAGTTCCATCCATTTGCCTGCAAATTTCATGCTTTCATTGTTTTTCTCTGCTGAGTAGTACTCCATTGTGTATATGTACCACATTTTTTTCATCCATTCTTCCGTTGATGGGCATCTAGGTTGTTTCCAGGTTCTGGCTATTACAAATAGTGCTGCTATGAACATAGCTGAGCATGTATCTTTATGGTATGTATCAGCATTCTTTGGGTATATGCCCAAGAGTGGGATGGCTGGGTCTTGAGGTAGTTCGATTCCTAATTTTCTGAGAAACCGCCATACTGATTTCCATAGTGGTTGTACAAGTTTACATTCCCACCAACAGTGGAGGAGTGTTCCCTTTGCTCCACATCCTCTCCAACATTGGTTGTCATTGGTGTTTTTGATCTTAGTCATTCTAACAGGTGTAAGGTGGTATCTCAGAGTCGTTTTGATTTGCATTTCTCTGATGATTAAGGATGTTGAGCATTTCTTTAAATGTCTTTCAGCCATTTGTAGTTCTTGTTTTGTGAATTCTCTGTTTAGCTCTTTAGCCCATTTTTTAATTGGACTGTTCAGTGCTTTGATGTCTAGTTTCTTGAGTTCTTTATATATTGTGGAGATCAATCCTCTGTCAGATGTGGGGTTGGTGAAGATCTTTTCCCAATCTGTTGGCTGTCTTTTTGTCTTATTGACTGTGTCTTTTGCCCTGCAAAAGCTTCTCAGTTTTGAGAGGTCCCATTTATTAATGGTTGTGCTCAGGGTCTGTGCTGTCGGTGTTTTATTTAGGAAATGGTCTCCAGTGCCAATGCGTTCAAGAGTGCTTCCTATCTTCTTTTCTATTAAGTTTAGTGTAACTGGATTTATGTTTAGGTCTTTGATCCACTTGGACTTGAGTTTTGTGCATGGTGACAGATATGGATCTATTTGTAATCTTTTACATATTGACATCCAGTTATGCCAGCACCATTTGTTGAAGATACTTTCTTTGTTCCATTGTATAGTTTTGGCTCCTTTGTCAAAAACCAGGTGTTCATATGTGCATGGATTAATGTCAGGGTCTTCAATTCGATTCCATTGGTCCGTATGTCGGTTTTTATACCAGTACCAAGCTGTTTTTATTACTATAGCTCTATAGTAGAGTTTGAGGTCCGGGATGGTGATGCCTCCAAGGGTTGCTTTATCGTATAGGATTCTTTTAGCTATCCTGGGTCTTTTGTTTTTCCATATAAAGTTGAGTATTTTTCTTTCCAAGTCTGTGAAGAATTGTGTTGGGATTTTGATGGGGATTGCATTGAATCTGTAGATTGCTTTTGGTAAGATTGCCATTTTTACTATGTTAATCCTACCTATCCATGAGCATGGGAGATCCTTCCATTTTCTGATATCTTCTTCAATTTCTTTCTTTAGAGATTTAAAGTTCTTATCAAAAAGGTCTTTCACTTGTTTAGTTAGTGTTATCCCAAGGTATTTTATATTATTTGTGGCTATTGTAAAGTCACCTGTGACTTTTAGAGTGACATGTTCTTTTTGTTTACATTAGCATTTCCTTAATTACAGATGAGGTTAAAGATATTTCCCTGTGTTTATAAGAAGCTTTTACTTTGGACTTAAAACTCAGCAAATACAGAATTTGTGCATCATGTATGTATTTATTACAGGAAGTTCATTGCAAGCTTTCATTTGATAATTCACCTTGTTCTGACATGGCATACTAAAGATAATTTATTTCAAGTGAGCATTCATCTCCTATTCTTTTTTCAGTCTGAATGGTTGAGAGTAAGGTGAAATAAAATGGCTCTAATTGTTAATGTTCACCAGGAGACCTGGTAAAGGTCTTCTTTTACATAATTTTCAGGCTCAGAATTTCAGATATTATTTCAAGTAATATTCTGATCATTTATATATCCACTACTAACAAATTTCTCATATTGAGATTGTAGCAAATAAGCTCAAAATTCTACACACAGAACTACTTTACAGTATTTTATATTCTGTAAAAAAATAATAAATGCTAACTGAAAAATAGAAAAATACAACAAAAGTAGACAAAATAAAAATTAACTAAACATGTGTGGTGGCCTACCCTTGTAATTCCAGCACTTGGGTAGTAGGTAGTAGGAGCATCATGAGTTTGATGCTAGCCTGCACTATAAGTGAAACCCTATTTCCTAAAACAAAACACAAATGATCTTTTTCCATGACTTTTGCTAAAGACTCTTGTTACACAATAAATACAGGGAATTATGTGAAATAATGCAATTATTAATTTAGTTTAAGTAACCACAGAACTATCCATAGGTATGATATAACATGGTGTGTTTTATACACACACACACACACACACACACACACACACACACACACAACACACACACACAGTTCACAACTTTAAGAAACTAGATAATGTATTAACTTTATAATTTAGAAAAAACATTAATACTTTGGTATTTATTCCATCTTTTTCTCTACTTGCAAGTATTAATCTATGTTGTATAGCTGGAAAATTTTGTTTGATATCCTTTGTAGCATGGTTTCTTAGACCACCAGCACCTAAATAAAGTCACAGAGACTTAATACTAGTTATGTATGTTTGGTCTTAGCTTATGCTTGTCCCACTAGCTCTTATAACTTAATCTGTTTGTCTTCACCTACGTTTTGCCTCGAGACTTTTTACCATTCTTTCACTCTGTATGTCCTACTTTTACTACCTGGCTGGCTGGCCTTAGGCGTTTCTCTCTCTTTCTCCTTCGTTCTCTCCTCTCGAGCCTAGATTCCACCTCCTACTTAATCTCTCTGCCTGCCAGCCCTGCCTATCCCTCTCCTGCCTGGTTATTGGCCATTCAGCTTTTTAATAGATCAATCAGGTACCTTAGGCAGGCAAAGCAACACATCTTTATATCAATAAACAAATGCGTGATAAACAAATGTAATGCATCCTTACATAGTTAAACAACGCAGCATGAACAAATGCAACACACCTTTACATAAAGTAATATTCTGTAACATAAATAGATGTAACACATCTTTACATAGTTAAAATAATATTCCACAACAATTCTTCTTTCAGTAAACTTTGTATTGACATACTGTTCATGATACTCAATATTCTTTAAAACTTTAATACTGGGCTGGAAAAATGGCTCACTGGTTAAGAGCACTGGCTGCTCTTCCAGAGAACCTGGGTTTGGTTCCCAGTACACAGTCACAGTCATCTGTAACCCCAGATTTAAGAACTCCAAATCCCTTTTCGGGTCTCTTTAAGCATCAGGATGCATGGGGTACAAAGACTTATATGCAGGCAAAATACCCATATATGTTAAACAACAACAATAATAATAATATAATTTGAAAAAACTTAATGCTTAAAAATGACTACATGTCACTTGATCCTATAAGACTTCAAGCATTCAATTATCATTGAATATTTATATTGCATCCACCTTTCATTATGATAAATAATGTTGTGGTTAACATTGTATGTAAACACCCATGTTTGTATCTTTTAATTTCTTAATAAAATTTCCTAGGGCCAGACTTATTAGAATACTTTCCCAGAACTTTATATGTATTGCCAATTTGCAAGCCATATTCTTCCCTCAGAAGAGCAAGGCTGCCCATGTTATAGGGTTATGCCTAAATTGGATATTCTGATTTTCAGAATCTTTATCTGTTGTGGAATATTAGTTGAAGATGTCTTACCTTCTTTTATGCTGTGTAATATTTGTTTAATAATGCAAAAATATATTGCATTCTTTTATGTTGCATTTGTTTAACTCTGTGAAGCCATGTTACCTTGCCTGCCTAAAACACCTGATTCATCTATAAAGAGCTGAATGGCCAATAGCTAGGCAAGGGAGGGATATGCGGGGCTGCCAGGCAGAGAAGCAGATAAATAGGAGAAAAAGCGAGGAGAAAGAGGAGCGAGAAAAGGAGGAGAGGAGGACATCAGGGGCCAGCCACCCACCTACACAACCAGCAATGGAGTAAGAAGGAAAACAGAAAAAGGCAAAAGTCCAGAGGCAAACAATAGATGGGATAATTTAAGAAAAACTGGCTAGAAACAAGCCAAGCTAAGACTGGGCATTCATAAGTCAGAGTAAGTCTCCGTGTGATTATTTGGGAGCTAGGTGGCAGGCCACCCAAAGAGAAAATAGTAAAAAAGAAACAACTACATTTGTCAATATAATAGGTAAAAATGCTATTTCATTTTCACAATTTATATTACTAATGTCTCCAATAAGATGAATAGCTTTTCTTCATTCATGAATTTAATGCTTTATTTTTCAAAAGGATGAGTGAAATCATTATATAGCCCAACGGAATGGCAGAAATAAGACTTACATGAATTATAACACAGAATAATATGAAATCACAACCTAGAATGCAGTTTATTTGGCAAAGAGTATAGGTCAATGTTTCTTAACATATAGTAATTCTTACAAACCATCTATCAGAATTGTCTAAGATACATTAAAAAACTGGTTTCTGGGCTCACAATGTACTCCATGATCAGAAGCAGAGCATGTGAAAAAGAAATTGAATTTCCACAGTCTCCCTAGGTGACTCATACCCACTAAAATTTGGGATTCTCAGGAAAAGACAGGATTATACTAGAACACTTAGGGACCTTTTATAATTGGCATATCCCTGTCTGATCACTCTTTTTATTTTGGCTTTTTAAAAGATAGACTCTCACTCTGTAGTCCAGACCTGCCTGGAATGCACTATAGCCCAAGATGCCTCAAACTTAAGTCAATTATCATATCATAGCCTCCCAAGTGCTGGGATTACAGGTGTGGTAACCATTTCGTTCCTGATGACTTTCTTGGAGGTTTCCTCCTGTTCCTTCCTCATATGATTTGTTCTCCCAGAGATCTGATACTGGTTTCATGAATCAACATTACCAGTGAACATCAGACAAGTACTCTATCATTAAGTTACAGTTTCAGACTCCTTTATAGACATTCAAGATAAAACCATACATGCTATAAGACTACTTGTTATCTCAGGCTTTACTTTGAATTTACTTCCTTGTTCCAACGCCAATCACCAAAAGTTTTTGAATGATTACTATAAGTCAGGCACTGTATGTCTAACAGTGAAGAGAACATAGTAGCAAATAAGGCATAAAACTTGAAATTGGTAGATAAATTACTTTGTAATTATAAATGTAATATGTTGAAAGCTATTCAAAGTTATTAGCTTTCATTTATATTGTGGGTATTGTGTCTGCTGCATATATACGTACGTGTATTCTCTACAGTAACTGCGTCTTATAAATAGTATCTTTATTTTAGAAATGAGGAAAGTGAGACTAGTGCCACAGAACTGATTAGTCTTGGAGTTATGGCCAGAAACCACGTCTGCTTGATTGAGGACAATTTGGTTTACATAGTAAATTCCATGTACATGGTGAGATGCTATCCCAAAACAATTTCTTTTGGTAGCACAATTTCACTTGAAAGATCTAACATTACCCACTTCATTAGCATATGTTGATTCAAATTATTATAGTAATATATCCACCAACCCTCTAACAAGTACATTTTAAAAAAATACCTGAGGTACTACTCCCACTGCCCTCCGAAGACTTTCCAGGCTCACATCTTGTATATTTTGACCAGCAATGTAAATGCTACCCTCTTGAGGCTCATAGAAGCGGAACAGCAGCCTCACTATTGTGCTTTTTCTGAAATTGGAGATGAGGAAAGGTTAATCAGCATCTGCCATCATTAGTATATGAGATGTATCATTTAAGTATAGTAATTATTTCACTATGATAAAAAATTCACGTCCAGAATTATCAGTCAATAATGTATAATTTTATAAAGAACTCAATTACCTACCCTGATCCACTACCTCCTACAATGGCCACTTTCTTTCCTGCAGGAACTTCAAAAGATACCCCACTAAGGACTTTCTGTCCTTCAATGTATTCAAAATGCACATTATCAAAGGCCACTGTGGCTGTCTGAGGTGTTATTTGAAGGGGAGATGCCATCTCTTTGTCCTAGAAGGGAAGGTAAAAGAACAACAACTTAACATACTACTTAGAGTAAGCTCTTTAGACAATGTTTTTAATTAACAGAGACAAGGAAAAATGTGGGAAAGGAAGTTTAAGCAAATGGAATAAGGCCATTTCCAATTATGGTTTTTCATTACCCGCTGCATAAAAATGAGCAGGTAAGAAATTCCTATATATTTTGGTTGCTGGGAATTTCTTTCTTTATATTTTTTGGGTTTTTTAAGACAGGGCTTCTCTGTGTAACAAGAGCTCTGGCTATCCTGGAACTTGCTTTTTAGACCAGACTGGTCTGGAACTCACAGAGATCTGCCTGCCTCTGCCTCCCCAGTGCTGGAGTGCTGAGATTAAAGGTGTGTGCTGTGACCGCCCTGGGAAAATTTTCTTGGTGAGGAGTTGGGGAAGAGATGACAGTGAGGAAACTGTCTAATCTAGTGATATAAGAATATTCTCCTAGAGCAGTGCTTCTCAACCTTCCTAATGCTGTGACCCTTAACAGTTCCTCATGCTGTGGTGAGCACAGCCATAAAATTATTTTTTGTTGCTACTTCATAACTATAATTTTGCTGTTGTTATGAATTTGAATATAAATATCTGATATGAAGAATATCTGATATGTGACTCGCTGTGGGAGGTCACGACCCACAGGTTGAGAACCACTGTCCTCGAACAACCCACTATTAGTGAGACAGTGTTCCATGTTCTTTTGAAAAGGCTACTATATACATTACTTACTTTAATCCGCGTGTCTACTTTGAGCAGAGTAAACAAGGTGTTCATATCTATGAGTGCTTGTCTTGTCTCTCTATATACAGTTCCCAGGAAGTTAAGGGGTAATGAAAGTTGAAAAAGCAGTCCATTCACCATTACTAGATCTCCAACCGTAAGGGCACCTTATCATGCAGTTGGAAAAAGAAAGAAAATGTATAAGCTTTCCACCTTAAGACAGTTTTATAGCCAATTTCTGACACATAGCTCTAAATGTACATAATCAGCAACATTTAAGCTGACACAAGTTATACAGCATATGAATGCATGAATTAGGTAATATAGGAACCTGGTGTATATTGTATGGAAAGGGAAAGGCATACCTAATATCCTATGTATAAAACACAAAAAAGAATGATTTAAGTAATGATAGAAGTGGAAGGTTAAGAATATTTCCTTTTTTCCTCTAAGACATAAGCAAATACTTCTTATACAGTATAAAAAAGAAAATTTATAAAAGCACATATATTAAAAATTGGAGTGAATGGCTATTATAACCAAGAAAGATGATACATCTCATATTAATGTCCAACTGAATGAATGAAGGCCAGGCACAGATATTACTTGTAAATGAAAAAAACTACTAGAAAGCTACTGAATTATAAAATAACACATTTGAACTAAACAGCAAATTAATGGCATTGTTTTCCAGGTCTATAAGAAAAATTAAAAATATTAGATAGTAAAAAGGTTGATTCTCAAATTAATAAAAACATTATTTTTAAAAAGGTATCATAAAAGTAAAAACTTTACATGGATAATCAAAAAAATTTCTCCTAAAGAATCAGGTTATAGACCATAAAATGAGTAAACAGTACTTTCATTCAATGAGCAAGTCAGTGTTAACCAAAAGGAAGTAAAAGAATTATCAATCAAGAAAATACATTCCGATAGGAAAAAAAAAAAAAACACCCTGAAAATGTCTAAGTGCTTTACTGAGCACACTTTACAACTAATACAAAACACTTATTCCTTCCATTAACCCATTTATAATAGTGTCTAAATGTGATAACCATAGATCCATTACCTGCCACAATTCCATGACTGGCAAGTACCATTATAGCTGTTAATCCAACACTGAAAATAGCACTTTGGCCAAAGTTCAGCATAGCCAGAGTAGAGGTACTTTTCAATGAAGCAGTCTCATATGTCTTCAAAAATCCGTCGTATCTCTGTGCTTCATATTTTTCATTATTGAAATACTATAAATATATAAAAGTAGTAACTATGGACAAATTAGAATATACAATCTTTTATGCAATTGGTATAAGTTTTATTACATTTCATATAGACACACTTTGGTATTAAAGATCTTATCATAAAATTAAATTTTGAAGAAAAAATGGGCCAGGAGGAGTAGAAAGGGGTTAAAAAGGATAATAGGAAGGGGATAAGAAAGGATAATGGGGGGGGAGAATATAATCACAATACATTAAATACATGTACGAAATTGTCAAAAATAAAACCAGGAATATAAATACACACACACGCGCGTGTATCTACATCATCTTTCAATATATTGGTATTCCTGAAGGTTTTCAATAATGGATTATATTCAAATTTCATCCAATAAACATTTACTAACTAGTCGATCAACTGGAACCTAGAGTTTATTTCAACATGCCTTCACAAAGCCTTAACCTGATGCCTCAAATTCATAGTTCCCACTATCCTTACCATAGCATGTCTTTCTGACTAGTCATCTGAATACTTAACTTTTCTAGCAAATTATAAAACTATGAGAGTAAAGGAGGACATTGTAATATTTTTACCAACTTCTCCCATCATAGCATAGTGCTTAGTATAGCGCTTTGTATATGAGAGGAATTCAGCAATTATTAAGTGAGTGAATGTAAAAATGAATGAAAGAATTAAGGAAAAGCACTATGCTAAGATGAAGGATAAAAAGAGGATCAAGAACTTGCATGTCAACTGAATTAGCTAATATTCATTTGTAATCAAGATGCTAATCATATGTATGATCATTTATAAAATAATTCAGAGGGTAAAATTCTGATTTTTCCTAATAAAAACTGAAGAGGAAAGATGGAGGACATTTCTAAACAAAAGGAAAATGAAGGAGTATTATTTCATCACACCTAGAGATCCTATCCTAATCTGATATTCTTACAACATCTATTAAATTAAATGACAGAATAAATCTTAGTGTGAAAGGCGGACGAAAAGATACTTAAACAGATTACCTTCACAGTTTCATAATTCAGCAGTGAGTCAATAGCAGCGTTACCTGCGTCATTATCCGCTTTGTTCATTTCAATTCTAAATCTAGTTCTGTAAGACAAGGATTTATACAGCATGAAACATATGCTATACCACAACTAATTTCTGCAGCTTTGACTGGCCTCTGGGAAATACCATACCTCCACCGTGTAACTGCAACTGTGAATGCTGTATATGCACCAAGTGTTCCTAGAGTTACCAATGCAAACTGGGCACCACATTTGTAATACTGGAAAAAGAAGTCAAGAGAAGAAATGAGAAGTGATTGAATTGTCTTTGACTTTCACCTTTAACCAAATAATAGGAAAAGTGAGAGGTTTATCATGTATGTAAAAAAAATCTGGCAACATTCTTTATCATGTAAAATAAAATAGAATAAAATAGCATTTAAAAATGTAAAAATAATTAGTTTAGTAAAAGATGATTATGAACCATGCTTAATTACATTTTGAATCAATCAATATAACTGGATATAGCAGTTTATAGTCTAAACTTTAGTCTGACGCTGAGCAAAATGGAAAGCTTATCAAGAATATTATTTTCTTTGTAAGTATTATTTAAGATACTATGCACTTCAGATTAATAAAAATATTCCTTTTCTTAAAATCATTGTTTTAAAAGCAATATAATTAAGCGAAACTTTAAAAAGGAAGTGGTTGCTGTTCTTGTCACATTATAGCATCACAATAGCAAATTTCAGTCAAAGGATATTTATAAAAATGATGATGCTGATAAACTGCATTAATCAATAATGGATTAAAAATCAAATAACTTAGATAATCTACTCAGGGTAACAAGGAAAGAAAGTCAAATTGCACCTGCCACAATTATAGCATCAAATTCTAACACTGAAACAGTATAAGCCTAAAGAGAAATTGATTTAAAGATTACAATGTTTTAACATGCTAGGATTGATAAACAGAAATCTAAATAGTCTGAGCACATCAATCCAAGGTGTGACATACAAAATTCTTGGGGAAAAAAACATTACAAGCACTAATCAATGATCTAGGTGTCTAAAAATATGATACAGAATTTGGACAGACCTTTGACACTTGTGGCAAAATAATGAAACAAACAGAAGATCTTTCTGACATCATGGTATGCAAGAGCAGAACAGCTTCAACTACTAATTTGTTATTAATAAGATTGCAAGATAAAAGCTTACTATGAAAAAATGCATTACTTACCAGAACACCACTGACAAGCGTCATCTCAAACACGATAGGGAGAAGATTAAACACTAAAGCACTGAGGACAAAACTAATACCCCTTGTCCCTCTGTCAATAGCCTTAGATAAAGCTCCTGTCTGTCTGCTCAAATGGAAACCCAGATCCAAGTTGTGAAGATGGAGAAATACATTTTTGGCTATTCTTCGGATTGAATTTTGAGCTACTTTGCCAAATACTGCATTTCGAACTTCATTGAAAAAGGCAGCTCCGGCTCTTGATACACCATCTAACACAACAAAAGAAAAAAGTAGGGGGGCATACAAACATTAGAATCATAGCAGTGTAAGTGGCAAGGCTGCAGGAAATCTTTATACAATGAATAATTCAGCCAATAAATATAATATTTACACTAAAGGAAATGTAGAACTCATCTACTCTAATGAGTACTAACTTTTTCATCATCATAAATCTCTTTCAGTATTATTTGACCCTAGATTTCAGATGCTGAAAGAGTTTCCCAATTAAAATACTTTTAATATAGAATAGACCAGATGGCCTCATTGTGGATAAGTGTACAATATCTAATTCAATTCTCTCAAATAACAAATGCAAAAGGCTTAGATCCTGAAGAGTCAAGTGCTTTTAGCAAGCTCCTGCTTCTGTCTCTGAAGTCTTAAAGTGTCCTTTCAAATGTATGGGGTCCAAGTTCATTTGCAAGAATTTCAAATTGTATCTGTGTGTCATGGTCACTGAATATATTTTAACAAAGCACTAATGTTCATATATCATTATTTAGCCACTTCCATTTAATATTAACAGTAAGAAAATAACTGGCCTTTCTAGAAAGATATTTTATTTAAAAAAAAAAACCTAGTGAAGATGGTGGTAATACATTTAATGTCATATTTTATATTATTTTTTCAAACATAGAAAATGCTACTGTATCACATAAGTTTTGCAAAGCATATCATACAAAGAATTTTCAAAAACAGATCAAAATAAGTCTCACATAAAATAATAAAAATCCAAAATGCTAAGTTGTATTTGTGATGAAAAGGTCATCTGCTCAAATATGATGAAACCTTCTTGAAGAAAGTCAACACCTGTAGACAGATTAAAGAATCACACATACAGCCAATCAGAACTGCTGTTGCCATGGTTGCAACTGTATTTGGTGCATCACTCAGGTTCAGCATGTTTCCCGACATCTGGTTGAGGCTGTCTACAGCATATTTAAACATGAAAGGAACCACAATATTCATAGCCTAAAAATATAAAAACATCAATTACCCACCATACATAAAACATTTATTATAAAAGTACAAATATTTTCCTTAAATTATTATTTGTGGTAATGTTTACTGGAATACATTTACTGGAATTGAAATGATTTTTGCAATTTACAAAGATAAAAATCTTTGGCACTGGAAGCTCTGCTATTTTAGGATTCTTACACTACACTGCCATGTTAATATTAATTTACAAATTATGTGAATTAGTCAAATGCTCCTGCATCCACGAAACCATTCTTGATCAGCTGCTAAAAATGCTTTCTATAATCTGAAATCCTACAGAGCTCGTGGCACTTAGCAGCAAATTGTTTTCCATTATAGTTATCTGTGTATATACATTTTGTTTTCCTATTATATCCTTAAGGTTCTACATCATATTATTCTTTCTTGTCATACTCCTATAGAGTATAATGTTTTGTACAGAGGTGATAAATATTTTGAAGTTATTTTTTCATGAGACAATGTAAAGTTGAAATTTTATAGCGAAAAGGATCATAAAAGCTGAAAAGTGACAAGTATCTGTGATTGATTTACTATTGAGAAAAAAAGTAGCACTGATAGATCCGTTTAGCCCACAAGAGTCTTTGTTCTAATATCATACAAAACAAAACCTATCAAACATCAAATGCTTTCATTTGTCCAATATCTCTTTTAGAACATACAGTTCTAATACAGAAAGCAGCACTTAGGTCCAGTGAATTTACAGACTACTAAAGTACTTTTGAAAAGATTACATTACAGACTTAAAAACAAATGTTAACAATGAACAAGGACTATTAAACACACTGAAAAGATAGCACCTGTCCTACTGCCATAATACCCTCTTGTTAAACATAAGAATGAACTATTTCTAAGCTATGTAAATCTTACCAATCAAAATTTCAATTAATTGTGCTAACATTAAACAATAACATTAAAATATAAACAGCTGGTAGCATATGCTTTTAAGGATGTAGAACTATGATATGGTGCCGTGCTTAAATTTTTAAGGTTTCTAACTATTCACTCTTCCTCACTATATTTTCACTTTCTAAAGCTCAATCTGATTCTCTTATCATTCCTAATACTTTCTTAGAAACTTGCAGCAATTTGACCACATTTTGCTAACACCTATATTAATGTTTATAACTCAATACTATCACCCTCATGATACACTTATTAATTTTGTGCATGTGCATGATATAGTCAATATTTGAGGAAAGGCAGGTACCACGAGGTTTAATGACATGAATGGTAAGCAGCAGAGAGGAGAATAAAATTGAAGCCTGGTACTTGAAGTCAGAAAGATTTCCAGTATGCCACAGCTATATCAGCAACTTATAAGGACTCATATATTTTATTTCTTTTGTACCTTAAAATGAATGTTTTCAAATGTACTACTGAATTCATTCACACTTGTAAATTATAACTTCAGTAATTTAAATAAATTTGAGCTGATTCTGGATTTTTCCTTATAATGAGGTCGAATTTCCTCATCTGCATTCCAATACATTTTCTTCAGTAGAAAGAAAAGTGATAGTTAAAACAACCATACGATTCTCCTGATTCATAGCTTATTATACCTTTGCCACAACTACAGTGAGTAATGACAGAATTGAACAAATTAAAGTTGCACTATTTTATTTTTTGAAAATGTTTTTGGGGTTGGTCAATTTGTGGAGCATTTCTGTTAAGTATGCAGAACATGTTAATGTCATTGGTCCTGTGTTGTATATAGCAGAAAAAAGGATAGAAAGCACAGTGCTAAAAACAAGCACTAAAACTAAATATAACTGAATACTGTCAATTTTCTCATTAAAAAGCACTTTCCAAAAGCAAAGAAATACATGTACTTAAAAAGTACAGAAAGATACTAATAAAGTAGGAGAGCTTATCTTCCTTGTAGCTCTTTTGTTCTGTGTGGTTTCCTAGCCTTGTGATATAGTGGGGGTGAGGTGTGGCAAATAGCTTTGCATATTATTTCACCTTCAGCACAACTAGACTTAACCCATCCAGATAAATGGGAGTTATTCACTGAAAACTTTTATTTAAAACAGTTTTATCATCATATGAAGAGAGTCGACAGGGACCAAGATCTACCTACCCTTCAAACAGCAATTTTTATGATACCTAATATACCTCCAGTTCTGTATTAAAAGCAGGTAGTTAACATTGGTGTGTTACTACCAAAGAAAATACAGAACTCATTCTGTTTTCTGTGGTGATATTGTGTTCTCCAAAATACTGTGCACCCTAATAAACTTATCTGTGGTCAGAGAACAGAACAGCCACTAGATACAGAGGCCAGAAAATGATGGCACACACACCTTTAATCCTAGCATTCCAAAGGCAGAGATCCATCCGGATCTCTGTGAGTTCAAAGCCACACTGAAAACAGCCAGGCATGGTGACTCATGCTTTTAATCCCAGGAAGTGATGGCAGAAAGCAGAAAGGTATATAAGGCATGAAAACCAGGAACTAGACCTGGTTAAGCTTTTAGGCTTTTGAGCAGCAGTTCAGCTGAGATCCATTTGCATGAGGACTCAGAGGCTTCCAGTCTGAGGAAAGAGAATTAGCTGAGGAATTGGCAAGGTGAGGCGGCTGTGGCTTGTTCTGCTTCTCTGATTTTCCAGCTTTGACCCCAACACCTGGCTCCAGGTTTGTTTTTATTAATAAGACTTTTTTTTTTTTGGTTTTTTTGAGACAGGGTTTCTCTGTGTAGCTTTGCACCTTTCCTGGAACTCACTTGGTAGCCTAGGCTGGCCTCGAACTCACAGAGATCCGCCTGCCTCTGCCTCCCGATTAAAGGCGTGCGCCACCACCGCCCGGCAATAAGACCTTTTAAGATTCGTGCTACAGTTTTCAACATATGTAACCTGAATTCAGGCACGTGTGAGTATTATGAATGTGTTTCTATGCATTTCATCTCATGTCTAGATTCATATAAGCACCACCACAATCAAGATCCATAATTACTCGAGTACCACAGAACTTTTGCTTCTTTCTATGTACTCTCCTCCCATCCTGTTTTGAAAAATAATTTAATGAAGAGAAATATAAAAGAGAACTCAAGTTGATGAAATGAACTGAAAAACTTAATAACATAGTTAAGAAAAACTCAAGGGGAGTCTCACAAGTAGAAAGGATCAAGTAGAAAATATAATATCGAGACTTAAATCAGAAAAATTAGATCACATATACAAAACTATAAAAAAGTTAATAGGTGAAAGGAACAGGCCCAAAATGTGAGACACCATGTAAACATCAAATCTTCAAATTACAGGCACAGAAGAGAGCAGAACCAGGTCAATGACATAGATCATGGAAGAAAACTAAGGAAAAACATATGCATACAGATAAAAGAAGCATATAGAACACAAAACAGACAAAATCAGAAAAGAAACTGCTCATGGCATGTCATAGTTGAACCATTACTAAATACATGGAACAAAGAAAGAGTACTGCAAGAGAAAAGCCTCCTATCACATATAAAGGAAAACCCTTAAGATAACAGCTGACTTCACAATGGAGTCTGGAGAAATACTAAAGGACTACTATATCCAGGAAAACTACCTTTAAGGAGAAAGAAAAACTTTCCATGATACAAACAGGCCATCACAATTCCTGTCCACCAAGCCAACCCTAAAGAGAATCCTGGAAGCAATACTTCACACTGAAGAGAGGAATAAGCATAGTATCATTACCTGACCATAATGCAACAAAACAAAACCAACAGCAAACAAATCTTTAGCAAATACACAAACCTGCAGAAATGAAACAACTTATTACTGAATGATGAATAGGTCACAAAAGAAACCACAAAAAAAATTAATTCCTGGAACAAAAAGAAAATGGAAATACAACATATTAAAAGCAGCACTACAAGTGAAACCACCTAAGCTCCTACACTAAAAAAGACAGTGAGCACAAATTAACAATAATAAACAAATTAATAAATAAATTAATTAAATGAATTAATGATGCAACTCAAGATTTTGGAAAAAAAATCCAAATCCAGTAGACTGAAAGAAATAATAAAACCCAGAGCCAAAATTAATAAAATAGAAACAAAGAAACAAGGAATCTGAGCTGATTCTTTAAGAAGATAAACAAGATCAACAGTCTCTTGGCCCAACTAACCAAAACCAAAACAAAGCAAAAAACAACAACAAAAAGAGATTATCCAAATTAACAGAACCAGAAATGAACCGGGAAATGTTACAAGAGACACCAAAGAAATTCTAAGGGAATAGTTTAGTAACCTGTACTCTGTCAAGTTGGAAAATCTAAAAGAAACAGATAAACTTCTAGAGTCATCCAAACCACAAAAATTAAATAAACCAAGAAGACATCAACAACCTTAACAAATAACAAATAAGGAAATTGAAATGGTAATTAAAAAGTCTTCTGTCTAAAAACACCCGGCCCTTGTGGATTCACAGAATTTCTAATAGACTTCCAGAAGATCTACAACCAACCTTTCATAAAGTATTCAAAAATACAGAAAGAGAAGGAACATTTTCAAACACCTTCTACAGAGTCAGTATTAATCAAATACCAAAACAAGGTACAGATATAAAAAAAGTAAACACTACAGATCAATATCTTTGATGAACATAGATTCAAAAATCCCCAATAAAATCCTTGCAAAACAGGCACATATCAAAAGATCATCCACCATAGTCAAGAAAACAATTGAACCATTCAAAACTGAGCTAAGGATCTGAATAGAGTTACCTTTAAAAGAAATAAAAATGACTAAAAATATCTCAAAACATGATCATCATCCTTGGGGTAATGCAAATCAAAACACCTTGAGATTTTACCATACCGAGTGAGAATGGCTAAGATCAACAAAACAACTGACAAAAACCTGCTAGCAAGGATGTGGGGAAAGGGAAACCTTAACACACTGCTGTAACTGCAAACTACTGCAGCCCATCTGGAAATCAGTATGGAGACCTCTCAAAAAGCTAAAACTAAACCTACTTACTACATATGGCCAAGCTATACCCACTCCTTGGCTTATGTACAAAGGACTCAACATCCTACTCCACTTGCTCAGCCATGTTCATTGCCACTCTGTTCACAATAGCTAGGTAATGCAAACAACCTAGACATCTGTCAACTGACAAATGTATAATGAAAATGTGGTATATATACACAATGGAATACTAGTCAGCTTAAAAAAAAAACCTCTGAAATCATGAAATTTGCAGGTAAATGGATGGTACTAAAAAAAAATACTATATTGAGTGAGGTAACCCTAACCCAGAAATACAAATAACACAAGTTCTCTCTCATCTGTAGTTCCTGGCTCCAAGTTTTCATATAATCTGGAGTAATCTCAGAAACCATGGAAAGAAAAAGAGACTATGGGGGTGGGTTTGGAGAAGCAGTGCTAGAGAGGGAAATAGATACATATGATATTAAGGGGGAAACTGGGAAAATGGAGGGTTTAGAAAGGCTGGTGGGAAGGAAATCAATATAGACTAGGGAGGGAGGAGGGAAAATAGTAAGAATATATCAAAGAGCCATAAGGAATCATATTATTTTTATTTAAGTAAAATTACAGCCGGTGGTGGTGGTGGTGGTGGTGGTGGTGGTGGTGGTGGTGGTGGTGGCGGTGGCGGTGGTGGCGGTGGCGGCGGCGGCGGCGGCGGCGGCGGCGGCGGCGGCGGCGGCGGCGGCGGCGGCGCACGCCTTTAATCCCAGCACTACGGAGGCATAGTCAGGAGGATCTCTGTGAGTTCAAGGCCAGCCTGGTCTACAAAGCAAGTTCCAGGAAAGGCACAAATCTACACAGAGAAACCCTGTCTTGAAAAGAAAATTACATATAGTATGTGTGTATGTCCATGCACATGTGTGCGTGTATTTGTATACTTCAAGTGATGTTATTCCACTTGAGTTGATAATGCCCCCTCCCCTCAAGTTGTACACCATCTAACAAAAAACTCCAGTACCAAGCATGAGAAACACTCCACTTTTTGGAGGGGTTTTCAAGACAGGGTTTCCCTGTGTGGCCCTGGCTGTTCTGGAATTCACTTTGTAGATCAGACTGGTCTTGAACTCACATAGATTCACCTGCCTCTGTCTCCCCAGTGCTGGGAC
This sequence comes from Peromyscus maniculatus bairdii, assembly GCF_049852395.1. Classification (NCBI taxonomy): domain Eukaryota; kingdom Metazoa; phylum Chordata; class Mammalia; order Rodentia; family Cricetidae; genus Peromyscus; species Peromyscus maniculatus. The sequence goes on along the minus strand of NC_134875.1, from coordinate 81,365,892 downwards.
TAAAGGTGTGCACCACTATGCCTGGCTGAGAAACACCCCTTTGAGTTGATTGTCAAGGGAGGGAGTCTAAGAGACTCCTAATATAGGCTATTCCTGGTTCCCTTGGTTGCCTTCCAGAGGTTTAAGGTAAGTCCCTATGGCTGAAGACAACATGCACTAAATGTCATACAAACAATTCAGCGGACCTGACCTAAAAGCCTCCTCCCTGAGTATTAGCTTTCATAGTACCAGAGGATGCTATGCAAGCTACCAAAAGAAAGGTAAGCAACCAATAGTTTTACTCAGCTCTGTTGTCTACGAAACACAATAATGACCAGCAGGGCAAGATAAGGATATAATAGTACCACTCTTATGTTGGCATTAACTAACTGCTGTCTAACTGGACTTAAATGCCACTCAACAAGAGAGAAATCATGCCTAGTACTGAAAACCTACCCATGTCTTCAGGGCTAGTGAGGTCATAGATCTTGGGAAGAGAAATTACTACAATCACTTTGCTAGACAATTCCTAACTGCATTCTATATACTTATCCTTATACACCATATAAGTGTAATTATCACCCTCAAAGAAGCTCCGTTTTGCAGCAGATGGAGATCATTATTACAGAAAACCACAACTGGTCATAAGCAGAGAACATGGGTACAGAGCTCCAGTTGATAAATCTACAATTCAACTTCTGTACCTAAGGCTAGGGAACATGCAGAAGAGGGAGCAGAAAGATTGGAAGAGCCAGAGGACCACAGAATCTGCTGTGACAGTGTGTCTTCTAGAGATACTGCAACAATACCACTGCCTAAACAAGACCTGAACAATGACAACACCAAGAAACATGATATCATGGAAGGGAAAAATCTCATGGGGCCCCACCCCTAGACAAAGAACTACAGACAACTAAGGGCTGCTGAGAGAGGGACAATTAGTCATCCCAAGGATGAGAAGGTTATTGAATACCAAGTGATCATCCCTGAAATCATATACACATGGACTTAGAAGGTTGTATTTATATACTTTGGTGTTTATACATGTATGTAACTATAACAATTAAATAAAAAGACCATGAATTTGAGAGGGAGCAGGAGGCACATAAAGAGAAGGCAGATATAACATAATTATATTTTAATTAAAAAAAGAAAACTACAAAACAATTTCCTTGGTGTACATTAAAAAATTATCAGTATAATACTTGCTAACTGACTTCAAGTGCACATTAAGATCATATATCATGACACTGTTTTCATCTCAGAGTCAACTTATGGAAATCAATAAATGTAATATACCATACAAATAAACTGATGGAGAGAAATGATATGATCATCTTTATAGATAAAGAAAAATTCAAAATGACATCATGAGAGAAATCCTTTAAATCTGGAAAGCAATATGGGCTGAGGAGATAACTCATGCTAGTAAAGTATTTGCTCCATAAGCATAAGGACTGAGTTCAATACCCAGAATCCCTATACAAAAGTGTGATGTGGCAGCACACTCTTATAATCTTAGAGCTTTGGAGGTGGAGGTGGGTAGATTTCTGGGACATTTTGACCTAGCCAGCCTAGCCTACATGGCTAGCTCTAGGAAAATGAGAGATCCTGTCACTAAAAAAGAAGGTCGGAGGCTTCTTAGGAGCAATACACAAATTTGACCTCTGTATTTACATACATGCACACATGCATGCACCCACATGAAAATATACTCACTCCCACATATACAAATAAATTAGAAAGAGATGGTATATGTCTCCAAATAATAACAGATAAGTACAACAAATTTATAGAGAGTACTATTATAAATGGGGAGGAGTTAGAACATTTCCTTTAAAATTTAGAATAATATAAAGGTGCCTAGTCTCTCCAGTCATTTAAAATAGTACTCAAAGTCTTAGCTAGAGCCTTTAGACATTAGAAAGACATAAAAGGGATAAAATATAGAAAACAAAGAAGTTAAATTTCCCCATATTCACAGATGAGATAATTCTATACTCAAAGATCATATGTAGTCCATCAGAAACTGTTATTAATTGATAAACACTTTCAGTAAAGCTACAGGATACAAAAAACACCAATAACTTTTCTTATAAACCAACAAGAACTTCCTAAGAAAGAGATAAAGAAGAAAAAGTACCATTCATAATAATTCATAAAAAGTACCCAGGATTAAACCTAACCAAGAGAAAAATCTATACAATGAAAAATTTAAGACCCAGAAAAAAAATTGAAGACAATAATAGGCAATAAACAGATCTTCCATGCTCCTGGATTAGCACAATTAATTTTGTAAAAATAGTGTATTACCAAAAGTCATCTACAGATTCCATGAAATTTCCATCAAAATTCCAATGGCATTGCTCATAGAATTACAAAAGTAATTAAAGAATCCATGTAGAAATAAAAAAGACCATAAACAGCCAAAGCAATCCTAAGTAGAAAGAACATTTCATACTATATTATGGAGTGATAGTGATAAAAAAAAAAAAGCAGCCATGTGGATAAATGGAACAATACAGAGAACCTAGAAATAAATCCACACATCCATGGGAACCTAATATTTGGTAAAGGTTTCAAAAACATACTATAAAAAAGAGAGCCTATTCAACAAATGGTACTGGCAAAACTGGATATGTAGTTATATTCCTATCTCCCACCCTGCACAAAATAATTCAAAATGGATTATAAAGAACAGGGTGTGGTAGCACATGACTTTAATCCCAGCACACAGGAGGCAGAGACAAGTGGATCTCTGTGAGTTTGTGCAATAACTTAAGTATAGAAAAATAAAGAAACTTATGCTTGTAAAACTGTTTCCTTTCTTAGAATAAATATTTAGGTCATATTTGATCTACTATATTATATTCTTTAATTTTCTTAGACTGCTATAGCTGTAAGAAACTGAACTAAGACGGGCAGGGTGGCTCACATCTGCAATCTCAGTACTTGGGGGGCTGCTCAGGTTTAAGGCCAGCCTAGGCTACATAGTGATACCCCATCACAAACAAACAAACAAAATAAATTGAATTCATTTAATTTCTAACATGAAAGTAGAAAATTGGGGATACTAATTACTTAAAGAACAAATTTAAGGAAAAGATATTATGATCAGGATGTAACTCTCTCAGCTGCACCAGCACCATAAATGCTGACATGCTCCCACCATGATGATGGACTAATAAAAACCTCTGAAACTGTAAGCAGGCTCTCAACTAAATTTGTTGTTGTTGTTTTTAAATAAGAGCTGCCTTGGTCGTGGTATCTCTTCACAGCAGTGGAATAGTGACTATGACAGAAGTTGGTACCAGGGAGCAGGGTATTGCTATGATAGACCTGTCATGTTTGTTGGAGGAATATGGAAGACTTTGGGACTTTGGACTAGAAAAGCAGTTGGACACTTTAAGTGGGGCTTAATGGGCCATCCTAGTAGGAACATGGAAGACAGTACTGAGGAAGATTTGACCTGTAGAGACGCAGCCCAAGAGATCTCAGAGGGTAAGAATATTAGTAAGTGTCCTAGAGTCCACTCTTGTGATATTTTGGTGAAGAATGTGGCTGGTTTTTTTTGCCCAGCCTGAAAATGTCCTAAAAATCTGCCTGAAGTTAAACTGAAGACTTTTGGATTAATGGTGTTGGCAGAGATTTCAAGATAGCCCAGTACTGACTGTGCTGCTTGGTTACTGGTTGTCACTCTTAAGCAGATCTCTAATGAAAAAGAGAAAGCTGAGTAAGAAAAAAAACAAAATGTACAGTTTGAGGCGAGAAAAAGCATCCAGAAATGTAACATTAGAGCCAAGTCCACTGCTCAAGGAGATAGTTTAAATGGAATGAAGGGATTAGTGACCTCAGGGCAAGACTCCATCTAGCTAAGCTTCCAACTTGTGAAAAGGAATTAAAAGAAAAGCATAGTCAGTGAAGGAAACCAAGAAAAATAGGAAGCTGATAAAACAGTAATTGAATTAGGGAGTCAAATTCCAGCCCCAGCAAGCTGCAGAACTTGGCAGCTTGGGCCACAAGATACTGGCCTTAGAGTCACCAAGAATACAAGAAAGGGTTGTAGAATCTCCTTCAGGCTAAGGTAAGCTGCTGAGGCCAGGCCTATGTCAGGGATGTCCATGCATGGAGGCTTACAGAGACCACTGCATGAAGCTCTGAAGCCTAGGCTGTGTTGGAGATCCCAAGATATTAGAGATGCCAGAGTTGTGGGTTACCTGCCAAAAAGAGCTGCTAACAGAGTGCAATCAGCCCAAGAGAGAGAAGTGTGCTACAGTCAACAATGATGAAAGGACTTGGAGATCTGAAAAGTGTTTGATATCAGAAATGGAGATGCAGAGTTTGAGAGTTTGCCCTACTTTGGTCCAGTATTTCCTCACTATGCTCCCTTTCCTCCCTTTTGGAATGGTAATGTACATTCTGTGTCATTCTATGTTGAAAGTATGGGGTCCACTTTTTGATTTTGATTTAATAGGGGATTATAGTTAAGAGACTGCCATCAATCTCAGAAAAGACTTTGAACTTCTGACTTTCAAACAGTGTTGAAACTGAAAAACTCTGAGGACTTTCTGAAGTTGGACTAAATGTATTATCATATGGCCACAAGCCTATGGGAGTGTGGTAATTTGAGTAAGAATGCACCCCCCCATAGACTCATATATTTGAATGCTAAGTCACCAGGATTAGGAGGTGTGGCGTTGTTGGAGGAAGTATGTCACTTGGGGGTAGGCTTTAAGGTTTCAAAATCCCATGCCAAATCCAGAATCTATCTTTCTGCCTATAGATCATTATGCAGTTCCTCCATGTCTCCATGCTCCCTGCCATGATGGTAATGGATTAAACCTCTCAAACTGTAAGCCAGCTCCCAACTAAAAAAAAAATAAGATCTGCCTTGGTCATGATATCTCTTAACTGCAGTAGACTAGTGACTAAGACGGTCCATATCCCAATAAAATTCATGTAGAAATTTGCTTGTCATTGAAGCATTATTGGGAAACAGGCCCTTTACAAGAGGAGTAGGGTTGTGAGAAGGATTTGTACAGGTCTTGTGGAAGCAGTTACTGTGGAGCTGTATTAAATGTCCTAAGAATGAGCAAGGTGACTGCTGGTAACTGTTCTATACTTGCCCTTCCACTTTCTACTAGAGTTGATGCAGCATGAGGCCACTGCCAGAAGCTGACCAGATGCCAGCTCTATGCTTTTGGACCTCCAAGCCTTCAGAACCATAAGCTCAAAACAAATGTTATTATTATTTTGTTTTTTTTCTTTTTTGAGAAAGGTTCTTTCTACATAGTCCTGGCTGGCCTGAAACTCACTCACATGTACACCTGGCTGGCCTTGAATTCACAGAGATCTACTTGTCTCTATTTTCCTAGTACTGGGATTAAAGACAAGTGCCAAAACACTGGGCATCAATGTTATTCTTTAGGAATTGCACAGTCTCAGATATTCTATTATAGCAACAGAAGCTGGGCTAATGCATCATAAAGGACAGCCCAAATGTATGCTGTGTCTATATGATGCCAAATTGCTGGCCAATATGAACAGTTTGCTTAGTCCCTCAAATTCCAGGATTAATTATGACTTTCCCTTTTCTGATCATGAAAGTGCTAACTATGACATGTAAGGAACCTGATTCTTTCAGACTCTTTAATATCCGAAGGCTTCAATAATTAATTTTGTTCAATGTGGCCTCTGTTAACTAAGGGCAATGAAAGTACTGCTGCCAAGAAAGGATGGAAATCTGAAAAAGTGAAAGAGAATTTTGTTCCTTTGTTAACTGCCTCTCTAGTCACAAAAGGAAGGGAAAAAGAAAAATAAAGACCAGTAACACGAAAGGGAGATTTGATGAGCAGGACAAAACAATGAAAAAAGAAGAGAGAAGGGAAAAAAGGTTGTTACACAATTGGTAAGGACTATTAGGTAGTTGTAAGACCTTTACACAATTGAAGTCTTTATTCTCATTAAAGGGAAAAAAAAAACAAGGCAAATATAAAACAAAAACAAAGCGATTTTCCAAGCTCAAATGTAAAAACCTTTTATGCTTTATAAAGTAAGTAATTAATTCATTAAAATTAGGTTTGAGTAATAAAGCACATGTCTTAAAATAATTTTACTTCCAAGTTGAAGAGCTACAGGCAATTATGGGCTGCTTAAGAGGAAAGAAAATCAGTCTTCTCTAGGGATGAGCTCTGACACATTGTGTAATCCCTGGTGATCAGTCCCAAACACATGTCATATGAGCAACATTAAACAGAAACAGCAGGTTGCATTTATATAAACAACGTGTGTGAGTATGCATGTATATGTAACAATAAAGACGTCATGAAGTTGAAAGTGACTAGGGAACACTCAGGAGGAGGTGAAGGGGGAACTGTTGGGTGGAAATAAGTACTCATGTATAAAATTCTCAAAAATAATAACTATAATAAACTAAAGATTTCTATCATATAAGTGAAATTCTTCTAGCTTACTGTCTTAGTCAAGGTTACTACTGCTGCGAGAAAACACCATGACCAAAAGCAATTTGGGGATGAAAGGCTTTATTTCACTCAAACTACCATATCACAGTTCATGACTAAAAGCAGGTAGAATAGGAACCTAGAAGCAGGGCCTGATGCACAGAAGGAAGAATATATAGGAGTGCTGCTTACTGGCTTGCTCTTCATGTCTTGCTCAGCCTGCGTTCGTTCTTTCTTTCTTTCTTTTTTTTCATTTTTCTTTATTACGAAATTTTCTACTCATTCTACATACAGTAGCATGTAGATCCCCCCTTCCTCCCTCCTCCCACCCTCCCGCTCTCCCTTCCAAGCCATCCCACATTCCCCAAATCAAGGTCTCCCATGGGGAGTCAACAGAAGCCAGCACACTGAGCCTAGGCAGGTCCAAGCCCCTCCCCATTGCACCAAGGCTGCCCAAGGCATCACACCACAGGCACCGGGCTCCCAAAAGCCTGCCCATGCACCAGGGACGGAACCCGATGTCCCTGCCTGGGTGCCCCCCAAACAGTTCAAGCCAAACAACCGTCTTCCATATCCAGAGGGCCTAGTCCAGTCCTATGGGGGCTCCACAGCCACTAGTCTACAGTTCTTGGGCTTCCACTAGTGTGGCCTGTCATCTCTGCATGTCTTCCCATCATGATCTCAATGTCCCCCGCCTGCAGAATCCCTCCTCTCTCTCATCAATTGGATTCCCAGAGTTCAGCTTGGTGCCTGGCCCTGGATCTCTGCATCTGCCTCCATCAGTCACTGCACAAAGGCTCTGTGATGACGGTTAGGGTATTCACTAGAGTGGTCACCAGAGTAGACCAGTACAGGCACCCTCTAGACCACTGCCAGCACTCCAAGATGGGGTCATACTTGTGGATTCCTGAGAGCCTCCCTGGCACCCTGCCTCTTCCTATTCCCATGATGTCCTCATCTATCATGGTATCTCCCTCCCTGCCCTCCCACTCTGTCCCTGTTCCAGCTCGACCCTCCCATTTCCCTATGTTCTCATCCCCCACTCCTCGCCCTCTGCCACTCCAACACCCAGTTCACTCATGTAGATCTCATCCACTTCTCCTTCACAGGGTCATCCATGTGTCCCTTCTAGGGTTTTTTCTTGTTATCTAGCCTCTCTGGAGTTGTGGGTTACAGTCTGGCCATCCCTTCCCTCACAACTGGTATCCACTTATGAGTGAATACATAGTATGTTTGTCCTTCTGAGTCTGGGTTACCTCATTCAGGATGATATTTTCTAGCTCCATCCACTTGCCTGCAAATTTCATGATGTTATTGTTTTTTTACTGCTGAGTAGTACTCCATTGTGTATATGTGCCACATTTTCTTTATACATTCTTCACTTGGGGGCATTTAGGTTGGTTCCAGGTTCTTGCTATTACGAATAATGCTGATATGAACATAGTTGAGCATGTGTCCTTGTGGTAAGATTGAGCATTCCTTAGGTATATACCCAAGAGTGGTATAGCTGGGTCTTGAGGAAGACTTATTCTCAATTTTCTGAGAAACCGCCATACTGATTTCCAGAGTGGCTGTACAAGTTTGCATTCCCACCAACAGTGGAAGAGTATTCCCCTTGCTCCACATCCTCTCCAACAAAAGCTGTCTTCAGTGTTTTTGATCTTAGCCATTCTGACAGGTGTAAGATGGTACCTCAGAGTCGTTTTGATTTGCATTTCCCTGATGACTAAGGATGTTGAGCAATTCCTTACATGTCTTTTAGCCATTTGAGACTCTTCTGTTGAGAATTCTCTGTTAAGCTCTGTAGCCCACTTTTTAAATTGGATTGTTCAGTATTTTGAAGTCTAGCTTTTTGAGTTCTTTATATATTTTGGAGATCAGCCCTTTGTCAGATGTGGGGTTGGTGAAGAACTTTTCCCATTCTGTAGGCTGGAATTTTGTCTTATTGACCGTGTCCTTTGCTCTACAAAAGCTTCTCAGTTACAAGAGGTCCCATTTATTAATTGTTGCTCTCAGTGTCTGCGCTACTGGTGTTATATTTAGTAAGTGATCTCCTGTGCCAATGTATTCCAGACTACTTCCTACTTTCTCCTCTATCAAGTTCAGTGTAACTGGATTTATGTTGAGATCTTTAATCCACTTGGACTTGAGTTTTGTGCATGGCAACAGATATGGATCTATTTGCAATCTTCTGCATCCAGTTATGCCAGCACCATTTGTTGAAGATGCTTTCTTTTTTCCATGGTACAGTTTTGGCTTCTTTGTTGAAAATCGTATGTTCATAGGTGTGTGGATTAATGTCAGGGTCTTCAATTCAATTCCATTGGTCCGCGTGTCAGTTTTTATGCCAGTACCAAGCTGTTTTTATTACTATAGCTCTATAGTAGAGCTTGAGGTCAAGGATCATGATGCCTCCAGAGGTTGCTTTATTATACAGGATTGTTTTAGCTATCCTAGGTTTTTTGTTTTTCCATATAAATTTAAGTATTGCTCTTTCCAGGTCTGTGAAGAATTGTGTTGGGATTTTGAAGGGGGAATGCATTGAATCTATAGATTGCTTTGGGTAAGATTGCCATTTTTACTATGATGATCCTACCTATCCATTAGCATGGGAGATCTTTCCATTTTCTGATATCTTCTTCAATTTCTTTCTTCAGATACATAAAGTTTTTATCATACAGGTCTTTCACTTGCTTAGTTAGAGTTACCCCCAAGGTATTTTATATTATTTGTGGCTATTGTAAAGGGTGATGTTTCTCTGATTTCTTTCTCAGCCCATTTATCATTTGTATATAGGAGCAGCCTGCTTTCTTATAGAGCTCAGAACCAGCAGTCCAGGGGCAGCACTAGCCACAATAGGCTGGGCCCTCCTTCCACATCAATTAGTAATTAAGAGAATGCCCTACAGGCTTGTCTACAGTCTGTCCTTATGCAGGCAGTTTCTCAATTGAGGTTCCCTCCTCTCAGATGACTCTAGCTTGTGTCAAGGTGACATAAAACTAGCCAGCATACTTGCATATAAAGTTTACTTTGGGGGCCTGGCAAGATGGCTTGGTGGTAAAGGCACTTGCCACCTAGTTTGACAACATTACTTCAATCCCTGGGGCCAACACAGTGGAAACAGAGAACTTTCCATCAGGTTGCACTATGACCCCACATGCATGCACATACATGTAACATGTGTACGCACACAAATTAAATAAATAAATGAAAAATGTTTTTAGAAGTTCACTTTGGGTATTAAAGAGTAACCAGAACAGAAAACAACTTATTGAATCAGACATAAAAATGATTTGCATGAATGACACACAAAACAATCTCCATTATGAAAGTGGAACATGTATTTGTAAGAAATTCACTCAGTGTTTTCCTCAACATAATAGTTTGATCGGGAAAGTACAAACAAGACACAGATGAGACAAAAATACAGTCAGCATTTTGTTATCAAGTAAAATATACCTAAAACAAGCTACAGACAAGTCAAAAATTTATGGGTTGAAATAGCCACAAGAAAACCTTTTATTTGATTTCAAAGCTGGAGGACAGAAAAAAAAATAAAAGGATATGGAAAAGCAATTATCTCATATATCCTTACCTCTAATAATCAAATCTAATAAATGCATTTCTTACATAAGTCCTCTAGGAGATAAAAATTTAGGAGTATATCATGTAGTACAATATTTTAAGGTGTGTTACTTTTGTTTATGCTGCATTTGTTTAACTCTGTGAAGCTGTGTTACTGTGCCTGTCCAAAACACCTGATGGTCTAATAAAGAGCTGAACAGCCAACAGCAAGGCAGGAGAAAGGATAAACGGGGCTGGCAGGCAGAGAGGACATATAGAAGGAGACAACTGGGAGGAGATATCTAGGAGCAGCCAGAGAAGGAAGACTCCAGGGACTAGCTACCCAGACACCCAACAAGCCATGGAGTTAAGAGTAAGATACAGAAGTGGTGGCGCACACCTTTAATCCCAGCACTCAGGAGGCAGAGGCAGGTGGATCTCTGTGAGTTCAAGGACAGCCTGATCTACAGAGTGAGTTCCAAGAAAGGCAAAAAGCTACACAGAGAAACCCTGTCTTGAAAAACAAAACAAAACAAACTAAACGGGAAAAAAAAATATACAGAAGTAAGAGAACAGGAAAAGCCCAGAGGCAAAAGGTAGACAGGATAAGTTAAGTTAAGGAAACCTGGCTAGAAATTAAGCAAGCTAAGGCAGGGCATTCATAATTAAGAATAAGCCTCCATGTGTGATTTATTTGGGAGCTGGGTGGCAGGCCCCCGAAAAAGCATAAACAACAATAATATCAGACTGATATTTAATAAAAAACCACAATATAAGCATCTTATAAAAGTTACATAAAATTTTTACTTTTTCATTAATTTCTTTAAAGCAACATTAGCATTTGGATTAACTGCTAATGTGGGCTATCCTGTCCTAACTGACACATAAAAGAACATAGAAATCACTCATGCTCACAATTTTAAATGTTAGACTGAATAACCACAACTTTTCTTGGTTGTGATCAGAGGGCAATCTGTCACCCCAAAACTTGAGAGATAAGATATAGGTACAAAATCATTGAGGGAGAAGCTGTATCTGTAACGGAAACAAACAAACAAACAAACAGGGAAAGCTAGACCATGAGATTAGACTTCTGCGGGGAGGGGGATAGCTATAGTTTTATGACGTGTAAGTCATATTTCTGTGGATGGAAATATACTGTGGGTGATTAGAGAAAATGTTTATTTTGGCTCACAGTCTTGATGCTTTCCACTTATGGCTGTTTGGCAGCACTGGGTTTTGGCCTGAGGTAAGTGCTTTGTAGTGGGTGGACACAGTGGCATAACCTGCTCAATTCATGAAGGCCAGGAAAGAGGGAGAATGGAGGGGAAGAGAAGGAAGTGGGGCCAAGATCTCAAGCCTTCATATGACCAGAAGTTTTCTAAATAAACTCTGCCTCTTAAAAGTTTAACCACCTTCGGGGCAGTGGTGGCGCAAGCCTTTAATCCCAGCACTCGGGAGGCAGAGCCAGGCGGATCTCTATGAGTTCGAGGACAGCCTGAGCTACCAATTGAGTTCCAGGAAAGGCGCAAAGCTACACAGAGAAACCCTGTCTCGAAAAAAAAAAAAAAGTTTAACCACCTTCCAATGATGCATGGGCTAGGGACCAAGTCTTTAACACACAAGCTTTACAAAAGAAAAAAAAAATCCCTCATTATATAAAGTAGGGTGGGGGGGGGGGAGTCAAAGTTTTGAAATATGCCCAGAGTACTGAGTTCTCATTAACAAAGCCTTTTCCACAAGGGAAATTATTTTACCAAAGACTAACTGAAGAAGGGAGATCCCCACCTCTGCCTCTTGAGCCTCACTTGTCTAACCTAATTGCAGAGGTGAACACTTCAAAGCAATTGTAAAGGTCACATCAAAGGGCCAGAAACTCATTCCAAATCTGAGACCTGATCATAGGATTATAGAAGTATTTTCTCTAAACCACTTAAAACCACATCAATAGAGCTCTTTCAGAACTGCAAGGGATTACAACTGAAGAGACTTCAACTTTGAGAACCCATTTTAAAAGGAGAGCTAGCTCAGCAGTTAAGAGCACTTGTTGCTCTTGCAGAGGACCCAGGTTCCATTCCTAGAACCCATGTGAGGATTCACAAAAAATCTGTAACTCCAGTTCCAGGAGATTCAATTCCCTCTTCTAGCCTCTGCAGGCATCAGGGTTACACATGGTGCACATTTACATGCAGATAAAATAGTCATACACATAAAATATAAACAAATCTTCTTTTAAAGGAGACTCTAGCAAAGACCAAAAAACATGGGTCTACAAAATAAAAAAATTAAGGAAAAGGGGCTGGAGAGATGGATCAGCAGTTAAGAACACTTGTTGCTCTTCCAGAGGACCTGAGTTCAGAATCCAACACTCTTCTGGCCTACATAGACACATTCACATATGAAGCACTACACACACACACAGATATAAAAACACTTTTAAAAAAATCTCAAAACAAGGGAAGACAAAACAGATGAAATTTTAGCTGATATGTAGAACACATATAACTTCTACTCATATAAATATAAAATTTCACACTAAAGGCCTATTTAGCTTAGTACCTTTTTAAAATAATCAATACATCATGTTCAGATTTCCAAAACAAAACTATAATGCATGTTAAAAGCAATAAAAAGTCCAACTAGACAAAATAAGCATTAGAACAAGACTTGAGGTATTTTGTAGTTATCAGGTAAGGAATTTATTCATGTTTATTTTATCTTATTGCTATATCGGATAGTGAACCTGGGCCTCGCATATGCCATGCAAGTGCTCTTTCACTGGACTATATCCTCAGCCTTTGAAAAATAATCTTTAAAAATTCTGAGATAGTACATCACTAAGTTGCTTGGGCTGGCCTTAAACTTACAGGTCCTCTTGCTTCAGCCTCTCAAACAACTGAAATTACAGACCTGTGCCACCAGGTCAGGCTTCAAACAAATTTAAATTTTCTTTAATATGCTAAAGGCTTCAGTGGAAAAAGCAGATTGCATATAAGGACAGATGGGTAATCTATGAAGGAAGGACACCCCAAAAAGAAGAATTAAGATGATAGACTAGAAATTAAGCATACTATAACAGAAATAAAGAATATATTTAATGGACTAATTGATTGGCATGACACAATCAATAAAAAAAGTGAACTTGAAGACATATTTCAACAGAAACTTCGCAAACTGAAATGGAGAAAACAAAAATAATAAAAAATGTAGAAAAGAATATTTAAAACCATGGGACAGTTTCAAAAGCTGATACATATATAATGAGAATATTATAATAAAATAGGAAAAGGAAAAGAAATATATGATGTCTTAATGGTTAAAAATTTTCTGAAATTATTAACATCAAACCAGAAATATAGGAAGCTCATAGAACAAGCAGGAGGAATAAAAATCTACACCATGGCCTATCACATCCAAACCACAAAAGTGGCATCTCAAAGACAGAGATAAATGAAAAGACGCTGAAATTTGAAAATGCACTTTACCTGTAGAAGAACACAGGTAAAAATAACATTGGACTTCTCCTCTGAAAACATTCAAACAAAAAGATAGTAAAGAAAACTATATAAATTGAAGAGTTAAAAAAATTCCACAACCTAGAATTCTGTACCCAATGGAAATTTCCTTTAAAATTGGAGGAGAAATACTTTCTAAAATGCAAACTATGAAGGAATTCATTGTTATGACTTGTGGCTTCTAAGAATGATTTTTTTTAAGTTTATCAAAAAGAAGAAAAATGACATAGGCTAAAACTTTAAATGTACATAAAAATAGATATATGTTAGAGGAAAAATACACATAAAATACAGACATTTTGTTTTTATTATTTGACCTAAAACATAACACAATCTTGAAAATACTACAATATACTGAATAATCAGAGCTCATGGATAAATAAACAAATTGAATGACAATAATGCATAGGTGATAGGAGGGCTATACTGGAAATACTATTCTTTGTACTACTCACCCAACAGTACAATGTTATCTGAAAGAAGACTTAGATTAGCTATAAATGTTTAGTGTAAGCTCCACAGCCACCAGAAAAAAAATAATTTAGGTGTCAAAAGACACAGAAAACAGAATCATAAAATGCTCAAAGATAGAAGAAATGGGTTAAAAAAGAAACAAAAGTAAAAGCCAAATAATAGGACATTTGTCTTATTTACTTTTCTATTGCTGTGACAAAACACCATGATCAAGAAGGCAACTTATGAAAGAAAGCATTTAATTTGGGGACTCCTGGTCCCAGAGGGTTAGAGTCCGTGACCCTCACGGAGGGAAGCACAGCAGCAGGCAGGCATGGTGCTGAAGCAGTAACTGAGAGCTTATATCTATCTGATCCACAAGCAGGAGACAGACATACAGCACTAACTGGGAATGTGGTGGTTTTTGAAACCTTAAAGCCCACCCCTTGTAACATGCCTCATCCAAAGCCATACCTCCTAATGCTTTCCAAACAGTTCTACTCCTGAGGACCAGGAATTCAAATATATAAGCATATTGGGGCCATTCTCATTGAAATCACCACAAGAATAGAAAAGTTACACATATGGTTAATATTAATAACAAAATTATATCAAAAGATGGTCAGACGGGATTAACAAGCATCATGACCCAACTTTGCTTTAAGTATAAAGATAGAATGGATTAAAAGAAAACAGAGGAATATATATCATAGTAATATTAATCAAAATTAAGCTGCAATAATTTTACTGATCTTTAAAAAACAATTTTAATACTAAAGACATGTAACAGAAATAAGTAGGATCACTGTCATAATGAAGTGACCAATTCTAAAGCACATTAACAATAGTAATATGTACATGTGCATGATTTTAAAATGTCAAAATATTTGTGGTAAAATCTGATGAATAGCAAGAAATAAAAGAAGAATCCTCTATTATAGTTGGAGACTTCCAAACCCACTTCATTAGTAATTAATAGAAGTAACAGGCAGAAAATAAGTAAGGATATGGTTGAAGTAAACATTATCAATCATTTGGGTCTAAATAACATATAAAGTATTGATACTTCAACCAACAATAGCAGAATACATTTCTCCAGCTCACAAAATCATTCACCAAAATAAACCACATTCTAGGCCAAAAATAAATCCTAACAAATTAAAAACAATACATATCATATAACGTATGTTCTCCGATAATAAAAATAAATTTAGACATTAGTAACAATGATAGCTGGCATATTTCAAAGATTAATTTAACCAACACACTTTTACTAGCACATAGGCCAAAAATTTCAAGAGAAATTTTAAAATATTTTGAACTATACAGAAATAAAATTACAAGCTGGAGGTATAGCTTAATGGGTAGAGTGCTTGTTTAGCATGTATGAAGACTTAGGTTCTATGCCCAGTACTGAAAAAAAAACTGAGTAGTGTGGCATACAACTGTAATCCCAGTGCTTGGGAGGTGGAAACAGAAAAAGTTCAAGGCCAGCCTTAGTTACCTTGTGTATTGGAGGCCAGCCTGGGCTACATGAAACCCTATCTCAAAAACCCCAAACAAAACAAAACAAAAAAGGGAATTTATAATTTATCATTATTTGTAAGACACAGAAAAATAATAAAGGGAAATTTATATAATTCAAAACATATTATAAAAGATCTAATCTGGATGACATTCAAACTGATGATGTTTTGTGAACTCAACACTAAAAAAAATCCTAGACTATATGGAGGTTGGGGAAAACTAGCAAAGAATAGGGCCTACATTAGTACAAAGTATTTGTCTTAGTTAGGGTTTACTATTGCTGTGAAGAGAAACCATGAACATGGCAACTCTTATAATGAAAAAAAAAATGCATTCATGGCCAGGTGGTGGTGGTGCACGCCTCTAATCCCAGCACTAGGGAGGCAGAGCCAGGTGGATTTCTGTGAGTTCGAGGCCAGCCTGGTCTACAGAGCGAGATCCAGGAAAGGCACCAAAACTACACAGAGAAAACCTGTCTCGAAAAAAACAAAAAACAAACAAACAAAAAATGCATTCAGTCCAACTTCAAAAGTCCCCATAATCTATCATAGTCTCAACAATGTTTAAAAGTTCCAAGTCTCTTTTGAGATGGAGGACAATCTCTTAACTTTAATCCCCTTGTAAAAATCAAAATCAAAAAGCAGCTCACATACTTCCAACATATAATGGCACAGGATATACATTACCATTCCAAAACACAGGGAAGGGAGCATAATAAGGAAATACTGGACCAAAGCAAGACGGAAAACCAGCTGGGTCAACTCCAAACTCTGCATCTCCATGTCTGATGTCAAAATGCTCTTCAGATCTCCAACTCCTTTCAGCTTTGTTGACTCCAACACACTTTTTTCTCTTGGGCTGGTTACACTCACTGTTAGCAGCTTTCCTCGGCAGGTATTCCACAACTCTGGCATCTCTAGATCTTGGGTTCTCCAAGGCAATCCATTCTGCAACTTCACACAAAGGCCTCTCTACTAGGCCTCCATTCAGGGACACCCCTGACACATGCCTGGCCTCAGCGGCTGTCCTTAAGTGCAGAGGTGACTTCTATAACCTGTCCTTAACTCTAAAGCCAGGACCACATGGCTGAAGCTGCCACATTTTGCTACTTGCTGGGGCTGGAATATGGTCCCTTTGTTTAATTACATCTTCATTAGCTTAAGTTTGGCTATCCTTGAACTTGACCTTTAGACCAGGCTGGCCTCAAACTCAAGAGATCCACCAGCCTCTGGCCTTCCCAGTGCTGTGGCATGCACCTCCCCCCCCCCAACCCCACCCCCGGCTCTAAACTTTTCTTTAATTCCTTTCCACAAGTTGGAAATTTAACTGGATGGTATCTTGCCCTGGGGTCACCACTCCCTTTATTCCATTCCTTAATCTGTTTATCTCCTTGAATAAAGAACTTAGCTCTACTCTGCTTTCTGGTGCTCTTTTTCTCCTCAAATATTTTTTCTTGCTCCTTTCATTATGTATCTTCACTAGAGTTACCACTAATATCCACATGACAGAGTCTATACTAGACTGTTTGAGAATTCTTCTGCCAACAGAATTTACCCAAATCTCTTCACTTTAGCCTTAGGCAGACTCTTTGGACAAGGGCAAAAGGCAGCTACTTCCTTCCCCAAAATATCACAAGAATGATCTCTACACAACATATCACAATTCTTCTCTGAAACCTCTTGAGTGAGCCCTGGACAGTTCAAATAACTCTTAACATCACTGTCTTCCATGCTCTTACTAGTATAGCAATGCTTAAAGCACTCCACTGCTTTCCTAGTCCAAAGTACCAAAGTCCAAATTCCCCCAAATAAAAACATGGTCAGGCCTATCAAAGAAACACCCCACTCACGGTACCAACTTCTGTCTTAGTTAGGGTTTACTACTGCTGTGAAGAGACACCATGACTATAGCAACTCTTATAAAGGAAATATTTAATTGAGGGTGGCTCGATGACAGTTTCAGAGGTTCAGTCCATTATGATCATGATGGGGAGCATGGCAGCCTGCTGGAGCTGTGAGTGCTACATCTTGCAGGCAACAGGAAGTTGACAGACTGTCACACTGAGGGAAGCTTGGAAAAAAAGAGAACTCAAAGCCCACCCGCACAGTGACATACTTCCAACAAGGCCACACCTCCTAATAGCGCCATAACCTTTGGGGGCCACTTTCTTTCAAACCACCACAGTATTTATAAGTCAAAATATATAATCAGTTTTGAAGAAAAATAATGAAAAAGTACAACAATCCATCTTTGCATATCAACTACAAAACAGCTGTACTATTACTAAGAAGGAAAACAGTCATCAATTTTTTTAATGATCTGAAAGATTAATCACTTTTAGAAACTAGAAAACGTTGTCTAGAATGCTCATTGCTATTACTGTGCTCTAATGCCTCAAATTACCCCTTATAAAAGGGTTAAGTTTTTTCAAGTGACAACTCATGCTTATGAGGATGTGAAGCAAGGGGAACACTCCTCCAGTGCTGGTGGGAGTGCAAATTTGTACAGCCACTGTGGAAATCAATATGGCAGTTCCTCAGAAAATTGAGAATCAATCTACCTCAAGACTCAACTATACCACTCTTGGGCATATACCCAAACGACACTCCATCCTACCACAAGGACACTTGCTCAGCTATATTCATTGTGGCTTTATCCATAATATCTACAAACTAGAAACAACCTAGATGTCCCTGAACAGAAGAATGAATTTATAAACACATTTACACAAAGGACTATTACTCAATGGTTAAAAAAAGACACTGTGAATTCTGCAGGCAAATGTATTAACTAGAAAAATCATCCTGAGTAAGGTAACCCAGGCCCAGAAAAACAAATATAATATAAGTGGATATTAGCCATTAAATAAATGATAACCAAGCTACAATCCACAGACCCAGAGAGGTTAGTTAAAGAGGAGAGGTAAAGAGGAGAAGCATGGATCTCTCTGGGAAGGGGAAACAAAGAGTGAGCTAGGAGTGGGTGAGGATGGGAACAGGAGAAATCAGGTACAGGGAGGGATGGAAGGAGAGAGTACTGGGAAAGACGACTGGAATTGGGGGCCATTTCAGGGGTGAGTAGAAACCTAGTACAGTGGAAACTTCCTAGAATCTATGAGGATGACCCTAGTGAGGATTCCTAGTAAGGGAGGAAACAGAGTATGAACTGACCATCTTTTATAGCTAGGCAAGGTTTCCAGTGGTGGGACTGGGTTACATTTGGTTGAGTTGTTGGCTAGGGAGGTCCCAAGAAGATCTCTAAACAACCCAGGCTAGGACAGAGGTTGCCCTTTGAACACTGACAGCATGTGTATGTGGTGATATTTTATTTGTATGTTAATAAATAAAGTTTACCTGGAAATCAGATAGCATAAGCCCTTAATCTGATCACTTGGCAGACAGGGTCTCTGTGTGTTCAAGGTCACACTAGGTAACAGAGCCAAGCATGGTGACACACTCCTTTAATTCCAGCACCAACCATAGAGACCTGGAGGTCTGTACAGACAGGCAGTGACAAGGAAGTGAGGTAGCTGGGCTAAGAGCCAATGAGAGGGAAGAACAGCAAGGCAATAAGGTATGGACAGATAGGAAGTAGCTCACTTTTGGGAGATGCAGAGCTGGTGAAGTAAGGTTGGTGGTTCTCACTGTTTTCCTGATCTCTAAGGCTTTCACCCCTATATTTGGCTTCGTGTTTTTTTATTAAGACCATTTAAAATTTGTCTACATTTGTGTGTGTGTGTCGGGGGGGATCATTGCTGAAGACAACTGCCACTCAGCTCATTGAACATTATACAGACTACTCTTATGTCAATTTGACATACAAACTAGGGGTACCTGAAAGGAGGGGACCTTAATTGAGAAAATGCCTCCATGATATCCAACTATAAGGCATTTTCTCAATTAGTGATCAATAGAGGAGGGCCCAGCCCATGGTGGGTGGTACCATCCCTAGGCTGGTGGTCCTGGGTTCTATAAGAAAGCAGGCTGATCAAGCCATGAGGAGCAAGCCAGTAAGCAGCACCCCTCCATGGCCTCTGCATCAGCTCCTGCCTGCAGGGTCCTGCACTGTTTGAGTTCCTGTCCTGACTTCCCTCAGTGATGAACAACAATGTTGAAGTATAAGCCAAATAAACCCTTTCCTCCACAACTTGCTTTTTCATCATGGTATTTCATCAAAGCAATAGTAACCCTAAATGAAGACAAATGTAGAGAGGTTGAGCTGGTGCAGACTTGGAGCCTTTACCCCTACATTCTAGTTTCTGGTGTGAGAAAGTACTCTACAGAGTACAGAAAGAGAAACCTGGACACCAACTCATTCATGAAACCCTCCACCTACAATCTGTCCTGCCTGCAAGATGTGCTGAGGCAATGGTGGCACAGAACATGTGGGAGTGGCCAACCAATGTTTGCTCTAACTTGAGGCCCATGCCAGGAGAGGGAGCTTATGCCCTATACTGCATGGATGGCCAGGAACCAGAGACTGGACAGTCCAGAGACATAGGGTAGAACCAAACACAACTAAGAAAATCAATGAAATGATTCCTAATGATATTCTCCTATAGTCATAGATCGGTGCCTTGTCCAGTCAACATCATACAGGCTTCCTCTGGCAGCAGATGGGAACAGGTGCAGAGACCCACAACCAGACATTATGGAGGAAGAGTCTAAATTGGAGGTCTCTTTTGGGTCCCTCTCCTTGGAGATGGTAACCCCACAGAAGTGGGGGGAGGGGGACTGTATGAGTCATAGGGAATGGAGGACACCAGGAGAACATGGCCCCCTGAATCAAGTAAGCAGGGCTAACAATTACAGAACCTGCATGGATCTGCACTAAGTCCTTTGTGTATATGGTATAAAGGTGAGGGGGGTATATTTCTGACTCTTGACTTCAAGCTCTTAGGACTCTTTTCCTCCTATTGGCTTGCCTTGTCCAGCTTCGATAAGAGGGCTTTCATGTTGTCTTATTGTATCTTGTTTTGTCCTGTCTAGTTTTGTCTCTTGGAGGCCTGCTCTTTCCTGAAGAGGAAACAGAGGGGGAGTAAGCCTGGGGGAGAGGGAAGGTGGAGGGGAGGCTTGTATGAAAGAAGACTGTTTTCAATGTTTAAAAAATTAAAAAAAAGAAGTATTTTCTATAGGCATTCATAATTTCCATCCATCTCTTCCTTTTCCAGAT
This sequence comes from Peromyscus maniculatus bairdii, assembly GCF_049852395.1. Classification (NCBI taxonomy): domain Eukaryota; kingdom Metazoa; phylum Chordata; class Mammalia; order Rodentia; family Cricetidae; genus Peromyscus; species Peromyscus maniculatus. The sequence goes on along the minus strand of NC_134875.1, from coordinate 81,345,221 downwards.
CTAATAGAAATCAAACATACTTCAAGAGTTTCTCTGTACATTTTTGTTGACTTCTAGTTAGCTTGCAAGAATTTGGAAAAGCAATTTCCATTCTTTGAGTTCTATTTGTTGACTAAAAAACCAAATATTAGCATTCTAAAAATACTTTAATCTTCCAGTAGCTAGATTTCACACCTTGATATTGACCTGTCACCAAGCAACAGAAATCCATATTTTTGAAGGACTGGAATACAATTTAAA